>NC_088620.1:1415000-2058471 GCF_036013475.1 Columba livia
AATATATGAATTTCTATAAGAGAGAACGTTTCAGCAAATAGTTGATGTACCAAAATAGAAAGTAGTCAAACAATCAATGGAAGGTGTAGCAGGAATTGCACAATTTTGCAAAATACAATATATTTTAAAATGTTTTTTTGAGCAGTGCATCATTCAGTCCCTTACTGTTTTAATCTTCATAGCGCATCCAGAAGGGAAAGAAAAATGGTGTGGTGGTAGTTCCTATTTGTGAGCCGCTTCGAGTGGGTGCGACGGCCGGTTTGGAACGTGCGGAACGTTGTGCGTCTCCGTTAATGAGCGAGCGGTGAGGGCGGCGCGCATGCCTGTCGCAGTGCTGCTCCTCTGCCCGGCGTTCTTCCTTCCACTGCCGTTGTAACCGAGTTTATAACGAAACCAACAAGCTTTATACATTTATAGAAACTATAAAACTTTTATGGCAGTCTTTATATAGAAACTAATGGTCTTTCTTGTACAAAGTGTATGAGCATTGTACAAACATTGCACACAGGGAAGAATAAAAAGCCCCTTTCTTTGTGTCATTGGAGGAGTTCTGTGATGGGAGAGTATTACACAGTGCTGGCCAGAAATGGAGCATAAACCCCCATCCTGCAAAGTCTGTGTGCACTGTGAGGACTTAATTGCTTGAACAGGGATGATTATAATCCAGTTGGATATTTCTGAATTGCACATTGTATTCTCGGTATAAAGTTATTGCCTTACAGGTTGCATATGCTGCATGATAAAACCTGTCTTAAAAGTAATGTAAAATAATAGCTATCCTTTCAGAAGTAGATGAAGAAGTTAGATTGGCAAGCTTGAGTAATTTAGAGAATCTAGAAAGTGCTTACAGTGTTCTGAAAATCACTCTGTAGTAAACCCGAGGCAGTGTAAATAGTAGATAATGAAGTATTTGATGGTCGCTTGTGGAGCGTTTGGTGCTCTCAGCTGGCACCGAGCTATAGCGCTGCCCTGCTCAGGGCTCCAGCAGCTGGTCAGACCCGCTGGGGGGTGGTCTGGGCCTCGGGGCTGGACCCACCTGCACCGAGTCCGGCTGCTCCTTCAGCGGAACGTTTTGGAGACCAGGGACCCTGGGAGGGCAAAGCTGGGCTGGGTGCTTCGGGCCTCGGGAGACAGCGGCCAGGACTGACCCATGGCCTTTGGCTGCAGAACCGAATCTTTTCTGAATCCAGAGAAATACTCTTGCCCATGGGATTTCCCCCAGCAATTGCCTGAAAGGGCCAAAATTTGCCTTGCTGAAATCCAGGGTTGCAATTCTGCTTGCTATCCTGCTCCTGCCACATGAGATCCTGAACTCCACCATCTCATGGTCGCTGCAGCCAAGGCAGCCCTCAGCCTTTACCGCTTCAACCAGCCCCTCCTCGTTAGTGAGGATGAGGTCCAGCAGTGCGCCTCTCCTGGTCGGCTCCTCCACCCTTTGCATCAGAAAGTTCTCGTCAAGGTGCTGGAGGAACCTCCTGGACTGTGGCTGCCGGCCGAGTCGTCCTTCCAACAAACATCATTGTGAGGCCGCTCTCAGAATCACAGGCCCTGGTTGTGGTGGGGGTTCTCCAGTTATGAAATCTGTATTTCAGAAATCACGGTGCAGGACAGGAATGCTAAAAGTGCAGAAAACAAATAGTAATTAACTGCCCATTAATCTTTTGAAGGAGCCCAGGAGGTGACCTGGCCCGGGAGCACCTGAGATGGTGTTGGGCTCCAAAGCCCGTGTGTAAATCCCTGTCAAAAGCCAGTGTCCAGAAGTTAGAAAAATTCTGAACAGAAATAGAGGACTAATTGGGTTCAATGTGATAAAATGTAGTTCAAGCCACTTTCTAAACAATTTCTGTTTCCTTTCATGTAAAATTTGAATCAATATTGGAAGTTCAATAAATACAATTTGATTTCACCACAAATTATTCAGCTGAGTGCAAGTATTACTGGATACAATCGCATGGCCTTTGTTGTACAAGAGGTCAGACTAGACGATCATAATGGTCCCTTCTGGCCTTAAAAATCTCTGAATATATGAATAATTTAAAACCTGTCCTGCCAACCCTTGTTCGTTGAGGTAGTCGTATTAAAATCCTGTGGGACCACTCGTGTGAGTAAAGGTGGTGGGATCAGGCCTGAAGTGAGGAATCATTATCACTTATGTTTAAATTTATTGATGAAACTACAAAATATTCACTTCAAGTAAAGGTGAGTTTCTTTAAAACGAGAGATGCTCGTGCAGTAATGTCCTGCTTTGGTTTGTTAGGCCAGTCTTTAGCAAACTAGTTCAGGAGTTTTCTTGTTTCAGTCTCCTGAACCATTCAGGTCCTATAGGTCAATTTTTAAACAATTTAGAAAAATTGTTTAAGAACTTGTAATACGTAGAAAGCATCTTAAATTTGTTTGAAAATAAAAATAATAATATTCAAGTGCCTAAGAATATGGTGGGTGTAGGCACCTGGAAGTTGTTGTCAGCGCGTCCCAACGCGTGTGACGCTCCTCCTCGCTGTGTCTGTTGTGCTGTGATGTTTGCGGGTACAGGAACGCTGGGGAGCCCCGTCCTCTGCAAAGAGCAGAGTTTACTGACACGTGTACCAGCGGGTTCACTTGATTAGGGCTCACTTTTAAAGCAGTAGTTTAGCGGGATGACATACGACATGCTCAGATTTTCACCCGTGTCTGGGTAGCAGCACAGAGCTGGTAGTGTGTTACACAGGAAAGCTGGAATTATTCTGTGTTAACCCAGGGAAGTCCAAAGTTCTTGGCTTTATATTTGGGAAACTTAAGTTTCTAAGTCCAGTCATCTTTGTACATATCAGCTGTCCTGTCCTCAAGCAAAACCCACTCTACACAGCTAATGAATATTGTTATAGCTGTCAGGGTTTTGATTGCTATTCTGTCTAGCATATTATGGTATTTGGAAATCTGAGAGCAGTGAAAAGACTGGTGAATTTGGAAAGCTGTGTCCTCTTATAACCTTCAGTTGTCCAAGGTGATCACTGGCTCCATCTCATCTCTGCGAAGTTTATTGTTAGAAAAGTTCTTCTTGCCCTGGGGGCACTAGTGTCCCCATCATACATCATCGTGTTCTCCTTCCTTCTCCTTTAGAGAATTCTCAAAGAGGTGTGATGTGAACACGAGGCTGAGACACAGGTAGTGCTGACTTTTAGAAGTCAGTGAGCTGTTGCCCCCTTTGGGATGGTTGGTCAGTCGTGGTTCCTCAGCCGCGAGCGGTGGGTTGCTGCCTGTGGAGGGACTTGGGAAGTGGCTTTGCCGCTGGCCTGCGCTTCCGTTCCTCTGCAGCCGGCGGGAGGGTCTTGGTCACAGCGATCACAAGACTTCTGTGAGAAGGCAAATCCATGACTTGCATCACTTTCTGGTCTCTGATAGCACTCTGCTAGGTATATCTCTGCCATTTTTCTTAGCATATTGAATTTTCAGGTAACAATTCTAAAAGTGTTCTTCTGTTTTAAGATGAAACCGTTTTTCTCGTTCCTTCTCAGGAATGAACTGTTCAGCGCAGTTGTTGATTGGGATGCCCCGTGTGCAGCTGATTTCTGCTGAGGATGTCAGGAACGGGGACCCTAGGACACGGAATGACTGAGTGAATTCAGGATACGCTCTGATATTCTCTTTGGTAACCAGTGCAGGAAGAAATTGGACTCTAATGTTATTCTGTCAGATTTCTCAATGCTTTGAGTTTCTATAAAACGTTTTGTCAGTGAAATGACTTAATTTTACAGTGAGAGGTGGTAGAATTTTTGTAATATGGAAATGGCAAAAAAGCGACCCTGAAGTCCTCCTTTGCTCAAAGGCAGAGAAGTTGTTGGTCCCAAATTCTTACCTTTGCTGCTTAACCATAAAGTTCTGCTGTTGTCTTTATTTGAACTGTTTGCAACATCCCAAGTTTCTTCACACCCTTTTTCTTGAGCAATGAACAGGAGCTGCTTTTAAATGATATTTGCAATTCATTGAACTATTTATTTCCCCTGCTTCTTGATTTATAACATCCTAGCAGTGAACTGTTCCTACCCCCTGAAAAATTAATCTCCTGTTGGGGCTGAACTGCAGTGCAGGTTTATAAAGGTGTAACAGTTACATAGGTGGCTTTTGATTGTAGGTTTTAATTTAGATTTGGAGCTCTAGCCCTTTTAATGCATTATATTTGTGTGAATGAGTTCCTATGGTTTGCATTATCTAGTTATAGTGAGGATCAAATGTGGCGCAATCTAGTTGTGAGTATGACTGAAAATGTCATTGGACTAGTACCTTCATAGTAGTCTACGGTCACAGAGTTTGTGTTTGAGATATTCTAACAAATACTGGTTTAGAGCATTTACTTGCATGTGTTTTATAAAGGTTGGCTAGCGGATGGTGCAGAAGTGATTAACAAAGCGCGATCTCGCCCGTTTATGTAAACAGGGTATTTCTTTTGTGAACATGTCTTGTTAACTATCCGTTGCAGACCTTTATTGGTGCTTCTTGAATAATTTGTTTAAACTATGCAGTACAGATTCCTTATTTTAGCACTAAGACTTACAAAGGCTTCTTTTAGCAGCCTTTAATTTTGTACTTATGTATGTGACATAGCCCGTGGCTGTGATCTCTGCTGTGAATCTGCAGTTGTTTGGGGATGAAAGGAGGAGGCAGCTGGAAACTCAGTAGCTACATCTAGCTGTCTACCTAGAGAAGGCCTTGATTTCAAGTTTATCTAAACAAGCTCGACTAATCCCAACTATCTAGGGGGATCCACTGTCAAAACAAGCAGCATGGCCCTAAGGCAAACACAACCATACAGAAATGAAGGCTGGGACTTCCAATACTCCGGTGACTGCATACTGGAGGCTTTTTTCCTGAAAGAGAGTAAGAGAGGTAGAATTTGCATAATGCCTTTTCATTGGGAACTTTTGGAAAGCTGACAGAGGTCCAGCTTATAGCTCTGTAGCCACAATACGGAGTCTATAGGAGAATCCTTGAATGACCTAACCATATTGAACGAAAAAATGAAAGCATCGGAGTATAGCCAAGCGAGTGTGGAAAAGGGGCTGCTGCATTGTCTAACATCTGCTCTACTTCTCGTTAGTTTTGTTCTTCGGTATTCTATGTGGACTTTGGAGAAACCTAAGACAGCCTAACATGAATCCCATAATCTTCCTTCTGAATATTTATGTAGTGTGCCAGCCTCTAAGCTGTCCTTTGCATCTTCCTACTTCCCCCTCATTTTCATGCTCTCAAATGAGGCCAACATTTCAAAAGCTAAATAAATGTTTGTGAATGTTTATAAAAGATTTGCATACATTTGTCCTTGTTTGACAAAGATCACTTTTTTCTTATGCCAGTTCTGAAATTTTTTAAAGGTTTCAGTGCTTGTCTTGACAACAAAGTCCTGCTTGGGAGAACAATGATTGCTGATTAAGTGGGTATGCGCTCCTAGCTGAATAGAGCGGCTGAGGCCGCGGCTGAAAGGGCCAGGCATCGTAAGCCAGAATTATTATATTGAACAGATGTTAACCAACGTATATATTGGAAGCTTTGTTTTTGCTGCAGTGTACCTGTGCGATCGACTTCTGCTGGGAGAAGTATGTGAGCAGCTTTTCACAGCTTTCACCTTATTTTTCATAAATATGGAAGTGAAAATCTTCCTTGTTTTTAATCACTACATGTTTGAAATACATTTCAATCAATTATTCTGATATTGACACTTCTATTTACCAGCTGATCAATGTTTATGCACATAATTGGACCTGATTTTTTTATGCTTGTTTGTATATTTTTCAGATCTTTGTGATTTAAGACTGGAACAATTCTTACTACATCAGCAGTAGATTTTTTTTTAAATCGTGTTTGTAAAATCCATTGGTCTTAGGATAAAACTAAAGCTTAGTTTTATTGAAAGGGTTTTAAAGCCGTTTATTGAGGAGATCTCTGAAAAACTGCTGAAGTGTTTAGTTCAGCTTTGCTTTCAGGATTTTTTTCTGCTGAAGAAAATAAAGTACCAGTCGTTTTGGTTCTTTTGTTGTGTGAGTGGCGAGGCCGAGCGGGAGCCAGTTCCTGCCACAGGTCTCACAGCTGCCAGGCCCATGGCCCAGAGGAGCCGCGGAGCCCAGCTCGGCGGAGCCCAGCTCAGCGGAGCCCGGCTCAGCGGAGCCCAGCTCAGCGCAGGCTGTGCCGCGCAGGGCCAGCGGGAGCCGGGCCGGGCCTGAGGGCGCTGGGCTGGGGACTCACGAACAGCCACAATGAGCTTTAAAAATGCAGAGATTTGGAGCCTTAGCTTGAAATATGTTTTTCGTAATGCCCATCTGTGCACGTATTTTTTACATTTGAAATATTTAAATGCTAGCAGACCTCAATAAGCTTAAGAAATATTATTTGTCTTATGCTCTTCCTGTGACCAGGATTGTGTATATACATGTTGGGGCTTTTGTGTGTTTTTAAAACCCAGCATTTTCCTGAAAACAATTGGTTACCTTCAGAGCAAGGGTGTTATTTCACGCTGGGTACCGTTCCCCTCCTGACCCCCACGCAGGAAGAAGTGACTTTTGTAGAAGAAAATCCCTCCTCTAATTCAAGCTTTATGATTGCTCAGAAAGAGCTAATGGATTTTTAGAACATAAAGCAAATGGATGAACCAGACTTAAGATACAGCTTGCATATTAAATTCACAAGTAAATATGCAAAAAATTTCAGCAATGTTGAGCTTTCTTTACTATTGCATCTCAGTATATAGATAACTGGGGACATAAGCCACGTGTGTATTGTGTGTATTTAGCAGCCTTGCTCTCCATTCCCGCGTGTGTGTGGAGGGAACCCTCCCAGATCCTGCCGCCCCTCCGTGGGCTGGGACGTGACACCAGAGGGCTGAACGCTGCATTCCTGCCTCATTTATTGTGAAACTGAAACCAAACGTAATCAATGAGCTCTGTGTTGTCTCCAATAAGTTATGTACTGGCTTTATTGATTGGGAGGGGTTTCGGCAAGCCCGTGCGGGGCTGATAATGTCAGCGGTGTTTTGATTGTGAAAGGAGCCGGAGCGCTGGGAGCAGGAGCCAGGTGGCGCGTGTCCCGGCGCGGCGTCCGCGGGGACGCGGTGCGTGCCCTGCACTTCAGCGGTGCCGCCTGCTGCTGGAGGTGCGCGCTGCTCATTAAAATGTTACAAATCAAACTGCGTGGCAAAAGATGTGTGGGAATAGAAACTGGGGAATTGATCCAGAAAGCTGGTGTGTGGTACCCCAGAGACAGGGCTTTCAGCTCCTGGGTCACTTGCGTTGTCAGCTGGGTGTCCTGGATTCTTTGGGGTGGCTTTTGTTTATTTTTCTTCTTCTTTTTAGGGTGTTTTGCTTTAGAGGCATTTATGTCGTTGTTTCTTTCAGAAAATGGCCATAGGGTAATAAAATAAGAAAACAGGTTATTGATGCTGCCTCTGCGTTTCACGTCAGGTGGAAACATTGTCCGGTGCTGCCGTGGGGGGATTCTGGGTTTGATTTTGTTGTGGTTTTGGTTTGAAACTGTGAAGCGAGGATGAGACTTCTGGGCCATAAACAGGGACTCACCTGCAGAGGTGTGGTGGGAGTTGTGTGTGGTGTGCGCGTTGCTCGGCTGCGACCTGGAGAGGAACAGCAGCACGTCTATAGCACGGGCTTGCAACTTGAGCAAAAATTAAATGGTTCTCCAGTAATTGTATTTCTTACTTGCAAAAGATCAGCGTTTTTGATAATTAAAATCTAACTCCATATGTGATGTTTTAAAAATAGTTAAAATTTAAAAATATGTCTATGGGTAACCTGTACTAGTCTCAGTGTCTGAGCTGTAAATCAAGGCAGATGAGTATTAGTGTATAATGAGTGGCAAATTGTGTCCAGTAATATGATAAAAGCCATATAACAGTATCACTGTAAAACCTTTCTTTAAAAGACAAGGCAATGTATCGTGGTACAGGTTTGCTATATTGCCTCTTTAAGTGAAAATTTCATTTTCTGTGTTTAGAAAGCTATAAATGTAAAGAAACACAGTTTCCTTTCAGAATTCTATGTAGCAGTGACATGGCTTTGTTTCTAAAAAGTAGATGTGCAGTGATGATTTTGAGGACAGTTTGTACTGACAAGGCCAAGAAAAATAGAGGCAGTTTACTCTCCTGTGATTATACTGTTGATTATGTTGAAATTCTGTTTGTGGTTGGTTGGTTGGTTGGGTTCTTTTTCTTCTTAGCATGTTACGTGGTGAGATTTCAGTTGCGGGTAGAGCACAACTGTGTACTGGTTAGGATGTGCCAAGCTGTAGTTTTTGTAGGCAAACAATAAGCGTTGTTCAGCAGCCGGTCTGTCCTGCACAGCGGTGAACCCAGTCACGGGAACGAGGCCTTTGCTATCCAGGCGTTATTTTCTATTGAAATACATCTTTCTGCAGAGTTTCCTCTGCAACCTATACAGTTCCCTCCAAGTTTCTTCTGCGGCCGAAAGGAGGAAAGAACTCTGCTTTGCTTTACATGGCATTCTGCAATAGATCCTTTCTTGTTCTTTAGGAACAGGAGGTTGTTAAATAATCTATCAATAAACTGTCAAGAAGTCTGAGTTTCCGTATACGTTTCTGCCTGAAATCTTAAGAACTCGCCACGTTTTAGTTGTCAAGAAACCTGCGAAGAGGAGTCCACAAGCAGCTGAGCCTGGGCCCGGTGCTGAGAATGGGCTGCGCTGATTTGAATTATGGAGGAGGAACATGTTCTGCAAGGGAGGCAAATGTTTTCTACTTCATTGAGTAGGTTATTAGACCGAGCTAGTTTATTTGCTGAATGATGACACTGGTTTTAGAAATAAATGAAGCGGAAAGCATCAGTTTAGTTATTGATGATAATTTATTACTGTTGGTCAGAAAAGAGTTGGGTTTAGCCGAGGGTCTGTCACTGAGTCAGGGCTGGCTCGTTGCACCGGAAGGCGGGAGCACGTTCGCCCTGCAGGCCCTGAAGTGCCGAGGCGAGGAGGGGAGCGAGCCACGGCTTGGCCGGGGGTGCCGGCCTGCTCGCTGCGCCCGCCCCCGTGCTGGGGGCTACGGAGGGCAAAGTTCTGCTGTTACAGAATAATATCATGCAAATTGATTTCTTTTGTCTATGAACACAACTATTTTGGGACGAAAATGTTTCTGGTTTTGCCTCTTTAATGGCTGTATTTGTTTAAAGTTGCAAAGTTGATCAATTTCTCTGCTGATCATGTCTTTTGTTTTCATATTCATGCTTTTTATTTGGGATCATGCAAAGCCTGTGTGTAAAAGTTTGCCCGTGGTGCTGTTTTGCAGCATTTAGAAACTGGTTTGTAGACGAAACAATTTCTATTAATTTTAGTACACGTTATTTTAATCAGTCTTTTAACACTTAGGTTTTCTTTCTAATAACACCGTTAAATCTTCCTGCTCCGAGACCCCTTGGCTTTATCTTTTGTTGCGGATGTGGCGGGTGTGGGGAGGTGCCCGGGGAGGCCCAGGCGGCCGGGCCCGGGGGGCTGGTGTCATTCACTGGGATCCATATGGTCAGGGCAGCCATGGGCCCCAGGGACGTGTTAACACTCAACAACCCACCTC
This sequence comes from Columba livia, assembly GCF_036013475.1. NCBI lineage: Eukaryota > Metazoa > Chordata > Aves > Columbiformes > Columbidae > Columba > Columba livia. Next base: position 1,424,559 of record NC_088620.1, read on the forward strand.
CTCCCGCTCTTGGGAGGGTTGCTGGATGGCTCCTGCTGCCTGCCCATGTGTGAATCTTGATTAATTTTTCATTTTTAATGAAGTTTGATCGTGTTTATTATTTCACATGATTGACTGCCTGGTACTCCTTCCATGTAATTGATAAAGCCCATATTTCTTCATCTGTCTCTTATTTCTTCAGGGCAAAGTTGTGAAATTGTGTGATGTGGTTAATATTAGATTTATTGGTCCCAATAGATGTATAAATTATCTCTTTTTCTCTCCACAGGAAGTTCTACAGACTTTGACCAAGTTTTGTTTCCCGTTCTGCGTGGACAGGTAGTGTTAGCTTTTCAAACTTTACAAGAAAATAAGCTTGTCAATAAAACCACTGTAGAAAATAAAAACCATACCATTCTTAATGTTCTGTCTGCATGACTGTGATTTAAAGCACCCAAGTGCAAATTATAGTCTTAGAATCACTTTTTCCTGGGGTTTTTATGGGCACCATCAAAAAAAAAGAAGTTTTAAAAGTGTGAAGTGTTCAGGGCAGCAGCAAGAGTGCATTCCCTTTACTCCTGTGTAATACCTAGGTGTGAAAATGCTTGGGTAGAATTGGCAAATATGCATATTCATATGGAAGCTTTGTAGCTCCAGAACTCTGTTTAGGTTATTTTAGTCTTGCTTTCACTGAGGGTTATTTTCGATGGTGTTGTGAAGGGAGCAAGCACTGGAGTTGGGAAAGGATGCAGAATGCCCATAGCATCCCTGAGCATCAGTTAATTGGTGAACACTGCTTGTCCCAGCTCAGGTAACACCGGATGCTTTTAATTGGTGAAACTGACCTTAATTGTGATTAAACTGCTAGAAATCTTTTTCCCATTCCAGTGAAATCTATGATATTTACAGTAGAAATTGATTTCCTTTATAAATCAACATCTATTTCCAGTATCACTTCTTGTTTGAACCGTCGTTCCATTGTTTTTAAACTTTTTCCAGTTTTTTCCCTGGCCTGTAGACCAGCTGATATTTCTTGGCTATCTTGAAATCCTGTTCACTGGTTTCTGTGGAGGGAGGTGAGATCTCAGAGTGCTGCCCCGGAGAGGGCTCCTGCGCTGCGGTGGCCGGGGCGGGGGCTCCAGGGCTGGGGACGCTGGGGACGATGCTGGAGGTGGCTGCTGGCCCGGGGCCGCTGCTGCCCTGCTCTCTGCATTCAGAGAGCGTTTGGGTGTCCCGGGCTGCCGACAGGAGCTGCTCAAACCAAGCTTGTTGACTCAGAGCACCTTGAGAAGCCACAAGTACTGCTGATAATTTGGAATCACTTTTTCCTGATCTTTTTCCTTTGCTATGGGGAGAGAGTGGGAAAGTATTTTTCTCATGTATCTGTTTCTCTTAGAAATATTTATGCTTTCCATGTGTAGGTTTATTGTACCTAGGGCTTTTGTTTATGTTGTTGTTATTTGTTTTTCCCCAGCAATATAGCATTTTGAGAGATAAGAACTCTGAAAACCCATATGGGGTGCAAATGAGAACATAATGAAAAGTGATTCCCATTTTTGGATTTGCTTGTTTGACTGAATAGCACAAACTGTTACTGAAAAGACTGTAAGCCAACCATTTAAACGTAAAGGAGAGATTGTAACCCATAGCATGCTTAATCATTTCAAACTAAGAATGGACTTGCACTGTTCCAGAAGGCAGAGAGTGTCCCCAGTTAAGGATGTGGCAGCAGGAAGAGATGTGTGTGCTGTGTAATAAGTCAGTAGCAAAAAAACGAAGCAAGAAAAGTGCATTAAAATGATGTATAACATAACCACATTTATTTAAGAATGTATTCCAGATTCAAACAGCAAATTTCAACAATGCAAAACCACAGTTCCTTTTGCACCAACCTAATAGCACTCCCTAGTGGGGCTTCATCCCTCTGTATCTGCCTGGAGAGTGGCACGTTGCACCAGTCTCTCCAATTCTTAGTCCTCGGGGTGGCTTTTAAAATATCTATTGTTTTATTCATTCTGAACAAAAAGAGAGAGAAACACCGAAGCGGACAAACTGGGAGGTGAATTGGGCTTGGTTTACGGAACCTGCCATCCCTGTGCATAAACGTTTGATTAACTTTAGACAAACGCGGTAATATCTCAAGAATGTCTTTCATTTTGTTAATAAATAACATTCAGAAAGTGCCATACTTCAAGTGTAAAGCATCTTATTTTGATCTTATCTTACTATTTTGAGGATCACCTATTAGTGGTAAAATATGGATATGAATTATAGTATTTTAAAATTAATTAATTTTTAGATTCTGGCATTTTGGGTTTTTTTTAATGTTGTTAGGTGGTTTCATTCTTACGTTTTGTGTTGTTGGTGTTTCTGTTTTGGAGACGGCTGTTGTTGGTTGTGGGCTTTGTTCTGTTTTCTAAAGCTGCTTCTCCGGTTCGGGCACCATCCCTGCAGGGTCCCATCCTGCAGTGACCCGTCCACCTAACCCACCCCAGGTACCATTGGCTTCCTGGCCACAAGGGCCCAGTGCTGGCTCATGGTCACCCTGCTGTCCCCAGGACCCCCAGGTCCCTTTCCCCTACACTGCTCTCTAATAGGTCATTCCCCAACTTATACTGGAACCTGGGGTTGTTCCTACCCAGATACAAGACTCTACACTTGCCCTTGTTCTATTTCATTAAATCTTTCCCTGCCCAGCTCTCCAGCCTGTCCAGGTCTCTGATGGCAGCACAGCTTCCAGTGTCACCACTCCTCCCAGCTTGGTGTCATCAGCAAACTTGCTGATAGTACACTCTGTTCCCTCTATTCCCTCGCCCAAATCATTTTCATTTAAAGATGAACACATTTGTAGTATCCTCCCACACTTAAGAAAGAAAAAACAACAACAAGGGCACCTCCTCCCTCCCCCAGCAGCCGGCATATTGAAGTCTCTAGAGGTCGTATACTCTCAAAGTGAATTTCTCAAACAAAAACTCTGCTGAAAGAGGAAATGTTATAGGTTCAGTGACTTCGACTAGATACTTCTGACACAGACTTAGCTCAGCATTAATTTTTCCCTCTTGTTCTCCTTCTTTTCAGCCATGCAGTTAACCAAGTTGGGCAGAACTTCACATTTGTGCTTACAGACATTGACAGCAAACAGAGGTTTGGATTCTGTCGCTTATCTTCTGGGGCCAAGAGCTGCTTTTGTATCTTAAGGTAGGTCTGTGGTTTGGCTTTTGGCTGACTCTAGGAAACACTGTTTGACTTTGCAGGGTTACACTGCAATTATCATTTCCAGCTGTTCAACATTATTTTCCTATCTGGTCCTCGAAGTCACTGCTCTTCTGCAGAAGCGATGCGAAGTATCTTGCACTTTGAGTTCCTCTGGAGATAACTGTATTTGTTTGTAGTCAGTGTTCTTGAGTTAACAATGTGGAAAAAAGCCTCTTTGCAGTAATTTGATATGACATAGCATGATGGCAGCTGTTATCTTTAGCTGTCACAACTGATCTTGTTAAGACGTTTTGTGGACATTTGTATATGCAAGTTTTATTAACAAAGCATCTGTTGGTCACTGAGAGAATGTCACTGATGCTCTCACATCCGAAACTTTTGCACGTATGAGCGCTACTCTGCCCTATTGAGGGTTTGGGGAAGTTTGTCATAATAAAGACTGTTAGTGGAGGTTGGAAACAATGTGTTTCACAGAAAACAGGCAAAGTCACTCTGTCAGTAGTTTCTGATGACCTCCCACTGACATGTTGGAATAGAGTCTGTAATTTTCTATTTACATTTGCTGCGAGAAATGATGCGAGTAAAACCAGTTTTAATATCAGCCCATATATGAATTCCATTTAGAACTTCTATGGATTGAAGATTGCCACAGGGCATCCGGACTGTCTTGTTTTAAACAAATTTACCAGTGGCCTGTCTTCTGCTTTCTGCTGTTTCCATGTTCATGAGGAACTGGAAGTTTCAGAGCAGTGGCCCATGCAGAGAGAGCTCAGAGCTGCTGCGTGACCAGGCAGCTGGTGACCGAACAGTTGTTTGAGCGATCACAAATGAGGACAATTTCCTCTATGAGCAATTGTAGACATCTGTCCCAGTTGTCTCTGGTTTGCTTTTCATGTGAGAGCATCCAGTGTAAGAACAAGAAAAACTTGTCTTTGTCCTACGAGTTGTGTGTGGGACCGTCCGGATGTGTATCAATGAACATGACCCCTCTGGAGAATTTCAGGGACAGTGTTGCAAAATATAAGAGCACCTGCCAAGTACAAGGAGTCTTGTCATTTCATTGAGCTGCGTACAGCAATGGCACGGAAGAGATTTCGGGCTGATGTACGTATTGCAAACGAATGTCTGTGCCGTTAGTGCTGGCACCAGACTGGTGAAGATACCAAATGTGTGTTGCCTTGAACCTCAGCATTATCCTCACAGCAGTGATTGCTAACTAGGCCTCACTGAAGAAGCTTCATATTTGCAGAGATGATTGTGCAGTCTATCAAAGTGCCCAACGAGTTGTGTGGGAGGCAGGGTGGCAGGTGCTTTCTCGGTATCTTCCTTCTCCTGGCGGGTGGCTGTGGCCAGAGGAGCCCGTTCTGCGGACAGGACCGTTTCCAGAGCTGCTGCTGGTGCACTCGAGTGCTGCTCCACTCCCATGGTGGAAGGTGCTGGTACTTTTTCCAATTGCTGGCAAATTAAAGGGGAAAGACGGTTTAAAAGGAAAATCTGAATGAGCACTAGTATGGGTCCCTTCTTGATCTCTCCTGGATAAGAGTTCTTTGCTGTCAGCTCCCTTATGTTGAGTGAATGCCAAGAAGAAATGGAGTTCTGTTGTAGTTAAATGCCTTCTGCTTCAACTCATAACCAAAAAAACAAAATGCATTGCAGTTACAGCAGTGGATGGATTGTGACTCAGCTTCACGCCCATTGCCTCTTTCTCCTGTGACCTAAAGAAAAAAATGAAGTTCATTGTTAATGAAGGTGAATGGAAGTTTTAGAGGATAATAAAAAATGGATTCAGACATTAGTATCAGTCGGTGCACTGAAAGGAGTGCGGTGTTTTACTGTCCCATCTGGTTTCTCAGTGCTGAAGTGGACGAACAGTTCTGTATGTGATCGGCTCATGGGGATGGAGGTAGAAACCTCAGGGCTGGAACTCCTGTGATCCTCCTGCCGCACCGCTGGTCATGGGCTGGAGACGGGCAAAGAGAATGAGGACAGGGAACCTAAAGCTGTGAAGAGTCTGCTGAACATAGGAAATCCTAAATTTTACCAGGACATCGAAACATGAAATTCCTTTTAAATTTCTTTTTTTCAATTTTCTCTCCTGTCAGAGGAAGATTTCACATGCTTGTGTGGAGACATTGTTTGAAAGTACCTACCAGTTGTCGTTGTAGCTGCCGGGCTGTGTGTCCTGACTTATGCTGTAGAATCTCAGACTCCTGACAACTTTGTCTTTCTGTGCAGTCGTGAAGGAAGAAAAAGTTCTGTAAAAAATGTTGTGAACTCAGTCTGGATGCTTCTTCAATACCCTTATTGCAGAATGTTTATATCATACAGCTAACAAGGTGAATTTAAAACAATTTTTTAATCTTTTGTCGTCTGAAATATTTCCAGAATTCAATGTAAGGACCCAGTTACTGATACTTGAAAAGTTTGTCAGGTTATAAACTGGTAGGATCCAGTAATTTCCTCAAATATCTGTTTATTTTATATTCTAACTATTTAAACTTTAAGTTCTATGTTGATGACACACACTGCTTTTAAAGAATGTCATAGGTGCCTTGCATTTTTAATTACTATTAACTAGCAGAATGTCTGTTTTATCTGTTGCACTGTAACCTGTAGCACCTGTTCGTAACTGCGTGGGGGAGCAGTAATAACGTAAGGCAGAGATCTTTGTCGTGCTCCAGGTTTTGTTAATGTAACACAACAACAACGACCAAGCAAAACAAAACGACTGTGTAGTTTTGCTTTGGTTCACAAGCTTGTTGGGCAAAGTCCCTGATCGAAGAAGGTGCTATAACCATGTGCCACTCTGATTGCAATTTCACTTCATTTGAATCAAGTTCTGTACCCAAACTGAAAATCATTCTCTGAAGTAAAATGCAGAAGCATTTGTGTGGAAATCCCTCTCGGCCAAAATAGCCGAGCTCTGCACCACTCTTTTTCTAAGATAAAAAGAAAGGAATCTATAATAGTTTGTGACAGATGGCAGAAAATGTAACTAACCGAATGTGATTCTGTGTGGAGTTATTTGAGGTTTTTGGTGTGATTTGTTGTGAGTTCCTCTCCTCCCCCTTTTCCTTCCCTTTGATTGCAGTCTTTGTCCATTTATTCTTAGCATAGAATAAGATTTCTGAGCAGGGGCCTCTCTTGTGGTGCAAAGTGAGAATTGTTTTTAATTGAGCAGAAACATGTGGAAGGATCAGGAATATCTCAAGGGATTACAGAAAAATTCCAAATTTGTACTACTTACAGCTTGTGTTTAGAGCAGGGTCTGCTGGGAATAAATGTTAGTTAGTGTGACCTGTGACCTTCAAAACTGTTGACATGGATTTCAGCCAGAAACTGCCCACAGAACTCCTTTGTTCAGCTCATTCATGGCTCCTTCAGAGCTGCGCTCAGTGCAGGGTGCCAGCTCCACTCTGAGGGGAGCACAGCGCTTTTTGCTTTTTGCTTTTCTGGTCCCCCCCCTCCAATGCTTTGGAAACAGTGGCCGCCCCTACCCAGCGAGACCCGTGTAATGGGCTGCGGGGCCTGCCCGGGCTGGGAGCTGCCGGCGGGCGCTGCGCAGGCCAGGCCGCTGCCGTGCCCGCTCACCGACACCAGCGTCCCAACCCTGGACGCTGCTGTAGTGCGCTGCGCTTTTACATTCTCTTAGGGGAGAAAACTGACCATTCTGGTTTTTTTTTTTTTTGTTTTGTTTCAAAATAATTGTCCTGTTGTCTTCTAGAATTTTCCGTTCTCACTGATTTGGCCAAAAGCCACAGAAAAATATTTGCGCTTGCAGGGGAGAGAGGGAAAGACATTTTGATCTTAGAATTTTCACCTGTTGTTTTTTTTAGGCATGGCTGCATAGTACTTAAAATACAATCCCACTGTAAGAAGGTTCCATTTACAAAACCTCCTTGCGCACTCGCTGCTGTACAGGTTTGCCCACTGGAAGCGTTTTGTGTGTGTTCGGCCGCCTGTTGCTGTGCACCGGGCCCTGGGCGCTGCAGGGAGCTGCACCGGCACCCCGGTGCTCGGCGCTCCCGTCTGAGCCGCCCATGGGAACGGGTGCCAAAGGGAATGCAGGAAGGAGAACACAAATGTTGGCTAACTTTAAACTGAAACAATGTGTGCAAACCAAAGTCAGCTTAATCAAGAATCAGTGAGAAGATACATGGTAAACAAAGTAATCTTATTTTATAATTATTACTTTTCAGAAGTTTACATGTAATCCACTGCTTTGGAAGGAGAGGAAGAGAACTGATGATGAACTAGGCTTGCGTAGTTACGTAGGAAGGCTTTCTTTTGGTGATTTCTTTTGGTGATTTAGAGTTATAATTCCAAGCCTAGGCTGCAGGCAGTGACTGCACGTAACCCCGGAGCAGAGATGCCCTTTTGGAAAGATCCCCAGAACACGCTCCCCAGTCTGCTCTGTGTGTGTCTCTAACCTGGTTTCTTTCCTTCCCCTGTTTGCTGTGGGGCTGCTGTGTGGACACAGAAAACCCCAGACTTTATTTTATGAGGATTTACTGTAGTTGTCTGTTGAATAAAATGGTAATAAGCAAAATCAATGTTTTGCTTCCATATGTATCTATATGATACCTTCAAGCCTTTCAAAAAGATGTTTGATAATGGCTGGCAGTGATACGGAACGCCTTTTGGACAGTTTGTTTGGTCCTCGTGGTGTATCGACCCTGGAATCCCCGTACTGCTTAGAACACTTCGGAGATGAAAGAAAGGAGCAAACCGGTTCTGTTACACATTGGCAAAAGCCAATGTATAAATCATGAGAACTTGGATCTCTCTGATTCAACAGCACAACAAAACAGTGTTGTTATGGAGCCTCTGTCCGCACAGTCCGTGGATGAGTCCCTGTTTCCAGCAGTGTGCGCTGGCGCTGCGGGCCTGCCCGCGCCTCCCGCACGGCGCTGCCCGTTCCTCACGGGCTCTCGGTGCAGTGAACCAGTCCGGCTTCCCCGCGCGTGCCGGGAAATGGATCTGAAGCGGCTCAGGAAACGTGTGAGTGGCGTGAAGGGGCTCCTGTTGGTGCAGGCATTTTGCTTTAACTTGACATGTTTATAAAACAGTTTACGGCTTAAAAGTTTAGGGTTTTTACCCCTGCTGATTTGCTTAAACAGACACTGTTACTTGTCAGAATATATGTGGAAAAGTGATGAACCTAGTGAAGAGAGAGCTTGACATCAATTAAAATTAGCTATCTGCTTTGTGTTTCTTTTCTGATACACTGTTTCCAGTATCATTTTTCCAAACTTCCTGTGGTTTTTCTTTATTGCTCTTATAAGCTTTACAAGATAGAGATGAGCTATTTAAAAGTACAGTGCCAGGAACAGAGGAATAAAATTCTGTGTTACATCTGCTCATTTGTCATCTTCCATGTTCATCTCGGCCATTAAACTCTAGCAGCTTATTTCAGAAAGCCTGTAAGGCTGTCTTAGTGTCTCATGTTGTTCAAGCATCTTTAAATACATTTTGAAGTGTATCTCAAGTCATGTTAGATTTCTGAAACTATATTCTATGCAATACTGAATAAAATACACTTCCTAAAATAGTCCTTAAAAACTAAAAGTATTTGATAATGCGTTTTTTCTGTCCCATCATCAAAAAGCTTCTATTGAAGTTTATTCCTAGTTTTTCTTGATCCTCTTGTTGACCATGAATGAGCACAAACATTGTTAATCATGTCAATGTGTTGTGTCTATGTATTTGGTAAGAATGTGCGCTCATCTGCATGGACATGTGCAAAAATATCAAAGAGGTTTTTCAATATTTTTATATATAAATGTCTGTCTAAAGAACAGAGTCACAAACCAAGACAAGTTGTACAGGATCCATGCAGAGGTCTGTACGAACCATTCCTCTCAGCTGAATGTTTAGCTGTTACCCTTTAGCACTGGTGTTTATTTCTGTGTGCTGATTTTGGTGCCCGGTCTGAGCGGCGTCGGCGCATTAACTCTGCGGTGGGATGACGTGGTGCCGCAGCCGGCGAGCGCGGGGCGCTGTTCCAGCCGGGTCCTGTGGGCTGTCCCGTTCCCGGCCGTGCCCGGTGTGCAGGGCGTGCGGGGCCCGGCCGCCCGCGCCGCCAGCGCCAGAGCCGCCTGGGATCTGCTCGCGGTTCGCCTGGGGCCTTTTGGCAGCAGACCACAGCCCATTGATTTACTTGCAATCCTTTTTCCTTAATATCTTCCATCTGGCCAACAGTGACCTATAAAGACAGACACAAAACAGAGTTTGAGTTATGAGGAGCGTAATAGTAAAACGCTCCCAAATCCCACTCTAGAACCTGCACCAGTGGAGCGCCGCCCTTACATAGCTGACGTTTGTTCTAAAGCTCTATTGCAACGTTTGCGGTAAGGAAAACCATCGTAATTCTCACGTGCAAAATCATGTAATAGAGAAATGTGCATTTCAGTTGGACTCTCAGTGTTTCTCTTCTTGCCGTGTCTGGCTGTGACCGATCCCAGCGGGAGCTGAAGCTCTGGCACAGGCTCCTGCGCACGCTGCTGCCGCTGAATCCACCCGTGGTGTCGGGGCCGTGCAAGAACGCGATCATGGAGCGGGGACGGGACAGAGAAAGGAGCGTGAATATGGAAATGCTCTAGGGCTTCCAGCAGCAGGTCTGGGCAACGTGCATTCTGATGACGTTAATGGGAGGTGCCGTGTGCCAGGCTCTTCGGTCTGTCACAAGGGGTTCCTGCTTTCCAGAATGAGCTGTTGCCACTTTTGGGCTATTTGTCAACTCTTCCAGTTCTGGTCAAAGTCGAGTGCTCACTCTGATTACAGTTATCCTAAACACTTGTGGTACTCTGCGTCTTTAAGGTTTGGATCCTTAAAGAAAACTTGTGAACTTGTTTGTTCTGGTTTTGGCACAGCTTTAGTCCTGACTGCAAGTGAAAACGCTTTGTAAAAAATATCAGTGAGAAGGATCACAACCAAATTGTCAAGGGTTAGTAATATTAATGTATTGGTACCTGTGGAATTGCAAAAATCCAAGAATGCTGCCTCCTGGTCCAGCTAGCTCACTGGTCTTGCCTACTGACCAGAAACCAGTTTTACTTAATTAATTAGGGCTTCATTTCACACCTTCTTTAGTTGCTGAACAACTGTAACAGAAGTAATGAAATCATGTCACTTTTTATTACCTTTGGCCCTGGCCGACTGGCTTGGAAACTTCCATTCTAGTGCTAATACGAAATGAATTAGCGCATCACCTTGGGGAAAACCCAGTGCCTGGCACAATAAAAGTAGGGAGGAAGTAGTTAAAGTAGGAGACGATGGATCTGCCCTTGGCCAGCCCGTCATGGGGTGCTGGCTGAAGCCTCCCAAAGCAGCTGTGTGGAGCGAGCCCGTGCTGACAGACGTGCACAGCGTCCCAGCGAGGGGACACGGCAGCGTCCTCCCGCAGGTCAGGCTGGGGCAGCAGCCACGGCTTGTATACATAGGAAATAATAGTCTGTTCTGTTGTGTGTCACATTTTCAGAAGCCTGTTGATCAGGTTCATCAATGGTGTTTCTGCACGTGAAGAGTCAAGTCCTATCACTTCATGTGCTTATTTTTACATCTAAATATTAGTTGTGCATCCTAAGATGTTGTACACAAGCATCACAGACAATCTGCAATCAAATATCAGACTCTGACTTGAACTTTATAGTCTTCAAGGGCTGTGCTCACATCTTGTGTTGCAAATGCTTGTTTTCTGCAAGTAAAGTGATTCTTATGTGACCAACCCAGTTTCTCACGTTCCGAAATCTATGTCATTGCAGATTGTAATACAAAGTGTGTGCTGGAGCACATTGTGCCTTTTGCTGAGAGGGAGCACTTCTGATTTATAATGAAAAGTTCCTAATTTCACTGAAATTTCAGCTCAGCCTCAGTAGCAGAGGGCACAGCTCAACAACACGTGGGGCTGGGGGCTGTACGGGAAGGAGCTGTTTCTCTGGTCAAGGAAAAAGGGTTAATTTGCACTGGGATGAAAAGGCTGCGCAGGATCTACTATTTCAACCTGTGATAGACTTACCAGTAGCCTTTGATCCCCAAATGAAATGTGATGGATTTCAACTGATGCCAGATGTCTCAAACCTAGAGGGATCTCTGCTTGTCTGCCACATCTCGAATTCTCTCCTCCAGCGCTTTCATGTGTGCTTTAAGCGCGGGTTGAGAAGAGAGGCTCCTTGACAAGCTAAGCCTTTGGAATCCTTTCTCTGGTGTCACTTGGCGGGATCTTTGGGCTCTCGGGCTGTCTGGTGCATCCTGCTCTGGTCACATCAGGCCCCGCGTGCCAGGCCGCTCTAACTGCTTCATAACCAGTGGTTTTTAACATCCAGGAAATTTAGTACCAGTATCAGCTGTAACTTTCCTCAGTTTAAGGTTGATCTCGGCTCTCTTCTTGTTTATTAGAACAATTTGCTTAACCCTGGCCAAGTCAGAGCGTTGTTAGGTGTATTCCTGTTGGCATTAAGTGGAAGATAATTGTCCTTTTAACTCCGAGGCTGCCTGTTGCACTTCATCAATCTCCTGATAAACTGCCAAGCACCTCAGCAGCCCCATCTCCCCTGCAAGGGCCTTCACGGGCTATTCTGTGCCCGTGGCTTTAACCAGAGTATAAAGACACGATTGTCAGTGTTTGCCTCCTAAAGGCAGACAAACCTTTTTCTTTGTGTACCTTTATTTCACGTCACTGCTTCAGTCCTTTGCTCTCAAACATGCGTGAGAACTCTCTCTCTTGGTTTTAAGCTAAAAAAACCTCCTAAATTTTACAACTTTCTCTTCTTGAAAGGGACAAGAGACCTTATGATTGTGTTTGAAATAAATGAAACACGAAATATTCTATCATAAAATTCAATAAACTTCCCTAAATTTTGCAGTGATAGGTAATTCACAAGAAAAAAAAGCTTGACTATTGAAATTTTATGCGTTCTAAATTATGCCTGTAGTTCTGTGCCTCTCAATGCAGTTTCTTTGTACAGGACGTGGGATGTTACACACGGACCCGTCAGCCGCAAGGTGTGCAATTCCTGTGTTCCAGCCTGAAGGGTAATGCTCCAGGTCCTCAGGACACAGTTTCTTTTTGCAGGAGGAGTTTTTCAGTGCAGAAGGCATGGCTTTCATGGAAAGCTGCTTCCCTTTCAGCCTGTAAAATGCTGGTGTTTTCTTCCCTGGCGCCGCGCGGTTGCTGTGTGCCGGCCCGTCCGTGCCTCGTGCTGCTGCACACTGTGACGCTCAAGTTCTTCTGAGCTCCTTTTCTTTACAGAAATAACACAGTGCAGCTGCACTGGACTTTCCCCCCCCAGACAAGGTTTTAGAGTGACCACAAAGAACCCGAGAAAGGGTGACAGCTTTGTCAACCCAGACTTCAGTTCCATTTACGATGTCCCAATTAGATGTTAGCACACGAACAAAAGACCCTTGGAATGGTTATCTCAAGCTGCCCTTGCACTTTTTAGCTTGACTAAAATGTAAAATTGTTACATCATAAATGTCTTTGTTACAGTTTTCTGGCTTGGTGTTGTTCAGGGGGTGCATTCAGCTCCTTTGAGCTCTTTTGTGAGACGCTGCTGCTCCGCTCAAGAGCCACTGGAGCGGTTTGGGGAGCGGTGGCTTCAATAGTGGCATTTAGTGAGCTCGGGAGGCTTTGTGCGAGGAGGCTTGCGGTAACTGCTCTGCTCGGTCACGCCGGCGAGAAAAACAGAAAGGGAGCGTTTTAATAGACTTATTAATACCCGGTCACAAGTCCCCAAAATAAGCGCTTTTTATTGACAATTATATGGTATTGAGGTGCTCCATAGGATGAGATGCCCAGGTTCTGTGTGAGCCAGTTCTGAGGGGTTAAATACTTCTAAAATATGTACATGAGTCACATGCTGAAGCTGCAGAACTTTTAACTGAATTTCATGGAAATATCACTCCTGGGTAATAATCAAAGGGAAGTTTAGAACAAAAAAGGAGGAAATGCAAAAAGGAAGGAAATCGTCTGAGAGCAAGGAAAGGAAAGGGCTGGGATGGCTCTGCGGCGGCGGGCTGAGGTCTAACGCGGAGGCAAAACTTAGAGATAATCATAAAAAGCTGCTGTTCAGAAAAGGCGGCTTCCCGGGAAGGTGAGCCTGCGGCTCATCAACGTGCACACGTGTTGCCATGGAGATTTGTGGGTATCTGTGTATGTGTTTAAGCTTACAAGTGTGAGAATGTGTCAATAGACTGAGTCTAGAGGGGAGAATAATGATGTCCTGAGTTCCAGCAGCTCTGGGGGGAGACACTGGAACATGTAAATGCTGAACTGGGGATTTAGCCCGCGGAAATTCCCCAGTGAGCCAGAGGTGTCTTAGTGCTTCCAGATGCATTTTGTGAAACTCCTGGAAACACTGGGTGGGGAAGGGAAGGAAGATGGAGAACAAAATTAAAAGAAGAATAATAGGTGTATGAAGACACAGATTATTTAAAAAACTATGTAGTTAAGTCATTTAACTTAGTCTTAGCTGTTAAAACTTAAGGTGGAATTTAAAAATACTTACAAAGTGAAATTCACGCTTTAACTGAAGGCAGTTGAAAGTGTGTTGATGGCTGCTTTTGTCACTCAGGAGCGTTTCCAGTGAGGTTAGTGGGGATGCATGCTATGGTTTATAGAAGAGCCAAGCTCATTATTGGCGGAATGAAGTTTTCTAGGCCACTGTAAGTTATTGGACTGAGCAAAAGGTCAAGATTGAGGAACTCCTCAACGCCAGGCCTGGCTGATACAGACAGATTTGGTGAGCCTGTCACTCCAGAGAAGTGTGCCCATCTGTAAAATGGAAATGACTGCTCTGTTTTGCAAGGGAGATGGCAGTTGGTTGTGCTGTTATCAAAATACATAGTATGTGTTATAAATAAATACATGTTAAAAATTCCGCTCGTGATCTGCGTGAATGGAAGGAGTGAAAGTTGTGTGTGCTTACAACTCGCTCTGTTAGGAGGTTCTGCATTAAATATGTTGATGTTGGACTAGTTCTTCTCATTTCAAACGGCAGAGGTGTGTGTACAGAGGTGCAGTTGTGCCTGTCTGGTCCGGTGCTCTGCAGAGCTGTGTGGGCGGCGGGGGCTCTGATCTGGCACAGGAAGCCAGAGGCGCTACAGGTACCTCGCCAGAAGGGTTTGCTTTGCTTCTCCATGGTGTCAGCACACCAGTAGAGTTGAAAGATGGAGCCGTCAGTGTTAAAGATTAGTTTTATAAACAGTTGCTATGGCAATTAGCAAATACAAATCATTTTTGAACGTACCCCTTGCCACGGGGGTTTGCTGCTGCTCCACTGGGGCGTTTTTGCTCTCAATGCACTTCCAAACCCTCAGTGCTCCGTGGGACTTTATTTTGATGAGTTCGTCTTTCACGATGCTCTTGCACACTTTGGTTATCCTGCTGTTGCTTCTTCCTTCACAATTCTTTGTCACGACTAACACTGGGAAATCTCCCCCTTTTTAAGCTGCGATTTCCCTTTCTAGCAGTAAGTCAGACTCCTGGTTCCAGGCGTGTCTGCCTGTTTCTGTTTGCCCGGCCTCTCCTTACGCTTGACCCTGATGTACAAGGTGTTCGTGAGATAGCTGCGGTGATGTAGAATGGTACGTGCTGTAACTTCTGACCCTCCTTCATTCTAATGAGCACTCAAAAATATCAAAAGAAATTATAATGGTGAAATTTTCGTATTTCAAATAAAGCACATTTATTATCAAACCCTCTGTTCATCAGTGATGTGTCAGAACTGGATAAGAAACAGCTGCTTTTTCCTGAGGAAGGCATCTTTTACTTGATCAAGACATCAGCTGATGCCAGTGTAGATCTGTTGCTTAAAGATCTCTCTTTCACTATTTGTGGAGGTGTTGCATTCTGCTATTTACCATTGGGCAATTCCATTGGACTAAATTAGTTGCATGTCTTTATGTATAGGCGATTTTTTGGTGTGTGCTATTGGGGCCTTCCTGCTTTTTATCCATAGGTACAATTTACCAGGCTAAATGTAAAGTGTTGGTTTCAGTTGATGTTCCTCAGGTGAGGCAGCTGGAGGGGGATTTCTTTTTAACTATTAAAAAACAAACAAAAGAATGATTGTAAATAACACTTCTAATTGTTTTGGTTTTAAAAGCTTTTGTATTAAGTGTTTAATGAGCATAGGAGGATCCTGGAAATCCACTTTTCTGCCTAATTTCATTGCTGTTGACAACTTAATATGACTAAAGGAAGTTCTGTTGGGTCACCCCTTGCTGTGTCCGTCGTGCTGTGGGATGACGATGTGCACATGTACGTGTGCGCACACACACGGGTTGCTGTGTGTGGATATGTGCGTGTGAGTGCAGTTGCTTCATCTCCAGAGGGCCAGCTGCATGTTGTCCAGCTGGGGCCGCAGCCGTCAGAAAACATGACCTCGTGTGCTGCTGGGCTACCCGAGGCTTTTCCTTCGTATGTTAAAGTACACGGAAGGATTAATATGTTGAAAAATTCAAAGCTAACTTGACGGCACTACAGCATTTTCATCTGTGTAGCAGCTACTATTGGGTGATGACATTTTCTGTTCAGTGTAACTTTTGAAGCACAGATTGAACTCCCGCGAGCAGCA
Source organism: Columba livia (assembly GCF_036013475.1). Lineage (NCBI taxonomy): Eukaryota > Metazoa > Chordata > Aves > Columbiformes > Columbidae > Columba > Columba livia. The sequence continues at coordinate 1,440,332 of NC_088620.1, forward strand.
CCGTTTGCAGTTGTGGGGGCAGCGGCCATCACGTCCTCCTGCCCTCATCCTCCTGCCTCCCCCCTGCCTTCATTCTCCTGCCTTCCCTGCCCTCATCCTCCTGCCTCCCCCCCTGCCTTCATTCTCCTGCCTTCCCTGCCCTCATCCTCCTGCCTCCCCCCTGCCTTCATTCTCCTGCCTTCCTTGCCCTCATCCTCCTGCCTCCCCCCTGCCCATCCTCTTGCCTTCCCCATCCTCCTGCCTCCCCCGTCCTCATCCTCCTGCCTTTCCTGTCCTGCCTTCCCCATCCCCATCCTCCTGCCTTCCCCATCCCCACATGCCGACTCAGGGTACAAAGGCTTTACTTCTTGTTGCAGGTCTACTGAAGCTCTTCACCACGGCAAACCCCTGACCCACAGGGATTGTTGGGCTTCGTTATCATGCTAATTTGCTCCTTTGTTGTCTTTCCTGTCGTCTCAGCCCACCTCGGCAGTTGTTTTTGCACCACTGTCCTTTAAACACCGCATTTTGGAAACGTTTGTGCTTACAAGCTGCAATGCAGCGCTGTTGTAGTGACGCTTGGACTGACCCTAATTGCTGTGACACATGTAACTAACGATGTTTTGTACTTTGAAGGAGCGCACTAAAAAGGTGATGACATACGAGTTAGTGAATAAGGTTCTGTGCAGCTCGAGCAGCGGAGTTTGTGCAGACCGCGTGGAGCATAATGACCCGTTTTCCTGTGCCCGCGTTCGCTTCCCGCCAGAGCGGCCGGCTGCAGCGCCGGGCCCGAGGGACGGCACAGCAGAGCCGCCAGACCAGCCTGGAGAAGCCTGGTTTCGTTAGGCTTCGATTTGATTCTCATGACTGGTGCCAAATGTGTCATTAATGTGTGTACATGTATGTGTGAGGAAACTGAAAATGGGTGTAAAATTGGGAAAAAGAAATCAAAATTTCAGGTTGCCCTTATATTTTTGTTTACTCCTCAAGCACAATCTGATTTATGCTTGTTGGAGTCTTTGAACTTCAACTCCCTTGAAGAATCTCTGGTCTGTCCGTATTTGCCGTTGGAAGGGGGGTGCGCGGGTGCTCCCATGCGACGGGGCTCTGGGCAATTTCAATCCCGAGCGCTTCCCTTCCTTTGTTTAACCTCTGACCTGTGAAAACAAGAGTTAATCAAAAGTTCTAAGGTAGCTAAGAGGAAGGGGAAGTGTTTGGTTACAAATTAAATATGAGCAAGTCATAAACCATAAATCTTCAGTAGTGCTACCAGTTGTGCTCCTTCGGTTGCATGTGGTACAGAAAGGTTTTGGTTATAAATTCACGGTCCGTCTCTCTGAGGGGCTGGTTAAAGGCTGCCTCTGAGAGAAAATCCACATCTTTTGGCAGAGATCGAGAAACAAATTCAGACAACTATATTTCTTGACTTTTTTCCCCAACTTTAGCTGGTCACAATTTGGTCTAATAACAGCAGAACTGTTTCATTCTTGAGTAGTCAACACGCAGAATAAGCGATGAAATAAAAGCATTGAAGATGGCAGGATGAATTAGTTTTCTAAGGTATCCAAAGCTTTCAGGATGAGAGCGATCCTGAATCCAGCAGTGACAGAGCAGGGAGGTGAAGACTGAAGTGAGATTGTCCATGTGATTTACGCCACTAGGTGATGGGTTTGCTTTATCTTGTGCGGCTCTGGAGCGGGAGCCGCGCAGGTCCCGCCGTGCTGTGCCGAGAGCTGCGTCAAGCGCTGCTCCGTTCCTCGCCTTCCAAACCGCGAAGCTTCCCTCCTCGAGATAGAACGTTATTGCTAAAATAAGAAAAAGCAGCAGTTATGCTGAGGTGCTAAACCGTAATTTGGAAAGCATGGGTAAAATGAGGAAGAGTTAGTGTCAAACAAAGAAGGGTAATGAAGTTCATTATGTTAGTGAAGAGCCAGCAAGGAGTGAGCAAATGCACCAGCAATAGGGCTCCAGCTTCCCTTCTCTGGTGTGGGGGGTTTGCCCATGTTCTGACATTGGAAGAGACTTTATCTGGGCTGCTTTGCTAGAATCCCAGAAGCTATTCTCCAGGTGCTGCGCAAAAGAGTTAAAGCACAATAACATTTGAAAATATCCTCATTTTAAAACTGTGAATATAGTTTTCCAGCAAGGTCCCTGAGTAATTAAATAGAACTTTAAATGTGCTTTCCTGAAATAAGTTTTGGGGTTGTGCTGTCGGGAGCTTCTGCCTCCTTGGGTTTCTGTCTATTCCAACTCTTTTGATAGATGCCTTGCAGGATTTGTTTACCAGGTTCTTAATCTCTACTTAGCAGATAGGTTTTGAGAGGATTTCTTGTTACTCTTGTAATGGCTTTTAACTCTGCTGAGGTTTGTTTAACTAAACAGAAAGAAAGAGACTTATCTTCTGACTAATCCTTCTTGATTGTTTACAATAGAATGCCAAACTTAAATGCTGTTTAAAGTGGTAATTGTCTGTCTTTCTCCTCTATTCTAATACATAGTTTGTAAAGATGCTTAGAGCATATTAATTTAAATGATAATACTGTCATATAACATGAAAAGTTAAGTTGCTTATCAGTATATTTTGATAAGCTACTTACATTTTACAGTAGCATTTGCAGGCTTCAAACAAACGTTAATGATGGAGTGCCATTCCCTTTATCTGTCTCATATATAGCTTCTCACTTCATTTATTACCGAAGCTGTGCAGTCGGGAACCACGGGGCACTCCATTCTTTACAGTTGTCAGGATGTAGTCATGTTTTATAAAAACTTTAAATCCCGTCTAACTACACCAAAGCAGAATCCATTTGCTTCGAGAAGCGTCTGTGATTGCGAGAAGACTGGGGCTGCGCAGCCCTGCTCTGCTGCTCGCTGCGCCCAGGGGAAGTTCCTGGGAGCTGTTTAAAAGGAGTTGAAATAAAGAACCGTGCCAGGAAAACAGGGTACAAAATCACGCCAGAGCGTAGCGTAGTGTGAAGTCACATCTTAGCCGTTTCTTTTATGGAATAGAAATGTAATGAAAATGAAGAAAGATGTGATATTTCTGCATGTTTGTCTTCTAATTTTGTTTCTTTATTACTTTTGTAAGTTGAGAGCAAATATACTCAAGGTGAAGTTTCTATTTGAGCTCACTAAGGACTGGCCGAATGCCACGATACGGGATGTGGAATCAGATTTGACAAGTTAAAAACTGAGATATTTCTTGGGCCATTTAAAAAATCCAGTTGTATGGGGATTCCAAACCAAAACAGCTGTCTGCCTGCAGTTTCCTGGCGCCCTCGGCAGCTCTACGGAGGACTAGTTATTCAACATATACTTTGGGAAATAATTACTGTTAGAAATGTTCCCCTATACATGAACACAGATACACGCGTGTACCTTTATTTGCCAGGTTAGAAGCTGCCCTGGGGTCGTGTGTTCTGCGCGGGGTGAGGAGCAGGGGAACTGGGCACAGCTGGGCACAGCTGGGCACAGCCCCAGTGTTGCTGCAGAGCTGGGAAGAGCCGGGGCCGGAGCTCAGGGCCTTCCCTGGGACATTTGCAGCGTCACACGCAGCAGCGGCTGGTGGTAGCCTGCACCTATAGAGGCGTACAAACCAACAAGTGTGGATTTAGTAACTGAGATTTAGCAAGTTACATTGATGCTTTTTCTTTCTTTTTGTTTTCTAGTTACCTCCCATGGTTTGAAGTCTTTTATAAGCTGCTCAACGTCTTGGCAGATTATTCAGCAAAAGGACAGGTATTATTCTAAAGTACTAACCCTGCTTTTCCCTGCCCCAATGTCCAGTGAGGGAGAGAGGATGAAAACAAGCTGGTTTAAGAAGTGCTGGTCTCAGAGATGACCATGTGAGTTATTAATCTGTATGATGCAGCAATACAGAAGATCATATTCAGCCAAGCTGAAAGCTTGGCAAGTGCCTTTGAAAAATAAACATGCTTTTAAATTATTTTTGGGAAAAGGTAGAGTCCCAGAATGTGGCTGTGGATGCAACAGGAGTGATTGGTTCCCTGCAGTCAGCTTGCAGTGCAAGCTGGCGTGGGCTGTGCTGAGTAACTGTGTGTGGTGCATAGGTTGGTGACTAAGTAGGTTGCAGAAATATATAGAAATACATATGGAAAAAATGTATTCTAAAAAAATCATGTTATAAAACCCACCGGTCAGAGGAACCATGTTCATTTCTGTTCGTAGTCTAATGTATAAATCTATTTTCACTTTTTGCTTTACACTCTAAACGCCCGGTTCGATGAACATTGCCCTTCTGTCTTGGAGTTTAGTTTGTTATAGCGATTCCTACGTAGTATTCATTTTATTTTCTTCTCCTTATTCCAGGATAGTCAGAGGAGTGAGCTCCTAGAAACATTTCACAAACTCGCCATCCCTGAGCCAGGAACCTCTGTCCATCTGGGAGTGGTAAGTGGCAGAGATGTGAACTGAGGTCTTTCATTTGCATTCCATATCATAACGGAGGGATGTCAAAAGCAATTCTCCTATTTGGAACTTTGGATGTTGTTTTCCTGTGAGGACACAGAGCTCTGAAATTCCCGTTTTCATGTTTGGGGCCCTGTTTCCCTTTCCTTAACCGTGAATGGCTCTGAGATGCTGCTCTTTGATGGGAGGAAGATCGGGTGTTCCTCATGGAAATGTCTCACCGCATCACCTGTGACCTGTGGGAGGTCACAGAGCAGCAACGTGACATCTACTGTCCAGGCTTCTGCAGAACTCCTAGATCTCGCAAGTATGCAAAGGGCACAAGACTGGAAAGCAAGCAGTGGTGTACCTGCCCTAGCAGCGCTTTGACTAGTAACTGTTTATCTCCTTTTCTGACGGCTTTTCCTCTCCTCCCCTCAAGAAAAAGACTCAGACAAAGAAAACGTATTTCATTTTCATGTCTTGTGAGAAAATTAACTGAAGAACACAGAGAATAGATGTGAGATTTCATTGATGGGACTATATTTGGGGTTTTTTGCAGAACAGCCCTGTGTTCCAGGCTGTAGTGCAAAAGTGTTGAAGCTGCACATTGCTGCAGTTGCCAGTTAGTCATTCGGAGCCCGCGTGCCCAGCAGTGGTGTGCGCAGCCACGCTTCTCCCTCATTTCCTCTCCTCCTGAAGTCCTCGCTGGCAACAGCAGCTCCGGCCGTCCCTGCCCTGCGATGTCACTCGACAGGTAGCAGTTGTTTGGCCTCGCGGGGTCACCGGCTGGCGGTGGGAACGTCCCCGTCCCCGCGAGGCCGGCGCTGTTGTGAGCAGCGTTTCTGTGCCAGGGACGAGCTGTCTGCAAAGGCAGATATTTCAGTTTGTTCATACCAGTGGTTTCAGGGAATGCTGCCGGGCTCCCCTTGTCTCAGCCGTTTCATGGGCGATGAAGCAAGAAAGGATCTCGAAGAGCAGCCAAGGGACTGTCAGCTCTGGTGTCTTTACACATTTTATTTTGGCTGTTCACAGGCCTATTTTGGGGCTGGGGTGAGGTTCCTCTGTGTGATATAGTTGCGATTACTATTCCTGTATCTTTGCACTGCATCTTTTGAACCAAACTATGCCAGTGATTTCTCAAAAAGCAAAAAATGGTGGTTATACATTTAGTGTCTATATTCAGTGTAGCTGTTAAACCCACTTGCTATTTCGGGTTATAGACTGTTCATGAAGCACTGAAATGCCTGAGATATATATACGAGAAAATTGCGCCAACTGTGGAATTATGCCAAGAATATAACAGCCTTTAAATTTTCAGCAAGTAATTATTAAGTAGCCCTAAGATAAATTGTGAAAAAAATAATATAATCTGTATACAACATCAATTTCCAAAAGCAGTTCAGTCACTTTCCTTTCCCAAAGCACTAACCGAGAATCACGTGAGTCACGTGTGGTCAGATTGGGAACTAGAATGACCCTGGTCTCTTGGAGTGCACACTATTAAACAATGTGATAATATAATGGATTATGAAATGGCAAGACCAACACGGTGTTTCAAAGTGTGTTTTTTAAGGTGTATAAAAGTGACCTAGAACTTTAGTAATATTTCTGAGGTAAGTAGGTGTAAATCTTTAGCAAGTGTTTCTCCGAGCCGCTGCGGTGCGTGAGCCCGGGACCCGCTGGCCCAGCTGGAGCTCAGCCCGCCCCGCGCTGCCCCGCGCTCGTCTCACGGGCTCTGGGCTCGTCCGTATCGGCGGCTCTGAACAACACAACAGATGTCATAACTTTTCTGAGGCATTCGATACTTTTGGTCTTTGAGCATTTCATATTGTGTGATCTGAGCGCGCAGCTTACCTGTAGTTGGTAAGAAATATTCTGTCATTTTTACTTAGCTGAGCAACTGCTGTTATTGCCGTTACTAACACCAAGCAGTAAATTTATATTGCTTTTGACAATATTGCAATAACCAATATTTGCTCTTTGTTTCAGCACTCTTACTTTACTGTGCCTGACATCAGAGAGCTTCCTAGTATACCTGAAAATGTGAGTAGAGGACTGTGCTCTTTCTCATTTCTGTTTAATGTCAGCAGCAAAACAGATAATAACTGTTACCTCTGTTTGGCCTAGTAATGGACGATATTCTATATATTGCTAAATGTTGAAGGAAACTTTAGGTGGTTAATTTATAATAAGTATCGAGTGGAAAACGTCATGTTGCTAACTGCAGAAGTACATGAATAACGGGCCTTTTGAAGTACAGTGTAACAGTAGAGTTTAGTGTTTGCCATTTTAATTAAGAAAAGATACCAAACGAACAGGAAATTGACAGCTGTAAGTCAAGATATTTACTTTAAAAATATAAAGCTTTTATTATTATCGCCACTCCATTATTACTTACTGTTCACATTTCATGATTTCTTGGTTCTAGTAAGGAAGGAAATGCAAAGTCCGCGTCTGTATTTTGTAGCAATAGGATGCCTTAGACCTGATTCAAGAGTCAGTTCCGCAGGCTAAACCAGCTGTTGAATCCTGGCCTAATCCAGACGTGAAGTTACTTCTTTACAGGGGTTATATTTATGTTAATCTTCTTTATGCTAATCATTTTTGTTTGATAAGCCTCAAATGACCTGGAGAGCAAGGAAGGAAGTTTCTGTCCTTTTAAAGGCTGGTGAGTCGGAGGGCAGAGGGAAGAGAGCTGGTGATGGTGAGGCTGAAGTAAGGGAACTGTAATCCGTGTGGCTGCGCCCAAGCTTCACTCTTTGCAGAGGAGATTGCTCCTTGCTTTGTTCCTTCAGTCACAAGTTCTTCATTAGGTGGCGGGGACGAGAAGTACATGAATGTCTTTTAAAATATTAATTTGTTTAATTCAGTGTGCATGTGCATTTACTGAAATAGCAAATGATCAAATGGGTCATTGATCTCCACGAACTTTCGGAGGAGCATAAGGGAATTTTGTAGCACTCTTAGTGAGTTTTGAGACGAGCGGGGATACCTGCTCCCATATTTTATTTTGAAAATCCCACTTTTTTTCTCTCCCAAGAAAGGTTTAAATCCTAGGAAACAAAATACACAACAATTAAACCGCAAATTGGAACGCTTTCACTTGTATTTATTTAACTCATTCATGGTTTTGTCACTTACGAGACATGTCTTTCAAAATACATGTGTAAGTCCCAATTTAATCTTCAAAGATGACAGCTTTCTTATAAATAAAACTTAGAGCTCACACGTGAATTTCCTTAGTATCAATACATTACCATACAGCCCACATGCTTCCCAGGTGTCACTGGCAAATTTCTGAGAGCGGAGAAGACTGAAGTCTTATCAATCTTTCCGTCTGAAAGTACATTTGTGTGTCAGAGCCAGTACTGAGCTACAGTGAAGCTGCAAGAATAATTGCAAGTCAGGTCCCTGGGTCTGGTTTCCCCTCAGTAGCAGCTGCTGGTGCCACCTCAGCTGTCCCTGATCCCCGTTCCCTGCACCCCGTCCCTGATCCCCGTTCCCTGCACCTCGTCCCTGATCCCCGTTCCCTGCACCCCGTCCCTGACCCCCACACGGCAGGGTGGGGATGCAGCCCGTTGCACACCCTTCATCCGAGTGGCATCAGAGGGAGTTCAGGGCTACCCAGCAGATCCGATCGCCGCTATTGGTGGCGGTTGTGTCATCACGCACTGTGTTTTGGCGTCGTGGAAGGATGGGTGAGAGGGGGAAGAAGAGCCCTAGAGAAGACAGCTTATGTTTAGACAAAAATATCATGCTAATCAGCACAGATGGGATGAGAAATACAGAAAAAGTACATGATAGTTTAATAGGTTTTTGGCAAAACGTGTTGGCTTTTTTTTTCCATTTTCCTTTTTCGAATATACCTGTCTGCGACCAAAGCTTTGCTGTAACAAAGACCTGAAGGATTGTTTTATATTAACATGTTTGAAGCTACCCATAATGAGCTTAGGTTTTTCTTCTGTCTAGATACCGGTACAAAACTCGTCCATATACAATGCTTAATTTCTCTTCAGTTCTTTGTGTTTGGATGGCAAGCTGTGGAACATATTTTTGCACAGTATGAAGCATCTTGGCAGACTTCTCAGGCCAAGCATTGGTGGTTTTAGAGTTATCTTTGGATCTGTCAAAAGTGCTAATAGGCTTTGTTGAGCTTCTTTAAGTTTCTAAATCATATTCGCTTTTTGCTTTTCTGCACTTTTTTATTTAATGATGATTAAGATTGCACTTGAATTCATGACTAATCTAATTTTGCTCTCACATGTGCTTTTTGTGTGAGGCTGTCTTTCTCGTATAGCAACCCTTTCATACCCGTAAGAAGCTATTTGGAAACAAATTCCCCAATTCAGCACTCTTGGGTACATTACCTTTTCTTCTACCAGACACTCCCCCCGCCTTTTATTTTAATTTCTGTGTTTTGAGAAGTGGAAATATCCTCTACCAACAGCAATCCTTTTTTGTTTGCCTTGCTTGGTAAAGCCCCTCATTCCCTCATTCTGGGAGCACATAATACATGTGGATGAAGTAACCCACGCGGTAGCACATAATACATGTTGAAGTAACCCACACGGTGGCTACCTGGTTCCGATAGTGAAGTCTTGGAACACATTTGCTGTTTGTTAGAAGACGCTGATGGTTTCCCAGGTGCGGCAGGAGCCGTGGCGCTGCGGCGTGCGCGGTGCGGGTGGAGGGTGCTGGGGCCGATGGGCTGACGCTGGCGATGAACTGGCCACGGTCCCTTGTGCACCTTGCGCTGGGTTTCTTTTTTTGTTAATTTCAGTTACATAGGTACTTTTAAATATTGATATTTTACATAGGTACTTTTAAATATGAATATTTTACATAGGTACTTTTTACTATTCTGAGCAGCAAAAGCAAGGAAGAAACTTGTGTTGCCCAGGCAGTGCATATGTGAAGTTTTGGCAGTGTTACCTGCTTGTGTCTTGGTCTTTTTATCTGCACTTTAGAGGCAAATTACAAATGTGTTTTGCTTACAATATTCTACTGCAATTAGTTTTTTGATACTGTATGAACATACTGATCACTCAGGTAAAACTGGAAGTTTGAACCCCGCCTCTCTGTCCACGATGGGCATCCATTGACATTTTCAGAGAGACTTCTCTGCCTCCTGCCTCAGTTTCCCCAGCCCCCAGGGAAGCGCTTTGTGTCTTCCCCAAGGGGAGATGTGTGTCCGAGCGCACGGCACCAGGGCTGACAGAACGTGCTTTTTCTCAGAGAAGTGTCCTGCATTCCGGAAGCTGTATGTGAAACATCGTCTGTTTTGTTGCTCCAGCACCTGGCTCCTCAGCAGCTGGGGAAGGCTCTCGCAGCTCTGACATAAGATCACCACTCGCTTGCTTGAATTCACATACTGAAGGCAGCGCAATGGGAGGATGAAATCTGCCTTGTTTTGGTTGTTGTTTTTTGTTAAGGACACTTGTTTTTGTAATATCATTAATCAAAAATGATTTTCTCTCTTCCCAGAGAAATCTGACAGAGTATTTTGTAGCAGTTGACGTCAACAACATGCTGCACCTCTACGCCAGTATGCTGTACGAGCGCCGCATCCTCATCTGTTGTAGTAAGCTGAGCACTGTAAGTAAAATACATGAGAATTTCTTCTATTCACAGCACTTTTTAAAAGATGTCGGTCATATACAGGCCATGATCTGATGATCTCTAGGTCTCCCTTCCTGCCTCAGCTCTGCAACCTCAACTCAATCCTGTGGTTCCATGTGATGATTTTACTTCTGTTGTCCTCTAATGTTCAAATAAAAAAGTCTTTTTTGGATACAGGAGTTTGTGGGGTTGTTTAGTACATAAATGTACAAACATTGATGCTGTAGTGAAGTCTTTTTTTTTTATCATTTACTTGATGGGAAAAAAAAAGTAGATAAGTGATACTTTTAAATGGATGTTGCAGTGGCCTGCTCTGGAGGGACTGGGCTACAGTGCCTTGTCAATCACATTTTTGCGGTTTCGTTTGATAAGGTGGAGGCTTAACGCTACTTCGGCTCCATCAAGGGCCGGAGAGATGAAAGCTGCTGGCTGCTCTAGAGCACTCTGTGCTGCCAGGGGCTGGACATCAAACCCCGCACACGGCTTCATTTAGTTCAGAGTTGTGTGTCGTGCATCTCAAGGTTCATCAGTCAATAAGATTGTGATTTTCTTTATAAAAGAAAATGTTAACTTTTCATTCTGTTTGCTCTGTAAATGGGTATCGATTGCTTTCCTTTATGAATGACGAGCATAAGATGCTTTAACTAATTTTGCTTTCTAGCGCTGTGGGCTGAGTACTTGAGCAGTCCTCTCTAAAATACAAGCTTCTCTTCCCATTTTGTGTGGTATTAACTAGTCTTTTATGGTATGACCATGACCTACTTTGTGTCTGAGATGAAAACTGCTTCATGGAGTTGTAAACTCTGTGGAAGGCTGGAATAATGTGCATAGGAATGGTCTGTCAATACAGGGCAGAAAAGGGAAAGAGTGTAAGACTTCATAACCTCCAATTAACTATCGCAATATAATTTTGAAAGGTAAGTGAAACTAGGGATATTAGAATAATCTCCAGGACCTATTAATAATTACTTGGTGTTTACAATCAATCCCACATTTAACTGAAAGAATTTTAAGTAAAGTTTAATATCATAGAAAATTTGTAAAATCTTGATTTTTGTATCTGTCGCGTGTTCTACGTCCTCCCTTCTAAAAAAAGGAAAAATACATCTGGGCCTGGTAATTGGCTAAAACGGAAAAGAGAGGTGTTTGTTTCAGAGACCTACAGAAGGAAAAGAACAGTGAACTCTCAGAGAGGAAAGAAGAGGACGCTATCCTAAGCATCTCAAAATGTGGGTGGCGGGTTGGTTTAATGTCTCCTTTGTGCCAGAGCCTGGGAAGAATCACTTACCTGTCACTTGGCCTCCTTAACGAGCTGTTTCTCCACTGGGGTTGTGTTTCCTCTCCTGCCTTTCTGCGGTTTCTGCTGCTCGTGCGTCTGTCCGAGCGGAGCCGCCGCGGTCCCTGCTGGGGAGGGCTGTTGGCACCGCGTGTTCTCGGCCCCGCGCTCCGCCGGGGCTGCGTGAGCGGGTTGGGCTGGGCCGCCGCCAGGGCCCCGGCAGCACCGCAAGCTGCATTATTTTAGCTCAAACTGTGCTCAGCGGAAGCCAAGACCTTGTAACTGGAAACGCACCAAACTGCGATTCGCAAAGTGGAGTGAGGGTGCTGGTGGGGGGGGTTGGTCTCTTTGGTTTTGTTTTTTAGTTTTTTAACACACACGAGGAAGGGACCTATTGGCACTTCATTTCTTTTAACTTTGAGAGACATGGCACATTTCATACTTGAGGTTTAATATCAGGTAAGAGAGAGAAAATGAAACAGTTCTGGGTGCAAAGTCTTTTCTGATGGAATAAATTCTGTGCTGTTAATATATTGCATCATATCAGATTCAAATTTTGAAAACGGCCTATTGTAATTCAACGCCAGTTTATAGCATTTATATGTATGACAAAATCCCATTGATTTAATTTGCTCGAGTAAGGCTTTTAGAGCATTGAATAGGAAGCTGCGAGCAGTGGCTTAGTGAAGCAGAGCCGCCCTGGCCCGGCCATCCTTTCACACTCCAGCAGCAGCTGCAGGAAGCTGCGGTACTGGAACTAATCTTATTGCAAAATGCTGGATTCCTAGAGTTTTGACAGTTGGGCATTTCTCAGGCTGCCTTATTATTAAGTGCTTGTTTTCTGTGTGGCAATCACTAATCAGGTGAGCTCTCCAGCAAATATGCTATTTCTTTTTTATGAGCCCCTGTCTTGGCAGAGTTGAAGGAGGACAGTGCTGGTGCCTGCCCATGCTCGTGTGTGATTTGAATTCCTGCCAGATAGCAAGGTGGGAGTACATCTCAAAACTAAGTGACAGCTTCTGCTCAGATGTCTGCAGTGTTGAGCATTATGGCTGTTTAATCTTTTCTTGCTGAGTTTTAAAACCAACGGGAGGGGGACTCGGATGGGGCCTCCTTGGATTACTGAGTACGCTCCTCTATAGCAGCACCCATGTCATATGATAATGCTGGGAAATAATCCATTTGGTCCTCATAGAGGCCATTTTTAAGTAAGAATTAAATTTTTAAACAGTATTTTTTCCAGACATCTTTTTGATTTGGAGAACAGAAACAGAAAGCATAAAGGATTTAGGAATATAGAGGAAGAACTACCTTGGGAAAGCATGCCCTCTTCTCTGCCGCCTGGTTTGGAATCAGGCTGTTCCTTTCCTCTAATCTGTGAGACAGGAGCATCTTCTCCAGTAGGAATAAAGATAAGTCAAAATATAATGGGGTAGGTGTAAATCTTAGTGTTTTGTGAGTCATAGAGTAATTCAAGACTTTGTAGCTTCCAAATTTTGCTTTAATTAGTGTCATAACATACTAATATTTCCATCCTGTATGGACCGTAAGATAATGTTTTCCTGCTAGTATAGAGCTTTCTTACTGAGAAAGCCTGAACAGGTGCTTGTTCAGACCTGTCTGCTATTTCCTTATGACAGTGGTTCAAATCTAGTTGGAATTCCTGCATATTCTCTTGCACATACACGTGCCCAGCACTGAGGTGCTTTGGAGCTCTGTGGACCCTCTCGGGCAGCGCGGAGCTGAGGGGCGACCGGAATGGAGATCGGGGGACGGGCACAGAGCGTCAGACAGGACCACGTCTCCAGATGTTGTCAGTATTTCTTGAGAGAGTTTTCAACTCGAGGGGTTTTATGTCTGAAATGTTTATCGTTAGAGTCCTGCAGGCTTTGGCACTGCACGTAAACCCAACTACATCCAGAGCCGTAGCTCATTCTCCCTGACACGGAGCCCTAAGAGACTGTATTAGCTCGTCCAGACCATTTTCTTTACCTGTCGGGGGCTCCCTATGAGGTGGTATTTAATTCAATAGTCTCTCTTAATGGAAATTAATAGTAATAAGGGTCATCTGCTTTTCTTTGAAGGTTACACCACATCTAACTGAGTTAGGATTGATGTAATGGTTGTCCTTGCGTAGTTTCATCTCACTCAACTTCAGGCCACCACAAGGACCTCAGTCCTTTAGAATTTGCCTTTTAGGTATTGGTAAGAGCGTTCTTCTCCTCCCTCTGTCCAGCAGGCATTACGTGCTTGAGCTCCTCGCACCTCCCCGCAGCTGGGAGGCTTTTGTGGGTTATTGTTTTCCAAATGTGTCTCGCAAGTGAAAGACGTTGTAGAACTTCCACTGGGTATCGTGTGACATTCAAAGATGCTCTAAACCAAAAACCGCCGGCAGGCTGGGTGTGTTACCTGTCACCTCTTGGTCTTTTCCTTGTAGGTGTCCGTTTGTATGAGTGCTCCCAGTTATTTAGTCATTTATTTTGTTTTCCCAAGTGTGTGTGTCTTCATGTGTCTTTTATGGTATTTTACTGTAGCTTTTGCTGAGATGTCCTTGTTGAGGATTATCATCTTCTCTCTTGATACCCTTAGCGAATGTAATAAATATCCTGCTTATCTTCCTTTTCCAAGTTATTAATTATCGTTTGAAATAGGATTGAGAGACATCATTTCCTCCAGAGCTCTGTGAGGGTTCTCCCCGGCTGGACTGGCACTTGTCGTTGTTATTTGTGATCTTTTTCACTCAGTACCTGCCAACGTCAAAACTGCTCTGAGTGAGGTTTTATAAATGTAACTGAAAAATTCAACGGATCAAATAGTTTGGTGAAGGGCAAGTAGATAAAAGTCTCTTTTAAAGAATAAATATGTAATCACTGGGTTTAGAATGGTATAGTCTTAAGAAACCTACACCACTCAAATGTTTTTTTCAGTTTCTGTTATAATTTCAATGCAGTTTTATGATATTTAATGGATGGTAATTACCAGGACTTGGGGGATTTGCCTTTACTCTTTTTTAGTTCCCTTTGTGTTTCCATTTCCATGTTTCTGTTGTTTTATAGAACACTGGGTGTTCTTTTCAAGGTTGGTTTGTTGAATGAATCGTGTTCTCAGCTGTTTACAAAGTCAGTTGAATGACAACCACCACAAACCAGTCACGCTTCACCTACCAATACCCTTTTTTTAACGAGAGCACTGTATATTTTCTAATAAAGCATGTTGATATGAAAGCAGAATTGATTCTTTATGTTTTTTCTTCTAACCTTGCCTTTTAGAGTTGTTTTTTGTCTTGCTCACGATGCTGTTTTACTGCTGTTTTTCAGTTAACTGCCTGCGTTCATGGGTCTGCAGCAATGCTCTACCCGATGTTCTGGCAGCATGTTTACATTCCCGTTCTGCCCCCACATCTCTTGGACTACTGTTGGTAAGGCTATATATATGTGTGTGTGTATATATTATAGATACGTGTATATATCACTTAGATTCACAACAGTTTCCACATTCTGTATAGTAAATCTTAAGTCATCTTATGATGCAACTGCTACTTTATATGGTCATATTAAGGAAGCAACCAAACTAGTAAGTAAAACCAATATTTTCATGGCAAGATATAGTTGTCTGTTGGTGAGCTGTGGTACTCGGAGTGGTTACTATGGGATGCTGCAACTTAGCTAACAAAGAGGAAGGTTAAGGCGCTGCTGCTTGTCGTCGTTCAGCTGTTAGTTGCTGCTTTGTGTGACTCTCCCTTTATTCTCCTTCCCCCTGTGCACACAGCGGGGAGGTGGAGTTGGCCCGGAGTTGCGGCCTTACCTTCGCTGCCGGGAGAAGGGAAACTCCCCAGCCGTGCTGGAGAGGGAACGCAACTGTCGCACGAGGGGCTGGAGTTAGTGAGGCCGAAGCCTGGCTGGAGCTATGGCGAGAAGAGGCTGTTCCAGGCTGGGAATGGCAAGGAAAGCACAGGGAAAAGGTGCAGCTGCTGCTGCGTGGTCAGGCAGCCGAGCGCTGCGGGCACGGAGGCGGAGGGCTCGCTGCCGGTGTCTGCGCTGGCAGCGGCTCTCGCTGCGTCTCCCTGCGTGGCTGAAAAGGTTGTGGGAGCGTGGAGCTCAATGCACTTCTGGGAATTATTTGACAACACACAAACAGCTCCTTTTGCCCCATAGCATTTTAAAAAGTCCTCAGAAAAAACCCAAACTTTATCCGACTGCCATAGGATGCCATGTTTTAAGCATGGCTCAGTGTGGAGGTTGGCTGTTTTGTTGGTTTTTTAAGAGTGACAGTGTTCTATGTGACATTTTCTCTGCTTTAAGCAGGAGTGAGGCCCCAGCCAGGATAACTAGCATTCTTAAGTGAAGTGCTAGGAACTGAAACATGTAGATCTAAAGGAAGCTTGTTCCTCTGCAGATGATTTAAATGTTAAGTACCTGCCTATGTCGAGGGTACACGGAACGGAATCTAAAAACTATTATCTCCTGTAGAAATGAACCTTCAATTTACTCCCTGCGCAGGAAGGGCAGGCTTGAGTCATTTGCGGTGCCAGCGGGTCCCCTTCTCTGCATAATGGGCTTCGCGTCTGTAATTAACACTTGAGGGCTGCTGCCGCCAGCTCTTTCTGCAGGTACATGCTGCTCGCAGTTTTCAGGACAGCCGTGCGGCCCACAAGGGGCTTTTACGCCGGGTTTGAAGGTTGGGTGTTCATCGGCTTTGTGACAAAGACACGTTGAAGGGGCTGAGTCCAGGTCCCGCGCCCGGGAGCAGGAGTGCGCAAAACGCAAACACTCGGGCAGTGTACCCAAGGAAATAAAGACACAAGTCACTGAGCTCTGCTGAATGAACTCTTTCATGGCTTAACACCCTGTCCATATAACAAATGAGCCGGCTAGTGCATGAAAAGTACGACTGAAAATTGTATAGCTATTAGGCAGATTGTAATTGCATGTTTACAAATAGAACAACTGATTACATTGAAAGGATTTTTTTTTAAACTTAATATTTATGTTCACCTGCATTCCTCATTCACGAGCTGAACCACAGAATTGAAAATGTCAAAAGCCTTTATCTTCAAAGTGCTTGTCCACACCGCGCTTCCTCCTTGCAGCAGGAGTGCTGAGCCAGTAATAGTGGTGTGGTACCATATACATGGGTCTGGAATGACTTCAGTCATCTGCTCCCTATCATTTGGATTAACTGGGGGCAGGATGGGGAAGCATGGGGGAAGAGTGCTATCTTTTATTTTTATTTTTTAATTAGGAACCATTCTTTGATATATTTTTCAGCCCAGAGTAAGATTGGGTGGAGGGGACTAGAAATTGGTGGGAATCCTATCATAAGGTTTCACACCTTAATGCACAATTGCTTGTTCCTTTGAATACAGAACAATAGAGGGAACATACGAAGCACTGCTGTGGTTTTTAAAAAATAAATAAATAAAAAGTGCATGCCAGCAGGTGCCAAAAGTCCTGGTTAATGAGACACCGCCACCAAGCATCAGCAGCCAAGCACATACAACTACTTAAATTTGGCCAGATCTCGTCCATCTATTTTGTTGTTGGCAATTTGAGCATTTCTGGATGTGAAAGAAGCAGTCTATTAATTTTCCTCACTACTTGTTCCAGTTTGTTTTTCATGTGGCATAAAAACCCTCCCACTGTGTCTGTTTTCTCCCTCCTTGCTCTGGGTGGCTGTGTTTAAAGTTCAGCCCTAAGACAAGCCTGTCTTTTCTGAGCTGGGAACACAGCTTATTGTGTTCTGAGTCCTAGGGCATTGTCACTCGGGTGAGGCTGTGGCTTTTCCCAGAAGCAACAGTGTGTTTTCCAGGGTGATTGAAACAGCCTTTCTGTGAGCGGGAGTGCTCAGCAGCCAGCGTCGGTGCGGAGCCGCCTTCCCGAGCACCCGGCACGGCCGCTCAACAAATGGTCCTATTGGTGCAGTTTTCCCTTTCTCCAGGAGTGTTTTTCACTCCCTTTCTCCTGATTTCTAAACCTGCAGGTAGTTCAATCTGCTCCGGGTGCTCCCGCTGCTCGGGAAACAACGGTTCCCTCCTCGGGAGCCTCCTGGAAGCGTTTTGATTTAGCCCGGGACGTCTGTGCGCTCACTAAAAGCTCTTGTAGCTGCTCTTCTGGTTTCTTACCTGTATGTTTTCTACCTCGTTCCAGTTTATGCAGTTGAGTTTCTAATTTGCATCAACTACCCAATAAATTTTGGATTGAGTTCCGTTGCATTGCGGTGAGTGACCTGCCCTGGTGCAGCACGGTGGGGCGAAGCAGCGGCACGTTGAGTCAATATCTGTGTGTCAATACATGAACTTAATAAACGTGATCTAATCAATTTTCCTGGAACAATGAAACAAAATGGTACAAATCCCTGTGTAGCTGTAAACTATGAACCTTTTTGAGGTCCTTGGGCTTTACGTTACTTTTTCTGGAGAACTGCAGTATTTTTTAAGCGTGGGGTTTTTTCACTTAAGAGGAAATGTCCCTCTATTTCACCTGCTTCTCTTCCAATTAGTAGCTGCCCACCTCTTGGGAGCATAATTAACAGGTCTCTAGTTAGCCTAAGGAAACGAATTAAAGAAACTGTAAAAATGCAACGGTAATAAATGGGCAATACATAGCCATTAAGTCCACAATATCCATATTCATGCTTATGCATTGCTACTTTAATGATTTGATATTTACCTATATAACTCATTTGATTATAAATAACGCTGATTGCATTGGGAACCCGCGTGGCACAAGAGCAGTAATAACCCTCCCGGTCGTTCGGCAGACTGAGGCAGGCGGTTTGTTTGAGCTGTAAATATGCGCAGTAGAAATTGATATTTCTTAACGTTGCACTCAGTGGATGTTGGCTGCCGTCAGACAGCTCCGGGTAACGAGGAGGCAGAGCTGGCTGGAGGGCCGTCCTTAGGCTGCCGGGGTAGAGAGGAATCAGAGGTAGAGCAGAGTGTTTGTCCTCTTCACACCAGCCATGCGGTCACTGAAGTTCGCTCGAAAGTCTTGGAAATACACATCTAACCTGGTCAAACATTCATTTCACATCTCCAGACCTGAACAGCCGTGTGTGCTGAATGGGGAAGAGGAGCCACAATGTTCCGTGTGCAGGACGGTAGTTGACTATTTAAGTAATGGGATGTGGTTAATACATGATGGAGAAAAACGGTGATAAAAACCATTTATGAAGGCTGAACCTTCAGCATTTGCTGTCAGGTGTGTTTCCTCTTCAGTCAGATTGGTGAGTGATGGCAGGAGAATGTAGTTTCTCTGGTAGATTTTATTGGAAATAGTTGTGCTCTTTACCAGAATTATATTTTATTGAGGTTACTTATGGGGTTTGCTTGGTTAAACCTTCAGGAGTGTAAGGCGCTCTCTTGGTCAGTTATGCTTAACGTATCTCTGCTTTTGCTTTGCTGTTCATGTGTCATTGAACAATAATGTCAGTTCTGAAAAACAAAATCAATTTTGGTAGCATAGGTATTCAGATAATTTGATTTTTGTTATCCATGGAGAAAACACTTTGAGGTCCACATTTTGCTGATGCACCGTAATGGTTATTTTAAAGCAGTTGTGAATAAGCAAATGTCACACAAGTGTACTTTCAAACTCAAGTGCTCCATGGATGCATCACACCTCTGCTCTTCTTCTTGTAACCTTTCACGCAAGCTAAAGGCTGCTGAAAGTCAGGTTAGTGCAGCCTGTGTGCAGCCCCGGAGCAGTTTTAGGTGCTGTATCGCCTTTAATGTAATGTCTTTCACTAGAAAATTGAAAAGATGATTAATTGCATCCAAAGCTGATCCGTATGTCTTAAACCATACTGATGGACATGATAGAGTTAATTAACTTTTAGAGGTTCGGGTTTTCCTGTGCTCGGTGACAGGCTCCCCTTTCGGGCACGTTAATAAACGGGGTTTTCTGGAATACTGCACTCTTCCTGCTTCCTTTCATTACGTTAGCCAAGGTTCCACTAGATGAGACATTTGCAGTCTTAAGACTTCCTGCCGAGGTTCAGACTTTGTATTTTTGAGATTGAAGCTGTCGTGTTCATGAAACTGCTTAATTAGAAACACATTAATTTCCCTGCACGCTGGAGGAGTCTGGAGCGGCGGAGCCAGGCGCGCGGGGAAGCTGAGCGTCCGTGCAGCTGGCAGCTAAAGCAACGCTTTACACTTCGAATATAGAATTACTGGGGATTTTCTTGCTCCTGGAATGTGGCCATTGGAAATGAAGAGATGTGGGTGAGAGAGATAGTGTTTGTTGCAAATAAAACATGCAGAATGACAAATAAAAATACTCCTAGCTGAGCAGCAATCCATATGTAGTAAGCGTGTATCACATTGTAGGGTAGAAATGTCTATCCAGGAGCTTGGGTGTGTGTTCTGGTTCTCATCGGGGGGGTCCCAGGGGGCAGATTCTCGGGGTTGGTGCCAGGGTGGCCCTTTGGGAGCTGGGGCGGGACGGGACACGTGGCAGCTCCTCGGGGTTCTGTGAGGGTCTCCGTGCTGGGTTCTTCACAAAGAAAAAGGAAGTGTTTTTACGTAGAGTGTTCAATACAGGGGCTCTTCCCATCTCTTCTTGCAGCATCCAAAAGAGTAGCAGTTTCAGGTAGTATATTAATAAACATGATAAGTATTAATGTGCATATCAGTAAATATTTCTTAAAGGTATTTCTCATGAAAATGAGAATCAGGGTGATTTTGGCTGGTCTGGTGTCTTGCAGCAGTTTTCTCAGCGTTGCACTTCTCTTAGTGAGCAGCAGGTACCGTTTGTAAAAGCGACATGGCAGATATTTTAATCCAAGGCAGCGCAGTGACATTTCTCTCATTCTTTCATCTGAAATTGAAAATGAGCTCTTTGAGCTTGTGTATCCCAAATGAAATAGGCTCTATTTTAAAAGTTGTGTCTGTCTGTGTGCTTCCCGTTTACCAGGCAGCATGTGCCGTATTTGCAATTAGCAGCCCTGGCACCTCTTGGCTGTTCTTGTAGGCAGCACAAATAGAAACTTTCCCTCATCAGTCGAGTGGGAGTCCTGTATTCAGCTTAATATTAGCAATGCTGCATGCACACAGATACCACTTGCGCTCAGCGTTGTTGTGTTGCACAGTCCGTGTTGGTGTTTGCTGATGTCGTGGAAGACAGAAAAGATCCATCTTCCTCTTAACGTTGGCATCCTGGTTGGGAGCAGAAGGGTCACAGGTGGGAGCGCGGCTGCCCAGGAGCCTCGGGAGTGGTTGTGTGTTCCGAGGGAACAGGGATCAGCCTCCGTGCCAGGAACTCTGGACTTAATCAGACTCTTCCAAAGTAATTTCTATATTTTTCTTTTGTAAATGTAAACATTTCAGGGTTTATACTTAAATTATTTAAAACGCTTCTGGACCCATATTCAAAGGATTTAAGGCTTGTAATACCGGGTGATATGTATACATTAAATTAACCACTAAACACTACAACGGGATCAATTTTTCCAAGGAATACTCTTAGGAAAAGTCTGGGTATTTTTTTACTATTATAATAACCATTTTTTTCCCTCCTAAAAAACCCCAACAGGATTATAGATTTATTTAATAGCTGTTCTTATGTACCTGTCTTAACTTAGTCACTTAGAAATTCTGATGTCGAGAAAAATTAGTGTCTTAGAGCAGTGAGAGGAGATTGCTTAGTAAAAGAAGCGTTTCAAATATGGAAAAAAAAAAACCTGTTCACATGTGGTTTGTTTATCTCTATTTATATTGTTATTTTAAGCAAAATCTAATCCAGTATCCCAGTATTTTCCTGTAGCTAATTTTATAAGTCAGATGTGTTAATCCAGTGTTATGAGGATGTAAAGGCGTTTTTTTTCCTCTCCGCAGTGCCCCAATGCCCTACCTCATTGGAATACATCTCAGTTTGATGGAGGTAAGTCTTTCTCACCATTTATGAAACTATATTTAGTTTTATGATTTAGAGCCAAATTCTGCAGGCAATTATACATTCATTCATATGCTTAAAAATGAAATAATCCTGTTAATTTGGGAGTGCTGTGAGAGCTGCAGTTAAGCACACCCGGCGCTGTGAGGTGCGGGATGTAGGGTCCCCGGGCAGCGGCCGTGGGGTCAGCGCGGCCCCGACTCTGCACTCGCACAGCCGACATCCCGCCAGAATGGTGACACCTACAGTTCTCTTTTAGGCTTCTCCAGACAGATTGTAGGTTTTTTAATGCTCAAAAGATCTGAAAAGAAGGAACTTGCTGTTAATGTGAACACAAAGCTGGCAGAGAACCAGCCATCACAGAAAGCTGCACATATAAACAACTCAGAGTAATTCATGTGACTTCTTAAAAACTCTGCAAGTGGCAATAGCACATTTGCTTTTGCTTCCAGTCCTGGTGAAACAGTTGATGACTCTCCTTGGAAGTCCAGGTGGTGTCGCCTCTGGGGGCTCCGCTGCTGGGCTGGTGGGACTCCACGTGCCCCGGGAGCCCATCAACTCCTGTCCCTGCCTCACATACCTGTGGCTGGAAATGCAGCCTCAATATCGAGGGTACAGAATGATTTACAAAGCTGAGTTTTACATCGCACAAAGTAATGGGTATCACTAGAATATTTGTTCTTATATTGTCCATAAAAATGGAAATATTGATCGTACATGCTCTTTCACTACTATTCTGTGTAACCTTCTCCCTTTTTCCAGCATTAAGTACAGAATTGCAGTACAGTGTGTTAGTGAATAAGCAATTATTTTAAAAGTCAACATGTACATTTGTTTGCACATCATATGCTTATATTAAGAGGGGGTTCTGATAATTATCCTTGAATGCTGCATAGACAAGACCGAAGGAATATCTAGGAAGAAATATTCTAGCATATGTTTTTCATGCTGATGAAGAAATCATTGGAATCAGGGAGTCATTGGCTTGCTTATGACAGGAGCTGTCTACTTGAAAAAGAAGGGAGAGACCCAGTAGAGGATGGGATGTTGTCTCAGTGCAGATACTCGTCAGCTTCCACAAATCCGTTTTCTCGCAGAGAGGTCCGTGCTCGGCCTGGCAGTGGGTATAAGAAAACGCAAGTTAGCGATGACACCTCGGGTGGCTTTGCGCGATGTCTCTCGTGCCTTCTGCACCCACCCAGCAGCCCTTTGTCTGCGTCTTTCAGACCGCAGGGCCCTGTGGGCCCTCCAAACTCCATCTGTAGAAACTCAGAAAAGGAGTCGCTTTTGGAGAAGCCAATTTTCATCCATTTTAGTAACTTGTGAAAAAATCTGTTTAGTACTAAATCCAGCAAGGCTTTTGAATAGCCGGAGATTCTGGAACGCAGACTCGCTTTGGCAAAGCACAGTCATTCAAAGTGCCTTCTGAAATCAATTAAATAACTAAAACAAACTGTCTTTTCTCTTCCCTCTGCTCCGAAGGGTAAATTGAATGCTTCCAGATAGCAATGTGTCTTCCAGCTAACTGTGCTTTCCCCATCGGGCCGTTGTGTCTGTGTGTGCCCTGGGCCAAGGAACGGGCTGGACAATGAGTTCCCCTCTGCCCGGCTCTGATGTGAAACCTCACTCTCTTTGGCCTGCTCTTCAAATGTAGCGAGAAAACCGAGTTTTATTTGTTAGAATAACAACTCGGTAGCAAGAGCAATTTTTTCTCATGATCTAGCAGTTGAATATTTTTAAAAATAGACTGTATTCCATTTTGCATATCAAAATAACTCTATAAACTACAACTAAACCCCACTGTCATTATTCAGTGTTCATTTTTTTTTAAATGCTGAAATTTCAGCAGAGAGATCGTTTGAAGTTTTTTGCTAACCCGTGTGTTCCAGTTTCAGGAGAAGGGATTAATTCCCCCAGTCCTCTATTCAGGTTAAGACAGGTGGACTCTCTATCTGCGGTACAGCCCCACGGGACTCATCCAGTTCCACCCGGGCTCGGGGTTCTGCCCCAGCAGCTGCCACTGCGGAGTCTGCCGTTGTGTGTCGGTGGAAGGCGCGGGGAACGCGGCGCTGGAAAGGGGAGGGGGGTTCGGAGTGCAGAAGAAAACATGTCTAGCTTTGGTGTTGTTTCTGTGGGGTTTTGCTGTTGCTGCCTTGGAGTGGGTCCTCTGGAAGAAATACAGCAGGAATGTTAATGATTTTAAACAAAATACGCCCTCTCTCAACTCCAAAGTGTTTTTTATCAAACCGCAGTGTGTCTTGAAGTTAGTTTGCAGTTCCTGTGTTACACGGGATCTCTGGAGAAGGAGCGGTTATTTTAATGGAAAATGACAAAGTTTTCTTGTGATTAAAATATCAAACATATCCATTGACTGTTAAATCTAATTTGCTGTGACTGAAATGTTCTCCAGTGAGATAAGATAATCTCCTGTTATAGGTCAGAAGGCTCCAGCTGATTTATGAGGGAAAATCTTGGTAGAAAATATAGAGCTGTGTTTTGTGCTCTTATTTTTCAGCTTGTCTATCATCACCTAGTTAGTCATTCTTTATAAGATTTCCATTTAGCAATCCATAAAGTGACTTCAAAGAAGGCTAAAAGTTTATAAGCTGTCGGATAAGCAAGATTGGAGCTATCACATGAATAATGGAACTTGCTTACGGAACTAATTGAATTCATATTAGATGAAGATAAGGACTTAGTACTGATAAATAATGAGATAGGGAAATGAAACTCTATCAAATGAACACGTCCCTTTCGTAATCTGGTTTTATTTTCTACCTGTGTACCGGATGCTGGTTTAGCATTCAGATGATATGAAACTGACCTTTGTGTTCTAAGTGGTGTCAACCTGAACGGGCAGCTTTTCCTTTTTGTCACAGCAAACGAGTGTTTCAGCAAGTGTTCCGTGGAAGGGCTGTTAGCGTGCTGGCGCTGGTGGCGCAGGAATGCCCTTGACCTAGGGGCTGCGGGTGGAACGGGGCCCATGTGGCTCTGATTACCCCGGGGTGCGGAGCTGCGGAGGCGGTGCTGGCTCTGGCCCGGGCACACCAGAGCCGCCCTCACCGTGCGCCACACGCCGCACAAACACGAGTTCATCGCTAGAAAAGTATTTCTTAAACTTTTCGTTTGATATTCAAGTCACTCAAGGACCTTTTCTGGGGCTTCAGAATTTTAATTCTTGCAATATTATCCAGAAGGAATTTGTGGGTGAAGTTGCAGTTGTCACAATGATTTTCTAGCGTTATTCCTAAGCGTACAGGACAATTCTGTGTATCGTAAACCCTACATGAGCAGATTTTTATTTCCTTCTAACCTGTTAGGAGTAAACACGTCCAAGTAAGGAAGAGAACGTTCACCGCGTCCCTGCTGTCTGGTACGCGGGGCACGGCCGCCGATCCCACTGCCGCTGACGGTCCCTTGCGCGGGCGGCTGGCCAGGTCTGCGTCCCGCGCTCCGAACCCGCTCTGCCGCGTCTCCCTGCTGGTTTCCAGGGAGCCCTGAGGATGCCGTTTGTGGTCCAGCCTCATGCAGCCCCGTTAGCTGCACAGACCCCGAGCCAGCGAACCCCGAGCAGGTCCCGTCGGCTCGGGCTCAGCGCTGACAGGGCCGGCGCGTCCCCTGGCCGCAAGAGACACGCCGAGGATTCCTGGCCCACAGGCCAGTTCCAGTGGCGGCGTTAATGGTTAGTTCTCTTTTGTGCCTGGAGAGAGGAGCAATGTTTAGCTTTTTGCCTCCCTCTATACTTAGTAAATCACTGCCTTTTCTAGCTGTAGCTGAAGAAGTGTAGCTTTCTTTACGGGTTTTAAATGAAGGGGTTGTATAAATATGTACACTTAAATCCAGGTCTTAAAACTAAATGTAATTTAGTCACGCACAAATATTATAAATGTGGCTCTACATGGTTTCAGGGGTATTCACAGTGCACTTAAAATATGATGAACTACTTCTGGAGTTATCTTTTATCCAATTATTGGAAAAAATGAAAACAATAACTGTTTTAATAAGCAATTTTGTGTGTGAGGATGTTTGAGGGGCAAGTTTTAAGAAAGACAAATACTGCAGTACCCGGAGGACTTACCAGTGAGCGCAGGAGGTTTTCTGGGCTGTGCGGTGCCGGGGCGGCACTGGTGGTGTTTGTCACTCGGGGCAGCACTGGCGGTGTTTGTCACTCGGGGCAGCACTGGTGGTGTTTGTCACTCGGGGCAGCACTGGTGGTGTTTGTCACTCGGGGCAGCACTGGCGGTGTTTGTCACTCGGGGGGTGGCACTGGCGGTGTTTGTCACTCGGGGCAGCACTGGCGGTGTTTGTCACTCGGGGCAGCACTGGCGGTGTTTGTCACTCGGGGCAGCACTGGCGGTGTTTGTCACTCGGGGCAGCACTGGTGGTGTTTGTCACTCGGGGGGTGGCACTGGTGGTGTTTGTCACTCGGGGCAGCACTGGTGGTGTTTGTCACTCGGGGCAGCACTGGTGGTGTTTGTCACTCGGGGGGTGGCACTGGTGGTGTTTGTCACTCGGGGCAGCAGCTGCTGGCGCTGGCTCGGCAGCATCGTCACCTGTAGGAGCGGAGCAGCGGAAGGGGGGCTGGGCAGAGCCCACCTGCGGTGCCCATCAAAGGCCGCCGGGGTCAGGGGGCACATCCAGCTTAACCAGATCTGTCTGCTGAATAGCGATTTCAGGTTGTAAATCTGAGGGTGATTTCATTAAGTCCTTCTGGCTGCTGTTGGGGCATGAAATAATAAAATTTTATATCCGCTGCCTTTCCTGCTTCTGGCAGCCAGATTGACACGTCGCTGTCTGCAGGGTTGCGGTGTTTTCCTTAAGAAAATACAAGGAAACTATTAACTAAGTAGAGACAAGTCATTAAGCAAATGGATTTTCGACTTGTTGTGAGCCATGCTTTCACAATCCTTTCCAAGATCATGTACACCTAGCTTCTAAAATGTTACGTTTTGTGGAGTTTTACCTTTCCGAAAGAATTACTGGAAGAAAATTTCCTGGTTTTCTGTTACAACTCCTTTTATATGTTGATCACATTTGCATCTGGTTATGAAACCTCATGATCAACTTGGTTTATGCTTTGGCACCAATTTAGCCATGCGGTCATTCACCCTCGGACCCGGTGGTGCTGTGCGGTGGTTGTTGTTTTCAATAAATAGTCAATGAAATGGTTCATCTGAAAGAAGTTTAACTGAAGATTTTTTTTACGATAGGAAATGCAAAAACTGGCAACTGGGCGCAGTGATAATAAAATACCATTTAGTATCAAGTGGTGTTGGTATTACTGATGAATATTGCTTCTAGCCTGGGATCCGAGTGAGGCAGGGAGCGCCCTTCATGCTTCCATTAGAATATAGTTTCTCAGCGTTTTTGCAAAGTTTCACATAAAACATTTAAATTAGTTGAGCGTTCGGCTGCTCGTGGGCCGGACAGACGTACTAACTGCTGCTTATTTACTGACCTGGTGTTTAAGGCCCCCTGGAGTTTGTTTGAAAAGTTAAGAGATTTTCACAGTAAAGGTGCCATTTCTGAAATTTAAAGTGCTCTTTTCACCAGGAGATAAGTTCTCTCTGATTAAGTCAGTAATTCTTACTAAGCCATGTTTATAGAGGCCATAAACAATGGGTTCAGTGTGCTTGTTAAAGCAGCTTTCCATACCTCTCCGCTCTTTTAAAAAGAGACATTTAAAATAAAAGGCAGGTGTAGGTGTTAGTTCGATTTGATGGTTTTTAGATGATTAATTATGGCTACAAGTAATTCAGTGAGGATGGCTAAGAAAGGTTTGCAGTAGTGATATGTGATGCACTGAATCACTTCTTTTGACTCAGCAAATCCCTCGTCTGTAGGAAAATCAGATACGGAAACTGTAATGTTCATGTTTCCTCTTGTTCTTTGCTTTTCCACATTTTTTTCAGCAAAATATGAACACAGGGAATATAGTCCATTCTCTCCAACAGGTATCACTTGATTTGTAGGATTTCATTGGGATATTCGGGCAGCTGTGAATGTGGAATGTGACTCTATGTGGCTTAGTGGTTGTCCCTTTGAATTTTCAGAAGATGACACCAACGTGCAAGCTGTGCCTGTGAGAATGATCCACGTGGAGCTGTGATCCACAGACTCCAGTGGGGATTAATGTGGGAAATGCAGCTGGATGCTGGGAGCTTTCACTAAAATTCCAACAGCAGAGTAAATGCTTTGGTTTCCAGGCCAGTTGGGCTGATAGGTGCAAAAGAACCATTTAATTATTTGATAAAAGCCCTGATAGCTATCTGGTAATACCTTTATTGAAGATTGTAGTGAAAGATGATAAAAACAGTTGATGGTTAAGATGAATGGGTCAGTCTGCATTTCTCCAGGATGAGCCACAATTGGACCATTGAAAAATCATATTTTTCAAATGCGTTGCAAGACAGATGCTGTAAATCAAGTTAGTCTCGAGCGTTCTATGAAGTGCGAGGGTTTGCCTCCGGGGAGATGCGCTGTCTTAGTGCAGACATGGAGCAGTTTGGAAGCCAGGTTTGCTGTCCCGGGTGAGCACAGCACAGCAGCTCGGCACCGACGTTCCCTCACCCAGACGCGCTGCCGGCCTCCATCAGCACTTGCAGTCCTGCCCCGCGAGCATCCCCCAGCGCCGCGCTCCGGGCGGGCTCCCGCCTGCACGAGCCCCCTTTGCTGCAGAAACCCCAACATCTGGCCGAAAGGAAGGTGCAGGTTCACCCCCAGAGTTACCAAAACAGCCGCTGACAAGTTCCAGCACGTGTGTGTTGCTTCTTCGGCAAGAATCAAGAGAAGGTTTTAATTCCTTCTGTCTTGTCCTACTAGCACTCGATTTTGACAAGCTTCTGGCTTTGGTTAAGTGTGTTGCAAGACCTTTTTGTTGGAGCTTTTTCGACTCCTCTGAGTATAAGTGAGATTTTTAATTTTCTGAAACAGGAAGGAGCAAATCAGTTTGTCTGGCGCTTCCGGACTCCTGAAGGAGCGAGACTCCGGGGCTGCTTTAGAGTTTATCAGATGCAGCCAACAGAGTGACCTTTGGTTCCTGAAATGCAGAGGAAAGTACCTGGTTTGTCGTGCAGTACTTGTGCTTTTTATATGGAAAGCATTAAATGTAATATTCTTCCATTTAAGTTACAGACATTTCTCAAGGAAGACCTAAACCTAAATGTCTACAGAGTGCGTTTTATAGTCGTTGGCTTTTTTTCCCCCCACTAAGTACACAGCAGTTTTCTTTATAGACAGAGGACTGAGCCTTGAAAACTGAAGGTAATTATTTAGATGCCTAAGGCTCAACTTTGCCATTGTTTTAGAGCTTTAGTTCCTTTCTTTTAAAGGAAACAATTCCTCCCACCCTGCAAAACCTTAATTAAAAATTGAGCATGTTTTTGTTCATTTTCCTCCTCAGTAACTTACATTTGGACCTATTATAGGTATGTAGGTATTTAAACATTTGTTTTCAGTGTCACTGGGAAATTTCCTTAATGACCATATTCTCTAGTTGCACTTTCTCTGCTGTCGCGTGTGCAGAGGCTGCATTTGGAGAGGGCTTGAATAGGTATGATTAGCCAGCCAAGAGAAGTTCAGTTCTCCTGTTAGTGGAGAAGTGTTAAAACGAACATTTAAATGCTGCTCTGTTTCATACGATTGGTTCATTTACTGTTGTTTAAGCAGGAAAATAATCTGACAATGTTTAAATTTGCTGAGGTCACTGATGCCTTTAGACACTAAAAGTCAAAGGTACTAACAATAGGGTTTTTTCAAGAAATAGGTTATGCTTTTCTCTTTTTTAAGACTGTTACAGATGGTGTAAACTTTCTTTTTCCACTTAAATGATTTCTTTATTAACCTCTGGTCGTGTCCATTTTACTTAAAGTCAGTTGTAAACTTGTTTCTATTCGAGTTCAAAAATTCAGCCTGGAATTTGGAGACCAATTCCCATCCCTGACTTGCTGCAGCTCTTACCTCCTAGAAAAGCCACCATTTATTGTTCTAGAAATTAATTTCCAAGTATTGACTCAGGTAGAAACTGCTAAATGTGCAAACAGGATACCTGAGTTAGGATAAACATCTGGTTGCAGAAATTTCAGTATGCACAATATTAAGAACTTCTCACAGAATCACAGAATGTCAGGGGTTGAAGGGCCCTGGAAAGCTCATCCAGTGCAATCCCCCCATGGAGCAGGAACACCCAGATGAGGTTACACAGGAAGGTGTCCAGGCGGGTTGGAATGTCTGCACAGAAGGAGACTCCACAACCCCCTGGGCAGCCTGGGCCAGGCTCTGCCACCCTCACTGAGAAGAAGTTTCTTCTCATATTTAAGTGGAACCTCTTGTGTTCCAGTTTGAACCCATTGCCCCTTGTCCTATCATTGGTTGTCACCGAGAAGAGCCTGGCTCCATCACCCTTTATATATCTGTAAACATTAATGAGGTCACCCCTCAGTCTCCTCTTGTCCAGCTCCAGAGCCCCAGCTCCCTCAGCCTTTCCTCACACGGGAGGTGCTCCACTCCCTTCAGCATCTTGGTGGCTGCGCTGGACTCTCTGCAGCAGTTTCCTGTCCTGCTGGAACTGAGGGGCCACAGCTGGACACAATATTCCAGGTGTGGTCTCCCCAGGGCAGAGCAGAGGGACAGGAGAACCTCTCTGACCTACTGACCACCCCCTTCTAACCCACCCCAGGTACCATTGGCTTCCTGGCCACAAGGGCCCAGTGCTGGCTCATGGTCACCCTGCTGTCCCCAGGACCCCCAGGTCCCTTTCCCCTACGCTGCTCTCTAACAGGTCATTCCCCAACTTATACTGGAACCTGGGGTTGTTCCTACCCAGATTCAAGACTCTACACTTGCCCTTGTTATATTTCATTAAACTTTCCCTGCCCAACTCTCCAGCCTGTCCAGGTCTCTGATGGCAGCACAGCCTCTGGCGTGTCAGCCACTCCTCCCAGCTTGGTGTCATCAGCAGACTTGCTGACAGTCGCTCTATTCCCTCATCCAAATCATTGATGAATATATTGAATAATACAGGCCCCAGCACTGACCCCTGAGGCACTGCACTAGACACAGGCCTCAACTGGACTCCGCTCGTTGACCATGACTAATTCTGCAAATTGATGGTTAATTTTCCAACATTGAAAAGTGTTAATAAATAAACCAAATTATGACAAAGACAGGAATGTTGTTTGTTTTAAAATGCTTCAGGTTTTGTAATGCCTTGCTGTTGTGCCATCACTCCTGTTCTTTATGTGTAAGATTTAACTCTTCGCACTTCTGTTTTCCTTTCCCTTGAATTTGTTCATTTTTAGAAAGTAAGAAACATGGCCCTGGAAGATGTGGTGATTCTTAACGTAGACACCAACACACTGGAAACCCCTTTCGATGACCTTCAGAGCCTTCCTAATGACGTGGTACGTATGAAGTGATTCATTCAGCTATTCCATTGCTGGAGAGTGTCCATCCGTTCGACCTGCTTGCTTTGTGACTCATCTGCAGGGTGCTCAATATAAGCTGGTCTGCTTGAGGAAAAACTTGAGTGATGGTGAATGCCCAGTGCCTCCCGCTGCAACATCCCATCGTTTGTCTGGGGTCTGTGGTGTGATTCGTTCTTCCAAAACAGGGAGCTCGGGATGGAAGGTCCCTCTCGGTTGGGAACGTTTTGGCTTTAGTCAAGCATTTAGTCTATAAGTTACTTCCATTAATTTTTTCTGGCTTTATATAGCTTTTCCTCTAGATTTCACTCCCAGCATCCAAATCTGCCAGCTGGGCATCGCTCGTGCCGTTATCCGCAGCCCAGGGAATGGCAGACTTGTAAATGTCATGGAATTATGTAAGAAATGTCTGGATACAGCGAGTCCGAGGCCTCAAACATGTATATGATTTGTCAACAATCAAGTATTATATTAGATTTTATGAGACTTCATTAAAGGAGCTGTTGTAGGCGCACTGTAGAACATCAGAAGAGACTTCACCAATAAACACAGAACTTCAAGCTTTGGAATGTAATAAATTTTAAGAGACTTCCTTCCTTTCATTATTTACTTTTACTTCACTTTTATAACAGTAGAGAGTTGTGTTTTATTAGTTCAAATTTCTTGATTCAGCTTTCCACAGGTCTATTTTAAAGCTGCATTTTCTCTTGGAGGATGTTTGGAGCATAGCAGAGGAAGTGCTGCCAGCAAATTCAATTAACTGGCATAGCTCACAAATAGCGTACATGGTGTATTTTTTTTCACAACTGCTATATAAATACAGCTGGGATTAATATTTGTCGCAACAAAGCCCTAACTCGAATTGTGTTGCGTTGTGTAATTAATGTTTGGGATCAGTGTTTATCTCTTATTTAGGTTTGTCTCACTATTTTAGTTACCTAGAAAAGGGAGTATTCTGCTCTAGGTCGTTTCCTTTCCTTCGGGCTGCTTAATATTTGGCTTTGACCACTAGAGAGCAGCTGCTCTTCTTTGCGAGAATTGAATTTCTGTCAGTTTTTTCATGCATCATGTGTTTGGAACTGTAAGTGGATCAAGTTGTTCATCTCAGCAGGGAGACTCTAAAGCCAATCCATTATACTTTCTTTTTCCCTTTGCATCCCTGGCGGACGGGGAGCTGCTGGGAGCCTGTGTCCCCTCTGGCCTCGGTCTAAATAGATGCGTTTATGATCCGAGAAACTAAAAATGTCTTCGACAGTTTCGTGACCATAAATGTCTGTTACGTCACACTATTGTGCCAGTTTTGCTGCTTACCATGAACAGTGAGCAATTAATGCGCTGCTAAATAGACACAAAATTTACTCTCCTAAATTAAATCTGTATTCAACACTGAGGAAAGACATCTTCCGTGCGATGCATTTGCCATCAGGTAATTAATCCAGTGGAAAATTTTTAGAGCTGCTTCTCCCCTTTCCTTGAACAGCTCTTTTAATCAAGTAAAGCAATGCTGTGAAGTCCTGTGATTACTCTAGAGCTTCAGGCCAGGAGTTGTGCTTGTTTCATGGTCGCGGTGTCGCTCCCTAACCTGTCGATCCTCAGGAGTCCGGGATGAACTCTCTTCAATCCCAAGCCCCTGGGATCCAGACAAACCCGGGCTGTGTGACGCGTCTTTGCCGTTAGTGTTGTGCTCCCGCAGGGCAGCTCAGGCCGTTGCTTTGCCCGCTTTCCCTCGGTGAGCAGCGGCGCGTCCTGTCGCCGTCAGGTCGGACCCCTGCAAGTCAAGGTGTTCGACTGCGCTGCTGATCAGTGCTTGAGCCGGGAAAGCTGTCCCTGCTTCACCTGCTGCTGCTGAAATCTTGCTGAAAATCTGGCAGCACGACAACGCCCTGGGAAGTAACTTTCCTTTTAAAATAGTCAATATTAAAAAAAGAGATTTATTAAGGACTGTGATTACAATAAGTGCATCTGCTGCTGACAAGTCTCCTACACCACCGTCTGTGTTGCAAGGAGTAGCAAAGAGGGGGTAGTAATTTTTTTTCTGCAACCCTTATGGTTTTTCATGTATTTCCAAATAAGTGTCATCTTCTAGTCTTAGTTGTAGTCAGAGCTTCATATTACGAGGAATAAAGTATAAGCTCACTCTGTCAGCTCGTAGTTTTTATTAAATGAAGCCCCGATGCAGCGCAGCGCACAGCGCCAAGGAGATCTCACCTAGCTGGGAGAATATTGTAAATTTGCACCAGCCTATGAGTACCTGAGGCTGTCCGTAATCCAGTTGTGTTCTACCGTTGTCCATTCATTAACAACTTACACAGGCAGGAAACCCACGTTGCTGTTTTTCACTTAGTGGGAAATGAACTGATTTCAGGACAGCAAGAGGTACTAAACTACAACTCCACAGCAGAACCATTTTCTTAAAGGTGAATCCATCTTTATTTCTTACACTGTGTTTGTAATAGAATGTTTCTTGCTTTATTCATGTTGACAACTGAAAAGCCTTGGACCTAATTAAAAGAATTTCCACTAGCACCTTTACTGAACCATTTCATTATGCTGCATTGCACAGATTGCATTTTGAAACATGGTGATAGTTTAAATCTGACCTTTAAACCTGAACTGCCAGAAGTATAAAAATCTTCTTTAAAAACAGGGTAGACTGCATGTATATGTGTCTGTTTGGCTAGAAATAATCTTCATATTGAGTGGTCACAGTCTTTCTTTTTTTTTGAGGTATTACTGCCTCTTTAGGCAGGAAACAATCATAATTCCACTTGTATAACTTAGTCTTACGTACTCATTTATTCCAGAGTAAACATCTTATGTTTTTATTACTTAGCTTTTAGGTTTAGAGAGCAACAGAGCAACTTGGGAATGGGCGTGAGCTCACCTTACGGGCATGATAGACTAAATCTGCTATCATGTGTTATGTTAATAAGTGCTTATGGGCTCGTTAATGCATGGATCATTGGCATTCAGATTTATAAACAATGCTGGACATGCTCTTGGTTATTTCTGTTATACTAGATAACCGTAATGAAAATCCTTCTACAACAGAAGCTGCAGAGAATTCAAAGTAAAAGGAAATCTCTTGGCGACTGTTTTGCTAAACACAAGTGCAAATATAACATCTAGTTTTAAGAGAAGGAAATGTAGTGCACAGCATGGGTTCTATACTGGACACCCGCACGGCGGCCCAGGAGCCCCGTTCCCGCCGTCCCTCGTGGTGAAGGCGCCTCCTCCAGGCGGGGTCTGCACGTGACGTGACCGCGTCCTCTGAGGAGCTAGTCGGATTTCTTTCGAGAATCAGTGCCCAGATTGTTGGGTTTGTGCTGTGACACGTTCTGTGAGATCCGCCTCAAAAAACTTACCTTGTCCTCATTCTGTCTGCAACACCAAAAAATTACTGCTGGCATAACTATTTGTTAATGATTTAACATAACCTATAATGCTTGCAGCACAGGTACAGCAAGCTTGATGTTAATCTTTGAAAGGTTTTGATATTTCCTCTTCTAGCTTGTGTTTGGAAAAGAAAAACGCTGTCACTAACAATATATAACACACAACCTGACTTCAGTAGTTACTGAGCACTGGAAAAAAGACATCAAACCAAGTCACAGCCTTCTTGTTTGTGTGAGTAATTCTGAAGCACAGTGAACAGTAACAGATAATCCTCTAAATCTTTAGCCCTTGGTGTACACAGAAAACAAAGAACACCGGGGTAACCTGGATCCCTGGTAGTTTTAACTCTGCGTGCGTAGAAAGGTGTTTAGTTGTCACTTGTTGGGTTGCGCTGGGTGTGTGTGAACGGTAACGAGCCCGCAGGGCTGTGCTCAGCTGGGGCCTGAGGGAGTGAAAGCCCGGCGGGCGGGAAGGGGCGGAGGGCGCAGAGCGGAGCCGCCCGCACGGCTGGGCCGAGTCTCCTGAGGAACAGGGAGAAGAAACGTGAGTAGAGACTTGACCCTGTGAGGGACACAATGTTGTTGTGAATTTGAGACTTTTAAAACACCTGCGAGTTGTGTTTCGTGGCTGGCTTGGGGTGTCTGTGGCGCGGCGGGGGCTGCGGGCCTCTGTGAGGAGGCCGAAATGGAGGCCGAGGAGCCCACCTTGTGCATACATAATACTCTCAGTTTGGCTCTGAAATATGAGGGCACATAGCCTTAAAAGAAGAACAAACAAACAAACAAAACACACACAAAAACCAACAACAAAAAACCCCAAACCAACTTGTATTTGTGGCAAACAAATTTTTCTCGCCTTTAGAATTTGTTCTTAGCCTTGGTGGTGATGGATGGCCTGATTATGCAGAACAGTTTCTCTGTTAGTCTGATGTTTGAATTAATTTAGCTGAAATTCTTTCATGGATTATAATCAAGAATGACACAGAACTTCACGGGCTGCCCTTGGAAGAGAACTCGGCAGCAAGGAACGGTGGCTTTGGGCTAGGAGCAAAGGTTGAAATGAAGCTTTTCTTTTCCTTTTCGTTTCTGTATAGAATCCAAACATGTCAGAGAAGCAAAACAGCTTGAAAAGTAATGCTTTTCGATCTAAAAAATTCAACTTTAAGTTCCCAAGGTGACTTCTAGTGATAACTGCGGCTGTGGTGGGAGCATCTTTCATTTAGCTGTGTCTCAGTGTGTTCAGCTTTGGTTGTGAGACCTGTTGTGTGATTTCAGGTTTCTGCACTGAAGAACAGATTGAAGAAAGTCTCTACAACCACTGGAGATGGTGTTGCGAGAGCGTTTCTAAAAGCACAAGCATCTTTCTTTGGGAGCTACAGAAACGCCCTGAAAATTGAACCCGTAAGTAGGAAATGAGTAGGCATAAGATGTAAATCTACAGCTGTGTTGGGAACAAAGCTAACAAGAATTCCAAGTGTGGTATAACCTGCTTTGACTAAGGTCAGCATTGTGGCTCTTTGGCTGACTAGCACTGGAAACAGTGTTCAGTCTCCAAAAGAGAAAGGGGTGCAACAAGCATGATCCATCACCCAGGAGGAAAACTTCTAGTGGAAAGAAAGGTGTGAGTGTTGCAGTTACAATATGATAAAAAAGTAGAAGTTAATGATCACGGGAGGGTAATACAGGGTTGACCGTTTTCTGTCACTGCATAACCGGAGTATTCATTTTATTGGTTTTGAAGGTGGTAGAACATATATGGCTTTTTACACAATATATGCTTAACTATGACACACGCAAATTTATGTAAACATGGAGTTTAAGAACATGATACAATGAGTAAAGAAATTGTGCTTTTACATAAATAGGAAGAATGTCTGGAGTTGTAACTATTGATGGTAAATGCTCCGTTAGGGAAATTCGATGTCTTGCTTCTGGTTCAGAGCTGATCTCTATTTAGCAGCAATTAAGTGCCATCTGAGTGGGGGAAGGATTTTTCTGTACTTGATCTTGGGTTTTATTGCTTCTAGTGAAGCATCTGGGCTTTTGAGGTATCTGAGGTGAAATAATGGGAGGTATTCAAAATGTTGTCCATATAAATAAGAGAACTGGAGGCAGCGAGGCGGGTGGCTGTACACCGTCCTTCCGTGCCGGGGAGACACTGACTTCCCTTCATCCGCACAGGTTTCCTCGTTCCGCGATGCTCCTCCCACGAGTTGCCAGGCAACTCTGGGAATATCCATGTCTGCTTGGCCGGGATGTGTGTGTGATGTTCACTAGTTAAGGGATTTATGAAGAAAAAATCAAAATTTAAATTGGTTCCCTGGAAATACATCCAGCCTTCAAAATACCAGATGGTTAAAGATGAACATTTGAAATCAAGTGACAATAGCACACCCCTCGGAAGCGCAACTTCAAGAGACAGTTAACCCGAGGAGTTAGAATAAACTGTTCGGCTTGCTTATCATTGTGGGTTTTTTTTTTCTCTTACTACCCTCACATGTTGGTATAAATATGGGGCATAAGCAATACCAAACATGATGTAGTTATTAGCATTTGATGTCCGGTAACTCTAGAAATTTGACTGTTCATTTGAAATTATTGATAATTGGGAAATAAATTCAAAGCAGCAGCAGTTCTCCTGCTTTTCATAGTTTCTGTCTCTTAAGACAATTTAATTTCACAGACCATCTCATCTGATACGAATTGACTTTTTGGCATAAATGGTGTGAAGGTATTTTTCATTATTTTGTGTAGTCCAGAATGTGTCACAGAGCAGACTTTAAATTTGCATTATACTTAAGCATAGTAAGTAACCTAGTAAGTAACATGTCCAGATAGTAAGTAACATATCCAGATAACACAGTCTGCAAGTCCAATCATAAGATTTATGTAAGAAAATAACCGATTCAGTTCTGTGTCCTACTGTGCGTGTGTGTTTTCTGTAGTTGTGTTAGGCCGGATTTTAAGTAGGGAAGAATTTCTGGCACGTGTGGTGTCTGTACAGTCTCCAGAAACCTCTGTTGCGAGTAAGTACAGAAAACACGTGAGAAACAATGTATTTACTTGGCTGTATTGAGGCAGATTGTTATCTATGAATATTACGTAAATTACTAACAGCGACACCAGTGTGAGCATTTTATTTGTATCACCTTTTTCTAAATTCCTGATTTTTTGCCATTTACAGAGGGAATGTTTTTATCATCTTCTAAATAGTTAATTCACAGAAGTAGGTCATCTTCAACAGAAAGAACTGAATAATTACTGTGTGTGTGTAAAGGTGTTCGTAGTACTTAGTAGCTGTGTGTGTTTTGGTAACTGTGCGGGGAAATGAGACCCGGGTTTTGTGCTTCCCTGGCGCTGGCCGTGCGCTTTCTTCTGCTGACACCCAGTGGTCACACACAGCACGTAACCGGTTTGCTTTCACAGACCATCTTTGTTAAGCACCGAATTGCTGTAAGACTGAGTGCGGCTGAGCCGGCAGAGCGGCCTGGCCGCGCAGCCCGCCCGAAGGCAGCGGCTCGCAGGCTT
Source organism: Columba livia (assembly GCF_036013475.1). Lineage (NCBI taxonomy): Eukaryota > Metazoa > Chordata > Aves > Columbiformes > Columbidae > Columba > Columba livia. The sequence continues at coordinate 1,477,854 of NC_088620.1, forward strand.
TCCTCGCACGTTTTATTAAAAGCGTGATTAAATTGTTTGTGAGGACATTATGAAATCAGTGTCAAAATGAAAAAAACACTGAAAAGTATGACATTATTTTTAGCATCTTGTTACTGACTAATACTTTTCTGAGGGGATTTTTAAATAAGAAATTTGCCTTCAGCCCTGGAAGGACATGGCCAGTAACTTCCGCTGTTTGCAGGTGCCTTGAAAATAGTGTTCTGGTTTGTGATGTGTCCTACTAGAATGAACCCGTCTAGGTCTTGTCTGGGGGAAGTGTGGGACATTACACTTTCATAGGAAATGTGTAATTAAGAAAGTATCTCCTTTATTGTATTTCAACTTTTTATTGATAAAAGTGAAAAGCTGTCCCGCCTTCATCCAGGAGCGTGAAGACTTTTCTAGAGAATTGTTTTATCCCCTGTTCCCTTTCGGTGCTGCAGCCGTGGCTGTGCTGCTGTGTCCTCCCCTCCTGGGGACACCGGTGTCACCGCTGTGCTGCTGTGTCCTGCCCTCCTGGGGACACCGGTGTCACCGCTGTGCTGCCATCGCCCCGCGGGAACACGGCCGACCCGACCCGCACGGAACACCAGGGAACATGGGATGCTCCCCAGCTCTCTGAAGATCTTGCCCAGACTAACACTATAAATTCCTTTAGCAGTTCCAGATCTGTAAGATCCGAGCGGGACAGAAGTCAGAAAAGAAAAGAAGAAAAGTAGATGATGCGTGGTGCAGAGTGAAAAAGCAAATGCCAGTTGAATCCAAAAGGAATTTTTGTTGGAATGTGTGTGCAGTAACATAAAAAAGTGCACGTTACATACTGGTGCATAATTCATTTTGAAAAGGCTTTGTAGCATTCAATGCTTTATCTGCTATGAAGAATGATTGTTGCCATGGTGAATTATTTTTTTAAGTTATTCAGTGGAAGAGTAAATAGTTGGTTCCAAGTCCCAGTAATTGCCACGATCCAGTTACTTCCTCTACTCAGCCATCTTTTGTGGAGCTTTTTTTCCCCTTGCATGTATATTTTAAAGCTATACATTGCATGCAGAGAAGATCCTTCCCTTTCACCAGACTTGTCTCAATAAGTCAGGGTTTTAGGAGTGGTTGTCCATATGTAGTAAAAATGAAGAAGGAAGATCACTAATGTTACATGTATTAAAAACACCCAAGGTGTAGGTGAAACACTGAGTAGAAGCACATAAAATCAAGCACTTCCTTTACCTGCAGTTTTGTTGTGCTGCTTTTCAAGTGAGTGCTGGTGTATAATTAATATATATTTTTTTCCCCACCCATCTATACTTTTTTCCTGTTCAGTTGCTGTTAACTCTCAAATATATCCTGTATGGCCAGTGTAGTGGTGCCTGAATGATGGGGATTTCTGAGTCTCATCTCCACGACTTTACTAACAGGTGGGAGTAGCCAATGACAGTGACATTGGCAGCGTGTAAAACCTGATGTTTGTATGATAAAAGTGGAGATAAATTGACTTTCTGTATGTTTTGGAACTGGAACTTAAGATATTTTTTTTTTCCCTAGTATGAAGATTCTGCGTTTTGTGGTATTTGAAGTTAGTTTTTGACAATCCCTCTTAAAAACTGCCTGTAACTATTGTTCTGTTTTACCAATTACGGCAAGTGCTCTGGCAGACACAGCGCCCGGAATGCAGGCACCGACTGCCGAAGATCTGTTGGGGAAAGACAGTTTTGTTTGTTTGTTTTCTGTGCGGTTTGTGTTTTCATTTCAGTCCTGGTGGTGTTTTGTCTCTGAGCATTTCAGTTGCTACAGACAAGTTTCAGCTTTTGCTTTTGCCATTTTAAAACTTAAAAATGGCTGGTTTTCTAAGAAGCATTTACTGTTCTTCAAAATGCATTTAATATTCTACATCGAAGTCTGTTGAGATATACATATGTTAATGAAACTGAAAAGACATTCACTTTAATCTCTTATAGCAGTCTGTTATGTAGTAAATAGAACTGGTTTGTAATTTCCACACTCTTGTAAGATCCTGTGTTGTGCAATTCTGTACGCCACGCTAGGGGCAGGAAACTAAGATGCTGAAAGAAAGGTAGGAAGCAATAATATCTGAGAAAATCAGCGTGACGCTCTGCCGAAGATGGCATTGCTCCTGTAGAGGACGCAAACTGTCCTGTCCATCATGTGTAAAAGTAAAAGACTTACAAGCACAACAACAAAACCAAACCAAATACATGCCTCCCCGCCAAGGACAAAGACAAACCAGCATGGGAATGATTTGGACTTCAGCCTAGAAATATTGCCCAGAGCAGGGCCCGTGTGCTCTGTCCCTTGTAGGGCACCGACAGCAATAACACCAGAAGCGTGATGTTCCTTTGAACATGGTTTTTGGAGTGCTGATGTTCACAGGGCTGCTCTTGAGATTGTTGGTATTTACCTGCCCCATGCTGACATTTAAGTTTTTGTGGTATCGTAGTTGGCTGGAACCCGTGAGCAAGCGGAGGAGAAGCATCTCGTGTTCCATTGTGTAAATAACTTCGCAGGCTCTGCAGAAACTCCGTGTTCAGCCCTCAGACTGCACGGGGTCGGTCACTCGGTGTGGCTGCACAAGTTAAAGCAGCTTTGCTCAAAGGCCACTGTGCCCAGGGAAGGTTGTACGGCGCAGAGCAGCTCCGTGGTGCTTCAGCTTTATTGTGGAAGGACTTGTATATTCAGCTGATAAATTATTTGTCTCTGCCTTTCACACCTGATTCTCTGTGTTTTGTGCTATTTTATACACTTGTGTTTGTTTCTCCTCAATTTGTTTCAAGGCGCTGTTTGTGTGTTTTAGGCTGGCTTTTGCCTGTGTTTTTATTGGGTTTTCTCCTGATACTTTACTTCTAATTGAGAGTGCACAGCCTCAGCAAGCAATGAAGCAGTGTGCAAATGCCGCCATGCAGGAAAAGTTGAAGATATTTCCTGAGCTAATAAAGCGCAGGGGACTTAGAGTAGAACAATGAAGCAAGTGAACAAACAGCAAGCGTAAAATAACATGACCGATGAATTCAGCTTCTGTGTGAGGCACTCAGTGACTGTGTGGTTTTTAAATGAGCTGTGAATAAGTTGCATTCAGTATTAGGGAAAAAAAACCCAAAACAACACACCCTCCACAAAAATAAAGGGAGAGAGAGAAGGAAAAAAGCCAATCAAACGACCCCCAGAGCACAAACCGAAGCACAGGAACCCCCAGCCCAGGACCGTCCAGGCAGGGAACGAGCGCACTTTACCTTCTCACTAGACTGAGCAGCTGTACAATTGAACAGAAGTTCAGCTTACCCTGAAAAGAGATGGTAGAAGAGATTTGGTATTTGGATTTCTACAGTAGAATCCAGTAGCAGGCAAACTTGATGAATTAATGATAAAAATTAGAATATTTAATCAGGAACAAACTAATAGAGCTTCATAATAGATAAATCAAGCCACTTTGTTTTTTCAGCATGCTCATTATAGATTGTGTATGAATTGGAGCATACAATTTGTACCCTTATGGTACAAAAAGATTAAAGTGAAAGGCAGTAAATCAAAATTATTTGCGATGATTTGCATGGGTAGGTGATAGAGCTCATACAATGAAAGCTGGAAACGCTTAAGGCTTAAAGACGGCGCGAGACGTTTGTATGCGTGACGGAACCGCCAGCTCAGCGTGTTCCAGACCTGCTGCCTTTCCCAGTTGTCCTTTTCTTTGGAATCACATGGAGAAATCGTGATGCTGCGCTGGGGCTGAGCACGCCCCACGTGAGCGTCAGCGGTGTTCGCGGTGCTGGTGGCTCCAGGCAGGGCTCCTGGCGGCCCACCCGTGCTTAAGGCTTCTGGGAAGGGAAGACGTGGAAGGGACTGAGCCCCTTTTCTGCTGTGGCTTTTGCGTCTCAGCAGAGAACTGGGCAGCTTTGTTCACAATTGCGTTGCTTTTGGTGTGGGCAGAGCATTACTGACCAAAATGCCACATAAACAAAAACGTAACTTAGCACTGGGAACCACCTTTTTCTTCTTTCTTCTGGTTGGGGGGCACAAAAATATAAACTCTGCGAAGGGCTCTTCAAAACACGCTACTTCAGTCTAGTAAAACATCAAATGGAAAGACTCTGTCTTTTCTTATCTTTTGCTAATTTAATTCATTGTTTTCTGTTCCTTTCGTTCAGTGAGTAGCAGCTTTTGGCAATGACAGATATTCTATTGTGACTGAAATACGTGTTTTGTAAGTCGTAACTTTACTTGGTATTGAAATAAACCGCGTGTACAGCGTGTGCGATTTCTGCAGCACACAGCTGGAGGTATTCTGCTCAGAATTCCGATGGTTTCAAATGTCTCTTTCAAGTTTGAAAATGTGTTGTGCACTAGATACCATTATGATAATTGGAAGTTCAGCTTCTCTGTCTTGCTCTATTATTTTTTTGAATACAATTAACACATCACACACACTTCACCTGGTCTCTTCTCATTTACCTCTGACACTTCCTTGATATTTATTTAGACACATGTGGTGTCTTTGCTTTGAACTCAATAGTTGGTATATTCACTACATTTTTTTTCATAAACATTTTTCTTGTTTAGAGATATACAATTAGTTTGCATTGATAGAGAAAAGTCTACATACCAATGTCAATTTAAGTCTTTTACTTATTTGTTAGATGATCAGGACATAAATTTTATAAAGAGTGTAGAGAAAACTGTGATTACTCTCAAATCAAAATACCTGCTGAGAAGTTGCAGGAGCAGCTCATTTGATTAGAGTTCTCACAAGGGAACAGCACAGAGAAGATAGGTCTCTTCGACACGTCAGATTTTAGTGATACCACAGGAGAAAAGAATATTAAAATATCGTAATACTGCATTTCGTCTGCGGAAGTCAGGTTTGGAGCTGTGTTTTCTGGTTGGTTTTGGTTTTATTTTAGTTTTAGGAACACTCCTAAGGCTTGGAGGTTTAAAAAGGAATAAGCCGAAGCTTGATTATTCTGGGTAATTTCATTAATTTTAGCTGCAGTTTTGGAGTGAACTGAGGCTGTGATTTTTGTAGTTTCTTGTTCACTGTCCATTCCTATGACACCTCTTTTTCTGTAATATTTCAGTAACTGTATTACTGTTTGGAAAAGAATGGGAAGTGAGCTGTGCCCTCGATGGGCTTTTGTACACAGTGTGATTTTTGTTTTTACAAAAGTTGGTCTCCGAGTTCTCACCCGTTGCAGAGTCTCCGTCGTTCCTGCAGCACCTGCAGTTCCTGCAGCTGGTTACAGGCTGGACATGCACCCAGCGGGGAGGGTTCGGAAACGCTGCCCCAGCCAAGGCCGCCTGGTTGTGAGGAGCTGAGACGGGGTGACCGTGGGGTGAGTGCAGGGTGACCGTGGGGTGAGTGCGGGGTGAGTGCGGGGCTCCCGCAGCCCTCGCCACCCAGAGACCTTTGTGTGCAGCCGCGTTTTCCCGGTTGCTTAGGGAAGGGCACGATGCAGAAACCATCCCACAGGGCGTTTGTAAAGGAGACCTGGATCACAATAATGCACAAGGAAATCGGGGGGTTCTTTTGAGATACCTTTGACTGGGGCATCCACTTTTCAAAACGCACATTTAAAATTATCTCTCTATAAAACTGTTTGAAAAGGCGGGGAGGCGAGGGGGGGCGTGTGCGTGTGTTTTTTTTTAATGGAATCATTCTGTAATAAAATATTTCAAGTACTGGCTAAGCTGTAAAGCTTAGGGCTGATAAACAAAGCATCTGAAGCCAAATGGCCCCTTAGCTAACCCCAATTAAAATAAAGATTTCATTGCGCTCTGTCCTGACAGAGAGGGAACATATTGTTGCCTTTAAGGGAGTTTGGTTTAGTTAATGAAAGAATTTATTTCATTTTTTCAAATACAGAACCTAATTAAATAAGTTTCAACTTGACTTGTAGTTGAGGACATTTTAACTCCTTAAAGGTTACTTTTGTGTCCAAGTGGAGCTCTCTTTTGAATAATTTCTGATGCAGTATTTAGTTTTGTGCTTTATGCACTGAGAAATTTTCTAGCAGATCTCATATGAGTAACTGTCTGCCTGTTTTATATATACAGACATTTATGTCGCTGATTCTAAACATGTAAGACTTGTGATTGATGTGACTCTCTTCAAGCACCCTGTTTGGCTTTAGGTGTATCTCAGTGACTCAGAGCAGAGTCCACAAGTGCTGTGGAGACGCGGGTGGTTTGGTTTGCACTGGAAAAGCTGTAAATGATACATGTACGTTGCTTACTCCTGCTGTTCCATGAAAAGAAAGATATCTCCAAGAATTATTTTTGGCAAAGCTCTCCAAGCAGTAGTTAAAATCTGTATCTCTAGAACATTTTTCTTTGAGAGGATTAATGTTGAAAATGAAGCAATTTGTAAGGATTGCAAATGTGATTAGCTTGCCTTTCTTCAGGAGCCGTCTTGTATGGGTGAAGTTCATCATTCTTCACTAAGAATATATGAAAAATAAAGAATAGTTTTATCTCATGGTGCTTTATTTTTACATAAAAGAACATTTTCTACTTCACACTCGAGGGCAGTGGAAGAATGGGAACGCTGTCACCTGAGTTTCTAGCCTAAAATTTAAAACATGTTAAATGGCCGTTCATGCTTAAGGTAAGAAATTTTTAGTTGTAACAGGTATGTAAATATTTTTCCCAAACGTATATATGAAATGATAAATAGATACTGGTTTGGAGCAGTGGCTTTCCAATTAATAGGGAGGGCATCTTGAGCAAAGTTTTAAAAACACACATATGTTGCATCCCCTCATTTGGGGATTTTAAGCTAATGTTTGGAGTATGCGTTCTCTTCCAAATGTCACTGCATCGTGCGTTCCCCTTTACGTGTTGAATAAATTGCATTCCAGCTCTCTGAAAATGAGCTTCCAGCATCAGCGAAGTAGCTGCCTCTGATAAGCTGATTTCCCTAAGCCAAAGTCATTCCCAAGGCTTTTGACTACCTGTGTTCCAGGTCTGTGTGACACCGGGTTTGACTTTTATCTTCAACTGTGGAGGTAAACAGTATGCAAAGAATTTCTGCTTCTGTGAGGGAATAAATGAATTCTATTTTCAGATAAGTCACGAAATACTTATTGCTTTGGAAGGGACTTCCACGGGCTTTTTAGTTGGAAAAAAGTGGGTTTTGATATGTGAATGAAACTAAGGACTAGATGGTACTGGAGTCCTAAAAATCTCGTATTTATTTGGCATATGTTACAGATCTGGAGATAACTGAAATGCAGTGCTGTTCTTTTCTCTTCTGTGAACTTCTGTAGATCATTATAATTAAGATGTGTTTCAGAAATCTCAAGGATAGTTGCCAACACAACCAAAAATAAAGCATCACATCTAGCCAGAGTTCTAGATATCCCCACTCTGCCCTAAAGCTACATTTCCCATCCATTATCTTGTCACAGCTTATTGTGCTCAATTTTAATTAAGTTTTAATAGGAACTTTGCAGTCATAACTGACATGAAAGTTTTCCAAAGACTTACACCCACGGGGTATTTCCCTTATGTGGTTTTCATCTTGTCCAAATTCGGGTCTTTGGAAAAGCCTTTGGTGATGGAGAGCAGGAGGAAATGGTAGATGGAGACAATGGTAGCAGGAGACAATGGAGGAAATGGTATCATGACTTGCCTGACAAGTATCCGCTTCCAACCAGAAGTGTATTTGTATTCTTTGGGAACTTGGGTTCCAGTAGTCATAGAAGAAGTCTTAAAACCCAATCGATATATTTGATAAGGATCTTGGGTTTTATGTGATTTTACTTACGCTCTATGTCGTGTATACACCGAGTATTCTACATTTAGGCTTCAACACACAGATGCTGAATCTTTAAATGCAAGATCTCCTTTTCAATACTCCAACCTGCAATTCTTTAAGGACGTTGTAGTCACAAATGTTACACACAGCTTTTACTTTGATATCCCAGAGTCTGAAAAGTCACTTTTTATGTGTAAAACAAAAAATTAAAATAATGTTGGATCATCAGTCCTTATTACTGTATAGGAAGCCCTGTAATATTAATTGGTTGTCAGATCCCTGAGAGATAAAGGACTAACGTGCTTGATCATAATGCCCTGTTCAGAAGCTGAAGTTGCTCATGTCCCCAGCCTCTCTGTTTAACGCAATTACAGATACGCGTTCCGGACATTTGAGTGGATTGCATTTCATTAATATGATTTGAGCAGACAATACTAAGTTGCTGTTGGGCCCGCTCTGACAGCTAATTACTGAAATGAAGTGTGTACATGGCTAAGAAACAATGGAGCACTTGTCAGGAGCGTTTAAACAATGCAGAGACAGTGCCAGATCCTGGAATCACTCCTAAACAGTTCTCGTCTCTGCACACCAACCTTGGGACATTGAACTCAAGAGTTACCTCTGAAGTGCTTAAGAGATTTTGCTTTGGTGTTCATTCACAAGTAATTCAGGGATCTACTCCAAGGATCTACTATCAGTCAGTAGAATAATTGCAATAGAAAAATATTCTGTTTCTTGTTGAATTTGAATTGAGTCTAAAAATGTTTGATTCAAATCTGCTGCTTCAATTGGAGGGGGGGGAAAAAGTACAGTAGCAGGTTGCCCAGAAAGGGTCTCTTGTGCCCGATAACTGACTTAGAAATTCACCTTGAGGTGCTGGAGTAGTTTCCCATCCTTGCAATTCATTTTACAAAACAAGTTCCAGACTGTGCTCTGCTTTCGTGTGTTCTCTCTCCATGGAAATTATGTCCTTTTTCTCATTGCAAATTAGATGAGTACAATGAAATCCTTATTTTACATATTTATTAACAAGGCCTTCATCCCTGTGGCATTGTAACTATCCTCACTATTTAATGCAAAGAAATTACAAGGAGAACTCACAAACCTCGAGGAGGTATGTATGTTCACTCTTTTTCAAGCATTATCGCTCGTATCTGTGTTCTTCTTGCGTCTTGCTTCACCAGCCATTATTTACTGGCCTTCCTTGCCACACACTGTCGATGGCATTGGTACTTTTTAATTCTGAAATAAATCACATTATAGACCTCACGTCAAGGTCAGATCTCTTTGGGTGTCCATTACCAGAAAACTGATGAGGGAAGTGATGTTCACTCCACTGTGTGGCATGTGGAGGGTTAAGGGAATTTTTAGCCTCACCAAAAAGTATTTGGTCAGGTACTCAGGTGCTGGAAATGTTCTTAGCAACATCAGTCACCTAGGAACATGATCATCTGCTGTTCTGGGGTAGAGATTACAGAGCTTAATGATGAGCTACTATAAGCTGCAGCTGATGCCAGACTCTACCCCCTTTACACCTAATTAGCCTCATTAATGAGCTCTTCTGCTCTCCACAGAGAGGGCTTCCTCCTTGGAATAGGAGGCAAAAATACTTCGCCCAGGTAGATGTGCTGAAACCTTTAATTATTGCCCACACCTGCAAAGCCTTGTGACTCTGACAGCAATATTGCTTCGCTGAAATCGGGCTTATTTACAGTGACCACAGTACAAAGTATTAACTCTTTAGCACCTTAGGAGGGTTGTTTCTTTAGGGTTTTTTTTTTAAGTATTTGTACAGGGTATCAATCGAAGCACTTGAAAATGTTATGCTTAATAAGGGTGGGTGGGGTGGACGTGACAAAATGGTTTTAAAAGTTCGGAGTGTTTTGTGTAATCCTGAAAAATGAGTTAAAATCATTATTGTATGTCAAATATCGCATTACTAGAACTAAGAACACTGTTAGGCAAGTTTCATTCTTTAAATGAGCAACTTCTGCATTTGGAGCAATGTAATTTAGTACTGCTAAAATTAAAATATGGAAAAGTATGCCTGTAGTAATCAATGTAGCAGCCAATTACAGAGCTAATGAAGTGTTCTGGTGTGATTCTTAGCTATAGCAATTATTGCTAAATGTCTACTACATTCTAGCGTTTAAATCTCTTGAAATTTGAGAACATTGTGTTTGTTTTATTGGTTTTTGTTTTAATGCTGAAATAGCCACGTGACATTTTTGCATCTGCACTTGGGTCCAAGCGATTAGACCCGTGCACAGCAGGTGTGTGCGCAGGTTTATCGGATCAGCTCCAAGGCAGCTCAGGTCAGTGCTGATTGTAGTTTCTAGCAGGCAAAGTTCAAAATGCTCATTTCTCAGTGCAGATACTTTCTTGGTTACTCCGCGATGTTCACAGCAGCCAGCTTTCCTGCATTTCCAGTAGCAGCGCCTGCTGTGGGCATACCTGCCATCCCAGACAATCCATCCCCACACAATGCACGGCACCCGGAAGACGTCCTCCCGAGGACAGCTGGGCAGGTGGCGAGTGCTTTCTGTGCCCCTTGTTCAGTGCTTTTCACCCCTCGTTGCCACAGGTGAAGCAATCACAGAGAAAAGCTGGGCTGGAGCTTGCTCAGAGTCTGCAGCAACTGCAGCCACAGGTTGTGCTTCTGTCTCAGGGAGTTTGAGACAAGGATATATATATTTTTTTCCCTCAAAATTCATCTTTGAAAATGAATAGAAGATCACATGCCTCCTTCAAGGTATGTTACAGTGCCTGCGTGGAGCGGTAGGGCTTTTCTCGCCAGGCAGTGAGGTTGGTACGTTTTAGTCAGGTATTTAATTTGAACTAAAGCAGTAAAAAGGAACTTGGAACAGAAAACATGTTCATGCAGTTGAAAGAATATTAAGAAGCTGAAAATAAGGTCTCAGAGATGTGAGGTCACCATAATAATAGACATCTTTATTAGCAACTCTGGAATATGTAGAGCAAAGTTTGTTTTACTTTGTTAATAATTAAAACAGCGTCAGGCCTCAGCAGCCAATGTGGAATAACGCATGGTGTGAATCACAGAAATGTACGTGTTTTTCTATGGATGCAATTTGAATTGAATGCCAAACTAAAGCACCAATATGAGTGATTCCTGAAATATTTGGATAATGTTTTGTCAATTGTTAGTGCTGCTTTGTAACTATTACATAAATGGGACTGATGTCTGTGGAGTCTCACGGCTGAAATCTTGGCAAGTTCAGTTCTGTTTCTGAGGTGAGAAAGCCTGAGGTTCCCGGGCAGACGAGAAGCACTTTACAAGCCTGAAATGATCATTGAGGGCATGTGGGTCTGGAGGGGAGCAGAGCTGGCGTTTTTGGCCTGGCAGATATCTGCCCATCTGCTCTCTGTCAGAACACGTTAGGAGTGCATCTGGATCCGTGCCCCAGAGTTGCGGCTCCGAGGGGTCGTGTGCTCGTCTCCAGGACAACTCCAGGACCGTGCAGACTGCTGCGTCTGAGCCAGATGCTGCTCTGCACATGTGCTCTAATTAGATGGCATTTTTCCCCTGTCACAAAAGAGTTCAGAAATTTTGCGTGGTTTCCATGTCAAAAATGTGTAGCTGATATAATGGGTGTTGGGAGGAGCCACGGAATAACTAAACACTAAATAATTACACTTGCTGTGAAGCTCGGCTTCGGCGTGCGGTAGCTGTAGGTTTGTGGGAATGCAGAGCAAATTCCCTTCAGTTGGTTCATTGTGGATAAAGCAAAACCTGTGGGGGAGGTGGGGAAAGGAAAACCTGCTTTTTTTTCCTTCCTCAAACTGGATAAATATATCAGGAAGGAACTTGGGGACTGAGACAGATGACATGTCTTGCAGTACATGCTTGCAGGACACAGCATTCTCAGGCTCTCAGACGCAGGATTTCTGTTTTCTTCCCCCCCCCTTTTTTAAAAAAAATGTTGTGAATAAAAACTACAAGAAGTGCGATATTGTGGAGGAGAGTCTGGGGAAATAAAATCAGATCTAACTTAGAAAGAAATGATACTTTCTCACGTGGCAGCATCCTCAACCTACTGTGAGATGGGGGAAAGGGCTTCATTTAGTGCCAGTGATCAAGGAGCTCTGTTGAAAGTCATAGAAAAGTAGCACAGTTTCAATAATTGTACTAATGTGGCTTTTCCTCTGTCTTGCTTTCTCACATGGTAAAAATCTAAGTCTCTTTCTAACAAAGAATAAATAAATGGTAAAGGGGAAAATGAAGAGTTCTCATTTATTTTAAAAGGGAAATGCTTTCCTGTTCCCCCCTCCCCCCCACCTCTGAGGAAAAGCCTCTGGAGTGGTTGTGGACTTGATGTCTTAGTTGTTTCCCAAAGCTGTTTGTGCGGTGCTGATCTGGAACAAGCAGTACGGAGCCGAGTGTCTCTGCTGGGGCAGGTTCCCGTGGTTCCCAGGCGTGGGTGGTGTAGCACCTTTAAGAGTCTCATGATATAAATTACAGATTTATAATCCCATGTATATGATAAACAACTATAGCAAACACAGGAGTTGTATGCATCTTGCACAAAACCGTGGTTTTGACAGATTTACTTGGGTGAATCCTGAAAGCTTCATTGATTTGGACACGTTTGAGCTTTTCACGTGTATCTAAGAAATCAAAAGAGAGTAGAATATTACCATTTGTGACCTCTAAACATGTTGGTCAGTTCTGTCTAAGTCTTGGCAAATCACTTCCTGGTTTTGCAGAGATTTTTTTTTTAATTTTAAAATATTTCGTATATTGTTTTAATAAGTGCAACATACAAACAAAAGCTTGTCATTTATCTCATAGGAAATTCTTTGTGTAGATTGTGTTTCCAAGCACACTTTTATATTTTGTCGTAGTATAAAATAACTCACATGAAGAACTGCACTGTAATTTTTCTGCTTTTTTGTATTGTCACTAATGTTCCACAATAGTTAAAATAGAAAAAGGCCTTTTTATTATAGGGAACCTGAATTGGTAGCTGCTTTGCATGCAGAACATACTGGCTTCAATGGGAGTATTGCTCATGGAATGATTGCAGAACCAGGCCCTGAAATTACCTTGCCGGCTAATGATAAAATCGCATGCAGGCCACAGGGGTTTTTGTGGAATAAATATAAGAGTGGAACAATATACGGTACACATTATACCAGTAATTTAAAGCATATTCAGGACAAAGAGAGAGTTCCTGGTGCAGGCAGCATCATAGAGATTTGCTGTATCTGATAAAGATTAGGTTTCTCAGCTCATAATACCATACTATTACTTTTCTTTTGTTAGGCTTTCAACACCTACACTCATGCATTGACACAATATCAAGTAGGAAGAGGAAGAATAGCCTCGTATTTAAGGTACTGAACAGGGATTAAAGAAATTTCGGTTCTTTTCCCTGGCTCTGCCAGAGACTTTTGTGACCGTGTACAAGTTACTTATTATTTTCATGCCTCTATTCTTGATCTGTGAAATGGTGATTTTTTTTTTTTTGCTTTCTTGCTGGCTGCTTTGCACTTTATCTTCCAGGTTTGTTGCTTGAGTTCTAGAGACACAAGGCTGGATCATTGCGCAGGGACAGCACACGGCTGGTGATGGGGGATCCAGGCATCGGGGCAGGCAATGGCGTGAACGAGCCGTACTAACACTGGCAGAGATGGCTCGCTCTATTACACTAACGTCTCTGCTCTACTGGGGGCTGTCCTGAGGATCCCGTATCGCTGAGGCCCCTGTGGAAGGCAGGACAACGGAGGAGTTTGCCTGGGTTGATGAGGACTGGGTTAGAGAGCAGTTGGGCAATCTGGACATCCATAAATCCGTGGGTCTGGATGGGATGCACCCGCGGGTGCTGAGGGAGCTGGCTGGGGTCATTGCTGGACCGCTCTCCACCATCTTTGCCAAGTCTTGGGAAAGGGAGAGGTGCCTGAGGACGGTTGATATTTTTCACGCAGTTTTTAACTTAGAGCTCCAGTTGGTATCTGGTTTTATAAAGGGAATTATGCAAGAATTTTGAGAATGCTTACAAAGTAAGATTTTGACATTTATTAACTTCCGATATCTACATGAGAAAACTGCGTTACAGCCCCCAACTACAAACGACTCTACATTTTTGCAAGCTTTTTCTGTTTTGTTAGTTCAAGCTGCGTTCTACTTCTCTGTAGTACAGTCAGGAAAACCACTTCAGTGACCGTTCAGTTGTGTCCAGGCTAGGAGGCTGGGGAAGCACGTGAAGTGGTTTTGTGCCCCAGCCTGGGCTTTGTCTCTGGGCTGTTTTGCTCAGCCCGCTGGCCCTGCGGAGCCCTGCCGGGTGGCACTGCGCGCTGCGTGCTGCTGTCGTTAACTACTCTGGCTGGTGTCAGTGATTCGACTCGCTAGCGATCACCTTTCTCCCTTTTATTTCTCCTTCGGTGATGTTATTATAACTCATTACAGGAGTTATCAGATCACATGCAGAAGAATGGCAGCTGTCAGAAATGCCAATTCACCAGCAACTGCAAGGGTTGCGAAATTAGACGAATGACACATTTTGACTGATACTGTAAATCTTATAAAAAGTGTACACTATAAAAAGTATAGATGTTGTAAATCTATTAAAAAAAAAAAGTGGTAAGGATATTCTCTTTTGATGTATCTTTACCAGAGGTTATATACCCTAGAGTGGAACCTGAAAACAGAGCCTGAAACTGGACTGGTAATGGAACAGTGTTTGGACAGTGCAGTCTGTGTTGGTAAATACATGTTTTTTAAATGCTTTTCAAGATTAGACTTAGCAATACTAATTTACGAGAACCAGTACTCTCTTTTTGAACAGTCTTAATTTAGTTTTCTTTAGAAGAAGTGTCAAATCTCGGAGCACATGATTTCTTTGTTCCTGAGAAGCATCTTGAAATGCTAATAAAGCTGTGGTATCGTTTGCTTAATGCAGAGTATTTGATCTATGCTTTCTTGATTCCATTATGACTGAGGCAGATGCAAAGAGCTTTCTTGTGCTAAATGTATGGACTGCTTATGGGGAGGTTATTTGTCGTGGCGGTTGCAAACTGAACGAGCCCGTGTCCTATCAGGTGTCTGTCACCAATTTCACATTTTCTTTATGGAGTCCTGCTGGCTGACTGATGATCCTTCTTCAGCTCTGATGAGCTAATCTTTCCTTGACGTTGTAATCACAGTTCCTGAAAGGTCTGCAGAGCAGTTACTTGCCTTTGGTTGCTGTTGGATCTGACACTGACATATAGATCCAGCTCAGGAAGATCATCCTCCCATCTTAGCTTCATAGTAATTCTGGATCACTGAAGGATGATGATTCCTAGAATATTCCTACAGGCTTTACTTTGTCATTTGCAACGTAACCAATTTTAGTAAAGGATATGGTTATTTGCACCATCTAGGCAGTAATAACCCGGTGATGTATGAACCTCCTGCATGATGTTCTTGCACGTTCGGGGTTTTGCCGCACCGTGTGCTGACACTGGAGCCACAGCCTGTGGGCTGGCACGCTGTCATCTTGCTCTGCACCTTTAAATTCCGCCCACATCTTTTCGTTTTGTGGCTGGTTTACAGAGCAGCTCTAATGGCTTGTGTACTTATTAGAGAGGCTTTGAAAGAGCACCTCCATGGTTTGAAGGCATGCACACAGCAGCGCAAAATTCATTACCCTGCACCACATGCTGACTGTGGTAATGCAGAAGAGATTACATGTGTCTTCCATGGCATCACTTCTAGGGTTGGCTAAACAAAGTCTTCAGTTTGGGTTGTTGGTTGGTTTTTGTGTGTGTTGTTTTTGTTGTTGTGTTTGTATGGGTGTTTTTTGGGGGTTGGTTTGGAGTTGTTGTTGTTGTTTGTTTTGGGGTTGTGGTCTTAGTTTGATGTTTGTTTGTGGGGGTTTTTTTCCCCTTAGAATCAAGTTTTGTGAAATCTTTGCTTGTGGATATTTAAGGTGTTGATGAATCAAGGCCTAAATTCTAATTGTTGGAAACAGCAAGTTTAAGAGTTGATGAGTTTATCAGGACAAGTCATTATAACGGTTTTACATGTGAGCAAGACTCTTCATTTCACAAAATGTTTGCAGTTCTTAGCATGTTCCCTCATGTATAATGTCACCTGTCGGTAAAAGCAGGGCTGATTAGCTTTATAATTTACAGTTAACTAAATCTGTCAAGAAAATGCTCTTATTGTCCATCCTGTGTTTTTGTAATGAAGCTGCGGCTGGGGGTTAGCAACAGCCTGCTCACCCTTCCGGAGGTCGGCAGGAGGATGGAAGGGACTAATGCATTGTAAGCTGAAAAGCTCACGCTTGACCTTGATGATTAAAGTTTTTCCTATCATCTGGCAGCAGTTGAGCCTGAATTGTCTCTTAAGAAGTCAAAAGGTCTAATCAACCCGATGAACAAACTCAATCATTAGTACTTTGGGAAGGCAGCGTGTTAAGACGATCGTACTGCCGGGCTCCCGTTGGCAGCAATGGTGCGCAGCGCGGCGGCCAGAGCAGCTGCTCTCGCTGTGCTGGACGTGCAGTGCGGCAGAGGAGCGTTCGGTTTGGCAGGACCTGGTTCTTTCCACAATGTTCATACTCTTCGCTGGCCATGGGAGAAATTTTTGATTCACGAAGTTTGTAGGAAGGGCTGCTTGTTTCCTTTGAACTGTTTTCTGGTGAGCAACTTCTCTGATCACAGACTAATCTACACTTCTCTACATGTATTGCTCCCAGCTCTTTTCACACTTCAGTTTGTATCTATCTCAGACGCAAATGTTTTTCAGACATCTTTTATTACGTTCTGGTAGCAGAATTTGGTGGGAAAGCCTTTTTCCTGCTGGTCAAGTAGAGGTTGCCCCCTGTTGTTTGCTGTGCCGTTTCCCAGGCCCTGCTGGGAAAGTGGCTGTTGCTGCAGTTTCCATACAACAGATGGATTTGGTGTCTCCTGAGACCTTCTCTTACTAAGTGGTGTATCATCTTGGTGATCCTGGTTGTTACATTCACTGGGGGCCAGGAAGAATTTTATTACTACAGCCTGATTATTTGAAACCAAACATTCCTTCACTTGCCTCATAAATTGCATAAAAAATCTGTAGAACTGTTTGCACGGTCTGGTTCTGCTGGCGAGGTCGGTGACGTCCAGGGACGGAACCAGCTGTGGGGTCCATCGGACCTTGGGCAACGTGTCAATGAGGGAGTTGAGTCGATTGTGAACTCAGTAAGATGGTGAATACCACTGGATTTTAAGAGTCATCAGTTTGACGCAGTGTCCCTTTAGTGTGGGTTGGGTGTTAGAGGTCCTGGGCCACACAGTGGCTTCAGAAATTGGTGTGGAAAAACGGCCATGCTCGAGGCAATGCTGTGCCATGGGGTTTTTAGCACAGTGCTTTTAGTGGCCCTGTTATTGCGACTTTACACAGCCAATGATAAATGATACTGCTAATATAAAAAGCTCTCAGAATGATACCACCCTTTTAAAGGGAGTGCTTTAAGGGTTTTTTCTATCTAATATTGATTTTAAACACTCAACAGATGAAGAGTCCAAATATATTTTGAGTATGAAAAAGCCTCCATATCAGTATAATTTTATCATTGTTTGTTACTTTCTTGTTTTTAATTCAATAAAAATATCTGCTTGCTACACTGAGTATTTGTAGATTGAAGTGTGGAGGAAATTCGTGCCCTCGTGGCAGATGCACAGCAGACTTCAGCATGAACATAACTCATTAAAATAAGATAAAAGTAGAGCTGCAAAACAATTTCTGTCTTTTGCCAACAAGGTTGTGAAAAAGGGAAATTTCCCTCATTCAGTATATGGAATCTGTTCCTTCTGAACAGCACAGACATTCCTGCCTTGTTTGTGCAGGTTAACTGCAGATAAGCAGAATATACCGGATTTGGATGACGGCGTGTCATATTTTGGGGACATTAAATAAAATTACCTTTTTGGATGGTGAAAGCTCCTTCACCAACATTAGCGAAATGTGCGTAAAGCAAATGTGGTTCATTTTAACGATACACAGTCTGTAGATTCTGACCTGTTTCTCAGTCGCATGATTGGAACCTGGAAATAAACTACAGTTTACTCTATGTTGCGTAAGGCATACTTTATTTGTCTCTCTATTTTGGAAGGAAGTAGATAAAATGCAGAGAGTGGATTCAGATGGATTCTGACAAAGCTTTTCCGTGTTGAATGCTCTGACCTCCGCAGGGTGAACCCATCACTTTTTGTGAGGAGACGTTCGTGTCCCACCGCTCTGCTGTCATGAGGCAGTTTCTCCAGAACGCCATTCAGCTCCAGCTCTTTAAGCAGGTACTGCCTTAATTGCTCTAACGTAGAATCAGATTCTTTAACAATGCAGTTGGGTTTTTTGAAGGCTGTTTCTATATTCCTTGGTCAGTCAGCCACATAATGAGGAGCATTCATGTAGTGCAGCACCTTAATTCCCGCTGGCCGGCTTGGCTCAGGTGCGGGTGATAAGGCTTTCCGGAGTTGAAGAGCTGTATGGTTTTTCCCCCCGAAGGTCTCTGTGCTCAGTTCTGATCTGAACATACTTAGACCCAATACATGTCCTGTAAGCTTTGTACAGAAAGCATATTACTGTTTAAACATTATATGACTGCTTCAGGGAAGCTGAAAACATATATGTGTAGACAAACACACGCTGTTTTTGCAGTGAAGCAGCATTACCTTTTTGCATTGGTAAACGTTTTGCCAGTTTTGGTTGTATTTTCATTCTCTTTAAAGTCACTTCCTGATAACATTGAGGTTATTCTAGCAAACGCAGAGTAAAGTCCTTTGGAAAAGATAAAGGATGAGGTGGTTGATGTGTTTATACTCTTCTAACCCTGATGTAGTTCATTGATGGCCGTCTGGATCTTCTGAACTCTGGAGAGGGCTTCAGTGATGTTTTTGAAGAAGAGATAAATATGGGAGAATATGCAGGTAAGAAATACACTATTTTAAAGTCATTTCAGACACTGTTCTTGACTTACTGTTTGTGGGCTGTCATGATGTAAGGGGTCAGTGTGGTTACTCACCTAAATAACTGAGGCTGCATTGATCCCTGTAGCTTGAAGTGTCTTAAATTTTTGTTCTTTCCTCTTGTTAATAACTTTGAGTAATGTATTGTAGTCTGAACAAAGTCTTTTCAGTCTTACAAAACCTCAGCTTTACCCCTTGGCTAAAGTGCAACTAAAAGAGTTCTTGTAATGGGGGATACTAAAAGACCCTGGCTTTACCCAGGATCACCTTAGTGTCTTTTAGCAATCTTAAAACACTTGGTGTTCACAAATGTCTTAAAGACAACCCAGATGAAATAGAAATGCCTCATAGCAAGTAAAAGAAAAATGGTAGATCATCAATTTTTGGTTGTGTTCCCATTAAAAGGATGGTTGTCCTCTTCTGTTTCTGGACTCTTCCTACTCCCAGAACCACCGAGCGCTACACTTCACATTTCCAGCCTGTTTTCTGTTTGGCACAGAGTTACAGATGGTTTGTTTTTGTGATTCTCTCTAGGTAGTGACAAGTTGTACCACCAGTGGCTCTCTACAGTCAGGGTAAGTCACAATATTCTCCCAGCAGCCCTTGGAATTCTTGCTGCCCACGGGGCAGCTCTGTGAGCTCCGTCCTCACAGCATCACTGACACTGCCCACAGGCTGGGGCTGGGACCGGTTGGGTTGGGCAAAACTAATGCGATCTTCAGATGAAGAGCAGAATTAAAAATACACTATAAAAAAACACCAGAGCTCTCTAGTTTTTGAATCCCACTTTTAATGTCTTAGAGACAGTATAATTGGGGAATGACGTATTAGAGAGGAGTGTGGGGAAAAGGGACCTGGGGGTCCTGGGGACAGCAGGGTGACCATGAGCCAGCACTGGGCCCTTGTGGCCAGGAAGCCAATGGTACCTGGGGTGGGTTAGAAGGGGGTGGTCAGTAGGTCAGAGAGGTTCTCCTGCCCCTCTGCTCTGCCCTGGGGAGACCACACCTGGAATATTGTGTCCAGTTGTGGCCCCTCAGTTCCAGCAGGACAGGGAACTGCTGCAGAGAGTCCAGCGCAGCCACCAAAATGCTGAAGGGAGTGGAGCATCTCCCGTGTGAGGAAAGGCTGAGGGAGCTGGGGCTCTGGAGCTGGACAAGAGGAGACTGAGGGGGGAGTCATTCATGTTTACAGATATCTAAAGGGTGAGTGCCATGAGGATGGAGCCAGGCTCTTCTTGCTGGCAACCAATGATAGGACAAGGGGTAATGGGTTCAAACTGGAACACAAGAGGTTCCACTTAAATTTGAGAAGAAACTTGTTCCTGGTGAGGGTGGCAGAGCCTGGCCCAGGCTGCCCAGGGGGTTGTGGAGTCTCCTTCTGTGCAGACATTCCAACCCGCCTGGACACCTTCCTGTGTAACCTCATCTGGGTGTTCCTGCTCCATGGGGGGATTGCACTGGATGAGCTTTCCAGGGCCCTTCCAATCCCTGACATTCTGCGGTTCTGTGATCTCTGGAAATACAATTTTGCACTGAAATAAGAGATTTCTAAGATTTTGTTCCTTGGATTTTCCCCATCTCCTGTATGTATCAAACAGGGTGCTGTACAGCAGCAGTCAATGGTGTGTGAAGATGTGTAAAACTCTGACCAGACGAGCAGATTATTCTGTCTTATGACTTTTGCTATGTTCACCACATGCAGTTCAGATTTTCCCAAATTAATGTTTATGACTGGAGTTAGATTTCATTTTCCCTCAATTTATCCCTTTTTCAACTACTTAGATCTTTAAAAAGGCAGCATGTTTTTAATAGATAGTGTTATGGGATCATGAAAAGGAAGATCAAGGAAGATCTTGTTCAGATTGAGCGTACAAGCTTTGCTGAACCGGAATTTTCTGCCTCACACTGAGTGTTTGCTGGGACGCTTGTGTTGTAAACTCAGGTGGGATTCCAGTGCCGTGTACAGGACGTGCTGGAGGGTGAGGGACCAGCCGCAGGGCACTCGGGGGCCTCCTGGGGGACAAGGGCTCTCTGCATTAGGAGCCCCTGACATTTTTCATTTGCAGACTGCAGAGTTAAACAGAATTGGGGTTCCTCTGCAAAACCTGAGAAACATTGAATATGTTTTTCCCTGTGTTCTTTTTCCTTACATTTACCATTTTTGTGCACAGCTCTGCTAATAAGAATAGTTAATGCTTTGTTATTTTAAGTTAAGAATGGTGGATTTTAGATTGCTGTTTGCTTTAAAGAGCTTTGATAACATTTGTTCTATTGTTACTATAATTATAGAAAGGAAGTGGAGCCATTTTAAATACAGTAAAGACCAAGGCTAACCCTGCCATGAAGACTGTCTATAAGTTTGTAAGTATCAATACTGGCTTACTACTGAGATAAGAGTCTAATTACAATTCTGGTTTAACCTTCCCAATGAAACTCAAGACCTGAATTCATTTTTATTGGACTCACAAAATTACTTCAAATACACATTCATCTAAATTTCAAATTTAAATGCAAAAGTCATTTCGAAACTTAATCATAATTGAAATGCAGAGGAGAAGGGGAACTTGTGATTTCTTTTGAAAGTATAGATGATAAATTCTATTTATTACACAGACCTATTTCTGGGAAATGGTGCCTATATGCTCTGCTAAGCAGCTCTACCATCTCATCATTACTCTGTTGGAAGTCATTGTTACCTCGGGTTTCTCTGCTTGCAGCTTCATCGAAATAAGGGAATCCTCTCATTTTCCAAATTGTTTCCATCTTTTCTAAATGTCAGTTAATTTTCCCTTGAGATTTCTTATACCTGCTTATTTAGAGCCCAGCTTACTGAGTTATTCTTTAAATGAAAATGTTTCCCGTTCTGTTAACAAACAGCTCGTATGTTGCTGTGTTATCATGTATGGCTGCCAGCTTCCCTGTGCAAGATAAAACAACAGAGAAACAAGCAAGGATTTAATATCAGCTCCATTTTAGGAAATAATGCTACAGAAAGCACTGAGATAACTATTCCAACTTTGATTTTCTCCTGCCTTCCCGCAGCCAGGCAGAGATTAGGCAGAGATTAGGCGGATTAGGCAGAGATGAACGGTCCCGAGTGCAGTGCAGCCAGAGCCCCGCGAGGGGCAGGTCCGCAGGCTTCTGGTGCTGGTGGTGGTTCCCTTAGAGCAGAGATGAACAGTGAGAGGTGTGGAACGGGAAGGGATGAAGGCTGAACAGGGCTTTGAAACAAAGAAAGCCCAGTTTTGCAGCCGCCGGGTTTGTGTGTCGGGGGTGGTGGTTTGCTTTCTTTGGGCTTTTTAGCTTGCTATTTGTTTTAATATGTTTTGGGTATCCTGTTACAGTTGTTTCCTTGCTGTTTTTAGTAACTGGAGAAGGTGAACCTTGACGCACTGAAATCCAGCGTTGTCGCTGCTGGAAATAGAAGGGGATTTTAACTTAAATTAATTTTTCATGCAGGCAAAAGATCACGCAAAAATGGGAATAAAAGAAGTGAAAAACCGCTTGAAGCAAAAGGTACTTGAAGTTCTTATTCAAAATGTATAAGCACCATGTATGAAATACTTAGCCACAAAAAGCATTATGCGATCAATAGGAAGCTGTTTGATAGAGTGTTGTTAGCACACTTCAAAATGCATTACCAGCTGTCCTGGATTTTTCACACTGTTATAAATATTCACAGGCAAAAAAACCCTGTCTCCAAAGACATTAAGGCTCTGACTTAAACGCACAAAAGCCAGAAAATGGAGTGCTGTGTTTGGAGCGGTCCCTGTCCTGTCCTTTGTGCGCTGCGGACGGGACTCCGTGGGAGCAGGGAGATTGTCCTGCAGCAATGGCAGGGAACTTGGTGCAAATGCTGAATTGTTGTTATTTTCACTGTCATCTCTCAGGAAAATAATATGGTGTCGGTCACTGGGAAAAGGATTTATGTGTTTCACGAGTGTCTGCTGCGACGTTTAGGCATAAAGGAAGTGAAATATGTAGAGCTGGTGTTCATTTTAAGTTTGAATTATTGCAGAAGAAATTCTCAGACTGTTTGTTGTTCTCCAGATCTGTCTTTGTTTGGTTGTAAATGGTTCCATTCCAAGAATTTTTGCCAAACTTGAGATGCTAGTCTTTCATCTTCTAAGGGTAACCTCAGGTTCTTTTTAAACTGAACTTACTATCTGCTGCATTTTAACATATTATTTTCCATTATTAATACAAAACGTGTGTGGGCCGCTGGAAAGGAAAAGTCAGATATAAACATCCCTTTTCCAGTTTTCGCCACCAAATATGAGCAGCTTCTGTACAAACTGGAATTTAAAAATGCAATAAAGCTCGAGGTCTGCTTCCTCCAACTCTGCATAGCAATGCTGACCTCTTAAATATAATCAAGAGCCCATTTTGCCCTTGGTCTGCTCCAGTCTTGGGTTTGAATTGCAAATGGGAAATGCAGGATTGACCTGTTGAGAGGTCACTGTGGTGTGTGTAAGGTCCTTCTTTAATATGATAGTCGAGATTGAATGGGGCTCTATTTCCATCCCTTGTTCATTTGTGGTACAGTATTTCAAAGCAACAGAAATAGTTTTCAGAGGATTCTTATGAGTGAAAGCAAATAATTGTTAATAGATACAGCATGGCAGCTTTATTTTATATCTGAGACGGTACTTTTTTCTTCCTTTTTTCTTTTTCTTTCTTTTTTTTTTCTTTTTGGTTGAGGCTGCTTTTCCATTTCACAAATGGACCATGGTGGTCAAGTCACTCTGCTGTTGCCTTGTTTGAAGCTTAACTACATAGAATGAGGAAGAAGGAGGAATATGAATGGTACCGTCCTCAACTTTCAGTAAGGAGAATGTAACTTACTGAAAGCTTCTGCATAAGACAATTTATCTAAGTGGTTGGGCATTTGGCATTAATGTATTCAACATTATTTTACCTACTAGAGCCCTGTGTGGCTCCAGTTAATGTGTGTTACCAGTGGGCTGTTGTCAGTGCTTTATTATCAGTAGAGCTGGACACAACTCATCGAGGTTTATAAAATAACCTGAAGTATCCTTTTAGACATTCTGGGATGTGTTTTTTGCTCTTCTAATAGACAGAATTTGTCGTCCATTGCAAAAGATCCCTAGAAAATGGACTAATGTGAGTTTAAACAGAGTAAACCCTTATTCAGTTTACAGGGTAAACTTTACATATCTGTAAATATACATCTTACTCATTCACTGAAGTTCCTCCTTTAAAATAAAACAGGCAGTAAAGATTCCAGCTGGACGGTCAGGTGTTGGGCGCAGCGCTCTTTCCATCTGCTGGGCGCATTTAGCGTGGGCATACTTGTACAGAAATAGGTAAATAAAGTTGGTACTTAGTGTTGTTACATTCCAGAACAGTATATATGTACATTGCTGCCGTGTATTATGTGATTCCAAAACGGACCAGGTCCCTTGGTAACTTGTTGCTGTTTCGGAGTTTGGCTTGGACAGAACCTTACAAGTTTCGTTGTTGTTTTAGGGCTCTTTGTCACTAATTCGTGCACTTTGTGGAGTGTTTCTAAAGACAAGGCAGCATTGTGCAGCTGCAGCACGGGGGGAGGAAAAAGTTTTTCTCTCTAGTTTGACCTTAACAAGTTGTTAATTTTCCCAACGATCCTCGTGCCCATATTGGTGAACCATGGCTCTACCAGCTGGATCTAAAAAGGTCTCTCAGCTTCTCTGTGGAGCAGACAAAGCCCCTTAGAAAGTCCATCCAGCTTGTTGTTTCATTTGACCTAAACACATGAGGTCAGCCCGTGTCCAAAGGAACCGTTTCTAATTGGCCATCAGCTTCCATGTCTCATTATTGTGCCTCGGCGAGGCGGGAGCTGGAGGGGGCAAGTCAAAGGTCCGCAATCAAAGCGGTGGCTGGGGCAGCAGCCGCCTTGGGTCAGTCTTGCAGAGCCACAGTGTGTGCAGGTTTCTCTCTATATTTACCAGGCATTATTTCCTTGACATTGTTGCAAAGAGATGTAAGGTTTGGGGCCCACTGCGTTCCGGACTATTTCTTAACTGACTTTCAAACTCTTTTCTCCTTCTCCGATTCCTTATGTCTGCATGCCTTTGTCTTTTTCAAAACCTGTGTTACATATACCATACGTACTCCTGCCAAGTTGTTCAGCCTCGGTTGATGGGTCACTTCTGAAGCTGAGGACTAATGGCAAAAGCAAAGCAAACCAAAAAAGCATCCTGCCCGGCAGTTTGTTTTACAGTCTCCCCAAGGCATGGTCCGTACACACAGACTCAAAATGCAAAGTTAACTACGCTGCAAGTTTCATCTCTCCTCACCACTTCCACAAGCAATTGTTCTGCTACAGATAATTCTGTGCAGTATGTAAATAAAACGACTGTTTTTATTTAGGCTTGCACAAAGCAGAGTAGCCATGTCCCTAGGTTTCTGCTGAATTTGTTCCTAGAATAAAAATGTCGAGCTATGGGGTTTTTTTCTCCCTATATATTTCCTGGCTTTTGCATGGTTAAGTCAGACATTTTATTGAACGTGTCTCTTTGCATCCAGCACTGGGATTAGGAGGAGAGAGTGGTTGTGTACAAGCTCTGATTGACAAAGTATGACAAAATGTTTTATTGTAATGATGTTTTCTTTCCGTACCTTTTTTCTCCCTAACACCCAAATTGTTAGTCAGCATTACCCTCTAGTGCGTCCTTTGTGCCCCTTGCCCTCGATCCAGAGCGTTCCTGGCGCTGCCGCTCACCTTGTCGTCCCGCGCAGGACATCGCCGAGAACGGCTGTTCGGTGCCGGAGGAGCCGCTGCCGAGGACGGCGCCGTCGCCACTGGTGGACAAAAAGGACCCTAAATTAAGAGAAGACAGAAGACCAATCACCGTACATTTTGGTCAGGTATGTCTTAGCGTTCCGTTGCTTTCAGTTGTGTGACTCTGCAAAAATAGTTCAGA
This sequence comes from Columba livia, assembly GCF_036013475.1. NCBI lineage: Eukaryota > Metazoa > Chordata > Aves > Columbiformes > Columbidae > Columba > Columba livia. The sequence continues at coordinate 1,503,494 of NC_088620.1, forward strand.
GAAAAGTCACAATAACGGATATACCAATTGTTCCATTATATTTTTTTGCAAATGAATTATGTTGTTATAGATTTATTTCTGTTGTATCTATTTAAAGATTTTAAAGACCATATTTTTTCTGGGGTTTACTGACGCCTTTTGTTCACATGATGATTTTGAGGAAAATATTCTAAGAGAATGGCAAGAGGGAAGCATGATCATTATAGCAATTTTATAAACTGTTTGGCTGTTCTTTTAGCAGGCAAAGTGCTATAGCCCTCAGGACTGAGGATGTATCATTTAAAATGTCCTCTGTTACCTAACCAGATCATTAGTGTCAATATGGAACATCCAACTATTAAAGCATTTTATCTTCTCTGAAAATTAAATGCGATGAACTAAGATGGAAAAAATCAATAGCTTATTAGTGTACTCTGCACTTCAGTATTGACAACTGAGCTATACACATTAGTTACTGTTCTGCTTCTTTTGATATGTCTGCAGAGGAGGGAGTTTGGTCATGTGGGGTTTTTAAGAGCTAATTATTTAGAAAATGTAGTTGCTGTGATTTTTTTCTCCATGGAAAAACACACAGCATTTTCTCTGAGTTTGCCGGTGTTCCCCATTAAGTGTAGCCTGACTCAAAAACCAACATTATTTCTGCTCACAGTTCTCCTTTCTCTGTATCTGTTTTTTACAGTATTATGATCAGAAAACAGGAGTGAATACCTGATTTTGTCTAAGGAAACACAGTGTAATTTTAAAACAATTTTAAAGTAAGTGGGAATTCAAACAGGTGAAGCAAACCAGGTTTTTAGAGGAGTGTCTATGAATAGGAGCTTGTGGTTGTCACTGCATTGGCTGTTCGGGTATTAGCGCTACACGAGATACAGCCATTGCTCAGAGCAGCGTTGGCTGTATCACTTCAGAATTAGCCGTGTTTCTTTCAGAACTTTCACCACTGTGCTCAGTGTAAATTCTTGGAGACTTTTTCTTAGAACAGTTTCTCTTCCAATTAAATATTTGAGTAGGGGGTTATTTTTCACTTGCTTTCTGTGCCAGTACAGTTGAGAGGAGCTGGGGCTAATGGAGAAATGTAGCCATCCAGCTCTAGCAGGAAAATGGCATTTCATGGAAAGCAGTCAGAAACCCAGATACGCTATACTTCCATTCTTTCCCTTTACATTTTTATGAAGGATGGGTGGTTCAAACATTTTGGTCGATTAATGAAGTATATAATCGAGTGGAAAGTGCAGATTTAAATGCACGAGGTTTTTTAACGGTCACTTTCAGATTTTTAACGATCATATTCTGTGTGTCGGAAGAAACACCCGTGGGCTTTCCTGCCCCGCTGGCCGCGGCCGAGGGCTGGCTGCTGGCCGCTGCTCTGGCAGCACGTCCCGTTGCTGCTGCCGCTCAGCAGGTGCAGCGCTCTCCGCAGCCTTTGTCCCTTCCCGCTCCTTCCTTCCTGCTAGCCCAATGCCAAAACGAAAATTAAATCCTGCTTTGAGTCAAGAGGAAATGATGTTCAGGTTTATGAAATATAAATTAAGGCTTTGGGGAGGAAAAAGGCAGCAAGATTTACTGTTTAAATGGGAAATGGCTCCTAACTAGTGATTAAAGGGAGAGATTTTAGTGTCACTTTTAACTCTGTCTAGAATACAGTAGGTGGGAACAATTAAAAAGCCACAAGAACTCTGAAATAAGGGCTGTTTGTGCATTCACAGTTCTTATAAACTGAAGAGGATGAAAGAGGCTTTTTTTCTCATTGTCACTTGCTTTCTGTGTCTGCTGGTATTATGCTGGTGTATATGGGAAAGGCAGACTTTTTTAAAATGCATGCATGCGGATGAGGGTCAAGCCCCGCGTATCAGTAATGCAGTGCGGCTGGGCCGTGGCGCTGCAGTGAGAGCCTACCCACGGCAGCGAGATGCTTTAATTGAGACATGCTGTCAAAGTGACAAACACATTTGCATACAGTCTATTTATTTTCGTTGGAAAGGTCTGCAGTCTGCTGTTGGTTGAACATTCTTAATCAGCTCGCTGTAAGTGAGCCGGCAGCTAGCTGTCCTGTGCTGGGTGCTTCTCTTCATTACATGACAGATTAGCTAACGGGGGATGGGCTAGCCAGCCAGCAGCAACCTTTAATTTTAACTCATTATCTCTCACCCTAGAGTGAGGTACTTTCTAGCTTTTCCAAATACAGTTGTGGATCTGCAGTCGTTAGGCTGCAAAAAATATCAGTGAAATATCTTAAAATGTCTCTATATGTATAGCACCTCAGCTGATTGTTCACAAAAATTTAGCAGCAATTATCTGACTGTATGGGATTCAGTGGCGTTGTAGCTCATCCTGGTGACTGGTTATCGGGCAGTGCTTGAGAGGGTTGCTTTTCCTGGAGTTGTTTTAACAGTGCGTTCTGTAGTGCTAAGACACTGGGGAGGCTCTGGCTGACAGGAAAAGGAGGGGTTTAGCCTCGTCTCTGGGCGCTGGCTGCCGTGGCCAAGGGTGGGTGGTGGTGGCGGGCGGCGGCGCTCGGGGCGCACAGCGCGCAGGGGGCAGCAGCCTCGGATCTGCTCCGCTTTGTGGTTTTCACCAGCTGATCTGGATTGCAGGTCGATTTTGTCTGATTTCAGAAGTGTGTTGGTTGACGAGTTCTTAGTAGCTCTGTACCCAAAACAAACATGAACGTTCATAAGTTGCCTGTATGCCACAAAAAAAAGTACTCTGGGTGCTAATGTAAATAACTGTGAAACAAATGGAAAATCTATTCATGTACTAAAGCAGTTTATCTGACTGTGAAAAGACTTGTCCAGGTTCTCTTCCCAGCTGATTCTTGCTGCTGTTAAACTTTCGCGGGCCATAAAACGGAAATTGCCAGCTTATTGATGTTTTGGTTACTTGGTCTAAATAAACATGTTCATTTTTTCCATTCATGATCTGCACTTAGACATGCAGAACAAACAGCTCTGCTTTGTAGGGCAGGTTTCTTCTTCCAGAAGATTAACTGGCATTAAGAGGTCAGAGGGAAGATGGGGAGAAACCCAGCCGGCTGCATTCCAGAAATGCGGAGCGGGTGCTGAGGCAGCGGCGGCAGCGGGAGGGATTATCTGCGGGGTGGGAGGAAGGCTCCTGCGCCAGACCCTGTGACTCCCTTCACACCCAGGTGAGCTGGAACAATAGCAGATTCCCCTGGATCACAGCAGGCATTGTGTGGCACTGGGGTAGAAACCAAAGGGGAAAGGGGAAAACAAGTTCATTTTCCAATATTCATGCAACAGTGTGCTGTGCTTGCAAAGCTGGCCTCCTGCTCTTGCCACTCTGAACCGTTCTGACAATAGAGGTACCTTCATTACGAAAATGAGCTTCCATTCCACTCTGCCCCACTGACAAGCTATATGATCTCCCCGTTCCTTTCTGTTGAGCCACATGGAGTTTCCTCCCTCTCTCCATTAGATTCTTTGTGGATGTAGCAAAGGTATAAGCCTAGTTCTTTAAAATTATTTTGTCTTCAGAAAGCGTATTTTCTACCCTCATTTCTTCTCATCCCTTTCTTTGACTGTTTATTTCAGAAAGAAATTCACGGTTGCTCAGTAAAAGTCACCTTGCAAAAAAGGCGAGTGTATTGGCCCAGAAGCACTTGTCCATCTAATGGCTGCTTGAGGCAGCTCAAATGTCCCGTCAGGTTCCATGGGGACAGTGTTCTTAGTCAGGGGAGTAAAAACAATGTCAATGGACAAGAAAATAACGCATGTGTTTGAAATCCTGCTTTGTGGTGTGCAAGATTTGCAGAAATGGCAATCCATGGGATAGGAGTTCTCTAACTAAAGGCTTGCACTCTTGTCATGCGTGTAAATATTTGACAAGTGAGACCTGGTGCTTGCTTTAGGAAGACGTGCACCACCCGCAGAGCATACCCAGGGGTTACTGCCTCTCCTGCACTCACTTGCCAGCATTTTCTAATGAGACAGCTACGTCTTCTTCAGCTCCTACAGCGATGTGGTGTGTATGCAGCACATGCTATGGAGGAATTCATGCTTTGCAGGAGGATAATGTGGCTGCAGTCCCGCACCCAGCAGATGTGTTCGCCCATGAAAAAGCACATTCTGGGATATGGCTTTTAGTGTTTTCCAACTGTCTTGGCATTTCAAGCGCTTCTTAAACAGGGATGTTCAGAATAAATTTACTGCCCTGGGTACGTGAGAGTCAGATGCCATAACACTTGGATGTATGGAGAAAATATTGTGGTTGAGCTGACCTCCTATGGCTCTGTGACAAGCAATAGCAGCTGGAACATATCTGCAGAATCTCCTTGTTAGTCCTGTTATGCTGAAGGACCCATAAATATCTCGTAGAGAGTATCTTGGTCCATCACTGCTGGCGTGTGGAGGAAGAATTGTGCTTTATAAATAATACATATAAAATAAATACATCAGTACATACAAGGCTAACCAAATCATCTAGATTGACAACCTGAGAAAAGCTCAGAGGGTCTTATGGATGACTTGCTTAGTCTATCAATGTAGATCAGCATCCAGAAGCTTCTTATGTATTACTTATGAAGCTGATACGTGCAGTAAGGCCAGAACTGTCTGAAATGACCTCTGGGCCCCTGGATTAAACCAGAAGATTAAAGGGAGAGTATGTGAAACATATGATTCTTCTAACTGCTAACCCCACTGTGGTTGCTTGTTTGGCCAGGCGTTTTTTGGATTTGCCCTTCAGAACCGGACTGATGAATACCCAGTAAAACGGTTGCGAGTGCCGTGCCGCAGAGACAGGAGCCGCGTCCTGAGCGTGTGCGGAGGAGTAGCCCCTCATTACGCAGCCTGCCTCGGTGAATGATGGAGCCGAGAGAAGCAGATAGTCATTGCTGTTTATAGAACTCTTTAAGTGAGAGACCATCTCTTCTCTTTTTTCCTTTTTCTTCCTGTACAAATATGCTGCTTACTGGAGAGGAATAGCTGTTAAAAGATAATAAGGGATGTGTCCATTTTCCAACATTTTGAATCACGTGGGTTGCATGATCTCCTTGATTTGAATTCCAGTATCTGGCCCACAGAAAGCCCAATGCAAAGCTGACAAAATGACCAGTTAAAAAAGAAAACACACACAAAATAACGTGGCTTTTTTCTTTATATTTAACACTGCATTGCTGGATTTTCCACTACTTTAAATGAAAAATATATGTAGTTAGTTCCATGTTGACAATGTCCTTGAGGATTTGACAGTGAGATTTTCCAGCAGTTGCTCTTCGTTAGAATCCTGGTGGTGTTTAATAAGGCAGCCGAACTGCTGGCACCTTCGGTTCTTGTTTGTTCTCCGAGGGCTCGGGGCTGCTGCAGTAAGCACATCGACCAGGGCTGATCATTACAAGGGCGTACGCCACCATGAATAAAAATGTCACACGTTTTCCCATCTCACAGCGGTACAAAATGTCAGTCCTGTCAAACAGACATTGCAGGTAGCACTGAGCAGTCAGAACAAATTGGGAAGCCGAATATTCCCCCAGCTTTCTGATATTCTTCATTTGAAGCAGAAGAAAAACAGTTGTTAACCTATTAGCTGTGATTTTAAACTCTGCTGAGATAGTAGATGGATAGACGTTAACACATGGGGATAAATATATTCCTGGGGTCTGGGATTTTTTGCAACATGTCTCTCCATCCATGTATGTTGAGAAACGGGCAGAATGAAAACTAGCCACTGCAAAATACACCCCATTTTGGTAGACTATTTTGGAAATTTGAACATAATCTCAGTGAGGTTCTCTCTGAAACCCTTCCTCGTTTTATCTCTGTGAAAGGTTCTGGAAAAACTCTTTGTTGCTGCTTTGCCGGTAATCCAGAGAGGGCATGGTTCAATGAGTTAGGGACTTTTCTTTCATGGTCCTTTCATCATGCACTAATGTAACAGACCATCGCAATTTTACTCCCTTTCTGAATGAAAGTTGTGCTGCTTTCCGGCTGAGGCGTATCATGCAATGCGGAGTCCACGGGATACGTTATTTTCCAGGTGCTGGATGAGCCTTAGTACCGTGAACATCCCTGTGTACTCACTGAGTTGTCCATCGAGCACTGAGGCTTGGTCCTTGTCAGTGTGGGGTTCTGCTGCTATTGCAGGGTCCAGGAGAAATCTGGTGCAAAAGATAAGGTGCAAAGGAGGTGACAAAATATCAAAGAAATAACCAAAATAGTACTAAGTCACCAGTGGTTACCCTAAGGAACAAGGAGTGCAGGTAAAATGGGTAAAAAGTGAAACAGAAGAGTTAAGTGGTCACAATCTCAAATTGCATTGATACTATCTTTTGTGGGTTTTGTACCGCGTGTTCGTGTATGAACTTTCCTGTCACCAGAGCTGGGAAGTAATCAGAAGTCTTGGCAGGTCTTTAAACCACAGCTACCATTACAAATTAACTGCTGCCACGTGACATTCTTCCCATCAACATCAGGTGAGAACACACGCTCCTGTGGGCCTGGCCGGCACGTGTCCGTCTGCTCACACAGAAAAGGTACCCATCTCATCCTCAGCATTCTCTCAGTGCCATTGGGATGGATGTACACATCTTGGGCAGTATACCATGGCACCAGATAGGATTCAGACGCCTGAAATAAAGATCCTTGTTCAGTATTATGGGAAACAGGAGCTTTTAGGCACATACCTTTGATTTCCTTCTCTTGCTGCCTACTTCTCTATTAATGTAATGGAAGATTTCCAGTTAGAAAGGTAAGGAGAGAGTCCTTTTTTCCCCTCATGAAACTAATCAGAGTGTTTAATTGTGGCAGTCTCTGTCCCATTCATGCATTTTTGGCACAGCTACAGGCTTTCCTGCATTTTTGCCAGATTCATTCTACCTTCCCAGTCTACAAATGCGGCTTGAAGAATGAGGCCTCCCTTAAAACACGGAGGTGTCTTTATCACAGGACCCAGCAGATTTCTGTTGAAGTATTTCAGAATGTAAATTTAAACTATACGCTCTAAAGCATACGCTGTCCTTGTCATCCTGGTTTGCAAGCTGTGCATATGGGAGTATGTAAAAAGTCGTGTGTGCGCGTGCGGGGGTCTGGATGGACAATAAAACAGCTGCCTCATAGCTTCCATCTGTTTCTGCACTGAATCTTTTTAGGTACCATACATTTTTCGGTGTTGTTATTTTCTCCTTTTTATATTTTTCATCGAGCGTTCAGTTGCGGTCCAGCATATTCGCCAAAGTCAGCACTGCAGGTCTCTTGCAGCCCGATGTGTTTAACACGGGCTCATTCAGGGCTGGGCAGCTCTCCCATGTCTCATTGTCTTTAAAACGCACCGGCAGTTTTGAAACCCCTCCTGAATTTCTGAAGGAAATAAGATATTCATGTAAAAAAGGAAATAATTAGAAAAACCCCTTAGTACTAATTGAGAAAGAGAAACACTTCTGTGTGTACTGACAAACCAGTTCTCATCTAGTTATGTTTGTGCTTTTTTTTCTCGTTGCACTTGTTGCCGCAAATGAAATAGCACCTCTAATTTACTCATAAAGGCTCTGTTTTGAATACCACTTAAAGAAAATCTCAACAGACATTCACAATTAGTTTGGGGTAATATTTTGCTCACAAGCTGTTACCTTGCAGACCAAAAATGAGCTTTTTGTAATGTTTTCTCTAGGGTAAAACCCATAAATAACTGTATTGTGAAAGTCCCTTGGATATATAATAGCCACCTTACAAGATGTGACATCTATAATTTTTCAATAGCATTTTTACAGTGTAAAAGTGAGTGTAGGGTTTTTCTTCCTGCAGCATCTCATAGCTTAAAATCACTCGTCTGATAATTAGTAAAACAGTGCCAGGTCTGCAGTCATAAAATTGGCTTTGTGCAAATTTTCTGTCTTGTTGCCTCAAAATTATTTAGAACGAGACAATTAAGAGGATATCTGGCGTAGGAAGGTATGCTGGTAAACAGCTCTTGCTAAGAAAGTGCTAATTTAGACATTTCTTCCCTTCATTGGAAAACCTGTAGTACATACATTTAGGAACATACCTCAAATAGCAATTTAGCAGCTTTTAGCAGCGTGGCCGCGCTGCTGTGCGCCCGTTGGTCCTTCCAGCACGGTAATTAAGCTGATATTCCAACACAACTTCCCCTACTGACCTTTTAGAAACAGCGTATTTTGCTGCATTAACAAATTAACTTCAAATCCCTGGCTTTTCCTGTAAATATGGTCTTCATATAGTTTGAATATACTTGCTTATCCCATGCTGGTGACAGATCTTAACATCAACATTAAAAATTAAGCTCTGGTAAAGGGCAAATAACTGTTGTCTGCTGGTGGGCTCCACGTCAGCCGCTCCTCCCTGCCCCACGCCTGTTGTTTCCTACGCGTCGCAGCACCGATTTCAGCCAGACGGATGCAGAAGGCATAAAAGATTTGAAAAAGAAACCAACCCACAACAAAAAACATTGCATCTTGTTTTTCTGCATCATCAGATACTTTGTGGAAGTCGCTAGGTAGCACGTGAATGTCTTTTTAAGTAGGTAGAAAAGTGCAAATTTCAGATTTTTCAGGTGTTCCTTTATGGTTCTGAAACATAATAGAAAAGAAGTATGCTGCGTCATGTAACAGAGGTTAAACGTGTTTTAAGATTGTGCTCTCAGCACAGAGATCCAGAAGAGAATGAAAATGGCGTGCAATAGGGTGGGCCGGCGCTGTACTGTTACACAGCGCGAGGGGAGTTGAGAGAGGGTGGCTGTCGATCTAAAGACCGTGCTCCTCGGAAGTTAACAACTCCTGCGATATGAATCTGGAATCTTTTTGGAGAGAAATGCAGTCATCTGTGTAAGGTTTGGTTTTCTGGCTGAGGGCTGGGCTGTGGCAGCAGGCCGGTGCAGCTGCCTTTCCTGTTGTGGGATTTTGTAGCTCATGAGATTTGTCACTGGGGGAAGAAGAATGTGTTTTGTGAGGTGAGTATGAAGTTAAGGTAAATCACACGTTGTCGTCCACTCATACTGCTTTTGCCACAAAACCAGCGGTGTTTTCGTGTAGGTGACTATTTAATTTAGTTTCCACTTTGATACAGCAGCAAAGACTCCGTCCGCCCCGGCCACCACCTCCCAAGCTGCAGCGTTCGTCCAGGCCCGTGAGTAGCTGGTAGTTTGTTTCACTGCCACAGCTTAACACTGCCCGAACTACGCTCTGAGTAGCATTACTAAACCTCGGTAGTTTAGACTGTCAAACTGTGCAAAAAAGCGATGTGTGAATTGTGCTCCTAAACTCCCTTCTTCTTTGCTGCGGCACAGCCCTGGGACCTGCATTTGTTCTGCTTTTCTTTGACAAGTTCTGCAGCTTTTCGTCAGTTCTGCAGGTAACTGATGCTGCTCTTGCAACATTTGTTTTCACTTTTGCGGTGAATCCTTACACAAAAACTCTTGCTAGGCTGGCATAAGTTTTTAGCCAGTGAGCTTTTGAAGACTTGCACTAAACTCAAATACAAAAGGAAGCAGAAGTCTGAAGAGAAGGTATTTATTCCCTGCAAGTTATGCTTTAAATTAATTTGAGAGACTGAATTTTTCTCTGTGGAACAGATGAGTGAATACACAAGAAGAAAGCAAAGTCTATATTTGGGCAGTAGAACGTTAGTACCACATTATGGATGATATACATATATACTCTATGTTCATTTAAAATACAAGCTGGGAGTCTGTGTAATTAGAGAGTACAGAAGATGTAGGTACAGCATGTTGGCCAGAGGAAGTGACTTGCGCAGGAGAACTACCCAGAAGTCATTCTTGGTGCAATACCTGCACTGCCTTAGGCCGGCGTACCTTATCTCGGCAGCTTTTCCTTCAAAACACTCACCCTTGGACAAGTGTGATGTATTAACTATGCCAGATGGCTTGAAAACTGGAGACTCTGCTGGACCTGTACCAGTGATGATTTTTTTCAGCAGTACAGGAGAGTGGTATCAGTTCAAAGGGGTGTTGTTTTTGCAACAGTCTTGGAAGATATTTATTTCCATGCAAGACTTTTGCTTTATTAATATAATCCCCCCACAAGGCAAATACATCTTGCTCCTTGCTTCCTTATACAGACATGTATGTGCATAAGAGAGAGATGCAAGTTTTCAAATCTAATCTTGCTAAAACTTATCAAAAATGTGTTTCGAATGAGCAGGCAACTGGTTAACAAGTGCACTTGGGTGTGTGTTAACTTTTGGTCTTCGTGCATGTTGGTGTTACATTTCAATAGCATGTGTTTCTACTCCTCCCTCTTTTTAACTCTGGGTGTTTAGCCTAACAGAGTCTCGCTCTGAAGATTTGTGTTTTCTGTGTTTAAAAGGTAGCATTGATTATATGTGTTCTGTTAAATGTCATTGCTATGGGAGACCCTCTCAGCTACGTTACGCCAGGAACAAACTTTCCCGGGTCCCGTGCGGTTCGTGCTCCCCAGGCCGCGGTGTGTTTGGCAGCACAGTGCCGTTCCCTCTCTAAGGGAGGGCACGGTGCCATTCCCCTCTGCGAAAGTTGCTAAACAGTCTTGTTCAGATGGAGTAATTTATTACATCAAAGTCTTGCTAAGACTGTTTAATCTCCCAGCTGTAGTGCATTAATAGTCCTCACTGTAATGTGTTTGTGTCAACTGTCTTTGCTCCTGATGTGATGGATAAAAGGTTGGAAATGTAATAATAAAAGCTCCTGTTGCATTCATCTAGCTGTGTCAATAAGTGGAACAGAAATGCTTCATTCATCAAGAGGAAATTCAAGATAAATGTAAATTATTATAATCACTCCCCAAAATATGCTTGTACCAAATATACATAAATTTGTTGTTGTTCATAACTGTTATTTTGCTTTTAATAGTTGAAACACATTTTTGTGTGTGTAAATAATACTTTGTGCAGGCTGCTTTTTCCCTCTCTGAGTCTTGGCATATATTACAGAGGTGGGTATCGGCAAGTGGTTTATTCTCGCCTGTTCAGCAAGCCCTGAAAGCAGAGACCGGGTTCCTCTGCTCTTCCAACCAGTTCCACGTGATACCGGAATGCCTGAGAAATACTTACTGTTTTCAGGTTATATCTGTTACGAGGAGCATTCCATGGGCACTGGTCCTTCCAGTATGAGTCAGTGCTAATAATAAAAACAAAAACACAGACCAAAGCAAAGTTAAGGAAGCAGAACATATATGTTCTTTACATTCTGCTGTTTTGGAAATGAGTTGTGGTGGTATTATGAAAGAGGGAGGGCTGTTGGTTATAATTAATAGAGATTTGTTTGGATTAATAGTGGCTGTTTGGAAACTTCATTCAATTAGAAAAAGTTAAAATATAATAATTATCCATAAAGATGATGGGGACAGTAATAAGCACATTTAACCCTCTGTACTGGATGTTTACCTTTATTCTTTTGGCTCTGTGCTCATGTAATTGGATTTTGTTCATACTTTTGCATTTGATAAGCATTTAACCTTGCCTGTTTGGCTTCATAAGGCTCAAAATCCAGCAAGGAATTGGCTTGATTCCTGGTTTTTCCCTGCAGTCCCCCACGAACAATGCTCTAAATCCTGCTTGGCGTGTCACCCTGCACTTCCCTGGGCTGGGGGCCCCTGGAGCCATCCCAAACTCTCATCTCTCTCCCTCATCACCATCACTCCCCCAGGGAACCACCCCAAAGGTGAAAGTGTTCACAGCATGATGACAAGCCAGCTTTACACATCATCTTCCAGCTCAGATTTAATTAAACAGCTTGCTTTCTTCCTTCCTCTCTTTTTCTCTTTCTCTTTCTCGCTCTCTTCTCCCCCCATTCCTCTTGCTTCTCTCCCCCCATCTCGCACGCACTCTCTGTTTTATCAGCCCTAATGAAGCAGTATTCTTCATCGATCCTGCTGATTGCCAGCCCATTCCTTTTGTTTGTTGGCACCGAGCCATTCTGCCGCACTCTGACAGCTCAGCTCGTCTAATTAGCTCTGTTGTTCTTTTCCCCATGTTTCACCACGTTGCAAGTTCAGTTGAAGTTGCCACAAACTTAATCCTTCCATTCCTGCCATAAATTCACATTCTTAAGCCGTCTTTATTGTAGAGGGGAGCAGCCTTGTGTGGGGACTGATCTTCAAGACCTTAACATCTGACCTTTTTATAAGCCCTTTTTCCTAAGAAATAGTGGCGATACATCTCTGGGTTTCTTCATCATATCTGCTGTACACCATTTCCTTTGAAATGAAAATTCAATGCAATAATCATGCTACTATCTTCTGCATACTGCTGTGTAGTGCAGACACACTGCACACAGTTCAGTGGCTTTTCCTGGCAAGAAACTTGAGGTTTTTGTGCCTGGGGGGGAAAAAAAAGAACCTGGAAACACCTCACCACCCAACAAATAAAGGTTAAAAATAAGTAAATAAGCAAAAACGTATAGCGGTGGGGGAAATCTACATCTGTTTTATCATTGCAAACAAATTCATTCCTCATCCAAAGAGCACTTGGGTTGTTGGCCTCTAACAGCTGCTCGTGTTGGGGCTGTTAAGGGAGCACAAGCTCAGGCAGGTCAGAAGTTGAGTTAGATTCCAAACTTTGAGGGTTTGGGGCATTTCTGTTGAATCTGGCGTTCAGCTAAGCCAGCAAATCAGATTCCTGCTCAGGTAAGCTAGTACTTTCTTAATAAAAATGAAAAGCTTGTTCATACTGTCCAACCCTGATGCTGAACGTGTTGGTTCACATTTGACCCAAAGGGATCGGTCCGTCACCAGGATCACTTGCTAGCGCGGGCACATGGACAAGCTTTGCCTGGGTAGGGATCAGATGTGCTTATTCCTTTCCATGAAGTAAAGCTTGTTTGCTTGTGGAGTTAATGCAAGTAGATTAAGCTCGATTTCTGAACATTAGAAGATGATGGAAATGGTATTTGAGATTGGATTGGCAGCGACATCATCTTATATGGAAAAGCTTTGGATTTTGTTACAGACAACAAAAGAGACACTCACATAACATAACATTGACTTGAGAAGTTGGGTTCTGGTGAACAAGTGGACAAAAAGATCATTATGTCAGTGCCAAACTCCTCTTTCCAATCTGATGTACAGCAACACACAGGATTTACAACTGACTGTACAAGGGGAAGCTCACATTTGGGGAATCTTTTATCAGAAATTTAGTCTGTACCAAACAGGACACTGGAAATATGCATATTTTGTTATGTGTGTCTGTTGTTTGATCAGTTTGAAGTATTTGCTGAACCGTCTTGTGTGTGTGTATGTAATAGGTTCGCCCACCAAGACCTCATGTTGTTAAGAGACCCAAGAGCAACATTGCTGTGGAAGGACGGCGGACTTCGGTGTCTAGTCCAGAACAGTGAGTACTTCGCTGCTCTGCTTCTCTCTCCTTGTGCTGACGAACGGCGCGTTCAGACGGGACCTAGCCAAAGAAAAAGTTAAAAATACTACAGATGGAAGTGATTTTTTAACTAACAAAAATTTGGTACGATTTTTTTTCAAGAAACCAAAGTTTACTTACTGGAAAATTCTGGTTTGCCAGGTTAAATATAATTTGATCAGGCTGTTCAGTGAAAGCTTTCAGGTTCTGGAGGCTTGTTCCTTTCTTCGTTGTTTTGTTTTGAACCGTGCGTTAAATGGAATTGTTAGCCACATCCCTGCAAATCCGCCGTTGTTGCCGGGAGGGACTGAACTGGTGGACGTGCAGCATCGTTGGTGCTGTCCTGAACAGTTGTCCTGGTGCCCAGTGCGGGTGGGTCACCCCGGGGCTGCACACAGGACTCAGGGGCCACAGGATGGTCACATTGACCTCATCTGTCCCTTGTCGTTCGTCTCTACCTGCAGCACAACGTCATTGCTTATGGCAGGGCCACTGAGTTATTTACATCCCAGCCTGTGGCGGCTGTGTCAGTACAGTGAGATACTTTAGCTCGTGCCCAAAGTTGCAGGATGTTGGGTGTATCTCAAGATGGTACAGTCCCGTAAAGAGAAAAATGGTTGTTTTCTCTAAACACACCGTTTTCCCACCTGTGCATCAGTTCCCTGTCATGACCGTTCAAGAGGAAAAAAGAGGAGGAGGTTGGGTCTCCGCCACCCCCAGAAGTGAAGTGCATGGTTGGCTTTTCCAGGCACTCTAGAACGGGGAGATGTTGTGGCTGCCGGCTGAAACGGCGTCACTTGGACATGCTAGATGGCTTATCCATTTTACAGTGGAATTTGGTTGCCCTCTTGTGGGGTGGATGGCAACTGCTGTAAAGGGGCTTGTGCTGTTACAGGGTGGGAGCTGTCCCTGCACGGGGGTCAGAGGAATTTTTGAAAGAAGTTTTTTGGTAATATTTAATATGATGGCTCACTCTGTGTAGATGAAGGATAGTTAAATCATTATGTGTGTTTTGTATGAAGGATGTAGAATATGTAGAAGGATGTAGGATATGTGTGTTTTGTATGAAGCAGGCAGAGGTGTCACCCACCTTGTTCCCACTTTCAACTCTTTGTTGATATTTCCAGCTCTCTACAAAATTTGTCAAAAGTTCATAAAAACTATAAAGCAATTAGTTACCCGCCTTGACGGGGTGTGGTGATCACAAGCGGTTGGTTTTGTTAGCTGTTTGGATGACTTGTGATACAAGTATTTTTGTTGTTGTTTTAATTTAAAATATCCTTTATGCTAATGTCTTTGTGGAAATATTCTGCTCCTCTGAATATTCATCGTATACGAAGCAACACGTTAAGAATCCAATAGATATTTTAGTGCTTTTGTTCACTCGGGCTCGGGTGCAGGAAGGAGCTCAGTGACAGGTCTGGGTTTGTGCAGAATAGTTACCGGGTCCCCGCAGTCCCGAGTCTCCTGTCTCATACGGGCAAGAAAAAGCCCCCGCATGCAAGTCTCTCATTTTCTTCATTTCACCGTCTGAGAGGGACAAATTCCTTCGTTCCCTAGAGCTGCTGTACGGCGATTCTTCAAAAAAATACATTGATTTAAAAAATCCTCCCTCAAATTTTGGAAGCTCTTTTTAGGAGAGTAATGACAAGAAATCCATAGAACCCCTTTGTACCATCATTTCTTTAACAGGAAAAAGCAACGCAGTTAATAAAATACACAATTTCTCATAACTAAAATCTCTTTTAAAATTATTACTGAATTCTCCTTATTAATTCCCATACCCTGCGCTCACATTTTCCGTATGTATTTTTTCTATCTCAAGTACATTTAGGTGTCAATTAAATTTGAAATATCTACATTTGTCAGCATTTCATTTTTGGGCAGTGTGATGTGCTGCTGATTTGTCCGTGCATCCTGACACATGAAAAAAGCTCCCGAGATGCAGATCTTCCTCATTAAAAAGAACCCCACACTATCATAATGGAGCGCAGAGCCATGGAGCGCATCCCCAGCTTTATTGCGCCGTGTTTCTGACATGATATTTAAAAAGGAACAGCCGCGGCTGTCAGCACTGTCACATGCTGGTGCTAACCGGAGACATGTTAAACTAAACATTAGAAAGAGATCAGCAAGTCATCTGCATGGGAACTGGCGCGGAGATTAGGGAGGCAGGAGCGGCGCAGCCATGTGGAGATGATGAGGGCTGGGGCTGTGACGGACACGTCCTTTCTTCCCGTTTCTCCCGTTGGCTGGCAGGCTGCGGCGCTGCCGGAGCCGCCGTGACCCGCCCGCTCCCGGCTCTTTGTGCGACCGGGAGCGCCGGGTGCAGCCCGCGGCGCCGGGCCCGCGCGGGTTAACGAGGACCCGGCGCTGCTGCTGCATTCCGCTGCCTCCAGCTAATGAGAAATTTAAACTTGGACAGGTTTAGATTGTTCATCCCTTATCTTGGACCAAAATCTCGTACTGCAGAGCACACCGGCAGTGAAACTGCTTTCCTTTTTCTAATTATGAGATCCCTCTTTCATTTAAGGAGCAACCAACCTGGTGTGTATTAACTTGCTGTACATTTAATCTTCTTTGCACTGACTGCACTGAAGTGCAACTGATGATCTAGCCAGCAAGATCCAATCTTATTTCTTCATAGTTTGTCCCTGGTTGATTTAATATGTGCACACAGACAGGCAATGCGTTTGAATTTAGCAGAGTCAGCAAACAAAAGGTGTCGCAGGCAGCATTTTAAGGGCAACTGCACCCAAATATTTGTTATGTGGAGTTACCAAACCTTTAGTGTATCAGCAAGTGGAAACAGTGGATGTTAGGAGCTTCTGCTTTATGCAGAAAAGAGTAATTTACTGGGGTTTTGGTTAAAACAAAGTGAAGCAACTGGTAGCTACAATAAATAATAGAAAAAAGTATTCATAAAATCAGCAAGGTTTATTTTTCTTTTATCCCTCAACCAGTGGATGTTTACCCAGACCTATATGGCCATGCACTGTTAGTTTTATATTCCCTACAAATGTAAGCCTTGTCTTCATTAGGTACAAGAACAAATCCTGGAGATCTGACCTCTGGGTATAAAATAAAGATGACTAATACGTTCTTGTTGGACTTTTTAGGGGTTTTTGTATGTTTTGTTGTTTGCTTTAAAAATATATGTATTTTTTTTAATTACAGCTCATGTGTGTTTCCAGAGGCACTTCTGATTTTAAGTTTTCATCTGAAAGGGTTTTTATTCCAGGCCACTGATAACAAATGCATAGGTTGATAGTTACTGTCCTGTGATGCAGAGAAATGAGCTGGAGTGCCTTTCCTGCCAGACTTTGGATGAAAAGAAACATATACACCATATACACCTCACTTGAGAAGCTGCATTTCACGTAAACCCTTGGAGAGTTCTGGTTTTATTCTAGTGTGAAGCAATTTCAGATTTCAAAACCAGATCCAAGCAGGAATCATGTACTAGGGTAACGTCAGGCTGAGTCTCGGGAAAGAGGTGGATCCAATATTTGTTTGCTTGTAGTCAGAGCTCAGGGAGTCTGGGCAGAGATGTTCCTAAAGAACAAAAGACACCCAGCTCTCTAGAAAATGTCATGGGGAAAACGTGGGTCTGTGTGTTGGCGTTTTCTGCGGGGTGGGTGCGAGTGCAGGGCCGGGTCCCTTCCCGGGGGGGCGCTCGGCACGTTCAGAACAGTTGTGTTTGCCCTGAAAGGCAGAGCTCAGCGTGTACCTGCAGAGCCCCTGGGGACGGTCACCACGTTCAGAAATGACTCAGAGCCTGCGAATCACTTGGTTTCTCTCTCCTCTGGAGCTTTGAGTGTGACAACTTGATAACTCCCTTTTCTCTCCTGTCTCCCCCAGCCTTGTAAAGCCCTTGCGACACTATACGGTCTTCCTCTCTGAGGACTCCTCTGATGATGAATTTCAGCAGGAAGAGGATCCTGTCTCTGGCTTCTCTGAAAACTTTTTCTTCTCTGCTCCTTTTGAATGGTCTATTCTTTATTCTTTCGTTGTATTAATTCAGTTTTCAGACAATGGGTTTTGCATTGGTCAGGGTGCCTGCTCCTATACCTGGATTTTGGAAATGCTCCTGCAATCTCTGTCCGGTGCTTGATGAATGTTCAGCATTTCTCCTGCTTGTCTGTTTTGATCCGCAGCAGCATGCAAACGCGCAGTCCTGCATGGCGCCCTGTGCAGCAGGGCACAGCTTGTGGTTCCACATCGACTCGAGCTCTGTGCGATGTAACCCCTGCCCTTGCCCTTTGTTCCAATGTGCTGCTTGTGCTCCTGGCCAAACCTCCTGCCATTGCTGTGCTGTGTGACCAGTGGGTTTGGATTGTTGCATTAGATGAGGCTGAAGAAAGAGGTTCTGGTTTGATAGTGGAGCCTCCAAGCGCTCGAAGTCATGGTGTGAAGCCCAAGGCGGGTTCAGACGGGCGGGAGGGGACGCGAGTGCCGCTGGTTCAGCGGCAAAGGCAGAAAAGGTTCCCGCACTCCGCTGTTTGGGTGCAGGCGGCCAGGCCACTAAAATGGGTTGGTTGCAGAATATTCCTCAGGGGTTGTTTTGCAGTGTGATTTAATGCTTAGCAGATGAGCACAGCTCATGTGAGACACTGAAGGTACAACAAAGATTCGCAACAGCCCCGTCTTCCTAAGGCCGTGTACCATCAGCTGTCTGTCTTGTACCTGCATTATCACAGTCTGGTGTTGCCTGCGGTTGGTGTGCTGATGAGTGAAGTAAGATGGGCTGTTCATAAATGTGCATGATATAGATGCATTATAATAAAATATGGAAAGAGGAGGAGGGTTCTTCCATGGTATCTGTTTTTGCAGGTCTCACCAATATTTTCTTTTAATTGAAACCTTGTCTAAATGCCACACTAAAACTGGCTGTCAGTCAAACGCCAGTCACCACAGATATCTGTGGCACTTCTTGTTATTAATTGGATGCGCATTATGCTGCTGTTCTCTGTACACAGAACCAGTATGCAAATCTGCTGGTGTTCATTTTTCTGCTGAGGTATGTGCAAGAAAAGCATCCTGCTAACTCAGCCTTGGCTGTAAATGTAAAATAGGTGTCTCCATAATGGATTGTGTTGTTTCTTGATAAGATGACACCAGTGTAATCATTGGAACTCTGCAGTGCTCCCAGTTATTGCAGGAAAACACTGAACTCTGTTCTGTGCTGAGTTAGCTTGGAGCAAGAGAATGTAGGTGCCTGCGGAACACGGGGCAGCCACGCTGGCCCTGCCGCCTGAGGGGCTGAGCACGGGGCACACGGAGCACAGGGCACGGGGAGCACACAGAGCACACAGAGCACACAGCACAGGGAGCTCACAGAGCACGGGGAGCACAGGGCAGAGTGCACAGCACACAGAGCATACGGAGCTCATGGGGCACAGGGGCTGGGCCAGGCAGGCAGAACCCAGAACCCAGCGAGTTCCCTCATCGGCCTGGCCGTGACTGCACGATCACAGCTTTCCTCTGAGTTCTTCCCACTTACGCCTTTTTCCTCAAGTGCTGAATCATTTTCCTGTGTCCTCCTGCCCTTGGTCACTTTGCTCACACACCTGCTGTTCACAAGGCACTATAAACTGTATTTTTCCATCTAAAAGCTTTTTGTAAAGCCATCCAGCTCCTTAGTAAACACCTGGGTTTTGTTTTGTTTTAAATTAAAAAGACAGTAATTTGTAACAAGATTTTTGTTTCTTTCCTAGGCCTCAGCCTTACCGGGCCCTGAAGGAATCTGACAGTGCTGATGGGGAAGAGGCGCTCAGCCCAGAAAAATCCAAAGAGCCTCTGGCCCCACGCGCTCCCGTCTCAAGCAAGGCCCCAGAAATCAACCTCCTGGAGGACATTTTCCCGAACTTGGAAGTCGAAACACAGGCTCAGCCTCTCAGCCAAGCGAAGAGCCTGGAAGACCTGCGGACCCCCAAAGAAGAGGGGGATCAGCGATGCACGTTTGATTACCAGGTGTGGACGGGGCTGCGTGTGTGCTGGCGTTCGCACAGAACCCAGGCTGGCTGCTGGGGTTCTCTGAGGAGCGTTTCCGTACTGTTGGGTAGATGCATCCGTTTCCTGGGCATTTGTTCGTGTGTGTCCAGATTTGTTTCTGAATTAAGAAGGTGCTGTCATGGCACTCAGTTATAAGCCAGTGACTTTCTCCACTAAACCTGCAGCCTTTACTTCTAAAGGCAGAAATATTTGCCTTGTTCCTCAGAATCTTCTTTGTCCGCTGGCAATCCCACACAGTTCTCTTTGAAGCGAATACCTGGGGACCTTCAGGTCCCCTCCAAACTGCATGGTTTTTAAATGACCTTTTTCTAATCCGGCCATTTTGGTCTGAGCATCATTTGAACAATCTAGATTGCAGAAGAGAGATTCTTTATGAGGAACTTCACTGAATATATGCAGCGTAGAAAGTGCCACATTGAAACCGACTCTGAGATCTTCATGTGACATGAAAGAAAGAAATGTCATTTCTATCTTACAATAATATTTAATTTTGTGTTCTCTCCAGATATTTCATTTGACAGCTTTTTCCATACAGCAATTAAGGCTTCTCAATTTCTGTACCTTAGATATAGGCACTTGGCTAACAATCGGTGCCACAAAATGTCACGACTGAACGACTCATTAGAGGCAGAACTGGAATTAAATCTGCAGAGTCCTGCTTCTGATTTCTGCCTGTCCTCCCGGGCTGCGTGCTGCTCCTCCGCTGTGGCGACATCCGCTTCTCTCTGTCTCCACTTTATCCTCTGTGTTGTGAGGAGATCAGTAAAAGTTAATCTTAATGCTTTCTTGCAGAGAATGGATCTCGGCGTGTCTGAGAGGAGCAGGATTGTGCCAACCATGAAGCTGTCTCACGCTTACAACAAGCTGTGGAGCATGGGCCATGATGACATGGCTATTCCTACCAAGTACTCCCAGAGCTCCCCGGAAAGGCCCTTGGCCGCCCTGGGGGACGTGGCGCCAGCGAGGAGACCCCGCAGCAGGGACAGCGTCCTGGCTCCCGCGGAGAAGGATGAACCGAATCCCGCCGTTCAAGGGAACATCACCATTCCCAGGCCACAGGGAAGAAAGACACCTGAGCTGGGGATAGTGCCACCACCTCCAGCACCCAGGGCTTCCAAGCATCAGGCTCCAGCTGGGCCGACAGACATCCTCACCACTCCCAGTACAGGACGTGGCCACTTGGTTTCAGATCTTCTCCCAGAGCCCTTTGGAGCTGGTAGTGTCTCCTTAGAGCCCGAAATCCAGCAGTCTGTAAGTTACTCCAGCACTGCTGAGATGCTCCAGCCTGTCAAAGTGAAGACAGAGAACACAGGTAATGAAAGTGACTTCCTTCTTAATCTCCTGGATCCATTAAAAACAGCCGGATGGCAAAGCAGTGGCCCGCAGCAAGGTCCCCGCAGCCTGCAAAGCTCAGCCCCTGCACCTTCTGCAGCCGGCTTCGCCTCGGTGGCAAGTGACTTTGTGCCTCCTCCCGCTGCACCGTTTGTCCAGCCGCTTGGTTACCCCTCCCCAGCAGCACCACCCCCTTTTTTACAGCCATCTCCTAATCCGTTCACACAGACATTGCCAGGAGCCCTTTCGGTGCCTCTAGTTAGACCCGCAAGGGGTTCTTTCACCCCGTCTCTAGGTCACGCTTATAGCTCTAGCTTCATAACACCTAATTCTAGCTTCTACCCACCACAAAGACCTCAAGCAAACATTTCAACGCTCTCCATGCCAAACCTGTTCAGCGCGGCCGTGCCGCCGGCTCGCTCCTTCCTGCTGCAGAGCCCCGGCCCGGCCCCCGGCAGCGCCGTCCAGCCCGCGGCTCCGGCTGCGCCCGCCAAAACCAGAGCGGTACAGGGCCCGGCCAGCGCCAGGGTAGATCCCAAACTAGCGCTAGCTCTCCTGTCTAACGAATCCCCTTTGATCCCCTCCAGGCCAGCAAAGGGCTTAGAGTCAGTGTTACTATCCTCAAAACCTGAGGAAACAAAAGATCCATTTGAAGATTTATTGAAAAAGACAAAGCAAGATGTGTCATCCACACCAGGTAAGGTTGAACAGCTCCGAAAGCGATGGGAAACATTTGAATAATGCTCCCAATGGCCTTTGATGTCCCTTTGGAATTGACAGAGGATTTAGTTGTTGTTGTTTTTTTGAGCCAGCATAAGCCCAAGCATTTCTTTGATGGGAAGCTGAGCCAGGGCGGCTGCGGGCCCATCACCTGCCGCAGCTCACACACCAGTGCTTTTTGCCCGAGTCCCCCCGTTGTCCTGTCCCCGCAAGCACTTCCTCCCTGAAAACCCCCAGGACTCTGGCGCTGACCATGGAGGTCGTTGGGCTTGAGTTGGGTTTGGGTTGGTTTTCCACACGTAGCTTTTCAAACATGCTGGTGCAGAAGTTGCTCCTTCCCTTGTATTTCCAGTCCCTGGCCCAGCCGGGAGCACAACGCGGCACGTTGTACAAGGGGCTTTTCCTGCCTGTGGGTGCCGTGTTCAGTTTTCCCGCGTTCCAGCTGGGATGTTTTGCTTTCACGTGTGAAGTGCAGCAAACACACCCGGACTGGGGGGCTGCACTGAGTTAATCCATTAGGGTCTGAGTTTGTCCTGTCTTGAAATACAGACATTCACGTAGGTGAGATACTAGATGAGCTTTTGTTGCAGAGTTTTTATTTCCCTCCCCTGGTATCTGGACACTGAGAGGTAACAGGGACCCTCTGGTGCAGAATTGTCGTAATTCCTCGTTGCACAGAGCAGTTGCTCAGGGTTTGGTCCTGCAGCTCTGGTGGGAAACTGGAAACACCAGCAATTGGTTTTCTTTTTTTAGGTTTTTTATTTGTTTGGTTTTGTTAAATACATCAGAAAATAGAGGCCATAAAGAGTATCCTAGTTCTTATGTATGTGTATGTTAATATTATATATAAATACTATAAATGACAGTATATGAATGGGATGTAACAATATCTTACTTGATTATTACAAACAAAAAAAAGCAAAAAACCCTGGGGTACAAAGTACGGGCTCCTGAGTTCGGTGCTGAGGCGGATGGAGCTGCAGCGCGGGGCAGGACGGGCAGGACGCACCGGTCGGTGCCGGCACCGCGGGCTGTGGGGCCCGAGCGCTCGGCTCCCCCAGCCCATCTCAGCACCAGGAGAAGCGTTTGCTGGTGTGATGAGACATTAATTGCGCCAGGGAATGGACTGTGAGGTCCCCACGTATGAAAATGCAAAGGAAAGGTTAAAGGGTACGTTTGGTCACGTTTCCTGAGACACTCATTTGTGGCAATAGTATCTCCTGGCATCCCTTCCGGGAGCCGCTGTCCTTGCAGTGATCATTTCTGTTTTCCTTAAGCGGTGCTTTTTTTGTTGTTTTGTATTGGGCACAATCTGATGTACAACACGTTGCTCGGGAGGTAATCACATCACCATGAAGCCTTTGAGAAAGGAAATCATTTTGGACACATGGGGAAATTCTTGTAAAGCTTTATCTGATTTCCAATGTATCTATTTTATTCCTATAATCTCGGAAGTTTTCTTACTCTAGTGTATGCAGATGGCTGTGCGTGCGAGTCTGTGCAATACAAAAGAAAAATACTCCTAATATCTGAAATGCCACCGGTTTGGGAAAGCTCACGGTATTACATTGATATTCCATTTTTCTGTGAAGTCCTGTTACTCTGACAAGCCATTCAGCTGGGTTTGTATTTTCTTTTTGTGTTGGACAACAGATGGTTTTAGTATTGCATAGTAAAATATTTAAAATGGAACTACTATCTTAGACTTTATTTTATACAGTTCAGAATATGAGTGTTATAATTGTCTGGAATTTCAGATCTCCTTTGCTATGTGATAAGGTTTTTCTCAATTCTGGTGGGTATGTACAGGCACTGGAAGCTCTGCGTACAACATGCCTTTTGAATTTTGCGTACCCTTTTAAAAACGTTTAGTGTTGCACACTGGTGAGATACTGAGTAGGCCTATTCACATGCTTAAGGAAAGAGAGAAGCGCTCAGGTTCTTTATCACTGCACATCGTTCCACAGCTCTTGTTATTTTACTCTGCCCATAGTAAGGAATATTTTGTGTAGTTGATTTTTAGACAAACAAGTGCTCTTGGATTATTTTTAAGTCAGCTTTGAGGCACTGGAAAGTATTAACGCTTAACAGAAAAGGCATTGCTGGAAGGGAGAAGTTGCGGTTCGTGGGGCCCCGGCCCGCGGGCAGCAGGAGCCGCTGGTACCTGCTGCTGCTCATGGAGGGGCAGACGGTCCCTGCGGCACCGCTTAGTTCTTGTCTTAGTTAAACTCAGGAACTGCTAACGGGACTCACTGCTAACGGGGCAAGGTGTGAACAGCCCGTGCTCGCCTGGGAGAGCAGCTCGGCTGGCAAACGCTGCTTCTGCTCACGTAGAAGGATTTTTGATGGTTTTTACTAATCTAGTATGAGAAGTTTATTATTCATCAATGACTTTATATTCAACTTTGCACATTTTCCTGTCCTCACCATACTTGTTTGGTACTGCTTTGCTTATTTACAGATGCTTTCTTCCATTAGAAATAACTTTTATTTAAAACAAAACAAATCCCAACTCTTTGAAGTTGTAAGTATCTGATGCTGTACATATGGTGAAACCATGTTTGTATCTTGTTCACTCCTTAGATTAAGAACATTTTAGACACTGGAATTGGAAGCTGTCAAGACAAGCATTTTTGTAACTGAAGCCCTTTCTTTCATTACCCCATTACACACGTTAATTGTGAGAGGTTTGTCATTTATCTGCACACAGGAGGGGTTTTTCTAACCTGCAGCGAATGGCTGAGCTGCTGAGATTTCTCCCTTCCCCCCTGACATGTGCACAGGTGTTTTTCTGGTTCAGAGGTGGCCAGTGTGTCAGTAACAAATAACTGATAGTTCAGGGCCATTAATCTCCCCTTACCCGACGGGGACCTGTTCCTGTTGAGCCACGGGAATGGTTCACGCGCTCTACTCAGAGGGCAAACGGCTTCCTGAGCTCTGTCCCTCTGCACTGCCGCGTTCATCTGCTTTACTTGTAATGGGATTCTTAATGTGTTTTGCTCCTTGTATGCTTCCATCCAGGCTTTATGATCAAAGTGATTTTTTTTTTTTCAGATATCAGCAAATTAAGCTGGTTAGTAGTGAACAAGAAGCCTGTTCAGCTGCTGCTGCTTAAAACATCCAGGCTTGGAAAAGTCTTCTTCCTTTGTTTCCAGCTGTTGGGGGTTAACGGCTTTAGGGATTTCAAAAGTGAGCCAGTGCAGACAAGAGCTGCTGCAGCCTCCCCACGTCCTTTGGGAACAGCAGAAGGTTGTGGTGACATCCAGGGCAAATTCTGAGGTGGGAAGAGCTCCCGGCTGGTCCTGCAGCTCCGCATGGCTGGGCAGAGCTGGAGATGATACTGGGGACATCGCTGCTGCTGCTGTTCCCGCTGGGCCCGTCCTGGCTCCTGCGCAGGGTCCAGCGCCCGCTGGGTATTTCGTGGCTCTTTGCACAGTCTGATTTTTGTCTCTTTGCTCATAAAGTCACAGATCAACAGTGAAATGGGTTCACAGAAAATGCAGCAGGTTGCGGCAGCCCCTGTAAAAGAGGCGCTGGGGTTGCAGCTGTACAAACCGCCGCAGCCCAAAACCAGCCAGCGGGACATCAAGTCACTCTTCAGGAAAAGGACCAATCGCAAGTCAAGGTAACCAGGCCAATTCTTGACCAAATTTTATTGTAAATTTCTTTTGAAGGATGTTCTAATTTTTACAAATTATAAAATTTACAATTACAAAAAAAAAAAAAAAAAAATCAGGATCACAATCATTAACTACAGCAAATCCAGTTCTGTGAAAAAATATATTCAAACATTAAATATCAAAAGAAAGTTAAGTTCATAATTGAAAACAAAACAAAACACTTTCATAAATTATTTTGCAGAAATGCTCAAGACACTGACAACGTATTTAACACTTTTGCTTGTACCGGCTTTGGGTGCTCGGACTGAAACGGCGGGCTCTGCTGCTCCGGCGCAGCGGCCGCGCAGCCCCGTACTGCGGCGGGGGATAGTTCAGCAGCTTTATACCCATCACTTCTTATAACACAATTCTGGTTTTCTTCTCAGAATGACACAGGCTGGGGTAATATTGGCTCATTTAAATCCTGTTGCTGCCATCATTTTTCTACAATTTAAACAAACACAAAAAGTGTAGCGGAGCTAAAAAGCAGAAGTACAGGCCTCTCCTGGCAACGAACAGCCTGGAGGTTTAAGCAGGTCTGACACCCAAAGCGTGGTCTAAGGTTGCTGAAGGTGTGTTACAAATCATTATGGGCTGAATTAAAAAAAAAATCTCTCACACAAAATACTGTCACGTCTCCCAAGGGTGGGTCGTTTGGGGTTTTTTTTTCAATTTTCCAAAATGTTCATTTTTTACCTTGTATCTGCAGTCGTGTGTGCAGAGCTGTTCTCAGCCAGACAGAGCTGTTCTCAACCAGACAGAGCTGTTCTCAACCAGACAGAGCTGTTCTCAACCAGACAGAGCTGAGCAATCGTTTTGTGCTTTTTCCCTTTGCTTAGAATTAAAGTTACAGCTGCAGTGCAAAACAAATCCAAGAGCAAAGCAGAAGAGCGGTTCCTTGCGGTGCCACGAGCTGCGGTGGGCAGTGTCCCTGCTCATTAATAGTAGTGGGAGATTAAAAACCAGATACTGGTTTCTAAAATATTTCTCATCAATAGGTGTAGTAATTACCCTGAAATGCTACTCATTTTCAGACCTTGTTGGGCCTGCTCTGCTGCGTTTCTTTCCACAGGCTCTGCCACATCCCACTGAAGAAGAAATAGCACATTTAACAGCTAAATCAGTAACAAAGGAGATGTAAAGCCACAAAATAATTACCCTTTTGAGGGCAATGTGGACATAGAATGCTGTGTCTTGCTACAACACAAACCCTGGTTTTGTGTTAAAAGTCACCGTTACGTTAACTAATCTCCACTCCCCTGTATGACAAGGCCCAGCCTGTGTGTCCCAGGGCTCTGGAAACGTGTCCCCCCTCTCACCCCGTGGACGGCGGACGCTCTGTCCTCGAGCCATCAGCTCCTCGCGGTGACTGAGCCCACAGCCCGACACGCAGCCAGCGGGTTTGTACATATAAACAGCCTCTGTCCCACAAACTTAATACTGTAACTGGCAACTCAGTCTCACAAAGGCACTTAAATTATTCCTATTCTTCGGAAAAGATGTAGCAGGCGTGTCTAACACAGCACAGCAGTAGGTGCTAACGCTAACCCTGGCTGAGCTGCAGGACAGCAGCTCTGGGAAATATCCCCCCCATCACCTGGCTTAGCTCTGCAGAGGAGGCACAGACACCTTTTTTGAAACAGCCACATTATTCACATTATTTCTTGATACAGTAGTTTAATTCCTATTAATGAGACCCGCGTCACTTACTTGTGCAGCACCTTTGCTGGTGCCGGGTGGCAGGGACAGCTCCGAGGGTGCAGGCCCCATGTGACTCCCCAGGGGCCACAGGTGGCCCGGCCACCTCTCTGCTGGTGCCACAGCGTGCGGTCCTGGCGGCGGGGCTGCGCCCCTCCTGCGCTGCCACCGCTCGCTGCCTCTGCTCCGCTGGCCCCTCCAGAACTGCCCCCGCCCCCCCCGCCCCGACTTTCCTGCTCTGGCAGACCCGTTTACACAAATAACCCAGCTCGTTCAAGCAGTTGACTCCTGCTGCCTCGTGAGAGCGGGCGGTCACCTGTACCGATGGAGTATTAATAGCTTAAAGCCTTACAGACCTGTCTTACAAAACCACAGCTCCACACCTAAGACAGACACCGCAGCAGTTCCATGATGGTTTAAAGGATGACACGGCACCTGTTATGTGACCCCAGGTCTTAGATCAGCCTCTCAGTCGGTGGCATCTTGATTACGTTCCACATTTCCACTCGAGCCCCATCTTTTTCTTGACGGCTTGGACTGTACGTTCCCTGAGTTGCTCTCCTCCTCTTCATGGCAATCGCCGTGGCTGCAACGACTGCAAGGAGAAGGGCGGCCCCCGCAGCCCCGACTGCTCCCACCACCGAGGAGTTGCTAAGATGCGCCCACACTGGCTGCTGTGGTAGAACAGGGTGTTACTCAGAGCTCCCGCGGGGACAGTGCAGCATTTCACAGCCCTCAGCCCCAGCACCTCTAGGTGCTCTGTGCTGACACGGTGCCAGACAGGAGCGTCCCCCCTTTCGCTGTCCCCTCCCTGTTACACAAGGGCCCAGGGACCTCAGAAGGCGGCTGGTGCCCGTTCTGCTCACCACTGCCCCCAATACACAAGCCCCGAGTTCAGCATGTGGCAGCTGTTCCTGCCGACAGCTCCAGCACTGGTCCCCAGACCCAGCGCTCTGCCTGCGCCTGGCCTGCGTGGTACCATGGGAATGTCTAACAGAGATCACTTCATAACCATTTGTACAATGATTTCAGTAATTCCTGACAGTTCCCTGTAACACTGGCTGTCACAGGGCAGGAGGTCACAGCTGCTGTTGCTGTTGCAGACTGACTCCTTCTGAAAAACCTCCTACACCTAAACTGGAAAAGCTTTGAGTGGGTTTCAGTTGTCAATAAAAACAGAACAGTATATACAAACCAATCATAAGTACCCTCTATACAATGTTCCTTAAAAAGTATATGTAAATCTTAATCTGTAAATTAGCGCCTAATTTACTCCTGCCTTTTAAAGCAGATTTATCTATGCCGTTGCTGCCTGAGGTGGAATGGAGCCAGAGTGAGTTCAGACCCACAGCTGCTGCTGGGGTGACCGGCCGGGGCCGTCACGGGGCAGCAAAGGGGACAAGAGGCTCCCTGAGAGCCAGTGCTGCACACCACTGCACAGTCTGCCCCGTGCGTCTACGTCCACGTCTTCATTACCGAGCCTTAGGGAACTGAGATAGGGTGGATGTGCTGCTGCAAGTGCTGGAGAAGGATCAAGGTCAGAGCAGACCCTGCAGGTGCATCTCCTTGCCAGGGCAGTGCCTATATTAACCGCTCCTCGGGTGGCACCTTTAGGACACTGTCCATCTCCAGCCGAGCTCCTGCCACTTCTTGCTGACTCGGGCTGTAGGTTCCCTCTGATTGGCGCCTCTTCCTTGCAGTGAGAATCATGAATATGAGACCAATACTGAGTAGCAGTAAAGAGCCACAGGCTACAGGGACAGCTACTTCAATTAGTGGGGAGGGGAAGAGAGCACCTGGAGTCCCTTTCTGTAAAAGAAATTAACGGAGAAACAATGAAACTCCAGTGGTTATGATAAGTTATGTTGAAGAACCCAAAATGGGCAGATTAGAGGGAAAAAAAACTAAAACGAAGATAAAAAGCAGAATGTCTGTACCTGGACGGAAAAGGACAAGCAAGGAACAAGTACAGGGCTCGAGGGCACCTGCACAGAATGCTCACGTTCATTCCTTCATCTCTCAGCAAAACACGTTCAAACTTCAAAGAACAGCAACACACTCTGACTTTTTCTTTCTAATTCAAAACTAGTGGCACTCATTAGTGACACTGTTTAATTGGCAGCTTCAGCGAAGCCGATGTCAATGGGGCAGAGTTATAAACAGATTTACCAATGGAACAGTTAATACCGTTACAATAATTCATGCAGGGTGCGTGGATTTACCGAGCCGGGCAGCCAACCTGCCATGGACACAGCAAAACTACACACAGACAATGAATGGGACCAATCCTGGAGCTGCAAAGCTGCTCCAAAGCCAAGTGTCCTTGCACAGCAGCGGCTCACAAAGCGCACAGCTGTTACCACTAGGACATCTGAAAAAGGTGGAATTTTTGTCATTAAAGAAAGCTTTAAAATTACAATATTCCTAAAAGTAAAAAATATTTCTTATTGCTAAAAATACTATCTACCACCTTTCAGCTAAAACCAGAAGAATTCAAGCTTGATTATTTGCAGCTGTTGGACGCCATACAGTCTATGGCAATGTCACAGAGCAGCACAGAGGGAATGTTCCCAGAGCACCTGAGGTCCTTGTGCCATCTCCGAATGGCTGAAGTTGACCCCCTGAGCCGGCCCCAACTCAAGCCATGCGCTGGGGTTAGTTCTAGTTCTGCGCAGCATGCGATTAGTCACCCGGTACCAGCACCAGAGGAGTTTCTAGCAGCCCACCCCAGGGCCTGCTGCCCGCTCGGCAGCCGCTGCTGCTGCTGGGAACGGGAAGGAGCGGGAGGGCGCAGGGAACAAACGTTCCTTCGCTTCTGCGGCTCCGGTGAGCAGCAAACGCCACCAGCACCTGGCCCCACCACAGGCCTGCGCCTTTCAGGAGGGAAACGTTCTGCAAAAACTAATAAGGATGACGAAAATGAAAACAAGGAACCTACAAGAAGTGTCCTGGGACAGAGGAGACAGAGGTGCCTGAGGGAGTCCACACATGCAAACTGGAAATGTCAGGAGGGACCTCGTGCACATGCATCGCAGAACCCTTAGTAACAGCAACAGCAGCAACCCCAGCTCGGCACGGCCGTGCAGGACGGGTTAGTACATTCCCAGGTTACCAGACAAGCTGCCTGCCCATGCAATAGCTGCACAGAGAAAAAGCGAGTGTATGGAGGATTCCAGCCTCAAACAGCAGCGCTTTGCTCCCGCAGAAGAGGAAAAGCGTCGCTGAGGCTGCCCATCCGCAGGCCCATGGGTCAGAACCAGACTCGGCAGATAAAGGATGCTACTTTGTTACTTGTATTTGAATCATTTCAAGCTTGACTTCATCTGACTCCCCTTCTCCAAACACATCCATTTCTACTCTGGAGAGGGAAGGTGTTTTGTAACTATCTCATCCAAGATAAATGCCAGCTGAAATTCCGTTCTCTGAGAAACTGTGGGGGAGATGTAAGTAATATCTCCTTTCTGCAGTCCAACTGCAGCAGTTTGATTACTGTCCAAGGAGTCATAAATCTAAGGAAAGTTGTGGAGAGCCATCAAAACCATAGGGCAGCCCATGCAGATACCGAAAAGTATTTGCTGCGGTTGCTTATATGCTGGAGACCAACATGCAGCAACGTGGCAAAGAAACAATAACTGCACACATCAGCTTTCTTTGGTACCAGCTGAGCCCCTGTGTGCGCTTCAGCCTGGACACACGTGGGGCCTCTGCAACCCGTGGGCAGCGTCACTACCACCCCGGCACCCGAGGGCTCTGCTGAGCCTCCTGCTGCTGCTCACAACGCACGGGCTGCGAGGACAGACGGGAGCTCCCGGGAGCAAAGGGCAGTGCTTACGTTGATGTCGCAGCGCTCTCCAGTGTAGCTGGAACTGCACACACACTCGTATTTGTTCTCGGAGTCTTGACATGTGCCTCCATTCTGGCAAGGGTTTGGATCGCACTCGTTTATATTGATTTGACAACTGGAAAGGAAACATGCATTAGAATTAAATAAAATTTCTCACGTACGTTCTTGTGCCATAGAACACAAGATCATACAGCCTATAAAAGGCCCATTATTCAAAAAGTTCCCATTGCATGTTTTTCAGGTGCTTTCTCTGGGGTCCAACAACATGAGAGTTTTGCCCATTGATACCAATCCTCCTTTTGTCATTTCTCTATGATCGGAGCCGGTCTGGGTCTCTAGCACAGTTAAGGAATTCCCATGAGGCACAAGAACTACTTGGAAGCAGTTCACGCTGCAAAAATCGGTGTCATCAGCAGGATTATATCAAGCCCACCCCTTCTAAAAGTAACAGCTAGTTTACAGTTTTGGAGCAGTTGTTTGAATGGCAAAAGGATGAAGAGGATGAAGCATTTGAACCAGCTCAGCTGTCCCACTGGTGTAAGAATCAGAGCTCGAGCTCCTTTGCAGGCACCAGAAGAGCTGCACTTACGTCCTCCCGGTGAAGCCGGGCCGGCAGGTGCAGTTGGCTCCCCAGCTCTCACTGGTGCACTTGCCGCCGTTCAGACACGTGAAGTTCTTACCGCACTGCTCGGGCGGGAACGGCCACCTGGGAAAGCAACAAACAGCCTTGGAACGGGTGGGTTTGGGGGAAGGTAAAAGCGTACTCGGGCCTGGGGAGACGGGGCTGGCGAGGGTCACAAGCGCAGCCATTGGCGTTTCTAGGAAGGAGTCTGACACAAGTGAAGAAGGAAATACTCTCATCCACAACATCAGAGTGCGAGTTGGAGCACGCCCAGAGAACAGGCAGGAGCTGCGGCAGTAGCAAGACTTTTCTCACACAGTTGCCTGGTCTTGCTGATAGAGATACACCCAGACGGGATGCTGCTGGAACACCAAACCGCGGCA
Source organism: Columba livia (assembly GCF_036013475.1). Lineage (NCBI taxonomy): Eukaryota > Metazoa > Chordata > Aves > Columbiformes > Columbidae > Columba > Columba livia. The sequence goes on from NC_088620.1 coordinate 1,535,086, forward strand.
CCGCTGGGCTGTGGGAGGATAATGCAAGTACCAGGTAACGGTCTGCATCAGAACGGAGCAAGAACAGGAAATTCAGCCTGAGCAGATTAGATAACCAAAGCTCAGCCGTGTAAGTATTTATCTCAATGTTCAATTTGAACAAGTAGATGAAAGTCTAAGTTACGTGTTGATTCCTACTTCCTTTACTGAAGGGAGATGTACCTGTGTGACTAAAATAGGTGGGATTTTTTCCAAACTAATAAAAATGTTGTAAATATAGACCTCATCAGAACAAACCCAGCCCTCTTCCTGACTCTGTACTCATTGCCCACTGAATTGTACATGAGTTCCACGGAGGGATCATGAAATGTGCACTGCTAAGCAGTACAGGTATTTGAAAAGGAGCAGGATACTTAAATAGCCTTTTTTTTAACCAACACACAAAAAAAATGCCCTTAGTCTTAGGACCAATGCCACAAAATACAACCAAGCCCTTGGTTGAAGGAATACTGATAGTCAGTCTAGGAGTAAATACCTATTTTTTTTTTTAAATCTGGGGGCTCCTCTGACTCCACATCAAACCGACCGAGGCACTTACTCGCAGCGAGGTCCTGAATACTGAGGAGGGCACTTGCAGGAGTAGCCATAAACCCCATCAACACAGGTGGCTCCGTTCAGGCACTGGTGCCGCACGCAGTCATCCACGTTGATGTCACAGCGCTTCCCGATGAACCCGCGGAAGCATTCGCACTGGAAATCCGCCACGGCATCCACGCAGTCCCCGTGAACACACGGGTCCGACTGGCAGTCGTCAATGTTGGACTCGCACAGCAGCCCCGCCCAGCCAGCGCTGCAGGCGCAGCTGAAGGCATTGAACAAATCCTGGCAGGTGCCGGCGTTGAGGCAAGGGCCAGAGGCGCAAACATCAGCCCCAGCGCAGCCCAGCTGGACGGTTCTTGTGCTGGCCTGGCGGAACTGTTCTGGCTGGGGGTACGAGACATGGGCAGCGAACGGCAGGTAGATCCCCCCGATCTTCACTTGTCCTAAGCAGCCAGTGAAATTCTCAGCCAGAACAACCAGGGCACTGTTCTTTAGGAAGTCCAAGTTCCCGGCATTTCCCTGCAGAGTCACATTAGCAGACCCATCCAAATGAACCAGCCACCGGGAGGAAAGCGCCGATGGCTCCTCCATAGCCACAGAGACGGAGTGCCAGGCGCCGTCCGTGACCGGCTGCTGGCTCAGGAAGCTGACGCCTTCGATGCTGTTCCCACTCCTGATGTCAACAAGCAGGGAGGAGTTCTTAATGGCTATCTGCAGGGAATCCACTTCTTCCACAGCCCGGAGCAAAACAGCATCCTCATCCCTGGTTCTGAAATCCACACGGACGCTGCTCAGAGTTCTAGTCACTGATGTATTGGTGGTAAATTCAAGGGCACCGTAATTGTTGAATGTTGCATTAGCCAGACCTATAAACAAAGGGAGCATAAGGGATTTGAAAGACAGTGTCATGTTTGAGACATGGCAGGTTCTCTCCCCTAAGAATCATTTAAGCTTAGCGTGAGCAGGATTACAGGCCTAGCTGCTGACATCCTTAAACCTCTTCCTGTTTACAATTGCACTTCTAATAATAATAATTCTTGTGTAGGAATTTTTGCCCATCAGTCTCACAGCACTGCACAAAAATACAACTATTCCCCTTGAACTGCTAGAAAATCCTCCCTGACCAAGTCAAAGTAACAGGAAACACCTCTGAGTACCGTCTTTGCTCTGCCCCAACCTCTGGCGCCGATCCGCAGGCACGCTGCCTGCAAGAGCGTGCACCTGGGCATCGTGCTCAGTTTCCTTTTTGCAGCATGTGTTTCTAGTCATTGCAGCAGCACAAACTAGGAATGCTGATTACAGACAGTGACCACTGAGGATTTTACCAACGCACGAGCAGGAAACTCACACACATATCCTGCTAGGACATCTGTACAGGTGGTAGCTTCAGGACATGGGTCGCTTGCACACCAGACTCTCTCTTCACAAAATTTCCCAGTGAAATTGGCTGGACAGCTGCAATGGAAATCATTCCAAGTGACGGTGCATTTGCCACCATTTTGACATGGTTCAGACTGAAAAACAAAACAGTGGAATTTAGGAGCAGTGTAGTTCATCTTCAGATCTAAGAGAATTTGTAGAAGCAAACGTGACAACAAACATCAGTACAAGCAACACTTAAATAAATTAAAGTAGTAATTAAAATAGTGACTCAACAGCAGTGAAGGAAGCATGAGGGTCTCTGCACAAGAAATTCCTGAGCCCCTGCCTCTGCCCGTGTGCACTGCTGAGCCACAGAGTCCCCAGGCAGAGCTCCGTCAGTTTGGAAAAGAACAAAGCACCAAACTTGGTGCTTAAATTGTATGTAGCATATTGAGTGAAGTAGGGGCATAATGGTACCAGGTGTCCTTCCATACTTAAAAAAAATCATCTTCCCAATATCAGCAACAGTCAAACTGTTCTGTAATCACAGAACGATAATAAACAACTGCACAGATGTAGAGACAAATGAGGGACGTCGTACCTTGCAGGTGTCATCAGAGATGCAACCACTCACAAGGTTACCACTGTGAGTCCTATTAAGTTCCTGCGGCAGACTGTAGTTCTCAACCTGAAAAAACTGTATTTGGAGGCTGTTGAGCCGGATGTCCTGCAAACAGCCTTTAAAACACCCTCCCCACATGTCAGCGCTGCCTGGGTCCGGGTGTCCACCAACGTACACTTCATATCCAGCCAAAAGAGGTCTTGCCACGAGCTGTCCTAGCTCCAGGTATGTGTCTGATTGGAGAGCACCAACCATTCCTGCTTGGAAAGACAGAGCTACCAAATGTCTTCTCCCATCAACTAAGTTTTCTGGTAACGTCACAATATCCGTAGATGCCGTCTCTATCTTCAGTTTGCCGTTCTTCAGGTACACGGTGAGGCAGGGCTCTGTTTCGTTGCTGATTTGCAATAGCAAACCGTTAGGTTTCCGACTACGAATGAAAAAGGAGATGTTGAAGTCTGCACCAAGGCTATCAGCAAGGGTGAAAGAGGCAAAGCTGGTGGAATTCTCTAGGCCAAATGTTGCTGCTGGGTGCTCTGGAAGAAAAAAGAAAAGCACATCAGTTCAATGAGAAGGGGATGCAGCTGGCACAGAGATATTCTAAGCTGCCACTCCTTATGAATGGGGCAAGACCTCCCCAACATTTGCAATGTGCACCAGGGTAATTATGTTCTCTCCCCACACAGGCCTGAAATGAACAAGTAGGTGAATGTGTCCCCGCTTTCTCTGTGGGGCATAAATCCAAGCACAGAAGTAGCAGAAGAGGGAAAAGCGGGGCTAGCAGAGGCCCTGCCACCCAGCAGATTTACTCAAGGACTTTTAAGCTACAAAGTTGCTTTTAAAGTCTAAATTTGGTAACAGCAGAACAACTTTGTATTTGCCCTGTTTAGGGCTCAAGAGTAAAACAAAAAACTGGAACCACATTAATACAAGCCTTGCAGTAACAAGAAAAAAAGCAAATAGATTTGATTTTAACTCAAAATTGCCAGAGAGCTTCCTTTAACACTGTGTTTTATCTATAAAGCAAAACATTCCTATTCATACTCAAAAGATGAAGATCAACTTTTCAAACAACTGCCCTGCCCTCCTGCAATCCCATAGATCTGATAGTGAAGTCAGAGATTCTGGCTCAACAAGGAATAATTTCTGCACCACAAAACTGGAAATCATTTCTGCAGGAGCAAGTGACAGAAAATGAAAATGTTATTTACAGAGGGTTTTGCTTTAGTTTTCTCACTGGCCAAGTAGAAAACGCGGCTTCCAGAGCTAGCCTCAATGCTGATCTGGTGTCTCTGAAGCTCCACCTGACAGAGGAGCTGGCAGGTGTAAACCAGGCGGCACTTACCGTACGAGCAAGCTGGGCCTCCGTAAGGCCGGGAGCAGTCGCACCTGAAGGTCGTCCAGAGGTCCAGGCACAGCCCGCCATGCAAGCAGGGCTGGGACAGGCACCACTCGGTGCGCTCGCAGCCCCGTGCCACCGGCGACGACTCGCCCAGGGGCAGATCCACCGGGAGCACGGCTGCAGCGTCCACCTCAAAGTCTTGCAGGCAGCCGACAAAGCCCTGCTGGCTCCATGTGTTGTTGGCCATCGGATCCTCGGCACCTCCGACAGACATGTTCAGGAAGGCGTGCGGGACCAAAGCCACACTGTGTGGGACGGGAGAGCTCTGCAGGCAGACACCTGCGTCACAAGAGTCGTGCCAGAGCTTCAGCTGCACACTGCTGTGCAGCTCAACTTCAGCTTTATGCCACTGGCCATCATCAACTCGCAGCCCCTCCAGGAGCAGCGAGTACCTAATATCCTCCTTCTTCAGTCCCGCATGCAGAATGCCTTCAAAGAGCTCCAGGAACAAGTACTCAGCTTCATGGCCTCGGTAAAAAAGGATGGCGCTGGGCAAGGTGGTTCGGAACCGGAGGGACACGCTGGCAAGCTGATCTCCTGCTACGTCCCTCCTGCTCTGATTGTTCACGGGCAGCTCAATGAGGAGATACCCTCTGGAAGCAAAGGAAAACGTTGTTGGTGTTGAGCATGTGGCATCATAGAAACCAGGCTGGCACTGGCACAGGTGGCCGTGGCTCTCAGCTTGGTAGGTTGGGATGCACAAGGCCTCATTTTGGCAGTCATGCGTCTGGCACCCAGTGAGCTTCACAGAGCAGTTCTTCCCTCCCCAGACAATGCCATCCTGGCTAGGGGCACAGTGGCAGGTATAGTCAGCAATGCCATCCTCACAGACAGCTCCATTCTTGCAGGGACCCTCCTCACACTCATTGATGTTAACAGCACATTCCACACCTGCGAAAGAGATTTAGAAACTCACTGCAGGGGACTGTGACTCCCTTGCCCAGGGCAAGTCTGCCGGGCACAGAGCGCCCCCCCAGCACTGCCGCTCCCTTGGCCATTCTCTTCAGGAAAGCACCAGAAGACCAAGAGCTGCCAGTAAGAAGCCCCACGCTCACTGCAGAACGGCCACCACCAACGGAAGAGCAAGAAAACCTTGTGTGCTGTCCCCGCTGCGGGGCCAAGGACGAGGATTTTATGCTTCTTTCATTTACAGATTGGGTACATTGAAACTCAAACTATGTCCACAGACCGGAGCACGTTCCAGGCATCACTGCCACAGACAGCGTCAAAAATGGATCACTAGCCAGGGAAGTTGCTGGAAAGGCTCAGTTAAGAAAATGTAAATTTCCCAGACAACCCTCCAGTTGTGAAACGCTCACAAAACTCAATTCATTACCAAATAACAAACAAAACACACTCCACAGGCACTTTGCCATACTGGTGCTAAGCTGATTTCAGTTCTGCCCAGTCCTGCAGAAGTGAACTGGGTGAAAAGTACCGCATTGCAGTTTGTCTGCTCGAGGCACATGTATCCCACCAGGGCTCAAGTAAATTACAAGACATTACACTCAAATCTGGTTAATGAAAATCTGCCGTCGTTTTCCTGAACGTCTCCAGACTGACAGAAGAGCCCCTCTGAACCAGTTCACTTTATCTAGCCCATACCATTGGTTTTGACTAATCTTCAGAGACAGTCACACAGATAAACCAAGCATGGATTATCCCAATCTAATAGCATTACACCCCAAGCACAATGAGGACAGCAGAGAGAAAAAGAAGGAATTTGCACACAAAGGAGGATAATCAAAACACAACAAACATTTGTAAAGAAAAGCCACCAAACAGAATGTGCATGTCAGAGAGGTTAGAGAATTGCCTGAGGGAAAGAGATGAGGGCACATGGGGCATTAGCGCACCGGAGCTGGACTCGGGATGTGCTAAAAACACTTAGCAAAGACAGGGGCTCCTTGAACCCAGGCCTGTCCCGCCCCTGCCGCTGCCCGGCGCTGGAACACCCGGCTGCCCCGCCGCTTTCTGCCTTCCAGCCCATGCTCTGCAGATGGGCCAAGACTCACCAACAGCTTCCAGCTCCAAAGTGTCAGATTGTGCCTGTGTAGGGACATACCATGTGTGGAGCTTGGAGAAGCACTGGGAGAGAAATGGAAGGCTCTGGAAATTCTGCACTTTCCAGCTATGCTAGAGCTGTTCCGTGGGCAACGTTACCTCAGATTTCTCTAGGACACAGATCTCTCCTGACACAGACTTGAAAAGAACCGCTCTGTGTAGTGGCTGTGGAAAAGCACTGAATTTGGCCAGTAATGAAGAGGAGCTCGGCTGGTGGCCAGATTCAGAGCTGCTAATACTATCTCAGCACAGCTTCTTGCTCCAGCTACTAATGCTGGGCTTGCTCAGCACACAGGGTGTGATCCTACCTGTAACAGAACCAGCAAGGTTAAAATTAAGATTTCAGCACAAAGCAATGGCCACACGTGAAGGAAATGTGTTGGAATAAATACAGTATAACGGACATGTCTGAGCCTGGACAACCCCAGCCTGGGAGAAGGCGGCAAGGCTTCAATTGGGTATATAAGAAATCAGCAGAGCAGCAGAACTACATGGAGTAGCTTTTCTGAGTTATCGGGACTGGAGGGCTCTCAAAACTGCAAGAGTCAAGCTTGCAGTCAGATTTAAGGGGGACGGCTGTTGAACGGCGTCAGAAAGATAGTTAGGTTTGGTATAGACCCAAATCCTTGAGATGCTGCTCATTTCAGATCAGAGCTGTTGATATTTACAGAGCAATGAGGAGGAGAGAGCAGCGGTTGGTATAATGGATAACAAACCACAAAGGGAGAGCTGCGGGGAATTGCTGAGAGCCCCGTTTCCGTCCCGGCAGCAGGAACACCTGCCCGGCCACACCTGCGGGTGAGCGCTGCGCGCCAGCCGGCAAATGAGTCCCGACGGTGAGTGCACAACCCCAGGCTGGTGGCTAATTAAACACCAGGCCTTCCCAAGGGGTGCAGCTGGTTTGATTTCTTCGATTATTTGTTTTAAATGAGTGAAAAGAATAAGCTGACACTTCAGGTCTTTACACAGTGCTGTCTCCTCTCTCAGATTACAAACAGGCCAAGGAAACGTTCAGAAAGAGAGGAGGAACCAAACCCACCAGCATGGTCTTTGTCACCGTCATTGTTTCTGCCAGCAAAGGTCCAACCTTCCCAGGATGGAGCAGAAAAGCAAAGGGCCTCTAACGCAACACCCAATGTGTTCTTGCCCTGCTGGGTTTGGGCTGCAGATGACAGAGTGTAAATGCAGAAGGGGGTGCCAGCAAAATAAAGGACCTTTTCCCTACTCCAGAACAAATAAGTTGTTGCCATAGGCCATTACAGAAGCACAGATCATCTCCTGGATATCCATTACTCCAGGCTTCTCCAACACATGGACACTTTCGTCTTTGCAAACCCACTGGAAAGTGTATATTAAAGAAGTTCAAACCAAATTTGTTTCCCTAAGAGCAGCTTAGGCAGCCCTTTTCAGGTACAGTAAAGAAAATTAAAGGGGCGACAACTCTATCTGACAAAACAAGTTACTCTGAAGTAATTGCCTCTCTTCCCTCTACATTTCTTCGTTCAAATAATAGTAACATTCAAGCTATCAAAAGTAAGAGCAATGTTGCTGATCTAATTCATTACATCATCAGGAGGCTTTAAAATGTTTAATGAGTTTCTTATCTAGTTAAAAACTAACAAATGCAAATCACTGGAATTTGTTATCTGGAAATCAGACAAGTGTTATTTAAAAGGCTCCTATCTGGAGACAAGCATTTTCAAACATTCCAGTTAATTTAATGGTGCTTAAGCTAATAGTCCCAAACTAACGGCCCGCGGGCGCTGGGGCAGACACAGACACTCAGAAGTCGCTGAGCTCTAACAACCTTTTTCAAACACAAACCTATTCACTGAATTCTACAGCGTTACAGCTGTGGTGAGAACAATTGCATTTCATAGATGTGTTATTAAAATCCACAGAGCTCACCATTCTCTGAATGAAGGTAATGATTTTACTGACTGCTACTAATAAGCAAAGATTCGTTGTATATAATGTAAGAATCATATACTTCAATAGATACGTAATACGTTAAAAGAATTAGCACACATGGAGATATTCTAATTTAGCTGCCATTTACCAAAAACTCTTGTAGGACAAGGTTGATTCATGGGCCCAGTTGTGAAAGGTGCGGGTTCAGCGGGGCAGCCGCTGCTTGCCCTCTCCATAAGAGCTGAATTCCCAGCAACCTTCCCCTGGTGCATCCTAATTAGGGTCTGTATTATTATTATCAAAAGAAAAAAGGAGAGGAGGGAGAGAGAGAATTAGCCACAACAAATGGACCCGACACAATTATATTTGCACAATTACTGCCATTTCCATGGCAACCCAGCGCTCTGACCTCTCCCACCGTGCACCACTGCTCAGGAGACGTGGGGGAGGAGATGGAGAAGCGCACAGGCCAGCAAAGGGTTTGTCCTCAGAGCTAAAACAAAAACCCTACTTCTCAGTAACGGAAAATTGTTAAAACACCTGTAAAAAGCAAAACTAGCATTTCACAAAACTAACAGGGAGACACCTGTGCACTCACACAGCACAGCTGAGTACGAAACAAGGACCTGTGGCCCTTGGGACGCCCCGGATCCGATCGCTGCACAGAACAAGGGCAGAGCCGTAGCGAAGATGCACACGCATTCATCTCACAGCAACAAGGAAACTCCTTGCCCTAAAGTTTCCAAAACAAAACTTTAGGTCTCTTCAAAATAAAGACATTCTTCCTCTCCAGCCAATTCTTGTTCCTTCTCATGCCTCCAGCTACCACTAATCGCACAGCCGGCTCCCTGCCCTGGGCAGGCACGCAAACATTCAGGACACATTGCAATTACTGGGTAGATCTCATTACCTGCTAGCAGAAAAATTCCCTTCAGGATCACGCCAATCAGCACAGATTCCATGGCCGACTCCTTGTGGACATTTGTGACAGTAAAGGGAAAAAAAAAATGGGGGTGAATGGGGGGAGGAAGGACAGAAAGGGCTGGACTGAACCGGCAGAAGGAGTGCGAGCACTGCCCAGTGCCAGGCAGACAGAAAGGATTGGAGATGAAACCAGCCAATATAGAAGAGCCCTGCGCTGCGATCTAATCCAGGCCGGCTCTAACCCTCCCCAGCTGGCCCCTGTCAGCGCTGACACGAAGAATTCCTGCTCACAGCGTATTCTCACCCGGTGCATTACAGTAATACCCTGCCGTATCCACAGCATTAGCTCCAGCACTAAAAAGTCAAGAGACAATCTCTTGCCCTTGCCGCCTCCCTGGTGAATCTGCCACATTCCCTAAATAAGGCCAAAATATAGATTTTTCTTTTTAGACGCTAAGCCAAAGAGCCGCATTTCCGCTACCAGTCCAAACCACAGGAATGAGGAGAGCTCCGGCTCCAGAGTGGAACCCGGGCCCTGCAGCACACTGAGTGACCTACCCAGGGACCAGCACCTCGCGCAGTTTCCTTCCCCCATGTCTCCCATTCGGTGCATTTGTGAGCACAAGCGTTTCCACTCTGCTATATTCACTAAGTCTCAAGTTTTAACTACCGTGACCTGGTTCTCTGAAGTCAAAACGAACGGAAGGGAATTCCCTGCATTATGCTGACCATACTGGTTCAAACATGGCACTGCAGAATAACTACTTTCTTTCCTCATTAGCAACCTTATAAAATTAGCTGTTGCTATCTCAATTTTATCGGTTGGTTTTTTTTTGTTTGTTTTGGTTTGGGTTTTTGTTTGTTTCTAAATGTAGTCGCTCTCACATTGTAAAGTTCCTGAGGGCAGAATTGCTTTCATGTTGCAAAGAACCCAGAGAAGGTTCTTATTTCTGTAAAGAAATGTTATCTGAGAGCTTTTCCCCAAACTTGGAGTCTCTGTTAGTACCAGTGTCATGTCCAAGCAAACAAAAACTCCCACATGTCAGAGTCTGGAATCTGCGTTAGCAGTATCACTTCAAGATATTAAAAGAAAGCATTCCAAAAGCTCTTGTAGCTATTTGACTTTCTTCACTCAATCCTAACATGTCGGTCAATTTTACAGATATGTTAAGTGGGAGGGATATTGCGAGTGTTTGTTTGGAGTCAAAATTTCTCAGTCACATCTGGGTCCTATGCACACAGAGACCTGTTCTATCACAGATTTAAATAGTACCTATATTAGCTAGTACCACCCCTTCCACTATTGCTCAAGAGAAAACAAGTGGGCAGCTTGTGCCATTCAACCACCTACTGCAACAATGAAGTCAGAAAATCTATGCAAAAGGCCAGTTCCAAACAGATTGTGCAGTCACGAGCATCAGAATCTCAGAGGACACTTTTGGTCCAAACTCACCTGACACCAGCAGGGTCTAGACTGGAGCGTCCCCTCCCGCAGCATCCTGAGCAGACGGCAGGGAAATGGAGAGCTCTGATCACCCACAGAGCTGCGACCCAGAAGGAAGACTCAGCGTGGAACCCGAGGGAAGCAGGGGGACCTCACTGAGTGTGTTCCAGCTTCCTCCAGCTATATTTACCAAAAGGGCTTCTGTTGAAGGGGTAACAGTCCTCTAATCTCTTTACTATCTTAACCTCTGAGCTGCCCTTTCTGTGGAGGCTACATCTCTAAAACAAAGCTGACATCATGGAACACCTGCGCACACACACACAAATCTGTCCAAAGGTGGTTAAAAGGAAGAATCTCCCCTTTATTTCACAAGCCAGGAATTCAAGCATTCTTACAAAGTAACCGTTTATAGCCAGCTACACAGAGGTGTCCTTCTCTGGGGACCACTGACAAGCACATTATGGCTGAACAAAGCAAAGTTGTCAATAAGCACTCCAGTTATAGTGAGACACATTCACAATCCCTCCCAAATCTACCACCACAGCACCTCCTGATTTCTCAGGAAAGCGGCAGCACTCCTCAGCCCCGGGCAGAGCGCTCAGGATTTTACCAGGATCACAAGGTGCCGCTGCCGAGGACGAGTCTGCCACGGAAGCGTCGGGGCTCTTCCCTCTCGGTCGGGCTGCCCAGCGCCCCAGCGCTCTGCGTCAGGACTCCGCATTTCTAAAGGCAACTTTAGCAGGAGTGGAAATACGAGGGGGAGCGCTCAGGCTGTGTAAAAGCTTTTAAAGACTGAATGAGCCAGACTCTACTTGAGTGACTACACTCTTGCAAGTTAAAAATCAGTTTCCATTCCAAACAGAGGTACCCGGCTTTTTCATGTTCTGGTCCACACTATTACCTAGTACATACATGATGGGCCAAAACCATACCTATGAATAAATAATTCATTTGTGTTGTTTTTTGTTTTGTTTGTTTTTTCCTAAAGAGCAGACTTTTCCTAATATGCTGCTTCTCCTGACGACAGTTGACATAATTTCCAAGATCATGCAAGATTCATTGTCCTTCACATTTCATTCAGTACCCATGCAATCTTTTGATTCACACTTCTTACATCCTCCCAGGATACATCCTCTGCTAAAGCACAAACTGACACGTCGAACACTCTTTAGGACCTATTGAGTCGTTCTCTCAGGAATGGGGCACCTCTCCTGCAACAACTCCGCTTCAGAGCGAGCTGCCTCACCTCCCTGCTCTGCTCTAGCCCGGGACAGCACCGAGGCAGTTAATTTGCAAAGAAAGAATTTATCCTGACTCACATTGTTATCCCAACACTCCCCAAATTCCTCAGACCGGAGAAAAAAAAATAGAGAAAGAACCCCCTGCCGCCCCAAGAAAGCGTTTTCAGAGTAGCAAGTTCACTTTAATCAGCGGAGGCAGCTTAAACCCAAGTTCACGGCAGATCTAAGCTGCCACAGAAATGCGTTTTGAACAGAAACATTCTGGGAAGCTTCACAAAGTTGTTCTGTGATCCTAATATGAAGTAATAAGCTGTTTACCCAGCATGACTGTACTGGGATTAATTGACAAAGGAGGGGAGATTAATTGCTATTATTTCCCTGTCAGCTTCAGTCCTCCACACGCACTCACTGATCTCTCAGACTGCTCCCAGCCCCTCACTGCATTAATGTGTCAGAACTACCTCAGCTGAGACAAAAGTCCTTCACCAAGAGCACTATCCAGAAGAGCAACCTGCTTCTAATCCCCTTCAAGTACTAATGAACCCAAATTTGATGCAACAGAATGAACTCTAGCGCTCCTTTGCCCATCATCCTGTGTTTCTGTCAGCTTTTCTGCCCATGAGCAGGATTAAAGAGATCTGCAGTTTGGCAAAGCACAGTGAGATTCTGAACTCTGGGAGGATAAGCGAACGGGGCACATCTGTGAGTGGGAATTCTGACAAGTAGGATAAACTTTCAACCATCACTTTGGACTCTTCGGACTCATGAGATCTCAGCTCATGAGTACAGCACTGTAACTACCCAAGAAAGTACCAATAAAGACCTTGGATAAAAGCCTGTTTTCAAAGACAAAGGCAAAGTCTAAATTAGGAATACAAAGCAAACGAGATAGGCCAGAAAACCCCACAAAGAATCCAGCCCAGTTACAGGAGGTGTTAACTAGGCGTTGATTTGAGATTCTGGGAGAGAAAATACCTCTGTAATGGGTCTGCCCAGGAAAGAGCTGGACAGTTACACCAACACAGCCCAGCCACTACAACCACAGAAGGAAAACGGAAACTTTCCCATGCAATACAGGCCTCAGCCAGCCTCAGGAACGTCGCTGCCTGCTGCTGCAGGAAGCTAAAGGGACAAGGTTTGCTTCTGGCTTCAAGTTTTTCTTTTTCCCACGAGATGGCAGCCTGGTAACACTATGGAAAGGTTACATCCACCTCAAAAATGCAGAAATACAAGATTTTGCTGAGGACTACCTTTCATATAAACTACATTTGGTGTTAAATTGCTCAAAACAGAGAGTACATGTGGAATTTAAAGATTCAGAAGACTGAGTACAAATACTTTAAACAAATATGAGGTTTAGTATCAGTTAGCAGTGTACATTCCCAACAGAGTTGATGTGCAATATTCACTATCCCCTTGTTTCTCAGCTAGAAAACTGAGACCCATTAAGGTCAGGCAGGGCATTTCTGTAAGAATCCAGACTCCCCATTCCCTTGTAAACAGAGAGGGCTTCATTTGCTCACATGACAAAGACCTTTTGACCTCCTAACATAGCAGATTACTGCCTTCAGCCAAAACTCACTGGCTCTTATCATCCAGGGGTGTCAGGGAATGGAGATGTTTTACAGATGTTTTATGTGCTAGTGATCCAATCTGCTACAGTCAGTAGTTTGTGACAACTTGAATGTTAGGCACCCCTTTTTTAATTTGAAGGCTTGTTTTGTTCACCTTCACAGAACATGTATAAAAAATCCCCACAGTTCCCACAGTGAACTTCACTCCAGGATACAGATCCCCCAGCTATTCTGATCTTAGGCTCTTCTAAATAGCTGATCTCATGTCTCAAAATCTAGTTCATGATCTACCAGCTTACTTGACCAAAATCACAGAGCTTTCTCATGGCATTTGAGCCCTGAACTGCAGACATCCCACTGCACCACTGCTGCGCTCCCCGCAGTTCACCTCAGTCCTGCTCAGCAGCCTGGGCTGCCCGGTGCTGCTCTCCAGCCCTGCAGCAACGCAGCAGCTCAGCGGCAACACGAGAACCTGATTCCAGCCACCCCCTTCACCAGCATTACCTGAATAACCCGGCAGGCAGTGACAGAGGAAGCCATCAACACGGTCCACGCAGAGCCCTCCATTCTGACACGGCTGGGACTCGCACTCATCGATGTTCATAAAGCAGGTCTCCCCTTTAAAGTGAAAACAGAAGAGGCATCTTAAGTGCATGAGTGCATCAGTGAAGGAAAGAATGTGAATGACAACTGCATTCATGACTTTTGCACTTGTTTTCTGTCATCTATAAATGCAAAAGAATTTCTGTGTCTCTCCGGACACTCTGGTGAACAGATACCATCACCGAAACCATTAGAGAAAAAGAAGTACAGAAAGGCCAAATGATTTTCCAGTGTCATGAAAGGCAGCAGTGGCAGGATCAGAACTTCTGAACCATTCCCATCTGTGGAACAGTGGACCAAACTCTAGTTTTTCTCTCAAAAAAGAATAAAGTATTATTGCTTAGCCCCTCCTAGCAGGGGATTTCCCCGACTGTTAAATCCAGCCTCTTATACATGTCTATAAAGCAGGGAAAGGGTGATATTTCAGCTGAACATCCACAGAGCTTCTAGCTCCAAGAGCAAGATATCAAGAACCCTCTTCTCGTACCCACACTCATTATACAGTTGCTGTCATGAGAAAAGTCTCATCAGGAAACACCTACAATAGTTATCTGGGACTCCAGGGAAACAGTTTCCTCTGAAGGGGAGTTTCACAGATATCCGGTGGGGATGAATTCCGCCACGTCACGAGAGAGTGACAAAGAGAAACCACCTTGGCACCTGCACAGCTGGGGGCATCCATCAGAGCACTGGGAAAGCGCACAGGCTGCTGCCTCAGGCTCCAGACAGGCCTGCTGGACACCCAGGGACACTGGCGCAGCTCTCTGCAGTATATTCACACAGCGTGTGAACAGGAGCGCGTTCCTGATGCAGCACGCTGCCGCCCTCTCTAAGTACCAGTCATTAAGTGATTTGTGTTGCACAGATAACATTGCTCCACTCCCATCTGCTCAAACCACGCAGCACCTGTCAGGTGGAGACAGGATGAACAGTTTCTGCAGCGCTCACCTGTAAAGCCTGGCTGGCACCAGCACAGGAATCCAGCTGCTTGGCTGTAGCTGAAATTGCTGGGGAAGTCAGGTCGTGTTCCGTAATAGGCTGGGTTGGATCGCTCGAAGCACACGCCTCCGTTGTGGCAGGGATTTGTCGCACACTCATCCACATCCTTTTCACAGTGCTGCCCCGCGTAACCTGCCAGGAGACAGCAGTGCCAACACCACGCACAACTTCGCTGGAACCAATCTGCCAAACACTGTAGCTGAACAAGACCCAGAAGACACTGCAGCTCATCTAGCAGGGAGTCCCAGGACCCTCCACTTTCTCCATTATGTCAAACACAGGAGCCATCAATTTGCAGGAAAGCATTAACTTGTGACAGAAAACACATGATGGAAAGAGGTAGAAAAGAGAAAGACAATCTTATGGCTGATAATCAGGGTGCATTTCCCAGTAACAAGGTCACCTGGATCCTGGGATGGCCTGTAAAGGGCAGCAGTGGCAGCCTCACTGTTTCAGACAATTAAAAGAAAAAAAATCACACTGGACCCTGCAGCATCGTTAATTCTTTACCTTTTCCACACAGCAATTTAGCACATGCTCTCCATTGCAGCGTGCCTACATGTCAGCTTAGCAAACCAGATTTCCAGCCTACCTGGCCAGCAGGCACAGCTGTAGTGTTTGATTCCCTCCTCACAGGTGGCCCCATTCAGACAGGGTGCAGAGGCGCACTCCAGGATGTCCAGCTCGCAGTGCTCCCCCTCGAAGCCTGTGTCACTGCAGTCGCAACCGTAGCTGTGGGGCAGCAAAACAGAGCAAGGCATGAGCTCTTAATCTGACTGCAAAGCCCAGTACGAGCAAAGAGCAAATGAAGTTGTGATGTACAAAACACTAAATTGAATTCTTCCCACGGATTTCTACTCTAATTTTCATAGGTTACACTAAGCAGACCTTTGGATCAGTCCTGGTATCTAACTGCCTGAACATCGCTGATTTCTCACCTGTTAATAAGGTCTAGACATGTCCCGTTGTGCTGGCATGGCTGGCTCTCACATTCGTTGATGTCCACCTCACACTGGATCCCTCGGAACCCTGGTGCACAGGTGCAGGTGTAGAACCCAACGTGATCATTGCACAGGGCCCCGTTCTGGCAAGGGTCTGAATCACATTCATCTATTTCAGTGTCACAGTTCACACCTTTGTTACAAAACAGAGAAATATCTTTGTTACAGATCTAGAAAAGCATATTTGTGCTGCCTGGACTTCTGAGCTGGAACCACAAAAGCCACATTATCGACTCAAACTGGCCAGCATAGCGATCTGTTCTCACTTTGCCATAAGAAAATTAGGAGCTCATGAACAGTACGTGATTCACACAAATTAAGGACGTTTACTTTTTATTTGCAAAACAATTATTTTGTCTAGACTTTTGGATTTTAGTCTTCTATCAAAACTAAACAGTTTCCAGTATTTGTGAAGTTTTAGTCTCATTCAGGTTTGTTGAAGTAGCCAATTAGTCAGCACTTCACAAATAACATCCATAAAATCTTGACCTCGCATACAGCTCTTAATAACATAGTGATAGCTGGTTTGGTCTGGGATCCGTGGCCTGGCATCACCTCCAAACCTCAGTCATTACAGTGGCACCTGCCAGTCCACCTAATCTCCCCTTCTTGGCAAAGGCTCCCCGCACAGCGGACAGGGCCATCCTAATCCTGACGGAATGTGGGCCCCCTAATCTGCCCTTCAAACCCGTCAGCACCCACACAAAACTTCCTTCCCCCGAATTCCAGGTGCAAGCAGCAGGAAACAACCCGGCCTTGCCAGCCTGCGGCGATGAAACCTCTGGATGAAGCGCTAGATCATAAGGCAAAGCCTCACATTTGACATCAGAATAACTCGGAGCACAACAAGCTCCTCCAGCTGCCTGGGTCATTTATCACTTCCTTGGCAGGGGAATCCCACAATCCTAAATTGAGAATTCAGCATAAAGATAAAACAGAAACTGATTTGCAAAGACATAATTATGCTTGATACTTAAAATCAATATTAATCTTAAGGCCTACACAGACATGTTTTTTTTTTCCCCTCCTTCACTTCTGTTCGTTTTTATCAGTGAGTCAGCATCAGGGACGGCATTCCTGATGTTGTAACTTCTCATTCCACTGGTAATCAGCAGCATTCCTTGCAGCAAACTAACTCTTTAAACACTTCAGTGGGTGACAAGGAGGAAGGCTGAGAAGTTCCTGTGCTCGGTGGTACCAGGCAGACACGGCGCAGTACAGCTGCATTCCACTCCGATAAGCAGGGCTGGAGAACGGAGAACCCCGACTGCCTCCCTCACAGATAACTCACAGGTGGAGATTACTCCGAGTCACCATTAGCACAGATGCACAAAAAAACAGATACTTATATCACAAGCCAACAAACATTTGCCAGGCATGAAAGAATTGGAAAAGAAATATCCAACTAAAAGCCACTTTATTCCAAAAAGGCTACTTCCCTCACAGAAATCCTGCAGCATGGGACAAAGAATTACAGGCTGGATAGGCAGGGATAAATTACACCCGGAAACACTAAGTATACATTTCCTGAAAATAAATCTCTTTTGTTGTATATCTCCCTTAATTTTACGCTGAGAGCTAATCACATCTAGTACCCAGGTCTCAGACAGTCCCCCACTTCCACTCTTGGATCCACATGTCTCAACATCCACAGCATCCATGGAAATCAAAGCCTCAACTATTGCCCAGAAGCCGCAACAACAAGCCTGATGCCATTATTCACACAGTGCCAAACGCTCCAGAAATATCAGTCGTGCAACAGCTTTAGTCTCATAGCTGTAAAACAACAGCTTTTCAGGACAGCTGCTAACACCGCAAGACACACGAGGAGCAGGCAAAGTGTGGAACTGCAGGAACAGCGAGATGTAACCCAACCACCCAGACAACATGGAAGGTACCTGTGTAGCCAGGGACGCACTTGCACACGTAGTGATCCATCTCGTTCAGGCAGGTGCCGTTGTTCTGACAGGGCCGGGACGCACACTCGTTGATGTCTATGTCGCAGTTGTGTCCTTGGAAGCCTGGCACACAGAAACAGCTGTACTCGTTCAGCCCCTCTCGGCAGATGGCTCCGTTCTGGCAGGGGCTGGACGCGCACTCGTCAATGTCGTCTCTGCAGTTGGCTCCGCCAAAGCCAGGCTGGCAGATGCAGGTATAGTCCCCAGGACCCTCGACGCATGTCCCGTTGTTTAGGCAGGGGTGGCTAGAGCACACGGAGCTTTCTGTTTGGCAGCCTTCTCCACTCAGTCCTGTTTGGCATTTGCAGATATATCCATTTACACCATCTACACATTCAAAACCAGGATCTTTACAGGGGTTGCTCTCACACTCGTTAATATTAATGTTACAATCAACACCTGTGAAGCCAGGCTCGCAGATGCACTCATACTCCAGGAGTCCTGGAGTCCTGTTGCAAATCCTGGGGGCAGGACACGCGTGTTTAACGCACGCGTCATAGAGGAGTTCGCAGTTCTTGCCCATGTAGGCTACAGGCTCCACGGGGCAGGCGCACTGGTAACCCACTTCCAAATCCTTACAGCTCCCACCATTTTCACATGGGGATGAGGAACAGCCGCTATCATTTTCAGAGTATGAAGTTCCTGTTGAGAAAAGAGATGTTTTGTTAGTCAGCATTCATAGCCCTAAACAAGAAAGTTCTTCAGCTGACCATCACACACAACTCAGGGACTGCCCATCTAAATCCACCCTGCATGGGGCTGTTCTAGCCATCAGCTGAGGATTCTGGAGAATCAAACACTTCCTATAAGGAACACAACACGCCTTCATACCATGGCAATCAGGAATTTCTTACTAAGTCGGGTGACTAGATGCCTGGTTTTTAGAGGCACTCACAAACCAACCACTTGACTCGTCCTCGCTTTTAGGTGCCATTTGCCCTTTCTGCTGCCTTCTGAATGTGACTGTGGGCCAGCGAGTGACAGGAACGGTCCCTGGGAAACTCCACAGAGCTGCAGGTGGAGAGTGGGCAGTTACTCAAACGGCAGAGGCCTGTACAGCTCTGGCACTGCCCACAGCTCAGCACCCTCGGCCCTCACCGCGTTACGACCAGTGGAGAAACGCTGTTTTAAGATGCCAAGTTCCACACTAAGGATTTGCCAGGATCACGCACCAGCATCACTTCTCAGCTGACCTTGTGCATTCTCTCATTCATGCCATCATTATCCCAGCCCATTTTTGGTCATGTTTGCCTTGCTCTGGTGCACCTTCTACACACCCAGTAGTTAATCTGTGTCAGTGGTTTTCTATCGGCTCGCTGCCCCATGAGCTCCTCAGTCTCTTTGTACCTGAAGGTGGAGGCATCCGGCTTTGGGGCCTGAAGGGGATTTATAGGAGACTTTGGTTTACAAAAGCCTGCCCCTGCCCTGACCTCCCCCAGATTCCTCCCACCAAAAGACCGTAGTGTTTCTAAGTATTCTTTTGAGGGGCAGTGTGGGGGGAGGGAGGCTCAGGGATTTAGACAGCCCTTTCTCTTCCCAGCATCACCTCCACAGCCCAGCCCTTCCTTCCTCTCTCATGTGATGCTGGGAGAGCTGCTGAGCATTGCACTGTCCAGCAATCTCTTTATTCTGCCATCAACCCTTTTATTCTCAGATTCCCAGTCAGGCAGAAAACAAGATGACGGAATCTGCCAGGAATCTCTGTAGCAATTAAGAGTGGGAGCCCAGGAAACTATTTGCAAAAGAGCTTTACTAGGCAGGAGATGGGAGCCTTTGGAGGCTTAATGAGGAACCAGGCCCAGGCTGCACGTTCCACAGGCCAGGAGCACAGCCCGAGACAGACACCAAGTCCCCTGCGCCTTCGGAACAAGTGCTCCGATCTGCAGCAGACCCATCTGCAAAGGAACTCGCATTTCAACAGAACCACCGAGCACTGCCAGTGTTGGCAGCCTCAAGTCATTTCAAAGACTACATATATAGTATTCTGCTTTTGTTGTAAGTACACAGTCTAAATGCTTCTTGCAATTAAACATAAAACATCAAATCCATTTTCTACTTCCTGGTTTTTCCAAGAAATGAAACAATATCTAAATAACTTCAAATTATTCTGTGAACTGCAGCTTGCAGAAAATTACCCACACATTTGCCCTACTCAGCAGAGGTTACAGACGTATTAACAACGCTAACTCCAAGATTATATCATACTTTCTCCTGTATATAGCATGCTAATACTAATACTGGAAAAAACATTTCCCAAGGACGAAGCAAGCTCCTGTGTAAATATAGTAAATATAGTATAATATTCATTCAGTGGCTAAATAATTCCACAGATGAGACACTAATTCAAAACACAATTTGCTCCAGAGGGATGTCAGAAAGGGGGATTTCAGCAGTGAGAGTGAGCACACCACTGGTGATGTCCCCTAACGTTAAACACAGAGCCTGCAGGAGTTCGGTGCACTAAGGGGTATCCAGACCCGGACGGGCACCTGGCCGGAGAAAGAACACGAGTGACACTTTCAGCTCTAGTCTTGTTATTTTCATCCATCAGTCCTAGGGCATACAATAATTCCTCTCAATTTTGGAATAATTATATGAATAACATATGAATATGCATCAAATGCTACTAAGCAAAATGAATAAATTCGCTTTTCCTACTGTACAATATACCAACCATGAAAACACAGAATTCGGACTATGCTGTTCCATGAAAATGGTGAAATTCAGGTCAAAGAACTTGTTGAATGACACGAGTTTAATAGTTCTCGACAAAAGTAGTTGTTGCTGGATTAACAATAACACTTGGGACTGTTTTACGTTTCACAAGACAGGTATGGATCAGTGATGTCTGTAAGCGAAAAAAACATTTTAAAATATATTAGTCATGCCATCCTGCAACCCTAATCTGAAACGAAACCGGAGAAGCCCACAGTTTCTTTGAAGAATATGTTCCAGGCATTTAGGGGTGGATTAGGAGGCACTTCAAAGGCTAACACAGTGGCATATAAAGCATCCATTGAGCTCTTGCAGGACAGGTCTGGTTTTACACTTTAGAGGTAGGTGACAAAGACTTTCCCTAAAAGATGAGGTTTGTGACCCTTTGTAAGACTTTTAGGCAAGCAAGCTGCATTATCCAGTTTTGTTTTAATAACAGGCTTTAATAATTTTATACTCTATACCGTTAGTACATTATCTTGTCAAAGGACAGTTTCAACAGCAAGTTTTCTAGCCATAAAAAGAGAAATCTGAGATGAATGAGGAGCTGAGCGATCCGAGATGCCCGGGTAGCAGTGCAGCGTCCCTCACTGCAGTGACACGGGACAGGGAGGCTCTCAAAGAGCTGTACGAAGGTTTCTGTCCTTTTCTTTACAAAACAAATAACCCCCCTCAACTCTGCCTACTCAAATGTTGTGAAATCTCAGCAGTTATTTCCCCCCCAACATGAGTTGCATGGAAGTAACTTCTTGCACAACCTCTCCATCCTGATGTTATGTTGGCATTGCTGGCAGAAGGTTTTATTAGAGACCAATTATGAGTTGCTAAGACAAAAATACACAGGACAAGGAGCTTCAGTCATTTTATTACTTCACTGTTTGTGAGATGCTGCTTTAGCATTAGTCACCGGCTTCTGGTTTTTGTTTTTGCTTTTCACAGGTTTGTTTTTCAAAGCCTTGGGAAACAGGGGATGGATGGGCCAAGCTGGGGATACACCCAGCCTCGTGGAAGATGTTCAGTGCCACATCTACATGAACCTCTCACTTGAATTTTAGCAGCTAGAGCTGTTGATTTCCAGGCTCCGCTTAATTGTCACCCTATTCAGGCACACGGTACCTGGAGTTTCCGGCTCCTCACACTGCTTCACTGATAACTACCCCAAAGGTGCTCTTTATGGACACTTAAAATTCCAGTGAGAAAGCAGCAGGCAGGGGTTATCAGCCCAGAGGTTCCCTTGTTTCCTTCAGACTGAAGGACAATTTTGCCAAGTGACTAATGTGGTTTTTGTGGGTCGGTTAGTTTGGTTTTTATTAAAGTGTTATTCAAATGGAACAATATAATCTCCACAAACACATATAAAATTCTAAGCAGAGTCAGTGGTACTTACTGAAAATAACCCATCTGTGAATACCTGTTCATGTATGTGCACTGCACTCAGAGTTCATGTGCATATTTTCACTATCTGTTGCATACAATGTCTCAGCAAAATGCTCAAGATATACTTTGGGAAAAGACTGCTTCATGCTTATGAGTATTTACGTTCCCAAAATTATGACCCAGTCATGATGTGTGAAGTACCTTTTGTGCATGGATTTGTTGTTGAGTTCCTTGACTTCCATGCTATTTTAAATCTTGCTCATCTTTTACAAAAAGGTACTGCAGGCTTGTGGAGAAAGAGGCTTCCTTCAGGTGCCCTGCTTGCTACAACTGGAAAAGGACAACTTGTGACCAGGAGGTGAGAACATCAGGCTGCCCAGCAGCAGCCCCCCCTGCTCCACAGTCATAACCGAGGGAGAGGAACCCTCAAACCACAAACGCTCACGGTGCCAGCCCAACACGGCTCCAGCAGCCAGGCGGTGCCCTGCTGAGCACCGGGGCCAAGGGCAGAGCGGGAACCCTCCACTGCAAGTATCAGGGTAACACAACTACTAAATAAACTCTGAATAAAGGAACGGAAAGAGTTCTGTCTCCATGACAACGGGAAGGCATGTGCTTATATTAGTAAATCCCTGCTGACCTCTGCTGATCTCTGCCTCTCCTGGTCCGGGTGAAGGATTAGTGCCAGGGTACACACCACGGCCTGTTCCCAGCACCCATCGGGACCAGAGCCCTCAAGGGCCATTCGTGCTGGTCACCCACCCTCGCTAACTCTGGAAAGATGACGGCAGAGTAAAATCAAATCCTTCTTTAGGAAGTACCTTCAGTGTACCCATCCAGGGAGTGCACAAGGCCCTTTCGGGTGACTTCATGCATTCTAGGGCTTTACAAGCCTCATTTCTTTGTTGACACAGAGAGAAAACCCTTCCCAGATCTACACCAAATACCTGCTTCCTGATAAAGAAGGTAAAAAAGAGCATTACTGTTCATAGATTTGATACAACTTGTAGAGTTTTGGTAGATGAAGCACTAAGCCCAGTTTCTGAGCCAACTGCCAGTTCGGATACTAACTGAACAACCTCTCGGGAAACCCCTGCACCCGGTTCAGATTTCAGCTTTTCCTATTCCAATTTTTAGATTAATATCGTGGTTTCATCACTTTCCAGGCTTCTTACATTGGTTTTCTCTGTTATTGCAGACCAACAAGTTCCAGACCACAACATTTGCATGCCAGGCTTTTGGTGTGACAAAGCTTTTTCACGGCAGAGATATTTCAGTCTGCTAGTGTAAAATAAAAAGAACTCATAAGGGCCCAGACCACTGGACTTTCATGAAGACAGGCGGAAGAAGTGGCTCCGTTTCCCCTTGTGAAATTTGCATAATATTTACCCCCCCAAAGAAGCAGAAAGCTGATTCCTGTCTTTCTCTCACCCAGTAAACTGCTAAAAGGTGCCAAGGGTGGGCAGCAATCCCTACGGCTGAGCAGTGCCAATGTTATGGCCAGCGGCATTAACAGCATTATCAGAAATACCACTTCAGGGAATTAAACTTACTCTTAATACAGAACAAGTAGCCAGCTAAATCGTTTTCATTATCTGTCCGCTGTTCTAATGCAGATTTGAAGATGTAACTCCTATTATCATGCTGCTGGAACTCAGAGGACAGGAACTATAAATCTATGTTTTATGATAGCACTGCATATATTGCCACAGTAACTCTTTGATCTTCTGTGCTTATGACACCCCCGTATTTTCCCTTAATAAACACCCCTCCAAGCTGACCTCCAAGGTTTACGCATTCTCTGATCTCTCAGCTATTTCCACAGATCAAACACCGAGACAGGGGGTTTCCTGTGGATTCAGTTAACCAGACTGAATCACAAGCTTGAAGGTCCAATTCTTATTTAAATATATTGACAAGCAACAAAATGGCTGAAAAGCTTTTATGTCTTTGTTTCCACGTTTTGAAGTAAGATTTAAACTGTCCATAGGTCCCCGAGCTCATCTCAAGAGTTTGCATTAAAGCAGATAGCAAACTGCCAGGAAAAAGGTTTGTCTACACATGTCCTCCCTCAACAGGCATCCAAAGCATTTTCCAGGCCAAAGGTATGTGAATTACTGTGTTCATTGCTGGCTAGAGTTGTGGGAACAGCAATGAGTACACACTCAGTTCTGCCCTCCAGAATCTCCCTCAGAACACCACAGACGAAGCTGAGGGCTGTTCTGCCCCTCACACAGACAGCGGCAGGAAAAGCGGAGTCACAAGCAGTCTGAACCTGTCCCTCTGGAGTTTATTTCAAACAACTGGAGACTGGATGGGTCTGGCTGCAGGATGGTCTTATGGTTACAGGCAACCTGGGGGCAACAGGCCATCCGGATGATCAGAACTTTCCCAACACATTTTGAACAAATAACTTAGCCACTCCATGCTTCGATGACATTGAGACTCAGTCAACTACAAAAAAGAGTAGTCATATACCTCACAAGGGCAAGAAAAGGCATTTCCTTATAGCCTTAACATTCTAAAAGCACTACTTAAATACCACCATTAACTGTAGTTTAAATCTGGCAGAATTCCCCTTTCAAAACAGGAGCAGGTGGAAAGACTATGTAAATTGTTGCTTTCTTTGAGCTTTCCCGGCTGTAACAAGATGCGTCGTCCACCTGCACTCCAAAAGAAAACCACATTCTCAGTAAATCACTGTTGAGAAAAGAGCTTCACCCAGCAGTGGAAACTATCAGTGCGATGGGCAAACAGCACAAATCCCCAGAAACATGTCGGCTCTGGCAGCCACACACCCAGCAACACCCCACTGCAAGCGGCCTCCCTTCTGCACAATGCAGAGCCACCATAACTGCCTCACACTCCAAACCAGTAGCTATGGTTACGAGATACAAAAGACAGTCCTGCTGCTTCCCCGTGGCCAGAGGAATTCCAGGCACTTGGAGCGAATGCACCGGACAAAGAGGCTGGTACAAGAGGAAAAATAAAAGGAAAAAAAGACAAAACCCAAATGTAGTTTGACTTTCATAACCATAGTGTGAGGTGATCGGAGCAAAGGAAATGTAGAGATGCTTCAGAGGAGGGGAAAAAAAAGACTTGGGGAATCAAATGAAAAGTTGCAAACTTTCTCCAACTCTGCAAAAGTACATAAACTTCACCCACTAATGCGAGAAAATGCCAAATGCAGCAGATATTAGCAGAGGAAAGGCGCTCTGACTCTATGCTCTGCATGTTCTCCATGTTTCACCTGCACTTCTTCACGTCATCGATCATTTCTGTCCCCACTCATGGAAACCAAACGGGACTGGGACATCAGACACCGGTCTGGCAGCGCCAGGACAAGGAGGCCTCTTCAGTCCCAATCGCTTTCCAGTAAAAGGCTGGCCATGTTCCTGACGTGACCCTATAATCCCTAGATGACTAAACCAGGTGTCTGGGCCCAGCAGATCTCCAGGCACCCACTCCAGAAGAAACACAGAGATCTATTTTTCAGGCAGCATAAGAAATTGTATACAAGAGTGGCTTTTGGAGCCCAGAGACATGTTTATGTGAGCTTGAATCCCAGTATACTCAAGTATATTCTTTTGTAATAAAATAAGTTTTCAATGTGGGAAAAACAAACAAATAAACAAAAAAACCAAAATCCCCCATCAGTGTGATAGACTCTTTTGTAACCTCATCAGTTCTTGCATTTTGAGGATGGATCTGCTTTCTTCAAGATTTCCAAGTGAGAATACGTATGGACTGTCTTCTTCCTCCAGATTTTGTACCAGGGGTATCTGGCACCTGAATGTATCAGTACACTCCCCTAGGTACACTCCTCTTTTGCTTAGATGTATTTCTAAAGAATACAGAATGGAAATAAAGCTCTGTGTTTCCTCTGTATGGGCACAGTCGTAAAATTCAGAACTTTTCAACGCAGAAAATGGTTACTGTAATAGTTGAATACAATTACATGGTAGTGCACACACTTTTTGCTCTTGTGAATAAATGCATATGTACATGTGCACAGGCAGAAAGACAAAAGGAGACAAGAAATAAATAGAAGGAAAAACATATCTAGAATGAAATGCCTGTCTGCCTTCCAGACAAGAAGTTTTCAGCCTTCGAATCTAACAGTGAGAGTGACGTTTTCTTTAGTCACCTTTGCAACACAAGGGCAGGTTACAGATTTGATCCAAAGTTAATGCACAGTAACTGGGCAAGAATCAGGCACGGAAGACGAAACAACTTACCCCAGAGCAGGAGGAAGAGCGGCAGGAGGAGGGCAGCGCCGCCCGCCCTGGGCGCAGCTGTGCTCAGCTCCATGGCCGGTGCCGGTGCCGGTGCCCGCTCTCCGCGCACAGTCCCGGCTGCTCCCGCATCGCGGCCGGGCGGGCCCGCTGCACGCGCCGGACCAGCACTGCCCGCTGGACAGAGGCCGCGCCGGAGCGCAGGGAAAACGCGGCATGGATCTCCGGATCGGACCGCGCGGGGCGCCAGCGGCTGCACCGCCCGGCGGCCGGAGGGGCGGGCGGAGAACGGCCCGGGCTGAGAACCGGACGGGCTGCCCAAGGAGTGAGAAACTGCAGGACTACGAGACTCACCGCACAAGGCAACAAGGAAAAAGGACCTCGGGTGGGTTTTTGCTTTCTGTTGTTTGAACTCCATCTATAGAATGAAAAAACAAACCTGGTGTCTCCTCCATAGCTCAGAACCAGCTTGGGGACTGAGGTGGCTGGGGCTCATTTCTTGGATGCAGGATTCTGTATGAACTCATATTTACAAATAAATGCCTGATGAGGATCAATCACAATTTTCTGATAGAGAAATTTGTTCAAAGAGAAAATGACAAAAGACACAAAAGGCATACTGTTAATCCCAAAGAGCAGATCTAGTCCACATTGGTCCCTCCTGCTCTCTCTCATACATCAGGAGATGTCTGAACCCCCAAAAACATACAAACTCACAGAATGCACACGAACCCTCTTTCCCAGCTAAGGGACAGTTACAGAGATGAACAGAAGTTATCTGCATAACACAAGCACCAAGCCACACCTCCACCTTTAGATGCATGTGTTCAGTTTTATAAGTGAAAAAATTATGTGTCCATTGTTTTGTGAAAGTAACTGGAAAAAGACAGAGCCCACACTCAGTTGTGACCCACTAAGTACCTCTAAACCCACACCACAATTGGATTAAACTGACTGTAAGGAGAATTACGTCCCTTGCCTCACCCTTCCACGGACAACTAAGAATAGAAAGCAGGTAAGATGCCACATAAATTCCTACTTCAAACAAGAAACATGCAAGATAGCAAAGAATTGGTGCAGACAGGCGGCATGCAAGGAAAACAACATCAATCCTGCAAGGAGTCATTCCTGTTATCTCAGCATCCTTGCAGAGGACAAAGGCTGATGGGCCATGTGCAGGGACATTTACTGCCCTACTTTTAACTTCGGTGC
Organism: Columba livia; assembly: GCF_036013475.1. Lineage (NCBI taxonomy): Eukaryota > Metazoa > Chordata > Aves > Columbiformes > Columbidae > Columba > Columba livia. The sequence goes on from NC_088620.1 coordinate 1,562,309, forward strand.
AGAAAGCAGAACAGGCACAGCAAGAGCGTTTTCACCACCAAAACACTGCCGTTCAGCAACAAATGGTTCATCTCACTATCCTGCCTTGGAACGCTCCAAAGATGATATATCATGTGTTATCAACCTTATCTGGACCACCCTGCCCCCACTTTCATCTCTGGTGTCTTCCGTCTGTTTTCTCAAGATCAGCCTCAGTATTAGTTTCTTGCCAGCTACCACAACCATCTGGAACTCATTTCTCTGTCTTTAAATTCTCATTTTGCTGTCAGGGGGCTCAACCAACCGCTGACATGTGCAGAATCTTTCTGCTCAGGATCTTCTTGCCTCACCTGTGTGAATTATCCAAACAACTCATCTTTTCCACAACTAAAGCAAATGCTCATGAATCCATCGCACAACTAACACTGCAATAAGCCATTCTTCTTCCACTGAATACAGCCACTTCTGTAAGTCAACTGGTGCAATACTTCACAATGCAGGGGAAATAAAACTACCTGTAGTAATTTATGGCTTATGTGTCTACCTGAAGGACATGCTCAGCTTTCATAAAACAGAATTAGCATAACAAATCCCTACACATATGAAAGTCGAGGTCGTCCCACAGAGGCTTATGTCTCATGCAAGTCTGGTGCCACTACTGTGCTGTGTGGCCAGTGGCAGCTCGTACCCAACAGAGCCCTTGGCTACAGTAGACTTGGTACAGGAGAGCAAGGCTCAGAAAAGAGCAAAACAGTTTAGCAGAGTCTGAATATTCTTGGTATCTCCCAGTACATTTGAGACAGCCTCAAGCTGTAGCTTCTTGTGCTAGTGACTGAGTTTTACTTTGGAGTCACTTGGTCTGTCAAGTCCATGTCAATGGGTTCAAACTGAACTGCTAACATGGCAAATGTGTCGATAATATTACACATGCAGGAATGCTATGAACGGTGCCTTCTTGAAGGATTTCCTGCATTTCCCACAGCAGGGTTTGGACTTGAGCAGCCTGGGAAATGGCAGCAGCACGTGGTTCTCAGCCGACATGTTCCGCAGCGGGGACACCGTCGTGGCTGTGCCGCTGCCAGGACACGCTGCGGGTGCTGGGGCTGGAGCAGCTCAGCAGGGAGGGTCCTCCTGAAAAGGTGTTTGTGCTCTCTGACCACTGCTAACTGCCGGCACATCCAAGGGTCTGCCAGGACTCAAAACCCAAGCTAGCAAAGCCTGCACAGGCCAAGACATCCAACTTCCTTATAATAATCAAAATACCTTCATCCAGTGTCTACCTGTGAGGATATTAGCATTTAATTTTTTTCAAGACTCATAGTTACATTTTTATGACACTTTGCCAGCACTAATGGAAGACCATTTCTGTGCTAGACCCTTGGGCATCTGAAGGCCAGTGTGGGTATTAACCAGCTTAGTCCAATTAGGGGACCCTGAAACAACTCCGGTAAGGCCCTGATTTGTTAGGCTTGCCTACACTTCCAAAGAAGGAGCACAATTGTGCGGATTTGTTATCTAAAGCATAAGCCCCAAGTCCTTAGTCATCCTTGCTAAAGCCTTCCCCAAACTGGCCATGGTTTGTGCTACCTCTGTCTCGCTGCAGTCCAGCATCTATAATCTGCTCTTTAACATAGCATTAAAACTAGAGCCAAAGGACACAGCTGCTTTCGTCTGCGTAACACTCATTACAAGAGACTTAAGGACAGCATAACAGCAAGGCTTCTATTCTCAGCAGGCAGGAAACTTTGCAAGCCGGAAATGCATGACGTGAAAATGGGGCAGCAAGCTGGATTAAGAGAAAAGAGAGACAGTAGGTCTGGGGTACTCAGCAAATCCTTTCTGTTCCCTTATCCTATATTTTTGTACACTTTTCACAAAACAATCCTATACATTTTTCTACAAATGGTTCAGAATGAACTGTGCAGTGAGGTGCCTATGCAAAACAGCCTGTGCTTTCCATTCAAAGAACAATGTACGCTTGCATGAGTCCCACAACCTCTCCTCACACAGGGCTTAAAATAAGCCTAATATTACAGATCGGATACTAGAGGTTAGACGTGCGGTATGACAGCCAGTATCACAGCCAGGCGCTGGTAGGAATAAAGACATTCCCATCTCCTGCTATACACACATGGTACCTGCCTCAGAGGAGAGAGCCCCACCTTCCCTCCTCACCGTTCTGGAACCTCACCACTGAATTCAAATCTGCCTTCCTGAATTGAGCCATGCAAGCCAACAACATCAAAATCTTCTCATTTTTCCCCAACTTCATCCTCTGGGGGTTAATAGGCACAGCCATGAACAAATGAGCCCACACTAACAGTGGGTGCAGACTGAGAACTTGGGAGGTTGAACTAGGTTAAGGAACAAACTCCAGTTCCACTCAAAAACAGAGTTCAAAAATGACTGCTTCAGTACGCTCCTCTGCTCTCATCACTGCTGAAAAGCGACACGTGCATTTTTAAAAGTTTGGGGGCTGGAATTTCAAGCCTAGGGACTCACAGGCCAATTCTGTGAACTGAAAAGTTCAAATGCAGTTTGGTCACGTAATGCTCTGGAGACCTCCAGGGCCCAATCTCTAACCCACAATTTGCTCTCTCCCATAATAAGCAAAGCGGCAGCCCTTAAAACGCATTGTCACCACTTTGCCATCTGGCCACTAGATGTCCCTTCTGCACCGCACACATTCAAGCCAAATCCATAGTGTGAAAACAAGAGTTCACAAGAAATTCATGTATCACCAGCGCTGCCAAACGAACGCAAGCAGACACAGCCTGAAACGCGCGGGACGGTACCAGGCAGCACACTGAACACTGTGAGACCCACTGCAACAGCCACACAGCAGAAGAGCCATGGAAGAGCTTTGACAAAACTTTAAAGTTGCTATTAAAACCTACAAAACCCACACAATTTCCAGACTCGAGACACCCTAATTGCACTTTTTAGACACTTTGCTAATCATTGCTAATCAGAACTGCTGGCAAGGAAATCGAGCTACCTGATAAACCAGAGAGCACTGAGCATGACACAGATCAGTTGTGGGTAATGGCAACGAATTGGTGTGACAAGAGAGAGCAGAAAGGTTAGTATTTCTTGCTATGCAACAATTCAACAGAGTAATGTAACAGATGGTCAGAGTTCTGACCCAGTCTCACTTCCCTGGAGCACAATAATCAACTTCAGATAAAACTGTAGCATTGAGGAAGAAGAGGGTTGGCAGTTCAGCAGGACAAAGGCAGAATGAACATTTATTTAGGAGAATTTCATAGGGAACATCTCTGTGGGTTAAGACTGAATGTAGCATGCATACCCCACATGCGCAGGTTTGGGCTCCAGCTCCTCCCAGCCCTGGGAGCCCGGCCAGCAGGCGCCATCCTGCGGCAACGCAGTCCCGCTGGCCGTGCACCCGCGCCAGGCCCACGGCAGGATCCGTGGCAGTCACACACCCGCACACAGCAAACCCGCACTGAACTGCCTCAGCTCAGGAACTGTGACAACACCCGGTCCTCTTTAAAGAATACCACTTCTACAGAGAAATGATATCTTAAGCAGAACTTACTCTCATCAGTATCATCGTCAATTTCTCACAGACCCCAATATTCGCGTGCAGACTGTGGGAAGACTAAGGGTAGGATCTGAGGGGACAAGCTGAAGCAGACTGGCCTGAATTCTGAAATCACCTACTCTGCCTTGCAATATTGCCTTCTTGTGCAGAGATCTTCCTCACCTGCCTCATTCCAAACACTAACGAATTGTCAGAACCGTAAGGATATGCAATACATGCATGGCACCTATAGCTTCATCTTCAATGTGCGAGCCCACTCAGAGCAGATGCAGACTGGGCCGTACCTGTGCCAGGTTCTCTCTAAGGGAAGTCACAGAAGTGAGGCTCTAACCACGGCCGGACCCTTTGATCTACACGAGCCCCCTCTGGATTGCTGCAGGTCAACATCAAACCCTTTGATCCTCCTCCCCTGCTCACAGCCACCTGGTGGAGGGGAATCCCTTCCCAGGGGCCTCCGGGCAGAGGGGAAGATGAGAATGTTGAGCAGCCAACACTGTAACCAGGTCTCAGGCAAGAATTTCTGCAGTAAAACGCTATAGCAGCAAGAAGGATATGTCCAATACGTTGCCTGGATCTAAGAGTGTTTTGAAGTTGTGTTGACTGCTGAGAAGTGGTTTTGCTACTGTTTTTGTCAAAAGACCCAACACACTTGTAAATACAACTCTCACGCCACTGGAGGGTAGTGCTGGGCAGCTTTCGGATTCGTATTTCACAGGCTGGAGCTTCCACGTTGGTCAATTGTTTCTTGTCCACAGATGCCCCAGAATAATGGCCTTACGTGAAGTGGGTAAAAGGTCACGTCCCTCAGACATGATTTTAAAATAGAGAATCCACTCCTGGCTATTGACTTCAGCACTGTTATACACTTAACTTGAATTTCCTTGTTTATTTCCCCTCAGTAATTTAATCCTATTGGCAATTTCTGTTAAAACAATAAAGCTGACACTTTGTATTCCCACCACCAAATATCCACTGGAGTTAATGCTGAAGACAAAGCCACAGTTCATCCTCTTTGCATGACTTTAAAGCTCATAATCCTCCACTAAATTAGCCAGTAAGGACAGTGATTTGCCAATCATGCCCAGCAAAGGACTTGAGCTTTTGTCATTTTCTGTTGCTTTACAGAAAGGTACTTCAACTATGAGCACATCCTTGTGGGCTGATAGAATCTCACTGCTGGATCAGAACAGGGTCTGACAATTTAGGAACCAAATAATTTATTTGGGCAGTAATACGCAGGAATTGCCACTGCACCAAAGGACACAACCCTTCCCAATTCATTCATTCATTCGCCTTCAGCTGAACCTGAGCTTCCAGGGGTGAAATAAGGCCAAAAGGAAGTAACGATTGAAATGGAGTCTGTCCGGCACCGAGGCAGGTGTCAGGCACCTGACTCACACAGCCCCACCAAGGACAAAACGGTCGCTCGCTGTTCGCTGTGGTGGGACCCTGGGAATTTTGAGCAGATGTTAATAGGATGAATACACACGAGTCACACAGCCTCAGAATGATAATGCCTCTGAATACCAAAAGCATATTGATCTCCTGAAGTGCATAGTCAGAACATTTAACGACTCTAGAGAGTGCAGGGAAACATTCAAAATCGGAAAAGAAAAAAGAAAAAAAAAAAGAAGAAAAGATGCTTTAGACTGGGGAGTTTTATCAGGTAAAACAGCCTTAGGGACACACAAGGAACATTAAAATGCTACAGCACATACAGGTACATATTGAGGGATGCCAAGAATGCTCACTTCAGGTATAGGAATGGAAGAATGAATTTACAGAACTCGTATGATTACAACAGGTCTAAAACCACTTCTTCTAGGTAGAATATTAGAACCAGAAAACACCTAAAGAGGAAAACAAATCCTTACTGTACTGTCCTGATGGATCAAAAGTGTAGGGAAAGAAAAGCTAACACCAATGACGCAGAGAGCGCAGATACTCTTCAAAAGAAAGTCAAAGTGAAATTATTTCTATTTGAATGACCTCAGCTGTTGTTAGTGATGCAGATGGGGGCTTTGTTCTAAACGCAAATCTCATTTCTAACCTGCAGTGTCTTTTTCAAGTGTGAGACATTTGAAAGCTCCTTTTTAAGTGGGGCCGCGTACCTGGGAAATTCAATTCAGTCTCTTTTCTTTGACATCTCTTTAGTTCAGCACTGCACACACCACCAAGAGCAAGACGCCGTTCTCCGCACCGAGGCCGAGCGGTCCCACGGTGTGCGCTCCCTGCTCCGCCCAACCCAGCCAGGCCTTTCCAGCTCACAAAAGCAGGCAGCTCCTTCAAGGAGGAGGAGACTCCAGGACGACAGGACTGCAAATTACCAGCTCCTTCGAGGTGTTTTTCTTTTTTTATGAGCTACAAATCAGTCTAAGTTACACTAACAGAAAGGTCCTTGTAAAGTTCCCTCTCAGCAGTGCCACCATAGGAGCATGTTGTAATTCTATGAACTCTGGTCAATAGTATTATATATCCGCTGAACCACTAGGAACATTAAGCAAATACATTGAAGAGAAAAGAAAAGATTCCAGTTGTCCTGAGCTTCCCACTCTCTGACCACAAAACCACACTCTCACATCAAATGGGGAATGAAACTCAAGGGACATTTTAATCCTACACCCCTGCTCTAATTAATAATCCTACTTTATCAATATTTGATGGTGCTGTTATTGTGTCTCCTCTGACCATTACACTTTTCATATAATGCTCTGAATTATACTCTCTATAGCAATGTAACAGCAAGGTATCACTTGCAAGGTAATTCGGACAGAAAATCTGTCACCTAACACGGCGCCTTTCCAGAAAATCCTGCTGCAGGACCAGCCTGGGAGATACAGCACACGTAACTGGGTAACGACTTATGCAAAAAGATATATTGACTCAGCCCTACATGACTTTTGTGGCCCACTGTATCACTATCCTATGGAAAAGAAAATATATTAATATGCTGAAAAGCAAACCAAAACACAGCTAACGCTGAACACAACAGAACAGTCATTGTGGATACTGGCAGAGAGAATCACAGTTAATAAGGCACAAATGCAATTATGACAATAAAAACTTATCGTTTTTTGCAAATTAAAGTGTTGAGGAGGAGGATGTAGACCACCCTGTGCTAAACAGAAGTGTCTGTCTCTCCCCACAAAACCTTAGCTCAGGTCCCAGCGGCTCACTGGGACGAGTGCATGATGAGCAGTGCTGGGGCGGCTGCGTCTCCACAGCGCCCAGAGGCTCCTGCTCCACCGGTTACCACGGGCACAGCTCCACCAGGCAGCACTCGGAACTGCAAATGCAATAACTCCCAAAACAGATGTTGTTAACATGATCAAGAATATTAACTCAGCAATTGCAAGTGCTTAAACTAATGTGAATTGCTTAGGTAAAAAGCAGCTCAAGAACAATTACGTGCAGCTACATGAAAAGTAAAACATTCCTCAATCCACATCACGCTCTTTAAGGATCCTCTTTGGGAAGCAGAACACATAATCAAAATTCTCCATCAGTGCAGAATGGTTAAGATTAGTCCCTGCTGCTGAAGAACTGAGACGCAGGGAAAGCCCGTACAAATTCATGGATACAGACAGTAGTATCATGTCTCACACTAGAGTCAAAACCTCAAACACCAGCAGCTATCTTTGTAACAGAGAGAGCATAAGAAGTTCTGAACCATCAAACTATTTGCTTCAACTCCCAATGAACAGAAAACGGATTTGCTGCAATAATCAAATTAGGCTTGCTTTTACACTCCTCTTCCAAGGACATTATGCCTAATCCTGATGATTCAATTACCAGCTTCTGGAGAGCAACTAGAAACACAGTATATGTTCCTTACCTATCACAATCTGGTTCACAACACGAATAAACAATATTCTACAAACACTACTGAATATCTGCTCCACGAGACCTTGCTTATCGTTCCACACCTGAGGGAGCTGCATGCTTCATTCCTCAAAGATGCTGCACCAGCTCCAGCTCTGTGGCACAACCTTCCACCCCACGCAGGGAGCCCGTGACCCCACCAGCTCCGCAGCACAGGGACGAGCTGCAGCGTCTGACCACAAGAAAAATCAAAGTCAAGCCCAGGAGACCTACGCAAATTGAATCTCTGCTCTCCACTTTGGGTTTCATGGTCTTTTTAAAACCTACATGACATTGTGAACTTCATAAATACATACAGGAATAACCACTCACTTGATCTACAAATAAAGGAAAGGGAATTGACAATTTTGCATTCGCAGGACTTCTATGGAGGATTGAGCTGAACACTGTGAACTGAGTTTATGCCTAACCCGGGGCACACAGACCCTGCTCACCACCGATGTGGTCTCCAGCTCTTATTCCTCTCCAACTCCATCACGCCATTCAGAGCAAGTTACACACAAAGTTGCAGAACATCACTGCTGATACATTCCAAGCCAGAACACTTCCCATTATACAATAGCTAGTAAAGTGGCCTTGGGAAAAAGGCTCTTTAAGGACAAGTAACTTTTATCAACTGTTTTTTCTGACAGGAAACTTTGGACAGACTGTACAAGTAGAAGTTCAGGACAGAGTTTATAAACCATAGGCATTTAACCTCAGAAATAAATATCACAAACCCTCCAAATAATGATAATTTCACCTAATAAAAACTGGTTTGCCCACACAAGAAACACTGACATAATTAAAGATCATCTTAGTATGAACCATTTGATAAGACTTCAGTTAACTGAAACTCATCTAGCCACTTTACCAGGTTAGCCACGCTGGCTCTATGTGCACCAGCTGCACTTCATCAAGCAGGCGTGCTCTATGAACAAAGTATGCACTTATCCAAATATTGTGGACCTCTTCTGACACTCCAAACGAAGACAGCGAGTAAGCATAAACACACCAAGATGTTTTGGTAGTGCTAACTTTCAGGATCTGCTACTAAACATTTGTTAACTTTCCAAGAAGAAACACAAATATGGGTTAAAACCAGAGCAAGCAGCAACTCTGTGTAAGAGAGAAACCAACTACTCAACATGATTTACAGATTCTCAACAGCAGCAGTTACTGCAGAGATTGAATATACTATCTACCACATTTCCATTAATTCAGAATTATGCCACTTAGAATATTATTTTTTCATCCACTATATTAATATTTTCCAAAGCCAAGTCACCGCTGTTAGAGACGCAAAATCTCCATTTGCCTGTTATTTCAGCACGGGTTGGGAGTTCCCATAACTGGCATCCCTCTCTTATTCCTAAACTTGTTAACGTCAGAGTTTCCCAGTCCAGACGTGTACTCCTCTATTTCCTGCAACACATCTAGTTTTAGACTTGTACGCTGCATATTTGGTGTCTCAAGTGCTGCACAAGTTAGTTGGGAAATGCACCTTTCTCTTTTCCTTCGTTATTTGGCACGAAGCCTGGAAAAATACAAATGTACAAATTAAAACTATAAACCTGAGATTTGTCAGATTCCTGCAAGGCCTTCTTTTGGAAGAGTTCAGGTAAGAAAAATGTGCATGCAGTATTTAACAGAAAGCAAATGTTCTATAATGCTTATTGACTATTTCATGGCTCTTAGCATCAGGGTATCCAGGCTCTTAAGTAACAATGTCAACAGCACTGACCTCTGCATCCATTCAAAGATCCAGACAAACTGGCCATCTGTCAACCTGTCTTTATCAGCCGCTCCAGCTTCTTCCTGGAACAGACCTGTATCTGCACAACCTTTTGGGAAGATCCCTGTATTTCTACATCACACAAGTTCCACCAGGTCAATTAAACTCCCTTTCCAGTCTCTGCCACACCATTTCTGAAACCCTTTCCAATGCAGTACAGCTTAGTTCTGCCCTCGGTGTTCCAGTCTTGTGTTCATGCAGTTTGGACCATTTCCTTCATTCAAACCCTGTAGACACTTGTGCTTCTCAAGTATTTAAGCACTTCAGCTTTGCTAAAGCATTTTTTCAGTTGCAGTTCTCACGTTTTGCTAGGCTGGACACATGCAGCATGCTACACAGCTTTAAAAAAGTCACGGCAATACCCTTCGAATGGCCCAAGCAGAACAGCGCACCCCAGAGCACGTGGCCCTGGCAGGGGCTGCGCTGGCTGGAACGCAACCTGCTGAGCGCAGCCGCCAGCATTCAGTGGTAGGAAAACAGCATGACTGTAACAATGACAAAGACAGCGAGCGCAATTTGCATAGCGTTTCACGAGCAACACAGACACAGGCATTTGCAGACTGAGTTTAGGTTCGTTTGGGTTTTCTAACCCCAAATGTCCACCACATTTCCAATAATAAAAAGCCCAAATTAATCAGAGTCAGTTCTGAGAACGCAGTATGCATGATTTCAAACCCTTTTGCAAAAAACAAATATAGAACAGAACAATTTGCAGGATAGGGCATAACTCACAAACTGAAGAAACGGGTCACAATGGACAAACTTCTGCCACCAGCTCTTTCCAAGTTTTAGACTTCCGCAGAAGCAAAATAGAAGATTCAACAAATAAAAATATTTATGCATTTTTAAAGGCCCCGCAAACATTCTGTGCTAGATACTTCTACTCTTCCCCTTTAAATTTGCACAGAACACTGTTTTTGTAGCTGCCAGTTGTGTGACCTTGCTGGGAGTCAGCAAGGCAGAGATCAATGGAGCAGCGCTGGCTGCCCCAGGGCCCTTGGGAGCAGCCGCTGTGCGCAGGGGACCAGCAGCACCAGCCCAAAGACGGACCAGCCGCAGGGCTGATGAGCCAAAACTCGGAAGAAAGTCTCCCCCCAATAGACATCGGGAGCGCTTATTTACGTATTACGCTCCCCATTTCCAGTGACCCTCATGGTGTTGAGAAACAAATCAAATTGGCCACTCGTCTCTTGTCAAGGAAACAGGAGTGATTTGCAAGTCAGCAGGAACATCCCAATACTCAGGAAAATTGTTTCACAGCACCTTGTTAGAGACTTGGCAGGGGCAGGTAGCGCTGTCTGCAGAAGCTGACTGATGACACCAAACACAGAACATCTGGGACATGGAGCAGGAAAATTCTGAAGATCTGCCCTACAGAACCGTATAGACTAGGGAGAAGAGATTTCCAAGAGTGAGCCTTCTGCTGTGATTTTGGTTACTGGAATGTGCCAAGCCCCATATGTCAGACCGAGGTTTTAGTGCACTGGCTGTATCTGTTTGCTCTGGAACTTCAACTGCTTCGAGATGAACAGACCTCAGAATCACAAACTGTTCTGACCCCGCGTTGCAATACCAGGTTTGGGTACCAGTGCATTCAGGAAATACATCAGCTTCAGCAAGGTCAGTATTTGATCTCAAGGGTACAGCTCGTGAACATTTCCCAAATGCCATTGAACTCTGGCTGTACTCTCACAGAATTTTTAATGAAATTATAAAACTACTTAATTATAACCAAAGTTTTCATTATAGCAAGATTTTTAGATCAGATTGCTGACCACAGTTCAAAGTGTTTTATTTCTATCTAACAATTACTATTATTCCTAAGAGATCTCCACTTTCTATTGATGAAAATGAATCTTGGTAAAGCTTTTTTCCAAGCTATTATGATGACTGTACTGCCAGCTGCACTCAGACAAACTCTGTTTCAAGTTTTAGGCTTCAGGGTCATCAAAAGTCACCCAGCTTTTGCTTCCATCAAAAAAATACAGATGCCCATAGACAAAAAACAGATAAGGGAAGGAGAAAACATGCAGCTAAAAACCAAAGAGAAAAGAAAAAACCACCACTGAAAACAAAAACTTTTTGTACCAGAAACAGATTGAAAACAGAAAGAAAATTAGCATTTAGGAATGAAAAAGCCTATTCACTGTTGATGTTAAATACAACACCCGCAGAGATGGAAGCTGCGTTTATTTTTGATAGCAGCATAAACATTAAAGATAAGCCAAGAGCATTTAGAAAATATGGGTGCAGTACAAAGGCTCATGTGATGAGAGATATTTTGCTTTTAATGTTGACCTGGAAAACCTCTTGTATGACAGAGCCTCTTTTCAGCGGAGTCACAGTCCTGCCTGGTTACTCTGCCTATTAGTGATAAAAAGGCCACCCAAGTTGTTTCTACTTTGGAATGATGGCAGGTCTGCAATCCTAAACTTCAAAGGAAAAGGAAAAAACCCCTAATATATCTAAGGACCTGCACAAAACTCCTGTCTTCCCTCAGCTGGTCCAATCACATTCTTCCACAAAACAATCTCTCTTACAAGTGTATCATCATTTTTCTAGAAAGAACATACATATTTCCCCAAATATTTATCTACTTGCCACTGACATGTACGAAAATACTTATCTCCTATTGATAGGAGATAAACACACATGTATCCTACCCACACAATGGAAAAAACCTAGCTGATTTCCAGATTGGTTCATCACGTTTACAATCCCAATAATACAGAAGTGTTAACCACATCAATCACAATCCTGGTGAGGGTTAAACAATCACAGGATCAAATCTCAGATGTGTATTATAAAGTATTATAAGGCTGAAACCTTGGCCACCTCTGAGGTCCAGCCCTACTTTGGATGTCTGTTCTTACAGCCCGGGCTTCTCCAGGGAGGAAAGCTGCAGCCCGACGGTCAGTCTTTGGTACTTCATCCCATTAAACTGCAATGAGAAACCCGCCGTACGAGACACTGCCAGCCCCACAGGCTCAGCCACAACATGGCTCTAGAACCTTCTTTCTGCCACCCTTCCTCGCGCAGATGCCCTGTAACCACATGGTTTTTTAAAAACAAACAAACAAAACCTATTAGCTATTAATAAAATATTAACCATGAAGCTTTAATTTCTCAGGAAATACACACAAGACAATGAAATAATCTCAGCAGAAAAATGTCCGCATGTGCACACTCACATTTTAAAGAAGGCTGTTCGCTGCTATGAGTTTTGTTCCGGCCACTAGTAGAAAAGTTTCAATTATACATTCAGCAGTTGTCAGATGGGGAAGAGAATAAAACCAGTGGGCCAAAGGCAGCACAGTCTACAAACCAATCCCGATGTTAGGGTGGGCAAGGTTAGCTGTGTCAACTGTGCCCTAAACAGCACCTCCAGCAATAGGATTCAAGCACTTCCGTCCACACGCGGTTCAGGAAGCTGCTCATTCTGGCGGGTTGTAGCCAGACGCAGAAGGGAAGGGATGCGGTGACAGGGTCACAGCACAGGGTAAGGAACACTCCGTACCCTGACACCCAGCGAGCCAAGACACATCCAACAAAAATGGCAAGTCAGAAGATTACCAAGCAGAGCAGAACATACTGAGAAATGCATGCTTTTTTAAAACCTAGACCTCTGTTGTTTTTAATAATTGATATAAAGTAGCAAATGACTCACTAATTGCACTTCTAAACTGTAACCCAACCTGGAATCAATCACACATGGCATAACTTTTGTTCCTATTTGAAGCTAAATCCACCACAGTGCATGCAGTAGCCTCTCTAATAATTGCATTAGTCATAACCTGAAAGTGTTTCCCACTTACTTGGTTCCAGTTTTGCTTGCTTTTCAAGCTGATCCTCATCCCCATTGCTAAAAAGATCTCTGAAATGCTACCCCACATAGCCTGCTCTGGGACTTGAAGAGCACTGTGGTACATTTCATGGTGTGATTCCTCCTCTTTTAGCACCTAATTTTCCTCCGTTTTATCTCCTTTGCTCCAGCCCAAGTCAAACAACTATCATTCAGACTGCAGAGTATTGGCAAGTACTCTGTGAAACTCTCGGTAATGAGTTAGGTACACAAAGAACTGCCAGATTTATGTATGTCATCTTTTGTTTTGCAGCACAAATTCTAGATTTTTAAGTACCCTCCACACTGGATAGTCATTTGCTTGATTCTCTCCCATTTATTCCTGAGATATAGTTTAAAAATATATTAATACAGATCCTGTAAGCATTTTTCAGAATAACACTCTTTGCTATATCATGCCACAGCTTAATCAGCTAGTAGCTGTGGGCCAAACAAGAACAAAGGCAGAACAGAATGAAACAAAACAATAAAAGCTGGTATCAAGTCTACACAAAACAAGGCAAGTTCTGACACCTAAAACACCACAGGATGCTCGAGGAACAGCGAGATGGCACTTGAGAACTACCAAACACTAACTCAATCAACTTCTGCAGGATCCATGCTAGGAAACAGGGAGGCAATGGGTATCTACCCCAAAGGCTTTTCTAGTGCTGCTATCATCTCACGTTTCTTTTCTCCCACTGTGAATCTTGTGCCCACATCCTGCAGAGAAACAGATTCAACTCACATCTGTCAAGTTTTCACTGTTGAGTTCGCTTTCCCCACCCCCAGACCACTCCCAGCAATCGACTACTCGGATATTTAGCCTTTGATTTTAATGCAGATTTGCAGAAATATTTTATTGACTCTGGGTTTTAATACTTGCACACTCTGCAAAGATGGGGGATTTTTAAAAAAAATGTTTACCCTTTCGGAATGCAGCTTTAATCCGCTCAACATCTATTTTTATGCTGCTTATATTATAACCTTTTAACTTTCACCTTCTGCTCTCTGTGCTGTTGATTGTGGCTTTTTGTGGAAGCCAGATGCCATCAGGGCTTTTCACTTTGTTTTCTCTGTCCCCTGGCGTTCCACCTCCCTCCTTGTCTCATGACTCCTTTCCAACAAGCAAACACAGCAAGACAGAACAGTGGCTCTGGACACTGGTTTATGTTGTATGGAATTGTTTCCCAACTTCATTCTTGTCATTAGACATCAGTTGTTTTTTCAAACGCCAAGATTTTCTTGAAAACACTTCACATTTGCAAGTCATCTTCCTAGCTTATCACCTTCCTAAACCCAAGCCTCATGTGTGGAAAGCATTTAAACACTGCCAAACTTCAAAGCATGCAAACAGCCACATTCAATGTGCGATTATTCCCACTGAAATCAAGTTTAACACATACAATTATTTTTTGTTTATAGATTAAAAAGATGTAAAGTCAAGCAAGTTCTTTTCAATTTCTCCAATTTCTAGTTATTTTAATTTCTTGTGAACCCTATGAGACTAATTTCACATGTAAAGATTTTTTACATACACGCCTCATACAGAGTTATTTTTTTCCAATTCCAAGTCTGTCCTCAGATACCTTTGCACAAATTCCATTAACTTCAGTACGTGTCTAAAGGCAGAATCTGAAACCTGTAAAGAACTGGGTCAGTGGACAATGGTTAAGTCTCAAACAGAGATTTCTTTTCTGAGTTGTAACGAGAAAAATACCTCTTCCCTCCGGCACTCAGTGAACATTCCCACTTGTCTGTAAACAATACCAAACACTTTACATTTTGTAAGTTCCATTTCATCCTTGTTCACGTAGGAGCTTTCCCTTTACTACAGCTAATAGCCATTTAGTCCTCAATGTAGAACTAGTAGGTGACGCTGGATCACCTGCGCCCCCCACCCCGCGGAGCTGCCCCACTGCACGTTTCAGTGCCCGCTCCACTCAGGGCTTCAAACCGGTAGCTATATCAACATTTTGTAAGGTCCCTCTGTTTTTCTGGGGTTTTTCAGTCCCCAGGAAAACCGCTTTCACATGCTGGTCATGGATACTGGCTCCTGCCTCGCATCTCTTTTTTCTTTAATACTGGTAACATAGTTTCTTTATCATTTTTTTCAGAATACAGCATCATCAGCTATGAGAGCTATAAGCAGGAAAGCCAGTCCAGGAAAAGAGGGGTTTTTTTACAAACTAATTCTACGTTTATTGTGTCAGACATCAGTTAAATAGTCTTAGACTTCAGTCACCATGACTGTTCTCTGCATTAACAGCTCAGATCTGTATACTGTTCTCACAGAATTGGCTTTATTCCATTATATACACTTGTTATAGCACAAAACCTCCATAGTACTTAAAATTAGACCACCCTAACCTATCTCTCTTAAAACATCTGCAGCAAACACACATTATTTCCATCATAGTTATAGATTTAAAAACAAAAAAAATCTTCCTATGCCAGTATTTTGTCCCCCAAAAAAGGAAAATTATGTTAATCACTTTATCTTTACACAAGGTAACTAACTCCAGGTTGCTTTTGGCCCAACTGAAGTCCCCATCTCCTACTCAGTAAACTTAGATTATAAATGCAATTTTCTCCCTTTTTATTCCATGAAGCCTAACAACAGATGTTAACTTTTTTCCAAACCTTAGAGGTTATTTTCCCTGTTAAATTTATATTCTTGTAGTGCAGCGCCAAAGCTCTTCCAATCCCCTGTATTCTAAATTAATCTATCAATCCCCTTTCCTCTGTGTTTTCGCCCTTGGCAAATCATTAGACCAAGGGAGAACTCAACAGAAAAATTCAAGATTTCACTCAGAGCACAGCTGAAAATAACTTTCTTGTGGCTCTGCAGAAGCTTCAGTATTTGAGATGCCATCTCTTGCAGATTTTTCTCTCATGACTTCATTCCCACCTTCGCTACACAGCCACTGACGTTCACAGCTGCCCCTTCCCATTCCCTATCTGTTCCAGCAGCCTTCCTCTGGGCTATATTTTTACTGTGTCTCTATTCGCTGTAATCAATTTCAAATAAAAATGTTCTCACACTAAGTCCTTCAACCAGTCCTTGATTTTCTAGCTATTATCTTCTTGCCCCTTCTCAAGGCCTACACTGATATTTTAAGGCCACACAAGAGATTTAGTTAAACTCAGTCATTGCTTTGAAACCTTTTTGATTCTAGACTTGAAAGCAGTAACTGAGATCTCTCATATTTGTTTCTCCTTCTATTCCTTAAACAGCATGAGATAAAAGTTTGTTACAAAAGTAGAACTACGTGTGTCTGTTCAGAACTACAGTGACACTTTAGCCACAGGCAACAGAAGTTTAATTTGAACAAGCTGGATGTCTCACTACATTTAAAGTTATTTATGCACGCACGTTTCCTGCTTCCACGCTAATGCTGCAAATCGCTCTTTTGAATGGAAGTTACTGTTTCGGTTCAGCACTGCAAATCTCCTGATCCCACTGCCTTCTGCCAGTGCTCCCTCATAGGCCGCTTCAGCACAGCATGCTGTGTATTGATTATTTTGGCACAGAGCTCCACAGACTTTCATCTTTAGAGCCCATATAAAATCAGTTCTGAAAAGTGTAACAAGTTATATTAAATACAATTGCTCTGGACTTATATGTCAAAAGCTGAGTTTGAAAAGGCACTTAACCTAAAAAACCTGGCACAAAGCTTGAAGCACCCATGTGAAAATATCAGCCATTTGAATGTGGAAGCAAAACCATAAAGGTTCTATAGAACACACATACAAAAGTAAAACAAAATCCTCCTACCTAAAGGTTTTAGCAGGCTAGCACTTCTCTGAGGCATCTGATGAACAAAGTACCCGGAGCTCTTCTCTGCAGCCTCCCGGGGTGTCCGCCTGCTCTGGAACTGCCAGGTGTCTGGCATCAGGAACAATTGCCACAGCGCAGCTGAAAGCTATCCTGGACCCATTTCTCTTGACTTCTAGAAGACAAGGACAGAGCTCACTGAACGTTGCACACTTTGTGAAGCCCAACCAGTCTAAACCCACCCTAAAGCTGCCTTGATTTTCATGTCCCCAGACAACCACGGAGGGTTCCACACAGAGAACAACTACTCACATGGAAACACTAATTTACATTTCAATTTCGGGAACTCCTCTGCACCGGTTTAGATTTTGCAGTGGGGTACAAAATCCACCAAGGTCGGGCGCTGCCGAGGCGAGGGTGCCAGGGCGCTGCCTCACACCTCACCCCTCCCTGGGCCGGGGAGTGGGGCTGCCTCTGGGGACTTTCACACTCACGGCCCTGGGCGGCTGCAAGCGGGGCCGGGTGACGATGAAACCACACCCCCAGGCTCCGCCGTGGTGCCTCGACACGGGGGCGACGGCTCCTCCCCGCCCTGAGCGGCGACGGGGCAGGGACGAGCCTCCCCGCACACACACCTGCCTCCCGCCGCCAGGCCCGGCCGCCCCTCCCCGGGGATGGGGACGACCCTATCGCGGCGCTTACGCACTCTGCGCCAGGCACGCTAGCACCTACGGCATTTGCGCAACGGGAGCCCTCTCAGGTGCACCGCCCGCGTTGACGACATTACGGAGAATTCGTAAGAAACACTAACCTCTTTGAGGGGCTTTACGTAAGTGACGTTCCTGGGTGTAGGCTTGGCTGCTCCTACCCCACGCAGCTGCAGGAGCTCTCTGAGCTGCCGAGACCCCTCTCCCCGGGAGGCGGGTGGGATTGCGCAGTTAACGCAAGGAGTAGCGGCCCCAGGTAGGAAACCGGCCGAGCCGAGCCAAGCAGCTTTACGTCAATTCCGTAAGGCTGCGCCGGCCTGCCGCGAGGAGGGAGGAAACGGCTGGTTCCGCGCCGCTACGAAGTTGGCGCGGCCGCCCGGCATCTCCCTACGCAGTTGGCGTAAGGCTCTCTCTCAGGTGCAGGGAGGGGGCGGGCTCACGTTGCCCGGCAGCCCCAGCCTATGGGGGCGCTGGGCGCTGTCACGTGCCGGAGCCCCGCTCGCCGCTGCGGAGCCGGAGGAGCCGGACGGGGCCACGGAGCCGGGACGGGGCCGGGGGGCTGCGCCGGGGCCGGCGGCGAGCGGGGTGAGGCGGGCGAGCGGCCGCGCTGGCGGCGGGTAGGGGTCGAGGTGGCAGACAGCTCTCCCTGCGCGCCCCGGAGGGGAGGCGGGCGCCGGGCACCGCTCCTCCCACTGCACCGGGCACTGCGGGCAGGAGGCAAGGGCAGGACACGGCGCGGGGGGCGGTGCGGGGGATGGGAGGCGGTGCGGGAGCGGGGGGCGCTGCTGCGCGCGCGGAGGGGCGCGGCTGCCGTTGGAGCCGTTGAGGCGGGCGGGGGGCGGGGGGGCTCCCGCGCCCGGAGGGGCCGCCGGCCCGCGGGCGGGGGCGGACATGGGCACTGGGCGCCGCGCTGCGCGCAGGCGGCCGCTCCTCCGTACCTGTCCACGGCGCGCAGGTGTGTGCGGGCGGGCGCTGCGGCCGGGTCGGGACGGGCGGAGGGGGAGGGAGATCGGCCGGTGTGTGCGGGGCGCGGGTCCCCGGGCGGCAGCGCCAGGTGCGGGTGTGACCCGGCGGCCATGGCTCACCCGGGTGCGCTCCGGACCCGCCTCTGGAGCAGCGATGTTCCCGGAGCCCGGCACTGTCCCTCTGGTACCTTCACAGGCTTCCTGGCTGGGAGGAAAGAAATCGAAAAATTATCGGTGTTTTGGTTATTTTTTCTCTTTCACTCTGGATTTGCTTTGCACTGGATTTTGTTAATCATTAACCCACTCTTCTTTTCTGCAAGTGATAACTTTGAAAGGATAACTGAGGAGTCGCGTTCGGGCTACTAAGTAGAGCAAAACTTGAGTTCTGAATCAAAACAGAAATATGCATTATCTAACTAAATGTCTTATTATTTATTTACATGGCTCTGACAATGGTTCTGTGTGGTTTACAGAAAGTAAGACTAAAATGTCCTGCTCCAGAGAGCGCGCATTCCAAATGGCTTGTACAGGGTACAGCAGGACAAAAAATTTATAACATGGGGGGTCCTGGATGTGTCTGGATTTTATTTTTGTGAACTGTGTGCTGTAGTTTGTTAACGTTTTTTAAAAGTTGTGTCATACTTTGTCCTGAAAGCTTAGCAATTCAAAGTGTGGCTAAAGTAAAGAAAGACTTAAGTGGGCATTGTTGTCAGGATCATAAGGTATTTCAAGTCTCCAATTCCAAAAAATGTTTTTACAACTTTAATTTAAATTAAAATAGCTGGGCTATTTAACTTAAATTAAAATAGTTGTGTGTTCTAGTGAGAATTCGAAACCTGCCCTTCTAGGGTAAAGACAGAAAATGGAAATAACTCCCTTCATTCATGCAGAATAATCTGACATTCTTGGAAAGAATGGAGAAGGACTATTTGCAAAACTTGGGCTTATTTTAGTTTATTTTTAAAGATACGGTAACCGTTTTTGAGATACCCAAAGGAAACAACTGTGGAGGCAGAAGAGGGCCTGATGTTTGCAGGAAGATGGAAAAGTGCCTCCTCTACTTGGAGAGGAGGCCTTAAAACCCAAACTTGTGGAGCCGGAAGGGAAGGGAGGCCGAGAGCGTCTCCATTGAGCTGGTAATTGCCATGTTCCTTCATATGCACAAGGTGGTTGCTCAAAGTCTCTGAAAAGCAAGTGTTTTCCAAGAGTGTAGATAGTCCACCCCGTGGATGGGCCGTCAGACGTCGCGAAAGATGGGGTAGTTGTCTCCGGCCAGGCTAGAGAGGAGGAAGAAATCCCTGTCAGGCTGTGGCAGCCTGGAGCTTTTGTTACATTCTTGGTAGTTTGGGGGAAGTTGAACCTGCTGCTGGAAGTTCTTGGCATGTGTCCTGTTCTCTCTGGAACTTTCCAATCATTTTTCTCTGCTTTGTGTTGGTGGAGAATGGAAGGAGAGATGGGGAAGAGAGTGGGTAAGGATTGCTGATAGTGAGGGCTTCGTCCCCAAAGTTCAGAAGCACATGAGAAGAGTAAGCAAATGGAAAGATATAGCAGAGATGGCAAAAGGCATGGCTTGCCTAAGCATTGGAGAAGCAGCTCAAACTCTGGTGGATGTGCAGCTTTTGGTGACCCTTCTTTCTGACTTGTGTTGCTTTTTTCCTGTGCGTGTTCAGTAACGTGATGCTGAAGGTTGCAGAGCTCTCTTCTTTTGAAGGCCCTTAGTTAAGATTCCTCAAAGGCCTGTGTGTGGACTGATTTTTTTTTTAACTGTGAAATCCTGTTTGGAAATAAAAAAAAAAAGTAGTCTAAGAAGCCGCTTCATGTTGTGAAAAGCCTCACTGTAGAATTATAAAAGCTGCACTTTTTCCACGTTGCTTTGGAAGCAGCTGAACTTTGTAACTTGGCATGTAAATAGAGCTCTTTGAAGAGCAGGTCGGTGGCTGGAAGAGGGGAGAGGGAAGTGCCCTGGCTGCTTCACAAGCTTGTGAGTGCGTAGAAACGCCACTGTGAGCAGCCTCGTAGAGGATCTGTTAAAACACACGGGAGGAGTTTGCAGAGTCTTGTCCTTGGTTGTGTCTATTTCCATGGACTGAGCTGGGGGTGGCTGAGGAAGGTACCTGGAACGTGTTGGTCATCACAGGGAGATGCTTGAAGAGCTGGCGTGCCCAGAGGTTTGAGCTGCGCCTTGCTGGGCTGGCCCCAAGCAAGCTGGGGTTTGCGGCTAGTCCAGCTGTGCCAGCGGAGGACTCCAGCTTAGCGTCCTGAATTCTGTAACTTGCTTTGTATCGAGCTTGGGGGGGAGGACTTTTCTGTTCTAACAACATACACATGAGGAGCACTTGGCTGATATACTGTCCTGGATTTGCTATAAACGGAGCAGTATTGGCAAGTAGAGATTACTGCTGTATGTGCTGCAGTGACGAAATTAAAAGGAAAATTCCTGTTATAGATTTAAATAGCAGAAAAACGCAGGTCTCGAACATTTCTGTAGAAACCATAGTTTGAGTACGTTTGTACTCACAGCGTGATTCGACAAATGAAAACTTTGTACTTCATGTTTAAGGAAACCAAAACCTAACCTGCTCTACCTGAATATATTTGCTTATATTTTTTTAATAAAAGTGATGATTAATACGAGCTACAAGACCAGAGACAATATTATTTCAGTTGTACTTCTGCATTTCTTGGCACTTGTGTAGTTTTTCCTTCTCACATGTGAGTCTTTGAGCGCCGATGGCAGCACAGATAGTGGCGCATACACTGTCAGCTCACAGCGGGCACTGATTCTGTGTAACCTCTTTGAAAATCTTAATTTGTGTCCCTTTAACAAAAAGCGCACATAGGAATTCTTACGAATGAGTTAACATAAGCTTCTCACACTTTGGATTTCTGGACTTTATTTCGTAGCTGAATTACCTTATGTTTCTGCTCCTCTAAACATGATGGAAGGGAAGAGGACTGAGAGAATTCTTGGGTGCCACTCCATGTTGGTCTGTTGCCTTGTACTTGAGATTGCTTTGCAACGCGTTAATTAATTAATTTCATTAATTTTCCCTGTGGTATAGGAATGTAGGCAAGGTGCTGGTTATATGAGAAACATAAGGAAAAATACAGAGTATGTCACTCGTGCTGTTACTGAAAGGTACGTAGACCATGGTACTGGCTGCTCTGTCCTGCTGGTTAAACCCAGGAACTCGGGGGCTAATCCAGTGTGTGGATTTTCATATTTGCAGGTTGGCTTCTCAAGCAGTAAAGGCCATGGATTATTAAACCCATGCCCTTGTTTTACTTCATTGGTTTCTCTGTAGCTGTGCAAAATGTTACCATTCTTTTGTAGTAAAATACTTTCATAACATGCTGGTAAATAAAAGATGTAAATGGATGTTGAAGAGGAATAATCTTATGAAATTTAGTTGCTAAGTCATTTTAGGGGATATCTTGGATTGTGAAAACGTAAGTGATCCTGCTGTATGGCTTGATTTAAATTAGTTCTCTTACGTTGTGGTTTGGTGTACCATTTAGGGGCCTCAAGATGCTACTTGTGATTGACATAACAAAATGTAAATTATATGCTGTTTTACTAGTCTCTAATTTATCAGTCATAAGGTTTGTGTACCAATAGTATTAAGCTCTTCTTACAGTAATGTCTCTCATGTCATGTCTACATAGGGGAATTAGATTACACTTAATTGTATGCTTGAAACAAAATTGGGGTGTGTCTGGCATCACAGTAAATTGTGTTTTGCTGCTTCTTGTTCTTTTTGTGGATTTACTTTTAATTGGCTTTATTGAAAAATTGAATGTTTGAGTATCTGGTTGGGAAGAACACTCACAAGATGTCAGAACTCGAAGAAATCTTAGAAAACATAATTAAGATTTTAGACCTTAAACTTTGATGTAGTTAGTGCTGAAGAAGTGAAACAGCAATTGAAGCAGAACTTGGCATTTGGCTTGACAGTAAAATGAACTCAATGGCGAGAAACTGGTGTTGCCTCTTAGTATTTAAACCATAGCAGGAGCAGACAAGGACAAGCTGATTTTAGAGGCTTTGATTTCTCCATTTCCTCTGATTCTTGGGAGGGGAGACACTAAACATGTTTCTTGTTTGACTTGTAACACCACAAGTTTGAGAGTCGGCTTACAAACATTGGGCCTTGACTGCTTCAGTGTTCTCTGGGGCACAGGTGTGATGTGACGTGTGGAAACGGTTCACCCGAGCAACCTCAACTGAGTTGATTCTGACCCTAAACAAGATCTCGGTGTGTTCCTGGTTCAGCGGCAGAGCCGGGACGGGCTCGGGGGTGAAACTCAGGCACAGCGGCTGTGGAGCTGGTTTGGGAACGAGTGTTGCGTGTTTGTAGAAATGAGCTTTGGCAAATCAGTCGCTGTGGAGGCTGAGGAGATGTGAGCCTTGGGAGCAGGGTCCTCAAGAGTAAGTAACCCAGTCCATAAACACGGTATCTCTCTTGAATGTCCTCATATTTGCTGTTTAAATTCATCAAGGAAAAAAGCCAGCATGCTGCACCCCACTGAATTTAGTTGCCATTGTTGAAGTAGGTGACCTCTTAAAAATGCTAGCTGGTATATACCTCAATAATGAAGGTATTTAACTTGAATGGTCTTTTTATAGCCTGCTTAGCAAGTCATTGAATGGCTGTACTAAACATATCACCTGGAAACTGGGTGTAAGCCTACAATAAGAGGGTACAAATCAGTCAGCTTTTTTAAAAAAGAGCTTGTATTAAAAAGAAAAAAGGCATTTGAGCTCTGGAGGTGCTGTGGCTCTGTCGCTGTGTAGTGTGAGCAGAAGAGGTCACCCGGTGTAACCTTATGGAGATAAGATGAATGGGGTTGGGTTGTGGATGTTTTTGCTAACCATAGAAACAAATAACATGTTATCAGTGGATCTGAAAATGCTGACTAATGTGTGTTAACATTTAATCAATTTTGGAGTTGGCATTTGAATACCAGCTCTCTCTGTGGTGTTAATTGTTGGGCCCAAGCCTGGCTTGGTGGCTGGTTCTCCAGTGATGTTCCCAGACATCAGTTCCCCAGCATGAAGACAGGAAGAGGAGTTAGTCATTTATTGCTGTGTTTTGATACTTCTGGGCTGCAGAGGCAGCTCTTTGTATAGGGGAACTTGCTCTTTTTCTGTGCTTGCGGGGTGCTGTAGTTTGCTCTCTGACCCTCTGCGGGGTTAGTACTTTTTTGTTACCTACTTTTCTTGATTTCTGCGTGTATAATGTAGCAAATTTGGAATATTTGCTGGAACGGAAAAACCTCTGGAATAGAAGGGGAGCTGCAGTGCAGTGTGTGTGTGTGTGTGGAGGGAGTGAAGTGCTGGAGAACACGCACAGCCCTGGAGAGCTGGGGCTGTGCTGTGGTGAGCAGGGAACATGGAACTCGGGGGAGGCAGCTGAAGGGAAGGGGTTGTAAGGAACCTGTAAAGCATGGTATGGAAGACTATAAAGTGCTTGTAGAGAAAATGGAGGATTGGAAGGCACCCATAGAAATCTGGGAAGTGTTTAACCCCATCATACAATATATTGTGGTAGTTCTGCACCCCAGAGCCAAGCCTGACCAACTTGAGAGTAGATTAGCAAGAGAGATTTCAGGTTGAATTGTACTTTACTATGGAGGTGGAGTCTAGGAACCTGACTAGCTAATTTTTTTAAAATTATTTTTTATGTAGAGACATAAAAATTGTGCCTAGGTGGGTCTTCTGTCAACGTAAATTAGTAATACTTCAGATTAGTGTTAGTTATGTAACTCCTCACCCTGAAATAAAGAGAGGGGAAAATGTGTATGGTCTCAGTTCTTGGCTTCTGCATTTCCTTTCCTGAACAATAAATGCAGTAAGAACTGGAGATTATTTTCTTCTTAAGTAAACCAGACTGAAATCCTGCCTGAGAACCTATTGGAGCTGGCAGCTGCACTCAAACTGCAGTGAAGGAGCTTGGGCTCATCTTATTTCCCTCGTGAAGACTTTTGCCATTGCTGGACTCAGAAATGAGATCTCAAGATGTCATCTCCGATACCTGCTGGAGCTATTTTGTAAATGCAGATGGTACAGACACTTAGAACATTTGGAATTCTACTCCACTTCCAATCCTAATGTCTTTCCCGTTACTCTCCCAGCTGGTTTAACTCTGCAGAAGATGAGAGGAAAAATAAATGCTCAAGAAATGGTTTCTCCCCACCTCTGCTTTGAAGAATGCCTTTCCCATGTCATAGATTCTTAGTGATCGTCATCTTCTCAGAGAGCTAGAAGTGTCTAGTAAACAGCTGTTCAATGTCCCAATGCTTCGTGATCTCTTGATTTGATGTTTTGATAATTTGACGTAACAAATAGATTAGGGTTTCTTTGGTTATCCGGTCATGCCGTCTGAGTCTTCAATCATATAAAACCATTATTTGTTTCTTTAAAGTAATCAGTTATTCCATGCGGATGACCTTCAAGAGGGGTGGGTGCATCACCGGGCCTCTGTAGGCTTGACGTGTAGTGTTTCTTACGGATGCGTCCCATGGTGTTCCACGGTGTGCATCCCTGTCCAGCCCAGAGCGACTGGGAGCATTCCTTCTAAAGCTGGAAACTGGTACAAAGCCCGCTGAGTAAACTCCGCGATACTGGGCATGGGGCAACGTTGTGATCCAGTGCGGGTCTGGTGATCAAACCGCAAGTATTGATTATGGGAGCAGTTGGTCCCTTTTCAGGTTCTGCCGCTGATTTACTGCACAATTTAATTTCTTGTGTCTGAAGTTCCCCTATAATGACCTGAAATGTTCTTCTCTCCTATAAAAACTGTTATTTTAGAACCAGTAATAAATATGCTCTGGTAGATAGAGTGGCAAGTGTTCTAGGAAAGCCAGGAAGAAAGGCAAATCCTGGGAAGGTGAGGGGGAGACAAGGCTGAGAACTTCTTTGCTTCTGGTGGGTGAGGGTGGAATTGGTGGCTGCCAATGAGATGAGCTCAGAGAAGAGCTCATTCTGGCTGAGCCCGCATCTGTACACACCTCCTCATCTCTACAGATGGCCAGGAGGCTGAAGAGAGAACACAGTTGTCTAAATTTGTGTGAGAGAAAAGAATCATGACTCCCACCTTGGAGGCAAACAAGAACCTCCTGGAACGGGGGTATTTTTGACAATTAAAAGAATTTGGTTGGATTTTCAATCTTAGCAAGTTACATGAAGCCTGACATAGTTTGTAGTTGCTAATTTTTTTTTTTTAATATATATATTACTTTGTAGTAAGAGATGGTCGGCTGGAGCTGTACTCTTTACTCCTTCAAAACTAGCCCGCTGAGGAATAAATTTGATCTGGAAGTCTTCTTTGCATGCTTATGCTTTAACAACTTGTAAGATACTTTTCCATTCCAGATTTCACAGTACTTCACTTTTTAGAAAAAGCATCTGTCTCCGTGTAAATAGTGATGGTGCTATTTGAATCAATCATGATAAAAGGCACAAAAAGAAAAGCAAAATGTTTTTGTCTTCATGTTTCTTTTTTACTAATGTTAGTGTGGGAATAAGATTGTCTTTTGCAAGGTTATTATTTCCGTGCAGTCTGCTTTATCTTTTGGGGGAACTCAGTCATTTTTCTTTTGTTGGCCCATGAGATACAGGATATTGTTTAAAGCAGGTAGCTGGGAGTCAGCATTTTATAAGGAATGAACTCTTGACCAAAAATCTATTTTTGTGGATGTGGCCTCATGTAATAAACCAATAATAATAAGAGCAGTTTACAGAGTAAATCTTTGGCAGTTCTCTGATTAAACCGTGTTCTTTACAGGCAGGGGTTGAATACCAGATATTCCTGAATTGTGACTCTATATATTGTTCCCCTCCATCCCAAACACTGAAGAACCTGAAACTGGAGAGTTCCTCACCCTTTTACAAACAAACGAGCGATGTTGTTTAACTTCTTGCTGTGGGCTGGGAGCCTGAGCTTCACGCCAAGTTTGTGTGAAACAAAGCAAGGCTGCAGAGTTAGGAGCAATCTCCTGCAAAGAACGCTCATATGGAACTGCTGGGAAAGCCACAGCTGCTGAGGCACTGTGACATATTAAAGGAGATTCTTGAAAGAGAAATGAGAAATGGCCTGCCTTGAACATTCTTTAATAAATTACAGTTCTTGGTTGAAAAACTTAGCAAGTGCCTAGGTGCAGTATTTTCTGTTCCTTAATATAGATTCTGCATTAGTGTTAAAATAACCGTGTGTTACAAATGGATCTGTTTTTTCTGTGCAGTTGGGTAGTAACATACCTCTGTTTTGGTTCCTGTTGAGATGCTTCCAAGTGTGCTTTTAGTACTGCAACATAAGTGTAGTGTCATTGTCATAACAGCATTCCACCCGGGTGAGGAGTTGCAGCAGCACCGTGCAGAGACGTGGTCGATCTCTCCTGTCCAGGATGATGTTGGTCATCCTTCCAGCACCACGCCTGCAAAGCTTTCTGTGATGGCTGTGTCGAGTTTGGTGAAATTCTGGAGTGGAACAATATACTGAAATAGTATTAAGGGTAAAGGAGATTCAGGAGAGGTTGCAGAGAAACAGGCAAATACAGAGTTGAGCTGAGCTGATGGGGATCAATGAGTTGCCCAGTGAGGTAAGAGAATCCAGCTGAAACTGTCAAATATTCCTTAAGCATTTGGAGTATCCATTTACTGATGCTTCTGCAGTTACTGCAGGGCTTGAATATCATTGTACTAGTGCTTCTGCAGTTGCTGTAGAAACTGTTGGCTCGGGCTGTCTCCTTGCAGTTCTCCTCCAGAGCAAGAACTGCTTGAGGAGAGCTTGGCTGGGCTTGGGACTCGGTGGTACGTTTACTGTTTGCCTTCACTCTGCAATCTGTAATCTTTATTTTAACTTAAATCCCTTGGCTAACTTCTTTTCTTTTGCTTCTAAATGTTTGATCTGTATGTGGTACTTGCAGTGAGGGAGTTCTCTTGGGGCAGAACAAAGACTTGCTTTCTGTTTGCACTGGCCACGACTGATTTGCAGTAGTCGACTGGTTTTACTGCCAGTTTTAGCAGGTGCACCTTGTCTCAATGAGTTCTCTTTCCCCTCACACAGTACAGTAGCAAATCTCATGTACAGTACATAGACTGAATGTTGGTTGAGAGCTGAGAAGTGCTGGGTAGCTTTTAGGCCTCTCTCTGTGTTTATCTGCTGTTCAGGAGACAGAATTGCTTGTCTGGAGATCTAAATGTCCAGAATGTGTGTAGTCCAAGGGAAGCAGTACGTGTTTGTCACATGTGCGTTTGCTTTTCTTTTGTTGGTTCCCTAGAAGCCAAAGAAAAGACGTGAGAAAAGGAGAAAACCAGTATAATCGGTGGGGAGGAGAAGTGGCTGTTTGGCAGAGCCGGGGTTGCCGTATGGAAGCGCACGCTGCGGTCTGCTCGATGCCTGTTCGGAGTGAGCTGCTGCTGGGCGGCTGGAGCTTGGTGTGAAGATGGAGGAGGTTTGTTTGAGCTGTGGTTGGGTGCAGGCAGGGGAGCGGTGACACACGCACTGCTGGTCACCCAGGAGCTGCCAGTTTCTTTGTGATTTCGAAGTCAGATGCTTTCTGACCCTCCATCTGTTTCAGTTGGGTTTGGGTGTTCTGGATGACTACACAGTATCCAGTGTGAAGGCTGTTTCTTTTGACTGGTTGATTTGTTGTTGTTTTGAGAGAGAGGAGTGAGCTCCCTAATCTTCCATAACCTGCTCCTATGCCATGTAGAGCTTTAAAAATGCCAAGTGGCAAAGACAATTGGCTTTGGTTTTTTCTTCAAAACCAAACCGTAGGCTGAAATTTGTCCAGAGTGAGAAGCTCAGTGCTGAGGAGTGGGCTGCTCTGAAAGTGGGGCTGCTGAGCTTCCCCTTGTGCAGAACGGCTCAGGTCCCTTGTCCCAGAATGGCTGGTGTCCTGCAATGTTCTGATTTTTCTGGCTCCTGTTCTTCCTGAGAACAGACAGTTTGTGTCCTGCTGCCTAACAAAAGAGGGACTCCATTGTCCTCTTTTGAAAAAGACACGTAAGGTTCCCAAGTCCACATCAGTTTTCCTTACAAAAGAGCGGAGTGCTCAAAAAATTTGATGCTTGAAAATAGGACACATTCTGAATTAGACTCTTGAGTTTAATCACACCACATTCAGATATCGAATTGCTAATTTGAATCTCATGAATCTACAGGTAATTGTTGTCAAGCATGTACTGTAGAGTTTGCCAGGCTGGCCTGTGAAGGATCGCTCTGGTCCTGCGAGCGAGACTGAATGGCAAAAGCCATGCAGCGTCTGTTCCAATCAAAGTGAAGAAGCCTCAGGGAAGGCTGGACAGCTAGAAAGGGGGTCGAGTCTGTGCTTGGTGTGTACAGGAATTGACAAACTTAACTGCTTTTCTGAGTCCTACCACTGATTTACTGTGGCACTGGGCAAGTCACCGAAGTTGCTGGGCAGTGGGGTCTCTTTGACTGCAAATGGCACAACAGAAGTGGTCTGAAATTCTTCTGTGTGTAGCTGAGCTCTGATTTTTTTTTGCTAATGAAAGGAGTTGGAGCTTGATGCTGCTATCGGGATGGAAGAGACTGAGTAATGGTTTTTAGTCTCTGCTGTCAAGTCCAGCCTGGAGATTCCAATGTCCCACAGGTTAGCAAGGGAACGGTGGGTAGTACTGTCTGGTTACCAGTAGATGGAGAAGTAGTTTCCCAGATTTCTTTGGTTTGTAAACTCTGAGCTGTTTAATTCAATTTATTGTTCATGGTGTTGCAAAAAGCCTCAGTCTCGTGGCCGCAGAGACAATGCTGATGAACTCGCAGGGGTTGGCGGTGTCTTCCACAAAACAGCCCGGTGACACCTGCCTGCTTTGCTGGGTGTCTGGTTACAGTATTTGAGATCAGAGCACCTAGAAATGCGATATATTCTCCCCATAGTAAATGGAAAAAAATTACCACAAGCACTTTGAACTAATACAGTTGTGTGAGTAGTTGTATTCAGCAAACTATGCTTATTCTCCAATGGAGATAACTTTGATTCCTCTATTAGCTTTTAATTTTCATGGCTATATTCCAAGAGGAAAAAACACTACTTAAGTTTTGTTCTTAGCACAGGGATAAATGGAATGTCTCTGTCACTTGTCTGAAACCATGTGTTGAAAGGCGTGATTTCTTTTCCTAACAGTTTTGCAGAGTAATAGGACAGAATATGATTTGGATTACAGAGGACACATGCTGGGTCAGTTTAAAGCCTGCCAAGTTTTAATTTGCAATTTCTAGAAAATTTAGAGCAGAAGCATCTGAGTGCCTGCAGAAATCATCATTCTAAATTTAACTTGTGGTTTTTGTCTCGGTAAAGCGTGAAAGTGTCTGGTAGTATTTGCCCACTGAATTTCGGGGACAACCTTTTCTTGTGTCCAGGGTCTGCACTGGTGGTTCGGGTGTTGTTTTCCTGGTCCTGCAGTGTAGGAGCTGTAAATGTTTCAGAGCAAAATGCCAAGTGAAGAAGTGTCAGCTAGCTTTGATGGCATCCTTTCTGTTTCTCTCAAAACAAGCAAAAAGCCTTTGGAAGAATATTCTTTCACCTTGTTGTTGTTTTCTTTAACATATTTCTGTAGTTCATTAGTGATGAACTAACGTATTGAATGGCTCTCGGTGGCCCCTGCCTGCTCTGTTGCAGTAAGCGTAGGAGTTTCCAAATATCACGGAGAATGCCGAATACAGAGACTTTGTCTTCGTGATAGACGAGCTATGCAGAGCAGATAGAAGAACTCAGAAAATAACAGAAGCAAATGCTCTTTCCGTGAACAAAGCAACACATTTATCTTTTCTTTAAAAGGATTTTTCTCATTAACACAAAAGATTCAGTTTTAGAGTTGAATTTTGTTTGATCTGTGGAATGAGCTGGGTTGATGGCATTATAATCTGACATACTTTTACCACTAAAAGTATAGTTTCAGACTGTAAAAAACAAGCAGGATTTTTGTGCCGACAAGAGCAGAAGTAGGTGTTCCTGTCCCTTTGGTTCTTGTTCATAATGATGGTGGTGTGATATGGGCACAGATTACATAGGTGGCTAAGCAAGCAATAGAAATGTTCAGACTCTAATCCAGCTTCCTCATAACTTCCCACTGAAGGATGAAAGGTTTGCTATATCCCATTGTCCGGTTCAGGAGAATACCATCCGTTTGAATAGTAGCTGGTTTTATTTCTGGCTTTGACCCTGCTCTCTGCGTGTTGAACTGTGCCCCCTCCTACCTGGGCACTTTGTGGTTTTCCAAGTGCACCTTTTGAAAAATAAAATAAATCCCATTGTTGCTTTCAGGAGCAGCAGATTTCCTGTTATCGGGGAACTGAAGTGGCTAGACACAAAACACAAGTTAATGGCCCCAAATAAACTAACGTTGATTGTTTTTCTCTGGTCTTTCCCCTGATAGTAATTTCAAGTGTTACTTTTAGCAACTATTGTGTATGAAGTGAGCTTTGGGGAGAAAGTGAGATTTTTGTTGTTGTAAATCGATCTCCCAGCAAAGTGAGAGCATTTTGAATGCTGCTATTGATTGCACCGTCTGTTTGTTTGCCTCGGAGGAAACCGGGTTTGCAGCCGCTTGCCGTCCCGCGCTGGCTTTGCCGTCCTACCGGGAGTCTCGGTGTCGACCTCCAGCTCGTCCCGGAGCAGGTTCCTGTTGCTGTGGCCGGTGCGTTGTCCCCAGATGCTGGTGTTGGTCACAGCCTTGTACTTTGCTGTTGTAGTGCTTAATGCTGACAGGGAAACAAGGTATGATGTGGATTACCTGATCTGAAGAAAACAGTGGAGAGTGGCAAGGACTGAGGACACCTCTGTTAACCGGAGAACTGGAGGTGTCTCATGCTGTTGAGAATCCAGTGGCACACTGGAGATGGCATCATTATCTATGAAGAGAGATTAAGCTAATTTATAGTCCTATATGAAATTTAAAGAAAAGAGGCTAAGCCAATAAAGTTGTATCCATGTTCTTAAAGATGACGTCCAGGTGGGATTGGCAGATTATCAGTGATAGCTTCTCCCCGCCCCCCAGATTTCTAAGGATGAGACTGACAGATACAACTTGCACTGAGAAATTGATTTTGCAGTTTAGCTTGTGGTCGTCACCCTGAGCAAGGCCAGCGCGATGGTCGCTGCCCAAGTTGCCGTTTCTCCTCTTAAACATTGCGCTGTACGAACTGGAGAGAAGAATAACAGATGAGTTTTGCAACTGGAGTTGGCAGATGTGACAGCACACGGATGCAGGGTAGATCTGCTGAAGCAAGAAGATGCTGGATTAAGCCAATTTAAAGTATTTTTAGACTCCTACAGTTTTCCAGGGAAATAGGATTTTTTTTTTAATATTAGTTTTGTAAATCCCCAAAAATATTTGACTTTGTTTTTCTTCCTGTTAGCCAAGCTAGGACTTTCTACTGCAAAATCTTGTTCAAGACAGAACTTGAGGTCTCAAATGTCAAACCGACATTGGACACCTCAAGTTAAAACCGACATTAGGTTATCATGCATTTGAAGTAAATACTTGCATTCTGAGGCTGAAAATGGATGGCAGCCAGCACACCATTCCTTAGGGGGATCCCTGTTGTTTCTGTTGCAGGGGCTCTTGCACTGTATTCTGAATGATATTTGGTAGCTTCTGCTGGCACATAGTATTTCAGTATTTCTACTATTCGTCTGACTCCAGGTGCTTCCATTAATAACACTGATGCATTGGCTTTGAATAACGTTTTTTTGAAACATGTGCTTGTTAGAAACAATTGTACTAAAAATCTCTTTCTTGTGTGAATGACTTATAAAATCAATTTCAAGTCAGTTGTGGGAGCAGCTCATTAGCGGAAGGGCCAGCAGGGTCGTGCAGGCGCTGCGGTGACAGCGGCGGAGCGGCAGCCGGTGGACCCTGCGCGGCCGAGACGCGCTCGGGTGGCGGGTTGTGAGGGAAGAGGGTTCCCAAAGGGGCGGCTTTTCTTTCCAAAGCAGCCTAAGGTCATCGTTACAGATTTTGCTTCAGACGCTTCCATTGCATTACATGTTGTGACACTGAGCTTCACACTTCCCTGGAAATAGTAATCTAAGACAAAGGAGGAGAATAGAGAAATTAACTGAAAATAACAGGGCTGGGTGGGTGAGAGATGGCAAGAAAAAAACCCCTTAAAGAAGCTTTTAGTAACCTAGAACCTTTGACAAGATGCTCTTTGACAAAACAGCCAGTTATACAGGAAGTGAAAAATTAACCTGAATTTGTTCAGTAGTTGTAGTGGAACTAATATAAGGCAAAAGCCTGATGGAGGATGTGTTATGGGCACAGGGCACACCAGCTCTTTGCACAATACTTGTGGAGTCTTGTGGTCTTCTCTTCCACATCCTTTTAAATCTTCTCTCTTTAATTAAAAAAAAAGTCACTGAGGCAGCAGGACTGCCGTACTGGAAAATGCAGCGGAGTGGAGAGTCATGAATGTTTAAACTGGCTGAAGGCAGATGTGCACAGCAGCCAGCGTGCGTTTGCAATATTGAAACCGCCAGCTTCTTTACATACTGATATCGGGGGGAGAAACTCTTGCTTGAATTTCGCCTTTAAGGGTTGCTGGGATTTTAGGTGCAAGGATAGCATTTATTCTTTAAAAATATTAATATTTGGAAACTTTATGTAAACATTAGAAAAATGTGAAGCTCGCATAGAGCGTTTACATTGTATTACTTGTAAGAAAGAATTACTAATTATAACACAGAGATCTAGGATCCACGTTGCTTTTCTCTTTCATCTTAAAAATTGCCAAGATATGTATTGGCTTGAAACACAGAAGAGGGAACAGGTAGTAGAGCAAACGTGTTTTGCTGTTTCCTCGTGCGGCTGATGAGAAATGCAAACCACCGATAGGTGCAGGTCTCGTTTCACTGTAGCCAGCTCGCTGTCCTCTCTCGTGCCCAGCGCAGGGCAGCAGTGCCGCGGTTTCCAGTTTGCAGGCTGGGCACGTGCCGTTGACCATTTCCATGATAGACCCGTGGCCGCACAGTTCTGTAGAAGACACATTTTCCTGGTGGAAGAGGGACACCTTGGTGGCCTTTCCCCGTGCAGGTTGCATGTGTCAAGTGCAGTTGGTCGGCTGTGGCTCAGGTCAACCTGAGCCTGTGGGATGTGAATCATAGCAGGGAAGAAACTGGGGCACTGCAGCTATTTCAGCTGAGCTGGAGGGTGCTGGAGAAGGAACGTCCCTGTTCTTCGGCGCTTAAACGTTGTGGCTGCTTCCCGCCATGGTCCCGGGGCAAAGCAAACCTCGCAGGTAGGGAATGAGACACGAATGATGTGGGCATGGGAAGATCAAGGAGTCTGTGAAGCTTTAGCGTTGGGATGCGGGTGCAGGGCAGGGCTGGGAGGGTGAGCTCAGCGCGGCACCAAACTGCACCGTGTGCTTGAGGAGGTACAACTGGGGTTCTGTGATGTAGTTTCAGGCATAGGTCCAGAAACTGCTTAAACCAGCTTTGTCTCTGGAAAAATAACATTGCAGATGGTGAGTGTCATTTCAGTGTAATGTAATCCTTTTCATTAATTTAGTTAATTCTTCATCTGTAAATGAACGTAGTTTGTGTTATGAAGATTGTGAGTGTAGTTGTCAAGTGATGACTGCTTCACAGGTGGGTGCGCACTGCCAAGCAGCAGCAGGTTCCTGTTGTCAGGTGTAGCCAGAAGAGCAGGAATGCCTATGGTAGGATGTTGCGAGTAAGAAATCATTTTAATGTTCCACAGACTCTGAGAATCCAGTGGTGGCTTCTGTCTTGTCTCGAATGAATACTTTGCTATTAATCATTTATGTACTATCTAATCTATGGGGTTTTTTGGTTGTTTTTTTTTAAGATACCCGCCAAGAAGTTCTTTTAAGATGTTTTGTCTTCTGCAGTGCTCAGTTTTACAGGCAGTTCTGTTTCAGATGTTTCTGACTGGTTGAGCAGGAAATACATGAAACTTTGTCTTTACTCAGTCTTGTACCTTGACACCCATACCAAGACATGAAGGGATTTTCAAAATGATTTAATTAGCCTCTGTAGCATGGGCTGGGACTGGTGTGCTGAGTGTTGCGGAGGTGCCAGGGAACATGAGGCCATATAAAAATCTGGAGATATATATAAAATATACCTTGAGGATTGTAGCTGCTCTGAAGAGGGTGGTGCTGTACCTTCTGTCCTCAGTACTGAACAGAAGTTTGAATCCTAAAGGAGAAGGATTTCTATTCCTTCCAAAATGATTTCTCTTTGTTATACATAATACTTTTATATCTGCAGTTATTTCTACTAATGTGTATTTCTCCCCGCGGTTGGATCGTGTGGTTCTATCTAAAATACAGCATTTTCTTCTTCAAACGATGGTGTATGTGCTCACCCTGCGCCTCTGTGTTCTTTCTTTAACCTTCCTGTCAGGCTAGTGATGATTTCCCCTTAGACCGTCTTTTCTTCACCCTCTTTCAGGAGCTAAAAACATGAGGTATATAAATCCTGCATATCCCCCTTCCCTTTTACCTTAATAAATCAGTCAGAGATTACTGAGCACAGGAGCCTTTTCTCCAATTGTGGGAACTGAACAGGCAGCAGTAATTCTAGGCTCAAGTATTTGTATGAAGTGTAAGAATTTGCCAGAGGAAGCACCTTTCCAGCTTTTAACTGTAGTGTTGTGTTGTAATTACTCATTTGGCTGGAATATTCCAGGCTTCTAGAGGGTAACCCAGGTGCAGCTTTGCCAGGAATTGCGGTACTTGGAACATAACAAAACTCTATGCGTCTCCAGGTGAAACTGAATGCTGAGCATATTGTTGGAAACATTCTGAGTCTTATTAAATATGAATCCCAGGGTTACAATTGCAGTTCTTTACAGAATGCTTGTGTGGTTGTGAGTGACAAGGGTTTCTGTTCATGTGAAGAAAGCAGCTCTGTACAGTGTACAGGGAGTTTGGATTTAAACTAGGAAATGCCAGCACAGCAGAAGGTCAGCCACACTTTGCCTGTTTCTCTGCCCCGTACTCCTCATTGAATCCTCAGGAATTGTATTTCTTATCTGTTCCCCTCGCTTTGTTGGTACTTATAACATGAGGGAAAACTATTTTGATATTTCTGTCAGTTATTTTGACATTAATCAACGCTGCAGATCTTGTTTTGTTTGGTGTCTGGGTACATTATAAAAAGAGTTGCTGAAAGAGTTCAATTATAATATCGGCCTCTCTGCCAACTGTATTGAGCTGTTCTGAAAAGCGGCTTGTCTCTTCTGACCCAGATACACAGTTTCCAACTGCGGGAGATGCTGCCAGAAAGACTCTTGGCAGAAGGCCAGCAATAAAATTATACTGCAGAAAAACGCAGCATATTTTCAGCAGCACTTTGCAGAAAGTGACGAAAAATTACCTGTCTCCTGAATGCAAAGGAGAAGTCAAAATAAACTTCCAATTTAAGGTCACATGTCTCTTATTCTGACTACTAAAAGTAAAAAAAAAAAAAAAAAATATATATATATATACAAGTTGCGCTTTCCTATTCTGTATACATTTCCATTTCTTTTCTCTTACTGTGTCAAATAGACCTTGGGCTGTGTTAGATACTGCCTGGTTTGTCACTAGCAACCTTAGCTGTCCTTGCTGCTCTGCTAACACAGGCTGGGAGGGACCTTAGGGTGGTGTTCGCACTAACCAGAGTTGTCACGGGCACATACTGGTGTGAGGGTAGATTAGGAGGGTGGAGGGTGTTTTTAGTGCTTTCAGCTGAATATCGGTGGCATGCGCCTTCTTGATGTAGCATTTAAAGCCCATTGTCCTGGTATTCTGCTCGGCCTGGCCAGGAGCCTAAAGAGCAGCTCACTCAAGTAGGGTCTGGAAGGTGAGTCTGGTGACCCTGGTCTCTCCATCGCAGCGGTAACGCTCCAGGCGAGGTCCTACCCTGTGCCGCGGGTACCAGGGTGCCAAATGTACCCGTGTCTCCCTTCTTGAAGACGACAGCTCCCGGATTCTGATGTTACGTTTCAGTCCCCATGGAGTGCAAGTGCTCGTTTTTCCTGCTTTTCCCTTTTCTGTTTGCAAGCACTCAAAGGTAGCTG
Organism: Columba livia; assembly: GCF_036013475.1. Classification (NCBI taxonomy): domain Eukaryota; kingdom Metazoa; phylum Chordata; class Aves; order Columbiformes; family Columbidae; genus Columba; species Columba livia. Next base: position 1,598,858 of record NC_088620.1, read on the forward strand.
AGCGCGTTCATTACTTGTGGCTGTTTAAACGTCTGTCTCCTGGGAATGCAACTGCAAATGCAGGGATGGATCCTACTACAAAGGCCTCCTCTGAAATTCTTTCCCTTGTTTGTCTGGTGCCAAAGCATAAACTTCCTCTATGAAGGATGGGATGTTTAATGGAAACATTGTTAGACTGTCATGGTGTTTTAATAACATTTCTAATGTGTCAAATCCCCAGTGACTTTAAACCACATTGCAGACTCTACTCAGCTCCTCTGTGGCCTGGTTTGGAGACGGTATTTAGTCTTGTTTTACACTTTAGGGCCACATGATGGAGAGATAAAGTGACTTTGTCAAGGTTGCCAAGGTCTTGGTAGTGCTAGTAGCTTTTCCTAGAAATTCTCTTGCAAGTGTGGGTGGCAGCTCCTGGGCAACACAACCATTTCCATATTGTGCTTTTCAGTCTGGGCATCAGCTGCTCCTTCCCTGAGGATGCAGGGACAAATATCCTGCTGGAGCCTGGTAGTAAAACGAGGCTGTTGGATTTATGGGATTGCTGCTCACTTTACATAATGCTTTCTGATGTGTTGGGTGCTGAGCTGTGTTCTGCTGCCTTAGTCCATATGGTTGGAGCAGATTTGATTTTAGTTTTCCTTAATTTAATTCTGCATGCTGTCAAATGTACTTTGTTCTGTATATTGTGTCTGCAATTTTATAGTAAACTCCCTCCTGTTTAGTTCTTTTATTGAAAGATTTCTCTCAAAGTCTGAACTATATTAGGTTTTCACTCTTGTGCGCATTTCCATGAAATATTCTTAGGATGTTAATGACTAGAAAGGCATCATTTAACTCAACTCTCAGGATTTTTTTCCCAATTTTCTGAGTTGTATAATAAAGATCCCTTTGTAATTCAGCTGTATATGCCTTCACCTCAGCCATTCACTGCTGAGAAAAAAGGGCAGGTGGAATTGAGCCTGTAAATACGTTTATCCAACAACTTCTGCTTGTCACCGAAACCTGAACCTGTCTTGAAAACAAGATGGTTACTACCTGCTTAAGGTAGAGTGTTGAGAGGGTGTTGGTGTTTCTGCTTCATTGGTCCAGTACAAGATTAACCCCCATCATAGCTGTGAAACATTTATTTTCGGTCCATTTCAGATACTGAAAGAACACCAAAAAGCACTTGGCACATGTGGAACTGCAGCCTGGGGTGTGTGGTGAGGCGGCTCAGACCTGTCCTCCCCACAGCAGCCTGCCCAGCAGTCTGGGGGTGCCCCGGACGCTGCTCGGCTCTCGGGGTCCCTCTGCTTTCAGGACGCTGCGCAGCTGACAAGCAGCAGCCTGCGGTTATCTGGAGCGCGGCCGGGGCTGGGACGTCGCAGCGGGCACGTGCTGGAGTCAGCAGCACATTTCGGTGCCCTTCTCTGCCTGGAACTGCCAAGTTACAGTTACCAGAGGAGACGGCAAACTGGAAATGTGAAATGTAGCAGTCACGGCAAAGAAGATAGCTGGGATTTAGTGTGAAGAGAAAACCAATTTGAACATCTCATTAAAGTCTCTCTAGCTTGCCATCTGCTGACTCAAAAAGCATATTATTATTATAGAAAAGCAAAACAGAGACCTTGTGAAGAGTCTGTTTGCTTCTGTCGATGGTCAAAGGCTACTTAGTGTGGCAGAGCTTCTGACGAGCTCACAGAAAGCAGCCAAAGCAGCAGTCTTTGCTGATTTCTCCTCCTAGCTGTCCCTGCTTGGCTTTCAGGATCTCTGAAGAGAAGAATCTGGCTCTGTGAAAAAACATCCCCTTCCTTGGTTGCTTCTGGGAAGCAATTTGGTAGAGTGTCAGTCTACCTTGGTAGGGTATGTAGCCTTGTGATAAGAAGTGAGGTCCTTCAGGGCTTTCATTAGCTTGCTTTTCCCAAGTATTTTTAGTGCGGCTGCGTTTAACACTCTTGGGGTTTCTTCCTTGGCAGTCCTGAGCTGCTGGAGCAGACAGGCCGCGCACAGTATCCTTGTCTGGCTGCTTTTTGTTTTAGCCAATTCTGCAGCCTAAATTCAGTGGTGTGAGGGTACAAACAACTATTAGGCACTTGCTGCCAAAGCTATTGGTCCTGTAAACACTTCACTTCTTCTTTACTAGGAAAACAGTGAAGCAGGATTTGTGGTTGCCTTTCCCCTGGCATGTTCAAATCTCAATGGGATGCAACATTTTAATTATTCCCTGTCACACCCCCGAGGTTTAAGCATCTACAAGGCTTTCAAGTCATCTCGTCTATCCCTCTGCTGTTGCCAAACATGCTTTTAATCTCTAACAATGTCAGGATTCTCTGACAGACAATATGCAACATATTGCTAGAGAAGGAGGATTGACACACAGGAAAAAAGGAAAACATTTGAGTGTGTGTGTCAGTCTGCAGAAATTTACTGACGGGGTTTCCAATTGCTTCAAAACGTTCCTGAAAAGCTGATGCAACAATATGTGCAGTGAAAGGAAAACAGGAACTTTCTGCGAGGACGGGAGTGTCGTGCTACGCGCTGAGCTTTTCCTTTCCTCTCTCACGCTACCTGTCCTGTTGTTCTGCTCTTCTCCTGTCTTACCAGTGCTATTTGCAGTTCCTTGTGCTGCCAGCGCTGGGGCTTGTTTCCTAAGTTAGTACAAGATCCTGCTCCCGCAGGATCTGCGAAAGGCTGTGCTGGAAAAGCAGTGCGAGGGCAGGAGAAGCGGCGGGGATGATTTCAGCTGAACATTCTCACAAGTCTTTTGTCTTCGGTTTCTTGTAATGTACTTGTCTCTTTTTAGGTAACAACTTACAGTTATTGCCACGCGAAGTCCTGGGTTTTGTACGGCATCTGACACATTCGGGATTGAGGGCTGCACTGGGAATTTCAACAGATAATTACTTTTTGATAATTAAATATAGCGCGTTTGATTCCTAAAGCACACATGACATAAAAATAGAGATTTCTTGACCTGGTTTCATATAGAGCACATTTGAGATGTTGGGTTTCCCCCTTGCCTCATATCAGAACCTTAGATTACTGGTGGCTACCGAACCACCCTGAGATAAGCTCTCACTGGCATGGGAAGGTCATTACATACGTGTAGGCATGTTGCAAAAGTTGCTTCCACAGTGACACCTGTGTGTCGTTCAGGCATAAATGGTTCAGTGACTGCCTCCCCATCTTGAAGCTTGCTTGCTTTAATTGGTGGTTTGACTTACTGTGCTGCATTGAACACTTACTGGCATTAACATGCTGTTTCTTCAGGTTTCAAGTTGTTTCTCTTTTTGCAGGTGAATTACAGAAAGTGACGCCCGGAGCATCTTGGCTGTATGAACTCTGGAGCTGTCAAGGGACTGAGAGGCTTATGAAGAGGTTCTGTCAGACAAAACAGGGCTTAGCAAAGACACCGAGGAGGAGGGAAAAGGAGAAAGGGAGGGAGAGCGAGCTGAAACACTGACAAACCATGGTAGGTACTGGTCATCTTTCCTAGGCTTGCATTGAAAACATTCTCTGCTGCCAGTGTGACAAATCCAGAGGAAGGGGGTTTTCTGACCTTGCAGTAAATTACAGGTGGTGCTGCACGCTTTGAGCAAAACGAATGAGGTTTGATATATTGTCAGCCTCTTAAAACTGGAGAGTTGCCTTGTGAGCCTGCATTACATGAATTATTAAATATGAACGAAGGAGATGCTCTTAAGGTTTTCTAATAAAACTGGCATTAGCAAGCTGCAGCAAGCACGGGTGACCTTGAACTTGCAGATTGCATAACCAAATGCTGCTATTCCCCTTCCACCTCTTCCTCACAAAAGCAAATGATGATGCGTATTTGTGTGCATGTGTGTGAAAAGCTGATTGATTGTGGTTCTATGTGTGTAGTCACATATACCTGGTGTATGTTGTTTAAATGAGGAGTCATTTCTAATCTAGCTGGTATTGGCTGCAAATTGGGAATGGCCGAGAGGTTGAATTTTTAAATCTGTGCAAGTGTGAAATGTTGTGATGGTAAGATTCTGAATATGTGCTCATGAAAAGCCAATAACCCTAGCCAGTTCCTGAAAAATATCTGAAGAACAGCTGAAGTGTATTTGTGTAATTTTAAGTTCTATAAAGTTATTCCTGAGATAATGGAAATGAGAATAAATGCCATAAATTTTAAACAGAGTGTTGTAACGTTTGCGTAGCTGAGTGCTGCTGACAGGCTGTGTCTTTACATTTACATTAAAAGAAAAAATATCTAAGAGAAGACTTTTACGTGTTACAGAGCACAAAGGGAGGAAGAACACTTGACAAAGCAGAGTTATCAATATATTGTATTTTAAATAGTGTCCTGTTTTGCTATTAGTTTTGGCCTAAATAGTGATAAAGAACCGATCTTGTCAGTCCCTCTTCATTAGAAAACAATTGTCTACTCATTTAGGAGTTACTAATTTGTTCCTGTTGGACTGTTTTCCTAACTGATATTTCATGAGATAAGAGATGGTGGGATGAATCAACAAATTCAGCTTGTCGGTTTTCGTGGCTGAGCTGCAGCCTCTCTCGGTGTCCATGTGGCGGAAAAGCCACAAGAGGGACCTCCGGGAAGCATTTTGCAACCTGCAAAAGTACATGGGATAAAACCAGACCCCGACTGATGAGCTTCTTTGACTACCTGAGTTGTCCATCTGGATTGGAGCACCAAAGTTAGAGAGAAATGGTGTCAGGGAGGATTCCATTCAGGCAGTGGCTTTGCTTTGATAATCCAATAATGTTGTTCTTTTTTCCCCCCTGTTTCCCACTTTACAACAGAGATCTATCCGATCTTTTGCTAATGATGACCGCCATGTTATGGTGAAACATTCAACCATTTATCCATCTCCAGAGGAACTTGAAGCTGTCCAGAACATGGTATCAACAGTAGAATGTGCCCTTAAACATGTCTCTGACTGGATGGATGAAAAGAACAAGTCTACAAAATGTGAGGGTGATGTGGAAGCGAAGGAGGATGCTGCAGAAAGCAATGCCAAGTGAGTGAGTTGAGCCTCATCATCTGTTACTGTTCTGCTCGGAATGGGTTCCTTTCCTTCTCCATAAGTCATAGTGTCACTTGATTCTGCTGTGTACTGATGTTCATGGGAGGAAATGGATATATTTGGACTTCTTGAGATGGCAGCACGTAGGGTGAGTGCAGGGAAGAGATCTGCAGATAGTGAATTTGTGCTTTTTTGAGCTCTGTGAAGCTTTGTAACTTGAGCTGGGCAACTTCTGTGTTCAGGTGAATTGCAAAGCAGTGCTTCAGTTGTTTTTTTCACAGGAGCTACCTGCATAAAGGGAGCGTATGCTTTTCATTTTCTGGTCGCTGATACGTCACTTTAGGACACTCATCAGTCCCGTCTATTTCCTCACTGTGATAGGATAAGACAAATATTCTGCATGTGTGAAAATACCATTGTAATTACTCCAAATTACTTCATTTCCAGGGATCAAGGTGGTCGGACATTGTGTGGTGTTATGAGAATTGGCTTGGTTGCAAAGGGCTTGCTGATAAAAGATGATATGGATCTGGAGCTGGTTCTCATGTGCAAAGAGAAACCCACAAAGACCTTGTTATGTACAGTTAAAGACAATCTCCCAGCTCAAATCCAGGTGAGTTAATTTAGGGTGGTCCTCTAACAGTGGCTGAGCGCACTGTAAAGTGTGCTTGGCTAAAGGCTGGAATTTGTTCCAGGAAAAAGACAAGTGGTATAGATTAAAGGGTATGTGACATGTTTCGTGTGGCGACATGAAGTAACTTCACAAAATTTAACATCTTATTCCTGTTGTTGCCTAACCCCTATCTGTGATGTCAGTTCTCCTGTGACGGCAGCTCACCTTTCTGTTTGGTAACTAACCCAGCTGATTTTTGCTCTGTGGTCCAACCACTAACGTGAGCTCAACTGCAGTCCCAGAAATCTTCCCTGCTCGAGCATGTGAGTCGGTCTGTGGTGTTGTCCCCTGTCCCCCTGCCTCACCCTGAAGTTCTACATTGCAGCTGCTTTGCTTCGCTTGGGCTGTTCCTGGGTAAAGATAAATGCCTCTGTACTTCTGAAGTGAGAACAAGTCACTTTAGGTGGTTGCTCATTTTAGCTCACGTTGATCATGAGCTCATAATTATTTTTATTTATGGTGCTTTAATTCTGATGTTGGCATCCAGTAGGCAGCACTTACAGCTAATATTGGTCTCCTTAGAGCAGCAAGGGATAATACCTTTCTGGCAGAGTTCTGAGTCTGAATAATCAGTCCAGCTTCCAGACTGACACGCACTGTTGCTGAGAAACGGCACCCTCAATTATTCCACTGCAAGTGCCTCTCTCCAGACTGCGGCCAAACCTTATCTGCTTTTCTCCTGATCCGCTTTTCTGCCTTGTGTTTATTTCCACATGTTTTGCCATTCCTGACAGCTGTTTGTTCTCACTGTTCATTTGTTCACTTAAAGGGCTTGTTTTAGTGAGATAATGTTGTGCCTGCACATGTGGCCCTACCTATAGCGGAAAATGCTAAGGAACTATTGAGTAGTAAAGAGTAAATTTTACTTGTTGGAAAGGACAGGGGTGCATTGACTAAAGAGTAAAGTTTACTTGTTTGTAGTGAGGTGTGAGATAAGAAGGGCTGAAAGTGATAAGAAAAGTTAGCATATACTTCAAAAAAAGAGTGACAGAACAGACATAATTACAAGATGTGGAGCCTGCAATAAATCCAAGGGACAAGTAGGTAAGATCCTCTGGGGAAGCACTGCGAGGGAAGGGACTGCAGAAGAGGAGAGGTAGGAGGACTCTGTTTCATGGAACAAGCTGCAGCGATGATGGGCAGGAAGGACGGCAAGAGGTTCTGCAGACACAGCCGTACCGGAGGGAGAAGGAAGGTGTGGGTGCATTGGTGCACAAAAAGACAGTTTGTAGTGTTATCTACGAAAGAAATATAAGCAAGAAAAAAATTACGGAAAACAATTTAAGAAACACTGGATTTATTGGTGTGCTGTCTAGAGAGAAAGTGGGTGACAGTCAGGTCTTGCATCCAGTTTCAAGTGATGTGTAGAAAGGGAGTGAGAGAGATGGACGGACAAACTGGAGAAAAACAGACAAATGAGAATGAGCACCTAGAAAACCATGTAATTAAAATAATCTAGTTTGGAAAAAGGCAAGACCGAATGAAGCGTATGCTTTAAGGCGTTAATGGTTATTTTTAAAGGGACGGTGGTGCAGTATCTCACATGGCTGCCAAAGGTAGGATGAGAATTTGAACTGTAGCAAAGGGCAAGCTCGTTGCAAAATAGGTCATATAGATGACATATGTGGCTAAGAATCAGAATAGACTGTTGGGAGAGGTGGTGACATCTCTGTTGCTACGGCATCTGAAGAATAACTTGGGGTTGGTAAGAGATGGCCAAGGTATATTGGGTCATAATTCATGGCAGGTAGATGGGCCACGTGAGCCGGTGCAGCTCCAGCACTGGCATCCGTCCTCCCTTTGCGGTGATGGTTACGGCTGTGCCGGTCATTGTGCATACGAAGGCTGTCACGTTTAGATGCAGCATTACTGGAGAGGTGTGTACTAAAAAAACCTGCTGGTGCTATTTCACACAGTAGCAGCTATGAAGCAGCAGCTTCTGTCTTTATTAAAAAAAAAAAAAAAAAAGTGATAATGTAGTGGGATTACTTAGTGTTCTCATTAAATTTGCTGCAGACCTTTCTTCTTAAGCATGTTACTGGGGTTTTTCTGTTTGTTTTTAATGAGGGAGGCAAGGCCTTAATTGTTGTTGCAATGTCCTGTAGGCTTCTCGTTAGTTAAAAGGCATATGCACATAGATTCTGCAGTTTTTCAGTTGATTGGAAGGTTCTTGAAATCTTTATTGGTGACTTTCAGAAACTTACAGAAGAGAAGTATCTCGTGGAGGAGCATGTAAATGAGGCAGCTATTATTATTCGTAACACAAAGGAGCCCAAGCTAACTTTGAAGGTGATCCTTACATCCCCTCTCATTCGAGATGAAGCAGAGAAGAAGGAAGGAGGTACACAGAGCGTTTTAACTTGTTTTTAAGACTGTTCTATCTAAATGCCCTGACTGTGCAGCACAGGGTTAATTGGGAAGTAGGTTTTTAATTGTGCATCCTGTACTAACTAGACTGGCTATTGCCAAATTTTGTGCCTTAAAAAGATGACAGTCACTTGGTTTTCCTGTAAATACGCAGTTTTCATTTGCAAGCAGTATTGCTATAGTGTTAACTTTGACATACAATTAGATCTTAGTTCTTTCTTTCACTTGCTAATTAATTCTTGAGCACCCCAGCGCTGCACAGTCTTGTTATCAAATTAAGTCAGTCAAGTGGGATTGGTTTGTAGTATCTTGAAAAACTCATGAAATTGTTTCTCGTAAAAAAAGACACAAAACTCTCCTGCAAAGCTCGCAAGTATGTTGTCCTGGCCCTCAGTTTTGATTAAGTGATGATACATATGTGTATGTTTCTAGCTTTAAGAATTTCCTAACTGGGATACAACTGAAGTTACAGTGCCTACAATACAGCACTTCTGCTTCTGAATTGAACATTGTACCTCATGTCCTTAGAGCAAAATAGATATAGAAAACTGTAACTTAGTTTCTTAACTGTTCCTTCTCCCTAACTGCGCAATGTCCATATAGTTACATGCCCCTTGTTAAAGGAGTGTTGACTGGTAGTACCAATGAGGTTGGATATGAACCAAGAGAAATAGAGAAGAGCAAATGTAGCCATACTTTATTTTTAAAATCTTGACAGTAATTTCTGCTTCCGCTTCCCAAACCCGTCCCTAGAACCTTTGCCACTGGATGGTGTCAGACCTTTGACCAACTGGCCACTCTCTGTCATGACAACGAGGCAGCCGGGCCCGAGTGGGCGAGGGAACTCCCTGGCGCTCTCCTCCCATTTCTAGACTCGCCACAAGCCCTTTGCTTCCTCCCTTCCCCGAAATCCCGACCCATGGGAAATGTTGGTCAGCTTCTCGCTGGTTTGCTGGGGGCGATGGCTGGACGGATCCCTTCTCAAATGACCTGGAACCCTTTGGCAGCACTTAGATGCAGAAAAATCTTACAACACAGATGAATGGCAAAGATTCCCTTATTGCAATGTCTGTTTATTCTCAAATTAGTAACCATGCTCTTTTGCAAGACCGCTAAAAATAAATTGTGTGTTACTTTAGTTGTTCTTCAGCTCCCCATAAGATGCTGAGATCAGCCCTGTAGTTGTTGCAGCTGATACAATTTTGTGACAAAGAGCACAAAGTGCAGAACAAATGTGAAGGATTTGTAAGAGTCGCACAAGGGGATGCAGTTCTGCACAAAGGCTTCCCTCCAAGTATTTTCGTGCAAAAAGTGATCCCATTGTGGCAGTAAACTGTAGAGACTCCTGAATTAATCTTAAACTGAATGCAGATTGGAATTTTTATGCTTTCCTATATTTAAAACGTAGGTGTTCTATTTTGTTTCCAGTACCTTAAAATATTTTTCGAAGTTCTTTACTGATTTTTTTCAAACTTAAAATGGTTTTACTACCCCTCTTAGAGTGGTGTTACACTGTCACTGCTGCACAGCTGATGAGGATAGTTAAGAGGGTAATGGATCTTGGATTAAAGCCCATGTTCTTTGACATTGATTCATCAACAAGTGAACAGAGACACTTATCATATTCCTTTTCAAAGGTGTGTGAAACACTATGCAGGTGTCACTAAGTCCATTGAAAGGGGAGGGAATACTTTTTTCTCATAATATTTCCAACCATATTTAGGTCACTTTCACTCAGATTCAGACCAAAAAAAGTTTCATATCTAATACCAAGGAAACATACTTGGAGAAACCGTCCAGTGAAAATACCTTGATCTCCAAGAAAGTCCTGCTATATTTTTTTAGTACCCCTGACTAATGCAAACAAATGTAAATACACTGTCTGTGCAGTTTTAAAAACTGTTTTGCGTTATTCCATACAAGCTTTTGAATGAAGGAGCTTAAACTGCTCGTCGACTTGCCTTTTATCTCCCGTGTAAGATGGGCCGTTGGGTTCCAGGTGCCGCTCTGGGAGCGGAGCCCACGGGCAGCTGACCAAGATTTCGTGCTGGGTGGGATGGGCACTAATCTCTCCTCTAACCAAGGCGGCGAGGCCAGGGGCCTCGGGGTCCCCGTTGTTCTGTAGGAATGCTGTGTGTGCCTTCATGCCCTGATGTCAGAATGCATTGAAAAACATTCCTGGATTTCTCTTCAGTCCCCACCTCTTTGGAAAAGTGTTCATGTTTAAGATGTGGTGTTTGTCCTATTTGTTTTTGCTGCTTGTTAGCAAAAATAAATAGTGGACCAGTGTGTGTGTGCATTTTGGTGTTTCTCACAAATGGCTATCCATAAAGCTCTGCTTTCTCCTGTCGAGAAGTCAAGCATCTAAAATTGCTGCATTTTGCAACTGTGTAAAATTTAAACTTCTTAAGAAACTGAAATTTTAGTCATAACATCAAATATAAATTGGGCTTTCCAGACCAGAACCTCATAGCTTGCCAATCAGCTGTTGTTACTGAGTGTGCAGCAACAACAAGCTTGTTCAGTAATAATCAAGTTCATTTAGCAGAGCGGGGCTGAGCTGAGCCTTGCTCTGGAGCAGCTCCTGCACAGCCAGGCTGCGGGTGCTGCGCCCGCGCGGCCGGACACGCGCCCGAGGGGCCACCAGCCCGAGGTTGGCTCTGCCTCTGCGGAGCAGGCAACGCTCCTCGTGGGCTCCAGTGAGGGGCTGCAGCCGCTGTGCCAAGAGAATAAACACAGCACGTGGGGAGAGAATTGCCAAAGGATTGGTTCTGTGTTGCACACAGTGAGCTAATGTCAGGGCTTTATTAGTAACTCTTTATTAAACTCCTTGTTCAAAGCACAAGGGAAAAAAGGAAAGCTTTGCAATCACATTTAAAACTTTTGATTTGGTCTCACTTTCCTGACTGGCAGAGCATGAAGAAACATGCCATTTTCCCGGGGGTGTCGGAAGGGAGCCTGCTGCAAGCCGCTCGCCCTCTCCACTGCCTGTTCTCTTCATCTTTCTGTTTAATAGAATCTTGCACCCAAAAGCTGGCTGACTGCAACATCTGCGAAAGGTGCTCAGGCCACTAGGACTGAATTTGCAACTGGCAAAATTCTCCAAGATGTTTGTAATTTACATCTTTGGAAATAGCCTTAATCCGGTAGGCAAAAGTAAGATTCTAACTTGTTGAAAACACAAATGATGAGAATAGAAAAGCCTTTTCATTCACCTGAATGTCAGATGATGCATATTCTATTCATGTTGTGTAGTTGAAAGGACAAATTACTTTTTCAGTGGCTGCACCACACTTTAGCAAGGCCTTGTGCAATGCTAACTAAAGTCCCTCGGCATTTCGAGTCCCAGTTCACTGCAATAAACTAAAGATTTTGCAATCAGTCACCTTTGCCATTTCTAATGTTTTAAAATAAGATTCTGATCATTCATTGACTAGTTGTTTTATACAATACACGAGCTTTAAGCAGATGTTTATATTGTCCACATTAAAGTTTTCTTACAGAACTATATAGATGTACATTTAGTAACTGTGTGCTGCAAAACATTACTCCTGAAAATAATGAAATTGCAAAGGAAATTTAGAAGCAAGTTTTGTGTTTCAGAGTGACCTTTTCTGCTCATAGAAATCCAACTTTGCAGCTTGTATTTGGAAAACAGGCAAGAGGAGTGATTAATCCCAATATTGTAATATTGTCGATGAGGGCAATAAGAAGCAATGCAAATATCTGCTGTGAAGTTCATTGGGGTTAGAAAATAAGCTTATAGCACTGAAGTCACCCGCTGCCAGCAGGTGCCAACCGCAACTGGGAGCTGGCAGCCAAGATACCTGCTTCTCTGCAGGTTTACACTGTAGGTTGGATTGGGGCTTTGGCTTCGGGCTCTTTTATCCATCATAACATAATGTGCTTTTACCAGAGTGACCTTCCCGCTGAGTGGCACAGGAGGTGAAGTGACTTTAAAGATGCAATTGCACCTGCAACCAATGCAATCCAAAGAAACCTATGAAAAGTACTTTGAGGTGTTACTAATAAACTGTACTACAAACCGATGGTACTTTTTTCTCCTAACTTGTCCTCATATTTTAAATGTCTTGCTGGATTTTGCTTATCTAGCATAGTCTTCAATTTGGAATGGGTATTTCATCCAGACCTGCATAGGCCTCTCAAGACCTGGAGAATTGATTGCTCTGAATAGTGAAAAGACTGTACTTCCCAGTTATTTATTTTGAAATAAAGAGTAATTGTGCATGCAAAGGAGAGTGTATTCAAGGTTTTAGTTGAGCCAATTTGTTCTTTGCATGTCAGCCAAAACCTAAAATATTTTTAACCTGATTTCACAGATACACAAAATCTGTCACTTGTGCAGAGTTTCCAGAGAATCTGGATGCTAATCCCTCCTTATGATAGAATGAAATCAGGAAAGAAAGGACTGATGCATAATGTCCCTCAATGCAGACCCGGATGTGACTGCTAAAAGCAGTTTGTTGCACGCTGGATAAAAAAGAGAAAGGGAGAAATAAAACAGTGTAAACCTCCTCAGAAGATATCGGTGTCTTGTCTCTCAAATCCTTTGAATTTCCTCTGATTTCGATTGCTGTTGGGAAGAGATTTTTACAGGAGGGGGCAACTCTCTAATGCATTCATAATCTGGACACTACCAAACTTCTTTAGATGAAAGATTAATCAAACTGTAAATTTTCATACTAGAATTTATTGTATATTTATTTCATTGAATTATATTGGCTAGTACTAATGCTTCAAATATATTCAGTGTTCTTTGGAATTCTCAGCAATTGCATGGGCATAACTTCACTTTCTACCTATTACAGATTCTTTTCTTTATAGCACCCAAAATATCTCAGTGTCATGAAAAGCAGCTTGTCTCTCTGAAATTCCCTGCCACTTTTGTGGAATAAAAGTCACAAAGAAGGGAAAGAAGAGGAAAAAAGAAGCCCAATACAGCCCAACAAAAATAAGTGCTATATAGCTATTTTCTGCCCTGAAATGTGTTCTGCATTTTTAATAAGATCCCAGATTGTCTGTAGCAGTGGCCATCTTTATTGTTACTATTATTTTACAAGGAGTGAATGCCTTTGCTTCTGTTGCACATGTGCACATTTACTACTTTTAATGGCTTGTTTAAATTAAATAACACAGTGCACTTAAATTCTGGGAGTCTTATTATCTCATTGAGATGCTGCCGCTCTTTTTGTACTGTGACAGAAACCCCTTGGTCAAATTGTATCTGTCTCTTTTTATCCCATTTTTACCAGTAGATAATGTTGCGATGAAAGATCCTCCGGACATATTGGACAGGCAGAAATGCCTGGAGGCCTTGGCGTCTCTGCGGCACGCCAAATGGTTTCAGGTTGGCTCTTTGTTCTTACCTTGTTGTTATTGTAGCCTTACGAGGTTTAATTTGAGACAGTTTTAATTTTAATGCCTCTTTAATTTCTGACTAGTCCCTAGTAGAGCAAAGGTCTAGAACTCGAGTGCAGTGCTGTACTGTACCAGGGCAGATGTGACAGGGAGACAGCCAGCTGGTCTAGAGTTGTCATAAGGCTACAAAAAACTTGACATTTTGCTTCCTTTTTCTTATGTCTCTCTGAAGTATTTAATGTAACTGCATTTATTTTGCATGAAGCTGATGAAGTATTAAGTAATAATTTTTTTAAAAAAAATCTATTCCAGAACTCTGTGCATTTAAAAAGAAAAGCAAAATTGAAAGCCAGGTTTTTGCAGGTGTATTGGAATCATTTTGTTTGTTTTAGGCCAGGGCAAATGGACTAAAATCATGTGTAATTGTCCTTCGTATTCTGCGGGATTTGTGCAACAGAGTCCCCACATGGGCACCCCTGAAAGGCTGGGTAAGTACGGCAAGAGTTGAAAGCCACAAGGTCAGGTCTGGGATCTCCTGCGAATTGTAGCGGTGTCTGGATTGGAGCACACAGTGCGTTGTGTGGAGCTCCTCTTTAACCCCACTGCCTTTTGCTCACCTCTGTTACCTGAGCAGAAAGTGCGTACAGGGAGGAAAGAGAATGCGAGTACTCGTTCAGTCTGTAGGAGGTACAGATACCATGGAAGGAGGCACAGTGTTGTGGGGCCTTGGACATCCTTGTGGATTTGCATAGAATCCCACATGTTGTTTCCAAGTGTAGCTTTTCCAAACCATCCTGCTGCCATGGCAGTGCTGCTCCTACCAGAGGTGCCATTTCACCCTAGCGGCTTTGGAGAGGGCCAGACACCGCAGAACCCGAGAGGAACAGCCTGGAGCTGACGGGAGGCGGTGTTTGCTCTCATGTGGAGCTGAGCACCCTGGGAGAGGAGGAGAACATCTGCCTGAGTTGGCTTTAGAAGGCTTCTCCTTTTAGATCTCCTGAGCAGTTAATGGAGAGCAGTTGGTTTCCTCAAAAGGGAACAAATCCATGTGCCATGAATTGCCCTGGGATGGATGTCTCTGTCAGAGCCGTAGTGGATTCCAACTGAAGCAAGCTGACGGGAGTGTTCTTCCCCTCTACCCCTCTGTATTTAACTGCAGTTACAGTTACCCTTGTGTCCATACTAATTGCAATTTAATGTCTTCTAGCCACTCGAGCTTCTATGTGAAAAATCTATAGGTACTTGTAACAGACCTTTGGGCGCTGGGGAAGCATTGCGACGAGTGATGGAGTGTTTGGCATCTGGAATTCTCCTTCCTGGTAAGGGGCCAAATTAACCTCAGGGACACGAAAGATTGATCAGACAGCCTTAACGTTTTGCTGCTGCTGAATGATGAGATGAAAAAATGCCTGCCTTGAACTCCTAACCTGCACTGGAGCAAAATGAATGGTTTCTTGTTTAGAATTTTTAAAAAAGGAAGTTGCAGAGTTATAACTGTTTGAATGAGCACTTCCAATGCAGTAGAAGTTAATGGGGAATGCTAGGTTTGTGTATAAATTAACCCCATCTCATTAAGTGGTTGCAAACGAATAAACCTAACAATGACATGCTTTCTACAGATTTACCAAAATCTACTTATCTATCTGAAATTTTTGTTTTATTAAACTACTGCTTTTAGTTGACACTCTTGTACATGTGCAGAGTTAACCCTGGTAAGTTCTGTGGCCACTGCTGCCAGGGAGCAAAACCTTGGGGTTAGCTTGCCTTGTCCGGTGTTCGAATCCTGTACCACCGAAGACCGAGACGGGCTGTTGCAGTATCCGTCAGTCCCCATTTTCACATTGCTTCTTGTTTACTCTGAACAATCTGCTTTGCCTTTTTCCCTCCTAGGAGGCCCTGGTCTGCACGACCCCTGTGAGCGGGAGCCAACAGATGCTTTGTCCTATATGACAGTTCAGCAAAAAGAAGCCATTACGCACAGTGCACAGGTAGAAAACGTGTCTTTCCGAGCAGCCGGGTGCTCTACCAGCAACGAGTGCTCTGGTGTAACTTAGGTTTCTGCTGTCACCTTCTAGCACGCCCTCAGATTATCAGCCTTTGGCCAGATCTATAAGATCTTGGAAATGGATCCCCTCCCATCAAACAAATCATTTCAGAAATATTCCTGGTCAGTAACTGACAAAGAAGGTAGGTGGTTTTTGCTCCAAAAATCACTAATTGGGCAATAAATTAGGGGCTAGTTTAGAATGGGTGAAATTCCTAAGCTGTCTGCTGTGAATGCAAGGTAAAGGCTTTTCTTTATGTTAAATGTGGGGTTTTGTAAAAATATTTCATTGTTAGCAGAAAATCTGGCAGTTCTGTTCTCTTAGAAGCAGCACCAGAGGGGCAGCAGCCAGTGAGAGGACAGCCGATGATTTCTTTAGGCACAAGGCAGTGGGGTCTGAAGAGTAAAAGTAGTGTTTATTATTCTTATGCTGGGGAAGGAGAGACTTTAAACTGGTCAAAAAGCAAATGATGAGTGTCCATGATAAGAATTACTCAAGAGTTCTTCCTAGAAAATAATATATAATGAAAATAAACTTCCATAGTTTTTTTCTGTAAAAACAATACTATTACAGTCCTCTACTTGGACTGAATGTAAAAAACAACACTGCAGAATTACACTACTTACATCACACATTATGTTGGAAACAGGTATTGGGCATGGCATGGTACAGTGAGTAATAAACCAATATTGGCTTATGTGTAATGATAAGAAAGCTTTGATTGATGGTCGAGTTCTTCTCATTATAAACATGCAAGGAACGGTATGGGAAGGAACAGACTCCTGCTATGGAATTTTGTTTTTCTAATAGCATATCCATATTACAAGGAAATTTATACCCTAGGTACAGGTTCATCTGCTCTTAAGAGACCATTTGAAGATAGTGTTGGGGACGATAAAGATCCAAATAAAAAGATGAAGCGTAATCTGAGGAAAAGTAAGTGCACCTCTCCCCTCTGTTCTCAAAGATCTGTTGTGCAGCGGGAGCTGGTTTAAAAGCTTCTCTGTGTTGCTGTGGAATAGCATGTGAAAAAGTCTTTGGCATGAAAACTGTCATCTCTATTACCCCACATTCAGAATGTCCAACACCTTTCTTATTGTGAATTTTCCCTGACGTGTTGTACTAACTGAATGATTTCATTTTTGAATGGGACTCCCCATCAAGCTACAGCAAAATTTAGTTGCCCAAGCAGCTGAGGTATTTTATTGATGATGTCCCTGTAGGTTGGGTTTTTTCACTGCAGTGACTTTGCTGCATGAAGATTTGCGTTTCTGCATTCTTCCCCCTCTTGAGCTGGTGGTTGGTCTCTCAAGACCTCTCACAAGAAAAAGAAAATGCTTAATCTACAAAACGTCGACATTGCGTATCTGCACAGCCTGCAAGTCTCTCAGCGCTGCTGGCAGCCAGGCGGTTCTGGGGGCTATTTGCATTGTGCTACTTCGCTGCCAGTTCTGGATCTGGTTCCTCTCTACCTATAAAATTTGTTACTCCTTTTATAGCAGCCAGGAAGAATATAGCTAGCTGCAAAAGAATTGTGTTAACGATATGAAAAACGGGTAATTGTAGTTGTTACCCAAAGTAGAATGAAATGGCTTATTAAAGACGTACCAGTGGTAGGGCTATACTCAACCTCCGAGAGGCTGAGGCGTTGTTTTGCTCCTTTATACAGACAGAACGCACTGAAATGCAAATTGTTTGTTTTTCTGTTCATCTTGTTTTGTTAATTTTCCTTTTTTTTCTCTTTTTTTTCCTCCCTCCTTCCCCCACCCCTCTTTTCTACTGTCTAATACTAGTACTAGATAGTAAAGCAATAGATCTCATGAATGCTCTGATGAGGCTCAACCAAATCAGGCCAGGGCTTCAGTATAAGCTGCTGTCGCAGTCTGGTCCGGTCCACGCCCCAGTCTTCACGATGTCTGTAGATGTTGATGGTACGACGTATGAAGCATCAGGACCTTCTAAGAAAACAGCCAAGCTCCATGTGGCAGTGAAGGTAAGATGGCCTGAAGTGACCTGTTAACCCCAGATCTTGGAACAGTGTGTGAATTATGGTTACAACTAGTGATACACAACCTCAGAATTTAAAAAACGTGTACTCTGAACACAGCTGGGCACGGCTCAAAGAGCATCCCTGGTTGCATACCAGCAGAGGAGAGAGACAATGTGCAAATGTGGAGGAACAATGTCCCAGGGCTCTGCAGGCCAGCTCCTGTGACAATGGATTGAATGTGGTGCTTATGTTCTGGGCTCAAGGGTTCAGTTTTGTTCTGTTCTACTCCTTTTTCCTTTTGGTTTAAAAACGGCATATTGGTGGCTCCCCTGTTCTCCTTTTCATTCGCTGTGTCCATCTCTGGGTTGTGAGCTCCTGGAAACATGTCTTCAGTGTCTGAAGAGCACCTTTGCGCACTGGGGGAAGCAGTGTATGGAACTGGTTGGTCTCCAGTCAGTGTTGCAGTAGGGGACTGGCATCATTCCGGTACTAGTTAACCTGCGCCTGCTTCTTGTATGTGCTCTACATGACCGAGCTCAGGTCTGTAACACAGTGATAGACTGGAATGCCCAACATGAGCATCCGTGTTGTATTGCATGAGGCCAGTTCAGACTGCTAAAGCAGAACAAGCCTGCCGGGTTTCTGGGAAGAAATGGAAGTTTCCTGCAGAAAATTTATATGGAAGAGAACCTCTTTTAATAGAATGCACTTCTGATAGAAACAAGCCCATCTGTCATTCTGTGCTTCATTTTGTTTTGAACAAGAATTTCCTTTTTAGAAGCTTCATCTGGCAACTTTCTGCTTTCCTTTGATTTCAGTTTTGAAAATCCCATTGTCCCGTGTGCTTTCAAGTTCAAAGTGTACAGAAGTATCTAAGGGAATGTGTTATTCCTCCAGGAAAAGTAGCTCTCTGCATGTGTGTCCTTCCAGACCTTCTGCCTCATTCTTTTATTTTGCCTCCCTCCCTGCAGTCTTTTAAAAAAGTCATAGAAAACTTGTCCTGAAAAGCTGTGACTCCTCTGCCCTTGAACTTCTCTGCATCAGCCAGATCCGTGCTGCTGTGTACCCAGCTCTGTTTTCTCTAATTTTACACATACACAAATTTTGGGCTACACTTCAAAACATCCCTGATTCAAGCCAAGAGGAAATAGATGGTGTGGTAGAGACTGCCTTCCCGTGCCTGCCCCTGTTCTTTTTCCTAGCAGGTCTGGGTCCTGCTTTCCCAGACCTACAAGATGGAATAATGTGCCCATTTCAGTTTCTATATCTGACCTTTTTAAAGTTTAGGAAATGAAAATGCAGCCACATGTCCTACGATTGTGTGGGAGCTGAGCCCGGGGTTACTTCCGAGCTTCTCAATTTGGTGTTGGAACATGGTGATTTTTGAAAACTTTGTTCTTGGGGAGTTTCAGGTTCTTTCCAGACCCTTTTGGCTCTGTGTGAAGAGTGGTGCTCGTGGGTCATTGCTGTCTTTGAGACCAGATTTTCTGTTCGTGTTAATTTCAGTTTTGGAAGCCTGGAACTATTTTCCCCATTGCTATTATGTTTTTCTCCATTTTAACACAGGCAGAAACATATTTCTAAGCAATCTGCCTTTATTAGGTGTATAGCGTTGTTCTGTGTTGTGATCAGCTTTGTATTTGTTTCTGTACCGCTGCCTATTTTACAGTTCATTTCATGTGGTTTTGTTGTAGGTTTTACAGGCCATGGGGTATCCAACTGGTTTTGATGCAGATGTGGAGTGTGTGAGTTCTGATGAAAAATCAGATACCGAAGGTAAAAATGAAACAACGTCTTCAATCTCAAGCAATAATACTGGAAATTCCACAGCTGACACCTCTGCTACCCTAGAGGTGAGTATTGCATTAAAAAGTACAAGTGATGGAGAGATGTGGGGATTGCGTTTGTATTTGGTGGGGGCTCGAGGGGGGCTGAGGTTTGGGGGGTTTGGTTGGTTGGTTGGTTTTGGCTTTTTCTCCCAGAAGAGGATGGCGTTTATAGCAAGGGTGGTGGATGAGGAATGAAGAGATAGTTTCCAGTTTCAGATCTGCCATAGACTTTGTGTCCCTGTGGACAGATAACTCATCCTGGTGCCTCCTTTCCTGAGGTTTCAGGTGGAGCAGCCATCTCGTCCTCGTAAGACCATCAGCTCTTTGAGATGGGTGTTGTCTCTTCTAGTCAGTTTATGTACGTCATTGTGACTGGGACAGCTTTTTAAAATAACCAAGATACTCCCAAGGTGCATGACTCCGGTTTTCCATGTTTGCACTTTTGACACACTTTACTTTCCAAGGGCAGGTCCTGGTACCAGGACTCCAGATCTTTATCCAAAATAAGATGTTGCTTTTGAAAACTTTGATTTGATCCCTTCATCATCTTTTTCTTCACTAGTGAGAAGTCATTTGTAGCTGTAGCTGAATGCACTCTGATGCAGGCTGATTTGCTGGTCTGCTGAGATCTCAGCTTTATCTTCCTCGCATCCCAAACAGTTACAGATATTTCTGCTGAAACATGTGACCTGGGATGTGAGACTCCTTCAGTCAGCTCAGGAGTGCCAGGACGTAATTAGATCGAGCAGATGTGTGCAAGGTTGGGAAGGCTAATCTCTCCTTTCAGTGATAAAGCCTTCGATTTCAAGGAACTTGACACCATGGCTTCAGCTTTGGATACACTCAGGGCTTAAATTCCATGTGCAGTTGGTGTAGTGTTCAGTGCTGTGCAGATGCTGTGCCAGGCCACCAGGACAGCAGCTCTCACCAACAGAAATAAAGAGGGTGTGACTTCTTTTACAGTATTGTTTGTCCCGCTGCTGTATTTTAGAGAAGCGACTTCCCATCTGGTGTTCTAGCACAGCATGTTGTACTGAGGCCAAGGCAGCGTTACCTTTGCTGCAGGTCTGTTCTGGGAAGCCTTGCCGATGCGCGTGGTGGGAGGAACAAGCTATTGCAGAGGCTTGACACACTGATCATGCTGCTGTGTCTCAGTGGCTGCCCATGTGGCACTATATGCCACAATGCTGTAGGTGTTTATCTGCATTTTGAAGAGAAGAAGGCTCTAAAGCAACACTGTAAATGTCTCTCTAGGTAAGAACTCAGGGTCCTATACTCACAGCAAGTGGCAAAAACCCAGTGATGGAGCTCAATGAAAAACGAAGAGGTCTGAAGTATGAGCTCATCTCTGAGACAGGTGGAAGCCATGACAAGCGCTTTGTGATGGAGGTGAGTGCAAACAGGGTTATGGAGTCATTGGTAGGTGGTTTTATTAACAGTGCTTCTGTCTTTGGAGTTGCTTGCTGCTACGGTCCAGATTTTTTGTTTTGCTTTTTGCAATGCGCATATCTGGTAGCGATGGTTTCAGGTTTTTGTATCTCTCATTGCTGTTGTGGTGATTACACCAGGGAAAGGAATGTCTTTGATGCTTTAGGAAGACACAGTAAGAATTAGAACTAGGTTCTGACAGCCCCAAACTACATCATGTCCTGACATGAGGAGGAGGGAAGTAGAAGATCCACAGCTTGACAGAAATATCTGATTTGCAAACATATTTGGTAACCTCATGTCAGTGACCTGATTCGAATCTCCTTTTGCCAGCTTGCCAGGGATATTTAGAATAACAGTAGCTGTGAGTAAACTCATTCGATTTCTCTCCTTCATATACTTGTGCAATCTCTCAAGTAGCCCTGGGCTCTAAAGTCATGTACATATAGTGTTGGCAGTGATGTTGGTATATGGGCCTGATAAAGAGAGCCTCAAATGGTCCTAAAACCCCTGTTCTGTAGTGATATCGTTCATGTGTTGAGAAGCTCCTGCATATTGGCTAAATTTAGTATCAAATAGATATACTGGTCCGTGTTGAATTGCACCTGCACATTCCAGATTTCTGATATCTGCAATATAATGGTTCACAGGATCACTTAAGTATACTTCATCAACTTCATCATCTAGAAGCAATAGCAGTTTGTCACATAAAACACTGAGGATTTTTTTTGACGCATCAGTTCTTTATGGATGGCATGTCAGTGAGCAGTGGTGCAGCACGGCGTTCTTAAGGATAAATACTCATGAACTCATGTCTCAATTTTCAGGTAGAAGTAGATGGGCAGAAGTTCAGAGGTGCAGGCCCAAATAAGAAAGTAGCAAAAGCAAGTGCTGCATTAGCAGCACTTGAAAAACTGTTTTCTGGGCCTAACGCAGCAAACAACAAGAAAAAGAAGATTCTTCCTCAGGTAAGACTTGTTATTTGCTTTTTAGACTGCTCTGTTATCACAGCTCTGGGTTGGTTTGTGATACAGGAACTTCTGCAGGAAACCACTGATTTCAGTCCACTTTTATGCACACATGTAAGGTTTCTATTTTTATTCTTCTACAATAACTGTAGTATAACAATATAATCTGATAGTTGGGACCATTTTGTGGGAAATACAGTAGAAAAGGAAGCACAGAGAGAGGTGGGGAGGAGGCGCAGTGCGGTCAGTGGTTGATGCAGTGATGATGTGAAGTCCCGTGTTTCAGCCCAGAGCCGCAGTGCGCTCCTTCTTCCTGGAAGTCCTGTATAGCCAGGCAAAGGCCTTCACTCTACATTCTGGAGTAAGCTGAGATTTTTGCACTTTTTTGCACCTTTTCAGATGAGCCGTTTTGTTTGGCGAGGGAGACCTGTATAATCAAAAGCTTGGTCTTGTCCATTAGGTTTAACAGCCACAATGATCTTTCAAATCTATTAAGTTTGAACAGATCAGAAACTAATCAACAGTGGTTTTCCTCCAGAGGATTACAGTCTGAACTAAGCTCTGAGGATTACAATTTGTGTCTCTTGTGCAAATACGTTAGAATTAGATTTTCTTGTCATTTCATGCTGGAGCAGAATGTATCATAAAATACATTTGCAAAAGAAATTGGTCATTTTTTTTCTGTAACTAATAATCCTGTTCTCTAGGACAGTACTTTTCCATTCTGTGTTCTACCTTTAACAAGACTGGCACATCAAGCATGTTTGAAGAGATTTTAAAAGATGATGATTTAATGCAGATGGCCTTGTATTTCCAGCTCTGCTCTCACTTTCTGAATTGCTGTTTTTTATTACTCTGGGCAGACTAAAGGGGTTGTCAATACAGCTGTTTCTGCAGCAGTCCAGGCTGTTCGAGGCAGAGGACGAGGTGCTTTAACACGAGGGGCATTTGTTGGGGCAGCTGCTGCAACTGGGTACATAACACCAGGTAAGGCATGACACTAATAGTTTAATTTTTGACTGTTGGGGTGTTTTTTTCCATGTATGTCAGTCACTTCTGCAAGAGCCTGAAGTGTTCCCTTTGCTTTTCAAAGCGCGTTGTTCTTTGTGACTCTGTAGCGTGTCTGAGTCTTGCAGGTGAAGTGAAGGGAATCTAGGCATTGCTTTTACTTGGGAATAAGAATCACAGATCTGTAAGAATGGGATGCTGGAGATTCCTTAGTCAAAGCAAATCCAATAGCTTCCAAAAATAAAAGTTATATTCCTCATGCCCAAGTGTTTGGATGACAGCCTGAGCTATGATCATGCCCCTCAGCAGCTGACACGTGCTAATAGCAGAGCCCTCTTGTTTGGTAGAGTTGCTTCCTGGCACAGTCGACAGCGTGTTGTCTTCATTGTTCCTGTATGTTGATGTAATTATAAATATTAAAAACCAGTAATTCATTTTTAATGGCTGTTAACATTGTGTTTGGAACTGTCTTGCTGCCCACGGAGTCATTTATGAGACACTTTAACCTGCCAGGGGCATGCTTCTTGCCAGCATGGAATTACTCCAGAAATAGGTTTAATTTCCTAGTCACTGTAATTGTTAAGCTTTTATTTGCCTTGGCCTTCACAGATTATTTCTCTTCATCCCCTATTCTTCTCAGAAATCTCTTGCTTTTTGTGATGGACACAAATGATCCCACCAGAAAAACAAACTGTAAAGCCTTCACGAACCAGTAAGATGTAGTAACCAAGACTTGTGTTACCACTGGTGCTTTTTGTCTCGCTCCAAAGTTACGCTTAGTTCTTTGGAAAAAATATACAGTTCCCTGTTTGCCTTGAGGTGTTCATATGTTCTTTGTGAAACTTTCTTTTGTCTGTTAGAAATGGCAGAGAAAGCAGAATTCACAGGAACTTTACTGATGATGATGTGGTGTCTGCCATAGGTATCTAGCATTCTCTACCTTATAATGGAATTGAGGAAAATTACCATTCTTTGCATTAGACTGTATCTGTATTTTAGGAAGAACATAAGCAAAGATGGGTTGTCTGGACCATGCCCACTCCATGCTCGGACAATACAGATTTAAGGGTTTCAGTTGAAAGAAAACACCACTGAAGTGAAATGTGCAATTTAACTCTCTGATCCTGAAGCTTAATAAAGTCATTGGGCAGCTTGTTCCTCAAGTGACCACGAAGAAGGATTTTAGTGTTTACAGCAAAATTTGTACATACGAGTGTGAGCTGTTTTTATCTGTGGTCCTGCCTCCTGTACCAGAACGGGTCCCTCCCTGTGTGCCGCGGTGCAAACACCGTCTGCAGATACTGTAGGAAATGAAACCCATCCCTTATCTGTTTATATTGCAGGCTATGGAGCACCATATGGGTACAGTACAGCTGCACCAGCTTACGGTATGTATAGCCCAATAATTAACAAATTAGAAATTATATCGAAACTGTTGTGGCAGTCGAAATGTGGCAGTCCAAGCAGAAATTCAGAGATTAAAGCTCTTACACCATGACAACAACAACACTTTTATGCCATAACCTTGTGGTTCTTTTTTGGTTGGAGTAGCTTTTTTGCCTATGCTTTGCCTGATCTGTGGAAGGACTGCTTGTTCTAATTGCCTGTTCCCTTTCCTACTGAAACTGAATTGAAGTAGTTTTCCTACTATTTACAGCCAATCTGTGCTCCATTCAAAGACTACCGAAGGGCCTATTTCAGCCTCTCTGACCAATATTTATCTAAATGGCGTAACAGTAACGTTGAAATGTTTGTCCCCAAGTGTAAGTGGCTTGTGGACAAAGCTCCTTAATGCTGTCAACTCTCTGAAATCTCCAGTACAGTATGTGCATATACACCTCCCCTGCAGGCTAAAACACTGCTGCTTGGGACAAGCAGAATGGGGTTTGTGTAGCAGATACCGTTAGCACGCAGATTGCAAGGAAGCGAGGACACGGTAATTCACCACAAGGCTTTTGACTAAGAAACGTAGTGGTATTAGGCTGGCAAAGCACTACTTTCATGAAGATTGTAAATAAACTCAGAGAGCTCTGATGGAAGGGTTTTCTTAACTTGGCTTCTCCCTACCCGGCAGCTTTTTTGTTTTTTATGCTAGACTAACAATGCATACCTCTAACCGGCCCTTTTGGTTACTTTGAATGAGGTTTATGTGGCAATGGGAGCAAAGCAGTTTGGAGTCAGTGATATGTCCGGGCACACAGAGCGCGTCCCCCAGAGACAGTCCCGCGTCCTGGCCCGGCCCCGGCTGGGTCAAACCCTGCTGCTCACATCACAAGTTGAGTATGGTTCTAGGCCTGCGGTTTTTCATACAGGAAACTAAGCCTGCAATTTGCTACAAATTTTCTAACTTTTGTAGCATTCATACTACTTGTTACTCTCAAATTTATATAGCTTGGGCAATACCAACTCCCCTGATAACATTATAAAAGTTTAAAATATTTAGAAACATTGATTTCATTACTTTCTTTTAGAAGCTAGAAACAGTGGAAGTTCACTTTTCTTGACTAAGATCAGCTTGGCCTATTTTATACTCCTGCAACGGAAAGGGGAAGGAGAATGTGCCCAAGGATGGCACTTAGACTGTGGGATTCTCCCTTCAAAACTGAAGCAAACCTCTCTGGTTTTAGAACTCCTGGCCTGTTGACTGGCCGTGCGCTTTAACACACAGCAGCTGACAGCCATGTGTTCTCTTCTGTTGCAGTACACAAGGAACAGCTACACATTTTCTCAAGGAAAAATGAAAGGAAATTTAGTTGAGGGCTTACTTCATGATACAGATTTATTTTTTGGCTCTTTCCAAGCCATAGCTACTGACTGTAACTAAGATGAGTGGTACCTGCACACATGTATTTTTACAAGCAGGGACCCACAGTGACGTATGAGGAATCCTTTCCCTGCTGAAGGAAAGAGTACAATTGTTACCAACTTTGCTGTCAGCTTTTCTTGCTTTTTTCATTCATTCATTCCTTCTGCTTTGTGGTTGTTTTGGTTTTTTTTCTCATGATTCCTGTTCTGGGAGCTGTATTTTAATCACTTAGCTGTGTATATGTGACATATCACTGACTTCAAAGCATTGTGGAAGTGAATGCCCCCATTTTTCACATAAAGAGTTTCTGGTTTTAATGTCTTACAATTGTGATGCGAAGTACTGGGATAATGCTTTTTGGCTGTAAGGTAAACATGTCTCTTTGCCTTTGTAAGCTGTTGCATGTTGGGAAACTTCACTTTGATCATCTGGTGCTCTGGAATACCTGCTGTTGCTGCTTTGTGATTTCTAAATGGATACATAGGTTAAATACTAGAATTTAAATAGGCAAGATCAAAAAAAAACTTTTAATTGTGCAGAAGTTTGCGAGGCCACAAGAACTCTGTAATAATCATGAAATCAGGCAGATATTAATCTTTCCAGATTTGCCACTTCAATACAGGAGAGGAGATGCAGAATAATGAAACAGATGCAGAACTTAGTGTAGGTGCTTGATTTTTGGCTGACCTACCTGGATGCTTATCAAAAGTGCTCAACAGTTTCCCTGTGAGTTCCTTTATGAACAGCAGTGCCTGTCTAGAGTGTCTGCAACTGTAATTGGCCTATGAAATTAACTCAGAGCATAGAACGAGATAGCAGAGATGAATTATCATAGAGATGATGAAATAGAGCTTCAAGTCCAAGCACACACTCTGCTTTTGAGAGTTCTGCTTACTTTAATTTTACCAAACACCAAAACCAAAATAAAAGCAAACATTAAGCTCATCATCTGTTGGAAATAGTGCCAAGTGTTGAAGTTTTATTGTTTATGGGTCTCTGCACCCTAAAATCACATTGATTGACTGATCTGGAAAAGGTTAATGAGAACAATACTGTAAGCTCTTGTCTGACTTTTTTGGATCGCTAAACTTATTTGGAGTCCTCTCCCTTTCTTCTCTCTGTAGGTTTACCCAAGAGAATGGTTCTGTTACCAGTTATGAAATTCCCAACATATCCTGTTCCCCACTACTCATTCTTTTAGCAAATGGCAGAAGCTAATTCCTATTGATTGAACAACACAGTACAGTACAGAATGTTAGAAGAAAAAAGCCTTTTTATCCTGTTTTCTTTGAACACATACTTGAGCAAAGTCATTTGTAAAGAAACATCTTTTTCCTACTTTTTGATTTTAACAAAATGCAAATTTAGTTCTCTAAAACTTGAAAAAAAAATGTTCTGTGAAATGTTACCTCATTTTCAAATAACTTATACCAGCCTTCTGTTATAGGGAAGAACTAGAAGCTTAAATCTTACGTTTTAAATGAAGTATCCAATTATGTAAAATTAAATTTGTGAAGGATGTATAGAATATAAAACACTGATCACAAATAAACTGTTTTGTTGTAACACAAGAGTACTGCCTGTTTCCTCATGCAGTCACACAGACTCAGTTAATGACCTGTACTTGCTGTAGGGTTATTAAATACAGGGCACAGTTACTTAAAAAAATAAAAATTAGAAAAAAAAACCCCACACAATAGAAACTTCACAGTTAACATTTAACTTTGTAATTATGGTGTGTAATAAACTTAGTAAAATATGGGTTAAAATATTGTTTTATCTTATTTTTTATAGTTAAACATCAGTACCTGAGTTTCCACGTAGTCTTTGAGATCAGCATTACTGTAACTGTGAGTTTAGACACAGTCTTAATTATCCAGGAAGGATTTTCACTCATACACGAAATACTGAAAAACAAACAAAACCAACGGAGTTAATGTTAGGCCGTCTCTCTGTATTAGGTTGCATTCTGTGAAATAAGTATTGAACAAAGGAAGCTCCCACAGACGGACTCTTGTTATGTAATTCCAGGGATGCACAGCTAAGTCTGTATTGCCCAGAGAAAGGACAACAGTAATGTTACAATCAGGTTCTTTAGAGCTCAAAAAAATGACTTGTTTTCCTTTCTTTTCTGTTTTTACAAAAAAAAAAAAAAAAGGGAGAAAAAAAATTTTAAAAAATTGCACTTGTTCTTGTGGCCTTCTTCACT
Source organism: Columba livia (assembly GCF_036013475.1). Lineage (NCBI taxonomy): Eukaryota > Metazoa > Chordata > Aves > Columbiformes > Columbidae > Columba > Columba livia. The sequence goes on from NC_088620.1 coordinate 1,626,551, forward strand.
TTCAGATTGTCTGCCCACCCTTGATTTTCCATCCACCATTGCTACAGAAAGCAGTTTAGTTGTCAATCTTATACTAAAACAAAGGCTTCTTCTTTCCCCCTTACATTTATAAGAATCTAAAGCAGCAACAAGGTCCCCATGGAAACTTGCTATTTAATTGTCCCAGTTCTTGTTGAGTGCTGCTGTGAAAAGTGACACACTTCAGCCATAGGCCAGTACTTCTCGAAGGGTTGGTGCTCAAAGCGAGGGAATCCTCTTTGCGCCGAGGAGCGCGTGCACCTGTCTGCAATTCCAGGGCAGGCCCCAGCTCCACCACTTCTGCATTAAAAGCTGCTGTGGGCTCTAACGCGGGTGCCAAGTAGTCTTTATTAAGGTATCACCCCACAAAATAAGCAGCGTTGTTGGTTGCACTTCTCTACTCAGACCTCACCCATTGCTTTTCAGTAGGTTTGCTTTAGTTCGAGCTCTTCTAAAGATTTGCCTTGATGCACTCTGTTCTCCAACATGCTCCGCTGCTGAGGCGGGGGAGCTTTGTATATCAAGAGAGTGTAAGAACGGTGCTTAAAGCAACATAAAGTTCCTCCTCCCCTACACCCCCCATTATAGGCAAAGAAACATTAGAAAAGCTTAATAAGCTGTGGCTTATGTAACAAGCTGCTTTTTTTGGAATTAACTGCAGCTGTTAAGCTAAGTATTTGTGCTGAGGATTGTGTTTACATCTTAAATGGTTTTTCTTTTGCCATAGCTCTAACTTTCATTTGGTGTTGGTGGTACTTTAATAAAAATTGTAGGTGTATTGACAAGTAGTGGTGAGCCTGCTGTCGTCATCCACATGTTAGTGCTGAAGAGCAGGGTCTTGGGGATGTCGTCAGATGAGTGGTGCTCGTAAATCACAATATATTTTGCTGGCCTATGGATGAAAGGAAGCCATCACGGAGCAGAAAAAGCATGGCTGATAAGAGCCCGTTTTTCGTAATCAAATATTCATTAAAGGAATCTTGCCTCTGCACAGATTTCCCTCCCTCCTTCCCTTTTGGAGTTCCCCTGATTGGCAACTGTTTGTAGTTATTTTTTTAATCCCCAGCTTTGTAAAATTCTCAACAAAATATTCTCTGAACCAATTCTATAAAATGAACATTCATAAGCTGAATAACTTGCTCTTATTTTAAAACCAAGGAGGGCGCTATGCTCTTTTCCAACATGATGGCAGTCATTTCAGATGATTGATAGAAGTCATTTTTTATTTTTGTCATTTGTTGGGAGTTACTAACCACATTGTAAACTTGCCCCCTTGCTGCATATTTTACATTTCTCTGCTTTACTGAAAATATGAATGAGCTGTCAGTTCTTTGTTTAGAAAGTGGTAACCTTGGAAGTGTTAGATGTTTCAATACCTTCATAGAATTCAAAGTGCCCATTTTACAATGAAAATTCCACTTGCAGCTGAAAGAGCAGAGAAATTTAAATGGAGCTTTAGCTTCAGCCAGTCTCTCTGAAATTAACATGAAGTTTTTGCTTCTCTGCTCTTTTCCCACTGTAGGTGGTTTTTTCATTGACAGTCCCTATTGCCAGCCTCTCAGCATCGCACCTTTTATTATTCACTTGGGCCCTCAAGATTTCTTCTCTGACTTCTAGAACCATCAGGTTGTGTGGCTCGAAATGGCATTTTGTACATGTCTTAAAAGCAAGAACGTGGTTCGTTTTGAGATTTCTCAACTTCAGACGTGGAATCTCAACTTTTTTCCTTCTCTTTTATTTTTTTAATGCTTTTTCTCACTTGTGGAATTTTGTTCCATTTAACGAAAAGCAATACTTACTCCAAGCCACAGTCCTTTCTTTGGGTACATAGCAATAGATGTGTATATACTTCTGAAGGGAAAGATGGGTATGGTGGGGAGCGGGGGGGGAACAAGCACAAAACCAAGCAACAAAACCTAGCGGAGTGCCTGCTTTAAGCAGCGAATGCTGCACTTTCACTAGCTAAGTACTTTACAGTTTTAATACTATGACTGTATTTGCATGGTTCCTATAAAAATTGCTACAGAGACTTGCAATGGTCACTCTTGCAGCAGTAGTGCTTTGTACCATTGTGCACGTCTGCGGACATGAAATGTAGCAAAAAGGCAGAAGAAAAAACATAGAATATATTTTTTTTCCAAAACCTAACTAAATGTTGTATTCTCTCTCTCTTCCCCACATCATTAAATGAGGCACAAAAAGGGCAGGCCTGAACTTGACTTCCCAATAGAGAGCTTTTGTGTCTCTTAAAATCATCACCAGTGATAGGAAAACATAGTTATCTGGTAAACATCCAGTTCAAAAAACTTTGCTGCTATAAATTTACTGAGCTTTTTCCTCTTAAATATTTGTATGTGGATATTTTGAGACTGTGAATCAGCAATAACTGAAAGGTGATTTTTTTTTTTTTTTTTAAATGGTATTGGAACATCTATATGTTGCAGCTTAAGACTTTTAAGCAGTTTTCAGCAGGTTAATACCACTTTATTCTCATTCTCTCCGGACCTTCATAGCCATATGCACTTGTATAAAATAAGCAGAAATGTAGTGACTGTAAGCTGAGATCGTGATATAAAAGGTAAGAGATTTTATTTTCAGCTTAAAGAATATTTTTATTGCTTTTTTTCTAATAATCTCATATACCTGTGACAATCTTGTATATGACATGTTTTTATTGTCTTGTCTAACTAAATGTTTGAACAGATAATACATAGGTCTGAATTCCAGCTTTGTATTTTTCAAGGCCACTTCAAATACTCCCGTTTCAGTTAAAAAAGAAAATATTACTTAACACTTTTAAGAAATAGTTTGGGTTTATCAACAGACTGTTCTCCTTCGAATATTTTTCTCTTGTGTAGCATTAAAAGCTGTATTGACCCTGTGTGTCAGGCACTACCCTCCCTGCATACCTGGGGAGAACATTCGGGGAGGTACCAAACCACAGCCGTGGCTGCACCGAAAGCTGCACCATGGTTATCAGGAGAAGTGGAATGTGTGATATTATCTAACTAATAAAGAGAGAAATTATTTCCCTAAGCTATTAAAGCTAAACTCCAAATGAAGAATGAAAGACTTTGATGATAGTACAGTTAAAATCTGCAGAGATCAAATTACATTAGGCCAAATTAATTAATGAAGCAGCCAGGTTTGCTTCCCTCTTGTGGGTGCAGTGGGAGGAGAGGAAGGCAGGCAGTGATTTAACTCTGCATGAGTAATTTGCCTCGCTGTGGTCTTCTAAGGCTAGAAATTAGGATACAGCCACCCATAAATAACTATTTTTAGTTCTGTAGTAAATGTTTTAACAAATATTTTACTTGGATTAAAATTGTTTTGGATTATGACCTATATGGTGCACATGATATGTGTAGTTTTAAAATACTAGTGTGGGTTTTTTTAAATTTGCCTTTATATAACCTTGTGTTATGCAAAGTTGCATAGTACAGTACTGCACAATTGCAGTACCTGCAGTATTTGAAGTTGCTGGAAACAACTTTTTTAATATTAAAAAGGTAAAAAGGGGGGGAGGGGGGCAAAAGGGAGGGAGTTGATGATGTTGTATTATTAACAGCATTTTAGGGTCTCAGTTCAGAGATGAAAGCATTAAAAAACCCTGATTGATCACAGTTTATACTGATGTAAAACAGGAAAACACTTGTTACGGAATATATAGTAGTATATCAGGCTCAGAGCTTGTTGTTTTGCATCAAAATATAACAGCAAAAATAAACTAGATTTCATTTCAGTATTGAAAACATCTAGTTCAGTAAATAACTGCATGTGTAGGTTATCCATAACTCAGGACATGTCTGGATAGAATTCATAGCCAGATATAGAAAGATAGCTGTTAAATATTGTTAGCTTTGCTGCTCTTGGCAGAAAACTGATCTTGCAAGTGGCCTATACACTTGCACCTGGGGAAACGAACTTCAGGAGCCATGAAAGCACAGAACCATTTGATTACATTTGCAGGTGCAAGTGAAGAGCCAGTAGAACGTCCTTGCCATTTGGCGGTGCAGATTTGCACCGTGAAGATAACAGCAGATGAAAACTCGGGGCTTGGTCTGAAGCTCACTTAAAATTCAATTCATTCTTTCAGCCTGTCAGGCTTAGCAGTGCTGACAGCGGAGCAGCGGGCTGCTCTGTTTCCTTCAGAAGACAGTATTTTTTATGCGTCAAGGCAATGTTAAGGTGCATTATAATGAACTTCTCTGGAGTATTCTTTCCTAGGCTTAACTGATGCCAGCCTGACAAGACTGTCCAGTTCAAGGACTGATTAATAAAATGTCTTGCTGACTCATTTGATCTGTTTCTTTGTGGCCTGTACTTGGCAGCTTAATCCATTTGTATTGGTTTCCATCAGGAGTGCTTTGACTATGCTTAGTGCTTTGATTTCCATATTTTTCTGTCATTACCCTTTTAACTCTAATAATCCTAAGATTCCACTCTTCTGCTTTTTTAAAATTCTCGCTTTGTTGGATCTTCTTTTTTTCACTGAAAAGGTATTAAATTTCTCTAATACATTTTTGTTCATCATGCATGTACTTCGAACGAAATTTGTCTCCTTGCTTTTGTTGCTCCCCTTCTCAGAAGGAGAGACACCATTTCCTGACACGTGAAATACCCAGTGTACGTAAGACTCCTAAATCCTGGGGTTTGCAGCCACTTGGAATCAGTGATAAGATCCTAAGGCGCAAGATTGCCTAGGAACCTGTCTCATTGCTGGGCCACTCTCCATCATCTTTGCCAAGTCTTGGGAAACAGGAGAGGTGCCTGAGGACTGGAGGAAAGCAAATGTCACTCCAGTCTTCAAAAAGGGCAAGAAGGAGGACCTGGGTAATCATAGACTGGTCAGCCTCACCTCCATCCCTGGGAAACTGATGGAATGACTTATCCTTGCTGCCATTTCAAGGCATATCAGGGATCAGAGGGTCATTAGGGGCAGTCAGCATGGCTTCACCAAGGGGAAGTTGTGCTTGACGAAACTCATTGACTTTTATGAGGACATAACAAGACGGGTGGATGATGGCAGAGCGGTGGACATGATCTACCTTGACTTGAGTAAGGCATTTGACACAGTCTCCCACAGCATCCTCACAGCTGAACTGAGGGAGTGCGGTCTGGATGAGCGGGTAGTGAGGTGGACTGTGAAGTGGCTGAAGGGAAGAAGCCAGAGAGTTGTGGTCAGTGGGGCGGAGTCCATTTGGAGGCCTGTATCTAGTGCAGTGCCTCAGGGGGCAGTACTGGGGCCTGTATTATTCAATATATTCATCAATGATTTGGACGAGGGAATAGAGTGTTCTATCAGCAAGTCTGCTGATGACACCAAGCTGGGAGGAGTGGCTGACACGCCAGAAGGCTGTGCTGCCATCAGAGGCCTGGACAGGCTGGAGAGTTGGGCAGGGAAAGATGTAATGGAATATAACAAGGGCAAGTGTAGAGTCTTGTACCTGGGTAGGAACAACCCCAGGTTCCAGTATAAGTTGGGGAATGACCTATTAGAGAGCAGCATAGGGAAAAGGGACCATGAGCCAGCACTGGGCCCTTGAGGTTTTCTTCTAGAAGTCTTCTCACAGAAGCAGGGTCTAAAGTGCCTTTTCTGTGAGACTAGAGGTCTATTTTATGGCTGAGCTTTGTATTTCTGGATATACCCAGCAGCCAAACATGTAAACCTAGTTAAATGTGCTTTGTGCAGCTGCTCATATTGTTGCCTATTTTGTTGTACCTTTTCAGTGAAGCAGAAATGTTATAGCTTGAATTTCTGGTTCATGGAAAAGAATTCCAAAAAAGTTCCTTTCAATTAGTACATATATAAATAGGACACCAGGGAAAGTCTGCCTGTACACTTCCCACCTTAGCTCTAGTTTTAGCTAACCAGATGATCGGGTGTATTTTGGGAGTATTTGGGTGTCTGACACTTAAAGGATTAAAAGAAGCCAGAGCTTCACAAAAAGAATTGACCTGGTTAATGTGTTGTCTGTGTTGGAGGTGAATGGCATTACCATTGACTTTGGAAGAACAACTGGTGAGCTTCAGTTGTCTGCTTGGAGGAGGAAAGTGAGGCTATTTACAGATGGGGAGATTAAAATATAGATTGTTCCATTGTTACAACGGCATTTGTTTGCCTTTGGCTGCTCTTGTTTGCTGTTCTATCTAGAGAAGGTTTTAAGGCAAGCAGATTGGCTTGGAGGGCTTGGCTAGCTGCTTCCTGCTATTCTGGCCCCTTTGCCAGTGCTTGCTGGCTTCCTTAAGCACACGTTCAGGAACTGGAACATGGAGACCTTACTGCTGGGCTTTGTGCCAGCTGGATGGAGAGGGGCCAGCCTACGCTCACCAAGGGAATGTGGAACACGCAGCCTCTGTTGCCCCAGCAATTTCTGTTGGACACAGTGCACCATCCAGCCCTCACAAAGGCAATTTAGTGCCTGGGTAGGTGGTTTCTAATCGGTCTAATTTGCTGTCATGTAGCCAAAGTGAGCTAATTAGGTGATTCAGCAATTGTCATGGCTCCCACTTAATGTGCTTTAAACCCTGCTGCCATGACTTCCAGTGCAAGTGAATACCTTTGCTTCTGTGAATTCTGTCTTCCTTCCCTGCCTTTTCTGAGCATCTCCTAACATCCCAGTAAAAAACTGATTCTCCCAAATTACAGAACTTTTACATAGAAGTTTCTAGATTTCTTAAAAACCTTTAATCAGCCTATGAAGATCTTCAGAGAATCAAGTATTCAGTATTTCAACTTACTCATGTGCCAAGGGACTATTTCTACTCATTTAGAAAGATCTGTGAAAACTGATCTGGTATCTCCGACCACTGGAGACTAGGATTCTTTCTATGACAACACTTGCCTTCTGGTAGGAAAAAGAGATATAAAGTGTGTCTTAATAAAAAACTCTTATCTTGTAGCCACTGAAAGAACTTAACTGGGGAAAAGTGCACAAATCTAAAATTATTTGAGACTTTTTGCCGCTTTTTGCTTCTCAGTAAGGGTGACAGAGCACTGGAACAGGCTGCCCAGGGAGGTTGTGGAGTCTCCTACTCTGGAGACATTCAAACCCTCCTGGACACCTTCCTGTGTAACCTCATCTGGGTGTTCCTGCTCCAGCAGGGGGATTAGACTAGATGAGCTTTTGAGGTCCCTTCCAATCCCTGACATTCTGTGAAGAAAAGTCTCCTGTTTGTTGGCTGTTCAACTGTGGAACATCAAACTTTTGGTACTTGTTCTAAAACTCCAAGATAGCAGTAAATGTGAACAGCTTTAATGTACCATCCCTGATCCAGTCCCAGCAATGTCTTGGAGAGTGAGCCTGGCAGTCTCTGTCTTTTCAGTCACCCATCCCCTGAAAGAAAGTGTCCCTTGCTTCATTTGTAATTCAGCATCTGTGCTTCTGAGAGCTTGTAGATCATCACAGTCGAGTGGTGGGATTCCTGAACATCTCTCCAGAAGCGTATAAATGAAGACCCATTAGACAATATAGTATTTCAGTCTTTACTCAGACAAAATTATAAGTTTCCCTCTGTCTCTTTTGCTTGGTAGTATTATTCAGTATTAGAACTTCTTGCCTTTAGCTAAATTCTCTCTAGACAGTTGCCTGTTACTTAATCAAGGGAAAAAGTATGTCCCAGCTTCAGATGAGTTCCAAGTCACAGAAGCAGCTTATAAAACCAGCTACTATTTCCGGTGGCTCTGGGAAACAGCACAAGAATCACAGAACTCTGCTGCAGTGGATTCTTTGGGATACGTGATGAGATACGTAAATATGAAGTTCAGATTGCTGTTCTCGGGCATGAAGCTGACTTAGGACCTCTCTGGCATCAGAAGAACGAAAACGAGCTCTCTGCTTGACTCACTGAGGAGTTCTGTAAGAACGGTTGTACAATCTTAAAAAACAGTAACTCAGCTCAAATGTTCAGGATACAGGCCCTCTTGGGCTTCCTACTGAATAAATCTATTGAAAAATGAGATACTTCATTGACTTGTTTAAAGCAAAGCAAAGGGGTATTATAGTTGTATCCGCTATCTACAGTATATGAGACAGCTTGTCTAGCGGCTCATTGATTTAATTCTTCTGTTTTAGCACATCTAGTTCGCTGTGAATCTGATCCCTACTGTAAGGTGAAAACTCTGTTACAGTCATTTCAGAGCAATTAACTGGAGAAACTCAGCCCTGAAGTCCTACACCTATGGACTGTGGCAGCAGTTTTCACCTGTACTTTCCCTTCAACATTAACCACTAGTAATTAAGTGTTTGACATTAACAGAATTGTCATCACAAAGCTATTTTATTACTTAACCCCAGAATTTATGTCTCCTTAGCTTTATTTGTCTTATCTAAATCCATACTTATTTATGTCCACGTTTTCTAGTGCTCTGAAGCATCCTCCTTTTTCCCATTCTGCTCATAGAAATGGGACCGATTCAGTTGTTCCTTTGTAACTGATGTTTAAGATGATACGAAACCATGAGTAGGACAGATATGCCTGTTCTTCTAGTCTGGGGTCTTCTAGGAGAAAGGGTGCTGCTTCTGCTAGGCCTGTCTCATACTGTGTAGGCAACGCAATGCCATACCAGAAGTAGCTGTGTGAGTTTGTAAGAGAAAAGGTTCATCACAGTATAAGATTTAAATTTAGGAAAGTGGGGTTTTTTTCCAGTTCCTGTGTGTATGAAACATTCAGACCACATGTTTACCTTGACATTTAAGAGGAGTTAAATGTCCAGAAGTGGTATGTGGAGATGTGTGTAGTTCTAAAGCAAGTTTCTTATTTTAGATGTTGTTTTATCTTTTATTTGGTGCCTTAACTCTGAACAATCTAAGGTCATACATACTGTACTTTAAAAGAAACCATCAAGTCTACAGAAACTGTTGTAAAGACTGAAGCCTTCTCAGTGGGAGAGTTCTCTTCCATGTTTAATTAATAATCCATTGAGAAACAGGAGTTGCAAGAATTTAAAGAGCACGTAAAAATTTTAACCACAGATTGAGACTGAATTTATCTGATTTCCAACTTCAAAAGTTTGTGGCAGTAAGCAAATGGAAGGTACAGTCTCTTCTAAGCTGTGTAAGTAAACAACATCAAAGTGTTTTACAGCTAGCCAGAAGTGCATGTTTGTGAAAACCTCTTGACTGTTATCTCTACTTGAACAAATTACACTAATACTAAAAGGCATTAATTGAATGTAATTGGCTACCTTTCGTTCACTGGTACAGGGGATTTGGAATGAGTAAGAATTGCAATTAGTTTTCAATTCCAGCGTAGACTTAAGCGTCATTCCTGCCTCTTACCTAGATCTAGAAGCTCCAGGTGCCTTATGCTGCTTTGCGTTCGTGTAGTGCCACTCCTAGTTGAACACATGCCTGCTGAATACATCTGGTCCTTGTAGAACACACTGAGGCAAGAGAGAGCAAGAAAAGAAGACAATGAAGCTAGAATGCCCTTCTCCAGCCCTAAAGGTTGAGCACTGTGGATAGGAAGTTGGCAGGAATATTGCACTGCCTTCTCCAAGTCTGTTAATAGAGTCTGTGGTAAAACCAGGAGATTTATGTCTGCTTTGGTAAACCAAGAGCCTCAGGAAACTAAAAGGAGGGGGAGATGGTATTGTTTTTTCAAGAGTTTGTAAGAAATTAGATAAGAGTTTTAAGCTAGCCATATAACAGACCAAAAGCTGCTAGTCATGTTACTACAGGAAATTAATTAATTTTTTTTCTGTTCAGTAAACAAGCCCAGGACAGAAGGTTTTTCAGAGGAGGAAGAACAGGAAAATTCCAATGAACAAATTACATTTCCTGATGCAGCCCTATCCAAAATAGGGAGGCTGCTCCAGGCAGTGTATATAGCATGCAACAGGAATTTTGGGAAGGGAAGGAAAGAAATAATAGTAATTTCCGTCAAGGACTACTAGTAACTTATTTTCACAAAGCCCACAGTACTGTAGACAACTTGCTTTAACACAGAACAGCATGGCAACAAGGAAAAGCAGATACTGCTTCCACATCTACATGTTGTAATGTACATATTTCAGGTCACCAATACTGGTGTAATTAGTTATGACAAAGTACGTTCATCTTACCAGAAAAGCATATTTTGACATTCTATCCACTTCTATTTTTTTAAGCTAGAAGGGAGTTAATTATAGCACTCAGCTGTTTCGAAGGGAGTACAGCAGAAGGTAAGTTTCAACTTCATACTTCGAAGCTGCTATGAATAAGTTGAGTAACAGTGTTCCATGGAAACAACCTGATGTACTTATTTTCTTTGTGCTCATTTCTACGTTCTTAGAAAAGCACAAGCTTGTGTAAGAATAATCAATACAAAGTTACTCAGGGTACTGTGTCATCTCAGCAGTGGACACTAACTGCATTTTAAGTCAAGAAGCACATATAAATCAAGCTTAATTAAAAGGAACGGACCATCTTGGCAGGTTTTGCTTTTCTACTGGCACTGTTACAATTTAATTATCTATGCATACAGAAATGTGTGTATTGCACACTCCCAATAGCTCTTGTAGTTCTGTAAGGGCATCCTGTAAACTAACACAGTAAAATACAGTCAGTGTAGGAGAGTGCGTATTCTTCTTCCATTATTTCCATGAAGAACTGTTTATAAGATGACAGCAATTATTGCTCAAAGCAAAATAATGGTGGGCTAAAGAACAGCATTCAGAACAGTACAGCTTTTGAAAAGTTAGCGATATGAATTATGAAAATTTTGATTTGTTGTACAGATTATTTCCTGTGTTTCTAAACCAGAATCACTGCTTCCTTGCTCAAAATAACAGGATAAAGACAAGTGTAGTTTTCTAATAGCATCTATTGCATGGAAATACACATATACTGGAAGAAAATGGAGGCTGTACTGCAGAGAGCATAATCAACTACAGAGCCATTCTCTGGGCAATGCTGCATAATTTAAGAGTGGGTAAATATGCCTTCAGGGACAACACGACACAGATGTTTAAACTAAAAAGGCTGCAAAAGAAAGCCTCGAAGCTTTGTCCAGTCATACATTTATTCTTCCCTGAAAAAAGGACATATACACTCATATGCGCTTAGTGAGTTGTACATCAGATATCGCAAAGGTCCTTAAGGACAGATGTGTTAAAGCCAGTCTCCTTTTGGACAGAAAAGGGAGGAAGCTGACTCTGTCTTCCAGTTCCAAAGTGCAGTGTCCTATTTCTGATCCTAACCCTAAGTCAATATTTATTGATCAAACTGACTAAGCTTTTTAGGTCAACAAGCTCGCCATGAAGCAATTCTGTTCTCCAGCCTCTGCAGGGGCCAACAACTGGTGCTTAACTACTACTTCCACTCCAGAATGTCACCTGTCCTCCAGCTGTCCCAGAGCCATTCTGGGACACTTGCACTTCAAAGAGAGCAACACTGTTGTGGGGGGACTCTCAAAAGCACTGAAATGCGACAGCAGAGCAATCCCCGTGGGCTGTATGCTTTTGAAGTCCTGTCCAGTTCTTGGTGACAAAGTTGAGCATGAAACCTGTACTGCCAAATGTACCGGCCCTTATTGAGAAGGACATCTGTGGGAAGCAGCGATTGTGAGGAAAGGCTGGTGTTTTCCAAGTCCAGCTCATGCATTGTTGGGTTTTCTTGGGTTTTTTTTGTTTTGTTTTTTTAATGGTTGAGTTTCCACTCACCAAATATCACCATCGGTCAAATCCATTAAAACAATTACTGCTAATTTGGGCAAAAACATCCCCCTTGTATATCCCAAACTACCACCACACATCCATCTAAAGAACTCTTAAGCAGAGAATGCTCAGGAGGCAGAGCCCTGCCAACAGTCTGCACACTAGAAGGCAGACGCGAAATCTGGCAGTGCAGCATGATGTTACTTTTCTAATGGCAATTACTTCCACAAGACAAGGAAAAGACAGAGGCAGTGCTTTGGGGCAGTGTTTCATGCTCAGCAAGTTTGTAGAAGGGAGGAATGCAATTCTATAAATCACTTGTACTGTATTTCTGTTTCTAGACTTGAATGAATTTCACTTTTCCTTTGTGGGTCAGCATAGTAAACATTAAAGAAAAGGTCTATTTTTCTAAATCTCTTTCACCAATAGAGGTCTGACCTGCAGCCAACAGATGGATTTATTTATCCACAGAGGGACAGTGTTTATTTTTACACTAAGATTGGATATGGCATGGAATAAAAAGAAGTATGACCTTTGAACTATCTAAACCTGAAACACTAGAACAAAGTCTACAAATGAGTAATATGGTGGACAATTCCATCTTTCTTCCCAGTAAATCTCTCTCAAAAGAAATTACCCAGAATTAAACTTCCAAATGAAGTACAGGAGATCCTTGTGGTCTAATTACAGCCTGCTTTCAAAATATTTAAGATTTCTCGGGATTTGTAATCTGTAGAGAACAATGACAAACTATTCCTGACTCTACTGTAAATAAAGCAACTTCAAATAAAGTAATTCGGTGACAACCTTAGCTATTTATAGCATTTAAAATGTAATCTGAACATTCAAATTGTCTTAATTTGGTAGCAGTTGAGTGGGAAGAAAAATAACTGCACACTGAATTTTAAATTGAGCCGTATCTACTCACTAGCCAAAATAAGCCTGCAAATGTAAAGTAAATGGAATGCTCTTTGTACATTAAGTTGCTTCCTCACGTGATGCTGTACCCTGTACACTTGGCTTCATTTGGCTTCTGTGTTGTGGTGTGTATGCCAGCCACTGTTATTAACTGTACACAACACTTCAATCTGCACTGTAATCTTGGTTCATATGCCACTGATTGTAACCCGATGCTACAGACTTATCTGTATATAAAACCGTAACCATGTCCCATTTGCTTCCAATAGCACACAATAAAGGCTTATCTCTGTAAACAGGAATTATGGCTGTATGACTGGGTTGAGCTTTTTTTGTTTACAGTAAGGAAACTGGCTTTAAGGATTTTTGAAGCCTGGGAAGCCAAACCACAGAAGTCCTTTCTACTTTAGTCAGGTAATAGGCTCAGCAGAACATAGAGAGAGCACTTCCTAAGGTTGCAGTTTTATTAGAGATTATTATTAGCAAAGTTGCGACTTTGAGATGTAACCTAAAGCACATTCATGCAGTAACAAGCAGGATGCATTCCTTCACAAATATGGCAGAGAACACAGGACACAGGACTGAATTGTGCAAGGGCCACTGCACACAAATATGACCGGCCACTAGCCAATGGAAGTGGCAACAGCAAAGCCCAGGGAAGGCTGTGATGAGCCAAGAAAGCTAAAAAAAAGGAAAGAAAAAAAAAAAAACCCTCATTGTATATTTTCTTAAAAGATAAACTGGATACATAAAGAACGAGTAAGGTTCTCTCAAACTTTTTTTCTTCTCCTGCCCCTCTCATTTCACTCTATTTTCTAAACATTTAATTCCTGTGGTCCCAGTTTGTCCCCTGAGGTCTGAACCAAATCTGAGCAATTTCCTTGTCCAGAGCCATTGAGGGCAAGAGTTGAGGATACCATAAGAATTGTGTGGTTCTTGCAACTTACATTAAGATTTACAAGATTTACTGGAATATACAAGTATGGCCAGTTGCCTGGAGTTACAGAACAGTTTTACTCTAGAAGGGAAGATAGAGAAGTCATTTTATCATATGCCCTTATATTTTCTTAGAAGTGTTTCTTCTGGTCTGTAATTCAGCATTTCAAGTCTCAGTGCAGAGGTCGTTAATCAAATTCAGAGGAGATCAACCTTGAGGAAGGATTAAAAACTGCTGTGAGCTGATTAAAGCTGAGATTGCTCTTAATAAAATGTGATGTATGGAACCCCACAGCTTAGTACGTACGATAACCAGAATAAGACTTGGTGCACTCATCAAAACAGTGTGCAGCCACCCGAGTGTGCTGTTGTGTGGCAAACAGTCATGCACATAAGAACTGCTGAGGGACCACTGTACCAAAAACCACTAAACCATGCGTCACTTAAAATTCAGAGCTGCATCAAATATTTAGCACGCAAGATCCACAAAGAACTGAACACAGTCAGTTAAGAAAACATCGTTAACACTTGACTGAAACTGAGGTCAGTTTTACCCTAAATATCAGTATAATACTGTACCTATGTACATGCTTAACGTTAGTGAGCTTATTAAGAGGTCATTCAGAAAGCTACCTCAGGATTATCATCTCGGAGGTGCTGAGAAGGCTGACAGCTCTTCAGCAGAAGCCTGGCAATGGCTGGTCAGTGACAGCTTGTGACAGGAGCTGGGCCCACTCCAGCAGCTGACTGGCATTCTGTAGACTCACAGGAATGAAACCAGGGGTAGATAAGGGAGGAGTAATACAATACTGACTAGACTGAACAACGAGGTGGGCACATCCATCTTGCCTCACTGTGCAACTGCCTGGTATCATCTCCTACTTAGTTTTTTTCCCATCCTGCTGTAGCCAACCTAAACTTGCCCACATAACTTCTTAAGACATAAAGAGATCAGAGCAGGCTGTTGAGCTGCTAGTGGATTCTAAAAACAGTCTGTTACTGTAATGCTGAGACTGCAGGCACTCAGGAGCTCTACCGTTTGCTGTTCGTGTCTGTGCAGCAGACATCTCATCCATAATTCATAGAAGTCTGGCAGAGGCTTCTATAGCCCCTCCAGCATGCTGCATTCTTCACCATACCATGCAAAAAACACCTTAGGGAGACACACAGTCATCATCTCATGGAAACACTATCCTTTCCCCTCCATGCTAGATGAGATCTTGTTCCAGAAGGAATTCTCAGGGGGATTATGCAGCAGTCCTACCGTGCCCTGGGTAGGTGGGGAGCTCAGATACACACTACTCTGGAAGCAACAAGCCTTCATCCTCCTCCTCTTTCCCATCCATTCAGTCTGGTGCACCACAATTAAATTACCATAAGACCACTTCTTTAAACTGGCGCAAGCCTTCAGGGCACAAAGGACATTAAGTCACGTCCCTCTTTTCTCATCAGCCAGAAAACACCAAAACCACGGTGGTTTTCTACGGTATTCTTAAAAGAATTTATAAAAGCCCTTTGCTCACATTATGAAAGCTGACAGTGGCACAGCTCTTAGTCTCATCTCAGCAAGTACTTTACCAGCTTTTCTCAGGCACAGAAGTGGAATAAGAACTGCGCAGCAGTTTTCCCTAGGTGGGATAAATGGCCAGATTTATTAGAAAATCCCATCAGGAGTCATTCTAGTGTCACCTCCCAAAATTAATTTATGTATCTGGCTCCAAGCCTGTCCTTCACCCTGGATTCCACAGACAACTCTATGCATTAACAGACACTCACAGCAGGGAGTTTAAACACACAGCTTTGATGTATTCATGGTATACACTAACTGTACAGTCGACATGATGAGGGCTTCTGCTCCTATCTGGCAGCCTGCAAATCTCACCACTTCTGCACCTTCTGGAGTCTGAGAGTCCAGAGACGCTGTGATTCCATCTGAAGCACTGCAGAACCTGCCTAAAAATCACGACTTCTGTCATACAAGCTGTTGATTAAGGTGAACCCTCTGCAACACCATAACTGAGACAGCATGCTCACTCCTGTAAAACAACCCGTAGTCCGAATAGTTATTGCCTCCAGAGACAGTCATGCACAGAGTTAAACTACATCTACATCTAGTTCTGAATACCCTTTAGGACAGAACCTAAGGCAGACCCTTCTCTTAGAAAAAGCTCAATCAGCAATAGTGTATCTCCAAATAAACGGTTGGCATCTTTCCTACATCACCTGCCTACAGAACATTAAGTTCCTGGCACAGTTATGACAAAAACTTTTCACTACATAAAGCAAAAAGCAGCAGTTTTACAGCAGAGTTATAAATAGCAAAAAGTCGTAAGGATAGTGCTATAGGATGTCTTCACTGCAAAACCATTTGAGCTAATCCTACTAGATTGAGAAGAGCCTAAATGTACGTTAAAATTTAACCACTCTGTCCCTACTACTGCAAACTAAAGATGTGGCACCACAGCAATGACCACCGGGTGCAGATCTGCTGCCCTCGCTCCAGCACTAACAACCTCATGTGAGGGCTGGCACCAAAGGAACCTGCACTGGGGAGGAGTGACCCTTCAGTGCATTCTACCACACTGTACATCTGCACATCATAAGATGGAAAATATTCATCAAAGAGGGTGCTTTGTAGCAAAACTGAAGGTTTAGGACTTGTAATCATTAGACACACAGAAATGCAGCACAGATTCGAGTGTCCTAAGGCAAAAAAAACCACCGCCACCAACAACAAAAAATAAATGAAAAGTGCAGCATGAAAAATGCACCTTCAAGTGCTTCCTTTCTTCACCTCTTCTCTGACATACATAGAATTGACATGACACACCAAGCAGACTCAATAGCACAGGTAGTAAGGATAAGACAGGACAAAGAGAAATTATTATCTTTGAGATCTGCATCTCTGGCTGGATGCTATTTGGCATCCTGACAGATTCTGCTAATTCACTGCCTGAATTACCTAGTTGCTGAGTTTTATTAAACCAGATTTTAGCTCCCTAGAAGCACAGAGAACATTTAATTTAACATTAAAAGACCATTCAAGAAAGATGATTTCTGTTAAGAACCTCGCTATTTAGCATTGCTCTTTAGAAGTCTTCCAAGGTCCAGGACTTTCCCCATGCCATCTGCAGCAATTTCATCTATGCCAATTTGGGCCAAAGCGTGTAATATAATTACTCAATTAAAAATAAACTATATTTCACAAAACTGGTTAGCAAACTGGCAGTCCTCAGTGAGAGGTCAAATAAATAATATTCTTCTCCTGTTGCTTTAGGAATAGAAATCAGAAAAGTTCTATTTACAATAATTTTACCATGTATAAATACATTGTATGCATTACATTCGTAAACACATAAACAGTACTAAATTTTTTTCCACACATATAAGGTAGTGCACAGAAACAGTCCCCTTTTACACATCTATACAAGCATTGCCGCAGCAATTCTAACGTTTACAGAAATGGAGTTTTTTTCCTTATTCAAGCTTTCTGTAGTTCCAGCACCAGAACTCAACCAACACTCAGCAGAGCCTGTAACAGGGAGGAGGAAACCACAAACTGCTGTGACCTGCTCAGCAGTCAGCGATTTGATTGGCTTCTTGTTGTGCAGGGTCGCCATGGGCAGAGCAGTACAAGGCAGCCGCTCATCACCTTAGAGATCAAACGGTTCAAGCACACAGTGCTTTATTAGCTCTCACATCCTATTTCAAAGCTTTCCACTTCAGGAGGCCTCAATTCGCCTCACAGCAAAGCTGGCGCAAGAAAGGAACAAACCCGACTGTGCTAAGTATGAAGAGCAACCCCCAGAGCAGCAGGTGCTGCTGCGGCACATGAAGAGACCTCGGCACCTTCCTCACCCTGAGGGGCCTACGGTGCTGTCTGCGAAGGGCAACAAAAACGACAAGGCCATCGAAATCTCATGCAAATGACAAAATTTTGTCTTTGCCACAAAGACCATCAATGCACTACCAAGCTCAGCACAGGTTTTCCCCAAAGTATCATAGATCTCCAGCAACTAACACTTCTTTCTAAACCTCTATCATCTTCCCCTGCCCTAGCGTTCTGCAGACACCAGCACATGGCACTGCAGATGCTTGGGAGAGCTCAGGGAGAGCAACCTGACACGCGGATTCCCACAAACACTATGTGGGGTATGAGGGAACTGCCATGCTGAAAGGCCCCTACTGCCCTCAAGGCCTCAGATGAAGGGGTGCCAAGCAGTTCTGAGCAAGATACACAGATACCATCAGTGTGTGTCCACACACAGTCCCCCCTGCCCGGTCAGACCCCGCCTTCTCTCTGCCCCACAGCCCCATCCCTGAGCGCACCACCGGGCCCCACCTACCGGGAAGCTTCTAGCAAACAAGATGGCGCCGTGGGAGGTGGCCGAGGGTGACACCCAACACCAGCCGCACGAGCCGCCGTCTCTCAAGGGCTGCTTCTGCTGTCAATCAGAGCGCCAGCCTATCAGAGATCGCTACGAGACTCTCGGGCTCTGCCCCCCACTCGTCGGGGGGCGCCGCGCGCTGCTGAGGCGGTGGCCGCGTGGCGCTGCTGAGGGGCTTTTGCAGCCTGAATAATTCGGGTGCTCCGCACTGCCCCTTCTCAAGTAAATCGATATCAGACAATCATTTGCATTGTAAACTTCGAAGTCAGCTCAGTTCTGCTGCTCTTATGTTCAAGAACTTAGAACACTGAGAGAAAACACTTTCAATATTAAACTCAATGTTCTTAAATGCAATATGTTTTTTTAACAGGGGCAATCATGCTTTTCACAGAATCACAGAATGTCAGGGGCCTGGAAAGCTCATCCAGTGCAATCCCCCCATGGAGCAGGAACACCCAGATGAGGTTACACAGGAAGGTGTCCGGGCGGGTTGGAATGTCTGCAGAGGAGACTTCTCACACAGTCCATCCTTTCCCGCCATTCCTGTAACAGGGCTGCACCTGCGTGGCCACATTATCCGAAGAAAAACCCTTCAGTACAAGATGACACGTCATATTTCATTACCATGCAGAAAATGCGGCAAAATCAAGATCTCATTCCTCAAAGTCATCTGGACATGCAGCAGTGAATTTTAGCAACGTTTTGGAGGTTTTTGTAGGCAGAGTCCTTGATTGGTAATACAGAAGGAATACTGCACAACAACAACAAAGTGAGGATAAAAAGAGGAACATTTAAAGTAGATGGCAATCCTCACTGTGCACACAGACACTGCATTTTTGTTATTTTTAAATTTAAGAAGGACCATGGGTTTGGCTGCTCACATGAGCGTCCTTGCTCAAGCAGGGCAGGGACAGGCGCCCGTTGCCGCCCGCGGGCTGAGCAGCCTCCCTGGATTAGGCTCTTACATGAGGCACCTCTGCGAGTGTCTAAAGTTAGGCTGGATGAACGCGAGCCAAGCTGCGGAACAGATGGAGCGAAATCCTCGTCTTGATAACAGGAACTTTATATCACTGCCGTGGATAAGAAGGGCAGCTAAAAAAAGTCAGGGAGGTGGTTATATAAATTTCAAGAAAGCTTACCAGCAATGCCTAAAGGTAAAACTTTCTAATAGAACTTGAGTATCCACTTCCAGCTGCAGACCCTTGAGCAGCCAAGAAGTTCTGCAACAAAAATGAGATTGTAACACTAGAGCTACCACGTTAGAGACCAAAGAAGCTTAATGGTGCAGCACAAACACGCAAAGCATTAGGAAGCCGGAGCCTGGAGCACACAGGACTTAAACCCAGCATCAGCACCCGGGCACTAATCTTGAGTTCAGTGCACAAAACCAGCTCAGAGGCTCATGTGAACAGAAGGGTGATTGACTGCCAGCAAATAACTAACCATCTTATGCATGCCAGAATGCTACCAAATACGCTCATTCCTTTTCACTTTACAGCTGTGTAAAACACTGGTGCTTATAGCAGCTGTCTTTTGGGTTTTTTACCTTGCTTAATCATAGTCTTGAACATCTGCAAATTCATCTTCCTCCTCTTACAAAACGACCTGCTTCCTTGTGTTTCACGTCATTGCACTCCAGAAGATGTGCATCTCAGCACAGGATCCATTTTTCTTAATTAGCTGTGGATGTTTTAGATGGAGTCAGATGTGAAATACATTGATAATATTTATATCCTAATATCAAAATCCTTCAGGTAGATATCTAAAATAATCCATAATGACCAGAAACTAGCTAGAAATTTACAAAATGTTGTGAAGAAATCAGTTTCTCAATGCGTGTTACATGTCAATACTAAAACGGAGTATATGCTGCATGCAGTTTTGAGTTTTACTTGAGGGAGTGGAAGAGATCGGAACAGTAAGCCAGCTTTTCTCCTCCTGTTAATACCTCATTTCTGGAGGAACGAGCAAGCTACGCTGTTTCCCAGTCGCTTTGGGGAAGGTAAGTAGATCAAGTACTTTGGGCTCGAGTTCTTCCTCCTCCCCCCCACCTCTCCTTCCCACATTTAGCTTCACGCTTTCTCCCGAAGTTGTAATTATTGAGAAACAGCAGAGCTGCAGTTACCAAGGGATGCACCTCTGTGAAAGACAAAGCAGCAAAGACACGCACAACCTTATAATGCCATTCCCTTAAACCAAAAGTACGGTTGGAAAAGTGACAGTGTGAGAACAGCCTCCTAGAGCAGGGCTGCTTTCAGAGTAACCTTTAGTCGTTTTGGTGACAAAAATACATTTCCACTCCTTGTTATCTCTGCAGTACACGCGGAGCCGGGGGAGCCTGCGCTGCACCGCGACCCAATTAGCGCAGCCATCCCGTCGCACGGCTGAACCCCAATGCAGCTGTGACCAGAAAATCCTAGTGAACAGGATGCGAACAACACTTGACCCCACACAGTTTGTTACTGACGATGATAAGCAGAGCGAGCCTACATTTATTTTGCAGATCCAAGCAGAATTTGGAGGGCCGTGGAAAAAAACCAACCCTGTTCTAAATTGGACATGTTTGAGAAATACTGAGTCACAAGCCTCAAGCTGCACAAGGTCATTTTTGCAGTTTCTTTTTTCAAAGCAAACCCTAGATTTTGTTATATAAAACAGTGTTGGCAACACTCAGAACATGCAGACTTTTTTAGCAAAGCCCTTTGCAGCATGACTCTAGCTTCAGCCCTAGAGAAGCTTCCAGATGCTACTGCTTCTACTTTGAGAACTAATTTTATATTGCAAAATATTTAATTTCCTGTTAAAATGAAATGAAACAACAAAATAGTTATACAATTTTACTAGTTTATATTTCAATTCATAAAGTATACACACTGCAACTATGCTACCACAATGTCCACGCATCTAATATTGATGGAGTTACAGTATTCTTTTTTTGGTATTAAACAATAGAGATAATGTATGCAGTTAAGGAAAAAGCTTGGACATAGCATGTTCTATTCCGTAGTTACAGAGTACATTAGCTAGCATTAGTACAGTAAACAAGAAAAAGGTAGAAATACAAAATAAACCAAATATCTTTATATACAAACCAGTGCCTCTTATTGTTACCAGCTTATACTCACACTGCACACAAAATTTATCCACTGATGCAATAGATACTTCAGCATAACACAAACCATTATAAATTAAAAAAATTACAAGGTGCAAAACTCCATTCTACAGCTTTCTGGTGAGAACTCAAGACAATCCAATGAATAAGAAATCCAAGCACGTTTAGCACCTATTAGTGCAACTGCATCGAGCGTGAAAAATGACCTACACAACCTTGGAACATGTTACCAGGGGAGCCGGTTGGACAGCTACCGATGCTCGCAGCTACACTCGCGCAGTGATTTTTGCCTCGTATGTATCTCAGTTTATTGTTTCTTTGTCCCATTCATACCTATGTGCAAAACTAAATCCTGGAAGCTTTGGCAGAGCTTCCCAGAAGGCCTGCTACAGCCCGCCAAAACAAACACACGCCACAGAACAAAACACCTGACAAAAAACAAACAAAAAGACTCAAATGTCAGACCATCCACATCATTAGTACTTAATAGCAGTCCCGGTGTTGGGGATTTTAACGCTCTTGATATGTGGATCAAACAATATGACACAGAAGTGAAACGGAAATTTGCTCAGGATTCTGATTATTCTTGTCTAGCACTTCGACAAGTCTCCAGCCTCAGGTGGTGAATTTGATTGGCAGCCCATGCCAAAAAAGCCTGGAGTTGCATAGAATTGATTAGTAACAGAAAGAGATGCCAAACACAGAGAGATGGATGCTGCGTCTACTAAAAGTGGGGTTGCTCGACAGGAATGCTGAAATCATCCCCATTCACAAAGCAAAACATGTCACCTCCTACTCTCCATATCCTACCTCTGGGGACTGCTCGCTGGCACTGCTGTAGTAGTTCTTGCTAGAGTTGGTTTTTTGTTGTTTGCTTTTTCTTTTTTCCTTTTTTTTTTCTTTTTTTTTCTTTTTTTTTTTTTTTAACTTTGTTAGTGACACTTTTCCTTTCAAATAAAATATTAAAAAAGGTTATAACTGTAAAAAAACCTATCATATGTAAACTTAACAATTAGGGTTTGGTAAGTTCTCGTACCTAGTCTGTGAAAAGCCTCCAGCCAGACGGCAGAATGGAGTGTTTCTCTGAAGAGCTTCCATCTAGCTACATCACCTGGTAAATATCAGTAGTATGAAGATCCCATGTCTAGCAATAAAACCTCTCTCGTGTTTCCATCCTCTTTATCACTGACCTAATGAAATCCTGACATGCTGTGTTTCTATTTTATTTACATTCTGGTCCTCTCATGTCACAGAATTAAACATCTGGCCAAGGAAGGCAACAAAAGGTGTTGTGTTAAGAAGGTGAGTTTGACAGAACTGCTTTTCAGCAAGTCTCTTTTCCTTGGACTCCAGTCACTGTTTTTATAGAGCTTATTGTTCTGTTGAACCACGTTTTCTTTGCAGCTTGTACTTCATTCAAAGCCAGACCCAAATGGTGCTCCAAATCCTGCAGACACAAGAGTCATTTCATTAATTTGTTACGTATTCGCAGCACAAGGTTATATAGGTTAAACTTAGAAGGCTCTAGGACATCTACAATCTCTTGGCCAATTTAGAAGTTAAACAAGTCTTACATAAATTAAAAGTAGCACAACAAGCTGATGAAGAAAAAAAAACAGCTTTGAAAAGCAAAACAAGCCATGTCATTGCCCTCAGTGAAACATTCGGCTTTCTTTAGTACATCAAGCCCTTTAATTCCTTCCCATCTTAGAAGGAGCTGTTCCCACAGGAAGTGAACTTCCTACCAACTCATTTTTACCTTTCTGTGAACAAGCAGCACCGACATACCGGTTTTCAGCTAAAAGAACAACGTTGTCACATTTTACACAAATACCTCAAATACCTGGAGTGCTTTCCAATCATGTTTTAAGAAACATGTCTAACATTTGTCACATGTTACTTCTTCACTTCCCATCAATTGTGAGATAAAGAAATGCATGATTCAGTACTTTGTCAGAGCCTGGATTTCTTCCAAGAAGTTGCAGCAGATCCGTCAGTAAGTCTGCACTGCAGCCAGGCAGATGTCTGGGAGCTGCAGAAGCTGGTAAATACGGTTCATGCGGTTTCAATTATTTTGTCTGCATGCACCAGTTCCAGACCCAATGTTTGGTTAAATAACCCGTGCAGGAAATAGCAGGTTACAATTTCAACCAACGGGATCTCTTCCAATCCCTCTACACCACACATCTTTCTCTAGGAATGCAGACACACCACACACACCCCAAAATGAACCTCCAAAGCATTACCTGTATTTTACATTCCGCCTCCACAAGCTGCAGCTTGGTCTGGGCCAGCTCGAGCTCCATTTCTCTCAGCTGGTTTTTCAGCGTTTCCTTCTCCTCATCCGTGTCCTCATCTGAACCGTCCTTGGCAGCACTGGCAACCTTCACACGGCCTTCTTTATTGAAGAACTCCCGGCAGTGCTCGCAGTCATCCACTTTTTGCTAAAGTAAACACCTGATTGTGAATGCTCGCGGTGAAGTGCTGCCCATATGATCAAAGCCTTTTCCTGCCTCTGCTCTGCAAGAGCAGCACAACGTGAGAGGGACCACTAATGACTTCCAAACTCAGGTACTTTTGGGGAAGCACAGCCAAGCAGCAACTCCTGCCACCCCCACATTTATGGGCTCTGGAAAACACTGATGTAGTTTTGGTAAAACTGTATCACTACAATAATGGACTCTGTACTGCCTACATGTTACTTTATGGTAAGAGACAGTCAGAGAAATCTCCTCCGGAAAAGAAAACCCCTCAAAATTTAAGAGTTGTTATTGCCCAGCATGAAGATTAGTATCTAACAGATATAGCATGGGAGAACTGACATATATCCTTCTTTCCAAAACTGTAAGTCAGTAATGAACTCTTTTAGCTGCCATTTCAGTAATGTTCCTTCTAGTCTTATTTTGCTAAGATATTAAAACATTGTAGACTGTGGATCTGTTTGGTCTCTTACCCGTATTTTCTCAATTTCAGCTTTATTTGCGGTTTGTTGTTTTTCCAGTCGCTCGCTCAGCTGGGAACAAATCTGACAAGCAAAATTATGTTACCAGACCATTTATAAATGCAAATTTCCTCCCAAATGAATGCTAAAGCACAAATAAATGCTACAGGAATATTAACATAGATAGTCTGAGGGCTCTTAGAAAGCCAGGAAAATTGGGCTGCTGCATTAAGTTCTCTCATTGTACATATTCTCATTCTCTACATATTCTTCTATGCCTGGAGGAAAAGATGCAGTTTCAACATAATTTATTAGCAGTTTGGTCTTACTAAAGGAGCCAGAAAAGGTTAGGAATAGCACGGCTCTTTTTGTTGCCTTTGGGATAAATGAACGAGGCAAGACAGCCAGAGCAGGAGAAACACCAGCTCATTCCTCGAGATCTGTGCGATGCAGACTTCACAATGATTTGAAGGTTATTGGCCCACTAAAAAGATACATGAATATGCTCCCTTGATATCTTATGATCAGGAGTTTAAATTCCCAAACAAAATCTTTGAAAGGAAAAAGGCATCTTTTTAATTTCGGAAGTGCAGTTACCATTTGTTGGAGGAAGGGAAGCTGGGAGAGAGCGAGGTGAACCTTTGATACCCAAGAGCCATTTGAACAGCGTCAGGCTGTGCTGACTGAGGACCACAAATACCCACATCAGGGGCAAACAGAACTGACCACCAAGCCTCAGGGTCTTGGCAAAAGAAAATACAAAACCAAACCCAAACTTCCCATTTAAAACAGCTAAAATGTCTCCTCAAATGCATGGTGCAGATTACATTTATTTCCAGAAATCACCTGAAATACCTGAGAAAGTTTTGCGGTTTGATAGCAAACCACATCATCATTAAGTTGTACTTGCCTGTTTGTAGTCACCAATAATAGAGCTGTTCTTTTTGATTTCTGACTCCGCCTTATCTAGTTCCCTGCGACACATTTCCTTGAGCTGCAGAAAAAAAAAGAGGTTGGTTATTTGTACCGTGTGATAAATAAGCAGGTGGTATTTCCTCCTTCACTGCTCTGCTCTACCCAGGAACACCCGTCCAGCTCAGCTCCACGCAGACAAGGCAAACCTGGACTTTGGTGGCCACACCAAAGAAGAAAACCCTGAGTACCTAACAGAAGCAAGTATTAAAAGCCGGTGCTGACAGCCCAAGGCCTGCACCGCCTCTGTGTGCGGCCGTCTCTGGCACAGCCTGCGCCTTCGTGATTTAGAGTCAGAAGTTCACTACCCTATGAAGCACCTGGCAGGAAAGTGAAGAATTCTTCTTTGCTGACGTGCTTTACACTCCAGAGGAGGGACAAGCATGACTTAGAGCATTAAGCCCTTCCCACACTTGTCACCTTTTTGGTTTTTTTAAATTTCTGCACTGCACAGCAGCGTGAAAACGACAGAAAAGCCTCAAACCTGAGCTGATTCTTCTTCTAGGCGCCTCTTTTCTTCTTCTGCATCAATCAGCTTCTGTTTGGTCATTAGCAGCTCCTTATTCAGAGCATCTGCCTTCTCCTCCGCCTGGAACACAGAGCACAGCACTGAGCAGAGGCTTCCTGGCTGTGCCAACGCTGCCAGGACACAGCCAAGTCCACATTCTTTTCATCCTTAGTAAAAAGGGTCTGTTCATTGTTAATAATAATAAAACTTCATTCTGAAAACTATTTCTCTAAATATTACCGCTACACTTCAGCGCTCCAAAACTCCTTGAATTCAGTGATTAGTTTTAGCAGAACTGCAGCAGAGATCGCTCCAAAGAAATCCAGTAACAGAAATCAGTTTTGTTCTCTCATCCAGACTGGAAGTTGACCAGTGCATTTTGAAGACAACATCACAATGTGCAAGATGGATAAATGACTATAACCAGCTTAGGCCTATATTTAATTTGCAAATGAAATGAAAACCACCTCTAGAACATGTTAAAAACCCCCAGAATTCTATGACACCTACCAGTGGATGTGAGACCATCTTTGTTATGTCACCCAGAAAAAACTGCAAGAAGAGAGAGCTGCCAGAGCAAACACTGAGTCCGAGCCCCCTCGAAGAAAAGAGATGGCCCACCAGAAGCCGTGCAATCCTTTTTCACTGCAGTTTTTGGGTCAAGAGGTATCATTGAAAATCTTTGGCTCTTTATAAAGCACTGAAAACTCTCTCTGCAAAGACAAGACACCTTTTCCTATCTTACACACAGCAATGCAGCACTTCCCAATAGGTGTGCCAGTTCTACATAAAAATAGATCAATAACTCAACTGATATATAAAATCTGCAGAAAGGAGCTGTACCAATTCCCTTCAAAGGGAGCAAATCAAAAAGTGAATTTTAGTCCCTTAAAGTCCTGCTGATCCTTTAAAACGGAAGGCAAAGAGAACACCTTTTCATTATACATGGTTTTTAAGCTGTTTTAAAGCTAAAGAAAACTGGGATGTGAGAGTCCAACAACAGTAGAAAAATGAAGCCTATTTTCTGGTCTAGTGCAAAGAATATTAAGGAAATTCTTGTATTTCCAAATGCTTTGCTTTGATCTTTTGGGCTGCAAGATTTCAGAGATGCCATGAAGGTATGAGAAAAGGTGTGTTGAACAGTGTCCTTTGGTACTTTTCTTTCAGGACATCTGGCTAGTAGAATGAAACTTATCATTTCAGGATCCAATTAGAAGAATTAATCAGGGTCCTAAAGTAGGATCAAACCTACCCATCTTCTCCTGCAGATAACCCAAACGCTGCCAACATCATTTACCATCTTTGAAGGCACGACTATTGTGTATCTAATGAGGTACCTCAAAGATTTTGCTTAATCAGCTCTCCATTTAAACAAATCAATGTAAGAGCACAACTGTGTCTCACAGGCTCAAGCAGCCACAAACAACAGTTCAGAGCTGACACAAAAAGCTGCTTCGGTACGTGTTTGCTGGAGTCCACGCGGGTGCAGTCGGCACAGCCTCGCAGAGCTGGCTTTAATGAACTGGAAAGGCCAAGGGAACAGAAGTGAACATACCAATGCTGTGTAAAACCTGCTTCTAGAACATACCGCTATGATTCACAGGTTTTAACACTAAAGAGCAGCAGATGTAATAAACCCGAAAGTCAAACCCAACCTCATTAAGAGCAACATTCACCCATTAGCATCAACATTTACTGTGAATGTTTTTCCAACAGCAGGTTTCCAGGAGACCGTGGGAAACCTTGAATTCTCTGAAGCAGATAAGCCGAAATGTTTTGAAGCCTGTCAAATCCTGCACTGTATGATTTTCAAAAGTCATTTTCCTTTGAGATTTCAGAAATGCACTTATCTTGGTACAGAACAAGAATGGTAAAACATGAGCACTTGAACTCTTCCCCTCATCTCCCCAAGCAGGCAGACTAAATGCGTTCTAGCCTACCACCAGCACTAGAAATGCCGGTATCTTTCTGTCTCTGCACGCCCTGTGAAATAAAAGGCATATCCAATTAGATCTCCCAAACATGAATATGTAAAGAAGGGAACGGGACAGTAAGCTTAAAAAATAATCTTGTAACACAAAGACAACCCAACGTTTCCTCCTGAGAGCCCTCCTCTTATGGGAAACAACCCAGGATGATGAGTTCACAGGGGCAGATTCCAACAAGCCAAGTGGAAACCACAAAAACATTTTCGGAGCTGCATAAGGTACCTGAGAATCTGATTCCACAGACAGACTCAGACTCTCAGGTTTATTAGGCACATGGCAAACCCTGTCTGCTGCGAAATCTTATTCATAAGAATACCAGCTAAAGGAAAACAGAATACAGCATCCACGTCATCATCTCTGTGACGATTCAAAGACTTGACTCAGCTGCTGCTAGACTTTAATAGAGAGAAGAAAGCAACTGCTCAGGTACAGGCTCAGACCCTCTCCTCTCCCTCAAATGACTCCAGATGCTTTCGGTCCCCAGCCCCATTTCCCATGGACTGCTGACACAGGCCTATATATCATCAGTCTGCAGAGTCCTGTCCCACCCAGATAAAAACTACTTTGTGTGTCTCCTCTCCAGTGAGAGGAGGAATGAGGAATGAGCCCTAAGTGCCCCGTCTCCACTAGACAGCATCAAGACACGTCTTACATTGTCTAAATCTTTTCGCAGAGCAATCTTGCTGGTCACCAGTTCGTGTGCGAGATCGTCATTTTCTTGCTCAAGCCTCATGTTTGCTTCTTGCAGGCGCCGGTTCTCACGCTGTGGGAAACAAAATTAATCAAGAAAAAAGGTTTTCCCAGCTGTTTGTCTATAAAACACAATGCTTACTGTGCCCAAGCACAAATACGCACAGTTGTATATGCCCAAATATAAATTGATACTATTTCTTTTTAAACTGTGAAGGTGGGCCCAAAACAACCGATGAACATTGCCAATATAGAGAGATTCACTTCATGTTCATGTATAAGAGCAGATTCCCCTGTAGTGTGCAATTGGGGCACAAGATAAAGAAAACACCTCAAAGAAAAAGGAGTCAAAGCAGGAATTTCCTGCAGGTACCGTGTGTGACATCAGGCTGGAGCAGGGAAGCATTACCTCACATCTTTCGATTGGATCCTCCTGTTGAGCTTGCTGCTCTCTCATGGTATGATATTCCTTTTCATATTTCTTCAGCTTCTTCTGGCTAATCTAAATAAAAGCAGCCCATTAGTTCCTGCCCAGAACATCAATAAAAGAACACAATTTGCAAAGGGTTATGGTACAAGCTTTAGGCAGCTCCTGCCTTCTACAAAACACAGCTATTACCTTCATTCAGTTTTGAGTATCAAACCATTAGACATGGTCAAAAATTCCATTCCCCTCTATACAATGCCAGAAGCATCCATTCCTCTTATCCTTTTGTGGAACACGGGATAGTTTCTGAAAGGCATCCACAGGAGCATCCTACCCGAGTTCTCCTTGGTGCACGCAGCTATTTGATGCTCCACATACCACAGCGGCTCAGTGTCACCGCCTGCCTCGAAACCCACAGGACGTGTTTTATTTTTGAACTAGCATGATGCTGAGGTTTCTCCAGCTGTAACATTCATCATCACGCAGAAGTGTTTGGTTTACATGAGACTGCAAATGCTGAAAGGGCAAGTGCAGGCTCAGCTGACATTTCTGCCAGTGTCACTCAAGCTTGGCAGACAACAGCCCAGTCCCAGCGCTGCCGAGGTGTCTGAGCAGCGGCAGCCCCGAGGCACGTCTGCTCCGGCCCGAGAGGCTGGAACCTTGTCCTCAGCTCTGACACACACACACCACTAGGAATGTGACTCTCTCAGGGTGCCAGTTTCCCTTCTGTGAGAAGGGAGAGAAACGGAACTCACTATTTTGTGCAGTGTTCGAGTCCTACAGGGATGGAGAACACAACCTCTAACAGATCCCAATCGGCATCTCTCCTGGGGTCACCTGTGCCAGGTGCTACAGTGGTTCAGCAACACGGATCATGCCAAGACCACTGTGAACATTTCACATGCAAGTTAGTAGCCATCTAAATTAAATCGCTAGCATTACAAGTTGCTGCTGAACCTTTATTATTATTTCAGTAAACCATGTAAATTAAAAGGCTATGTCTATGTTTTCCTCTCTAAAGAAGTCTCGTCTAAGAAACATGTTAAACTAATTTTACAAGCATAAATGACAGGCAGAATGGAAACCATGTTTAGTTTCTCCCTGGTTTTATCACTACCAGCTTACTTGAAATGAACTGGTAGCTCAGCTCCCTCTAGCGAGGGCTGCACAGAAACATTTCCTGTACTCCAGCTGACTTTTGGAGCTACCAGCCCATTTAATTGGAGTCACTCCAGCCACATCCCAACTGCTCAAGTTATTCTTACTAAGCACTCCAGCCAAATGCGCAGAGTATTAACCCTTCACTGACAATGAAGCCAATATCTTCAGTTATTTCACTGCACTGACCCAAATTCTTGGGTTTCATATGCCAAATCTCAAGCTATCTAAAGGTTACATCTTGAGAGGCATCCATCATGTGAGAAGAAAGGAAGGCAGACACACCACTGGATTTTCATCTTCCATTTTTCTGCGTGCATTAAACCAGTTTCACCTCTAGATGCCAATAATGAGGTGATGCTGCGAAGATCTGCTCCTGCCCCCCGCTCTGGGGGCGCAGAGGGACGCGTGCCCTGGGCCCTGCACGGTGACACAGGGCAGGCCGAGCAGCGCAGCCCCGGCAGGGAGGCAGCGGTAGCTCTGGCACCATTGACTGCAGCACCGAGGGGTGACTTTAAGACTCCAGTGTTGTCTCAAGCTGCTCATTCACTGACCTCCTTTCCAGCAGAATGCTGCTGTAATCACCGTGCCTTAGCCAGGCTACTTCTCCCTTCCTATAAATGATTTATTCTGACATCAGGCCCTTTTCTGCTCAAAAGCACTTCCAGATACAGAGCCGGAGATTTCTCCTGACAGCAAAGGACTCCTATTTTAGGTCAAAGGAAGCAATTATGTGCAGCACTCCTGCCATCGGAGCATCACACGCAGCTGTGACACAGGCTGGCTCTGCACAACCTGCCATCTCATCCCCCAGCTCCACCGACACCCTCGCCCTTGCTGCTTTAACCCTCCCCACAGCGCCGGGCACACAGGGAATCCTGGCAGACTGGGAATAGGAACAAGTTTCTACTGGCAAATGAGAGGCAAACGCACTCATTACACACAGTCTTAACCAGATGCACATGCAATGTCTTACCTGCGGCTAACACCACATCATTGGAGAGCTACAATAGCTCACTGTGCTCTTGAGTATTCCGTAATTTCTACACTCGTATCATAGAAGACATGCTTGAACTCTACACAGAATGCTGCTATGTGAGCTGCTACTGCACCAGGAGTCCTTAACGTCAACATAGTAGGGAAGTTGTGCAACTGTGAACTGATGCTACAAAGAATTCCCCTAGTGAACTTTAGGCAACAAGGATACTTTGAGAAACACCAGTCTATTTGGCTAAAAATTAATCTACGTGAAACTGTAAAGAAAGAATCTCGGCTTCCTCAAAATACACAAACCAAATGATCAAGGTTACATGTTAGAATTCAATCAATACAACTATAAAGAGGAAATAATAACTTCCTGTCACTCTTTTATTAAATTTCACTTTAAGGGCTTACTCCAAAGTGCCCACATAAAGCTTTAGTTACAATATTTACTGATTATAAAAGCAATTGACTCTCAGTTGTGAGGCCATGCAATATTGCTATATCTAGCTAAAGTCTGAATGTCAAAGGCTACAGCTTTTATTTCACACAGTTATACTTAAAAAATAGAGCTTAAAGGGATATTGAAATCTAAAACAACAACCCACAATCAAGCAAAAAAGCTCCTCTGTTTACCTCAGTAGTTCAGACATAAAGGAGAATGCACAGAGCTCCCTGAATAAGTTCTATTAAGAAAACAGAAATCACTGAGGTTAATTCCTTTCTGGGACAGCATCCCCCCAGCCTGCAGCACGCACCAAACTCCGCTCCTCTGCCTCTTCTCTGTCTAAAGAAGGCTCCTGGAAGGACCAAATGACATTTGACTGTGACACATGGTTTCTGCTACAGAAGTCCAATTATCATCAGTATTTCCTAAACAGCGACTGTCTGAACAGTTAACCAATGACTCGTGGAGAGGCCCAGCAGCTGCGATGACCACATGAAACAACGCTCTGGGTGAGCCCGCCCGCCTCCCGACACCCCGCAGACACGGCCGGTGCGTGCAGAGCATTCGCCCTCGCAAACATCTGCACAGCAAACGCCGGACGCAGCGTCAGGGCTCGGCCTCCAACCAGCAGCTCTGCGCTCCATGCCCGCAGCAAAGGAACAGCCAGACGCCAACGCTGCAAACCTCACGAAAAACAACGCTCTTCACACTGTTCAAAAACTTGAGCTAACTGTGGCAGCTCCAGACCACATAAACTCAGGCAGCGCTTTGTTCAGTTTCCTAGGAAGCAGACTCTCTTTAGGCTACTAAGGTCACACCAGATTAACCTGTTACTGTCAGCGACCTAGAGAACAAGTGAAACAGTCGTGAACAGGTAACTTAAAACACTTTTTAAGAAAGCAGAATACATCCTCCACCATAAAATATGACAAATCCAAACCTCACACAGGGAATACATAAACTTCAAGGTTATTTCCCTAGCTTGACTTGTAAGGAATTTTAAATGCCAAATGGTTTTCCTCCATCTCCCCAGATCTGTAAATCCAAGAGTGCATTTCAATGAGCTCCCTATTGCAGCACATAAACATCACGTGCACTCACGATTAAAAAATACCAAACATATTCTGTCTGAAACATGACATTCTGTTTCAAATGAAACTGCCCCACTACCTCTTTTTGAAAGGTACCACCGCCTGTTTGCAGCTACTACTGGAGAAAGATTTCATCAAAGAGCTGCAGAGATGGCTGCAATTATTTTATATTAGCGCCATTAGTCATTTAAGATTTTTCTTTGAAGCAGTTTGATTTTCGGTAGCAATGCATATTGCTGCTGGTTTTGAGTTCTCCAGGTGGGCTCGTATCACTCTGAGAATCTCAGGGCTTTACTGTTCCACTGCAAAGCACCTGCAAGGCATTTGCATCTGGACAGGAGAGTTGCGGTTACATATGGAGACAGAAACTGTGCCCATTCAATATACGACTGCAGTTGCCATCACATCTTTACCTTCATATTACACGCTAATTCCATCAGCTTTTTGGCGTTTTCTTCTGAGCGATACCTCTTGGGCAGCTGCACGCGGAAGAATTTTAAAGCCCCTTCAAAGTCAGTCAGTAACAAATCATCCTTGGTGGTCTGCAGACAAGAAAGAAAACCAGTAACTGCAAAGCAGATTTTGTACAATTACTGAATTCCCAGGGACAATAAAGGCACGAGAGGTTTGTAACGCTCCGAGAACACAACTACTTTTTAGCCTTCTGCAAACAGTGGTTATTTCTGCAACCTCCCATTTCCCGGCACCCGAGGCCCATGCGGCGCAGGCGGCCCAGGCACCGGCACGTGCCACACAGAGCCTGCTCGCTCTTCGAGAAACAGCGCCATATTTTTGTGACGGGCACCTTAATTTTTTATACTGTGCAGAAAACACAATGTAACGCTGGATACTCACTTTTAACAATCCCAGGGCAACATTGAAGATAACACTTATTCCCTGGAGAGAAAAACAATGACAAGATAAATTAATTTCTCAGTATTTACAAGCCTAGATATTAATTTAGTTAGTGGGTTTTGTTGTTTGTGTGGTTTCTGTGAAAAGAAGAACGGGGATACAAGTGTAACCAGATACTATATTAAATCAAAGGCCCGGAGAAGGACTTTGCAAACAATTTGGAAAATATCTTTTACCGGACAGCCATTATAAATAGTGAGAACAGTGTTTCAACACGGGGTTTAGTATCTTCTTAGCCATTTGAAACTCTGAAATGATGAAGGCACTGTTGTATACTGTATTTCATTTTTTTCAGGACTAGCTGGTTAGCTCAAGATCATTTTCATACAGAAACTTCAAATGCAACAATATATACACCAGTATGTTAAGTTCTGGGGTTAAAAATTGAGATAATTCATGTAAAGAAAAAGCAAGTGACTCACTTTAGAACAGCTTCCTACATCATCTATTTTGCCAATACTCGTTACAAGTATTTTATTTATATTACCCAATTAAACACTAACAGATCCGCTAGTCAGCAGCAGCACACACCTCCTCTAGGGGCACCTCTGGCAACCAAGACACGTTCCTTGCCTTATTTCCAGATTCTGTCTTCTTCCCACGACATTATTCTTTCTCTATTACTTTACATGACAAAAAACCCTTAAAACTCCATTATGAACAGATTTGCTATTTATGAATTGAAAATGTGTTCCTAAACAAACAGAACCGATTTTCTTGGTGCCATCTGTTGCTCTCCAGTACAGTGGCACAGGGAGAACGCCCAGCAGCAGAGACTCAGGGGAAGGGTGAGAACCCTGACCGGGGGACTGCGAACGCGGAACCCTTCAGTAGAGGAACCGCACACAAAGCTGAAACAACCGCAGAGCCAGCGAAGAGTGGATGTGCAATGTCAACCAGCGAGTAAAGAAAGCAAATCACTGAATAACTCAAGGATGCTTCAGTACAAAATGGGATTTGTTCGCTTACATTATAAGCTCTGACTCAAACTACACTACTTACCAGCACAGTGCCAAGATACTAAACATGATTACATGCAAAATCTCCATGGAAAGAATGTTGCTCCCTAAAGCTGTGAGTATAAAGAGACTTCAAGTTTCCAGGAGAAATAACTCCAAGCTTGTTAGATCACCACCGTGAGAGTTAGCTGGGCAATTTTAGTCACAACGGCCTCCATGCAATAATATTCCAGAAAAAAAAAAAGTTAGCATTGCGTATAATACAATTAACAGCAGAGAAACCCACACATTTGTAAATTAACTCTCATCCCATGAGCACTGTACAGAATCTCAGACATTCAAGTGTTACAATAAATAGGGGATTATAATATTTTATATAGATATTGACTCCTAATTTATATCTTTAAAGTGCTGAGAACTCCCTGTCATTGCAGAAACATAACACTTCTACATAAAAGTAATTATCACATGCCTCGCTCTACAAGAACAGATCGAAACAAGGACGCGAAATGAACCAAGACAGTGAGAAACCGCCCGAGGTTGCCAGCAGCACGAGCCTCCAGCCACAGCACCCACCTCACATAAGAGTAAGTCAATAATGTGGAAGACCATGTAGAGAGGGAATTTTGCAGTGAAGAGGGTGAGGAACCATTGGGACGCGTACATGTGCGCTTCGAGGCTGATGTCCAGAAAGTGGTTATACAGATCAGGAATGTATTCCTAAAAATAATTGGAAAATAATTGGAAATAATTGGAAATAACTGGTAAAAAAAAGCACAAGCACTGAAAGTTAATTCATCACATGTAAGATAAACAGGTAGTTTTGAATTGCAGGCTCTGACCCATTCAGTTTGCCAATTTGAACACCCACCTGCATGAGGCGCTCCAGCTGATAGAACTTGCAGTGCAAATCTTCGAAGTTTTGTTTGAAAAGTTCCCTGAGTCCATAATCAAACATGATTTTGACCAGAACACTGAAAGCTTGCTCCTCGGGCATCT
The DNA here is from genome assembly GCF_036013475.1 of Columba livia. Classification (NCBI taxonomy): domain Eukaryota; kingdom Metazoa; phylum Chordata; class Aves; order Columbiformes; family Columbidae; genus Columba; species Columba livia. The sequence goes on from NC_088620.1 coordinate 1,661,638, forward strand.
GGGAGGGAGGAAAGTGTATTTATCGCAAGCATTTCAACCTTCCATGTCAGTTCCATTTGCCCTGACGTTCGTTCTGGGCAAGCGGAGCAGCATTTGTGCTTAAGCTTAAAACAAACAGGGGAAATCTCCCCCACTTACATGTAGAAGCAGCACAGCAGCAAGAAATGACTGGCCTTGACAGTAGCCAATCTCTTCATCGTAGACAGAGTAGGCCTAGAAAAAGAAACAAGAGTTTAGAGCACATCTGTCTGGAGCTACAAACAAACAAAACAAAAAGCTGCATTGAACACAGTTCCTTAAAATTTTTACAGGGTGCATCAGTTGCCATTCTAATGAAGGGATAACCTGTATGAAAATCAAACTGTGACACCTAGCAGCAGTGGTTGGTCACAGTGATGGTAAATACAAGTCATGGTAAGCAGTCAAGAAGAATTTAAAGAATACCTTGCATATTTTGTACAGGGAGTCCTGGCCATCTCCCCCAGTATCTTTAAAATAATCATGAGCAGGGAACGTTCGATTGATGTCTCGGGTGATAGCACTGTCTTGTGGAGACTCCTATTAGAGAAAAGATATTAAAATGTAAATGAAAACACATCAAAAGAATATAAATTACATTCCGCTAGGACTGAGAGTTCGGAGATGGGCATTGTGTTCTGCGCGCTGTTCTAACCGTAACGAAACAGAGTCTACTCAAGCAGAACAGGCTGCCTGCAGGCAGGCAGCTCCGGACCACAGCCCTGATGGATCTGCTTCCCACAGCACATCTGGGAGCAGCGCGAGCAGCAGTTCCAGCACGCGCGGGCGTCCCAGTCACTGTCGTACGGTAAAACATCAGCTAAGGCAGCCAGAGCTGCCCGCGTGAGCCGGGCACTGCAGCGCCAGGAAGACCAACTCTGTTCTCTGCTTTGCTGATGTCTTGTGCCCTTGAGGCAGCCAGGACCCAGCTGTTATCCACCTGATCACGTAACTGCAGCTGTTACCCAAACTGCCAAAATAAAACAGAAACAAAAGCCCTCTGTTTGCCTGCAGGTATTTCCTTTTGCTGACCATGGGTCCCTCTTTGTGCTGCTTCAAGGATGACTTTTCTGGGCAGCTGATGAAAACAAGAGCTCCTTGGTACTGGGAATCATCTGAAAAGATGCCACAACGATCATTGAGCCACCATTGCCAATGAAAGGGTCAGCGGCTCCCTGGTTAGGTGGCTTCCCTGGCAGCGACTGAACGCACTAATAAAAAAGCCGACCTTCTTCCCGTGTGCGATCACTGAGCAACAGTGTCCGGGTTAACAACGCTGCAAACATACACGATGCTCTGGGGAAGCAAGAGAGATTTTTCTGTTTTTTAACAAGTTTTACTCTGTCCAAATAACCCGTGTTTCTGCTAGACAAACGGAAAAGGGCTGGAAGTAAAACAGACAGTAACAAAGTGTTTGATGTAATCAGTGTGAAGATCGTTAAATACAGCTTTTAGGTGATCTTTTTCTTCACAAAATGATTTTGCAAACAAGAACAAAATTACCGCAGCGTGCTTGATTTTCACTTCAGATTTTAATCCAAGGTTAATGCTCCTCTTAGTGGCTTAATACCGACATTTCATTAGGAAAGCATTACACGGCTAGCAGAACCAAGTTATTGGATTGGCTTGGAAATTAGATCAAAACTACTGTTCAGCATTTTGATTTTATAATAATTAACAAGCCAAAGAGGTCTATCTCATTATAAAGAAACCAGAAACAAACAAAACCCAAACGCTAAATAAATTTCATATAAATATAAGCCTTTTAAGTCAACACAGACAAGTAAGATAACGGCCAGCTGTCGCTTCAGCTGGTTCGGCAAGTGGAGCGAGACAATGCTCAGAAACAACTCTGAGAACTCGAAAGCACGTGAACACCGTCCTAGCGGGACCTCCAGCTTCTCCGGGGCTTTCCAGCCCAGGGTGCAGAGCAGAGCCTGCGGCGCCCGCGGGACCGGCCCGGGGCTGCTCCGGCGTCACCGTGTCCTGCGCAACGGCAGAGGAATCTCAAACCCACCTGCCTTTGCAGCCACTGATTTAATAGCAGAGCCCAAAGCATCTGGTTGGAAACTCTTAGGACAGGCTTCTCAAACAAATCACTCATTATGACCAAAGAGAACTAATTAGTGGTCTCTCTCTGGCTTTGCGTGACTCGCTCAGCACTTGACTCCTGTGTTTCAGCACAATTCTTCAAGTAATCTGTAACGCTAGTTCCTGCAGCTGAAACGCAGCTTGGGGAGAGAAAAATGAACGGAAATGATAAGGTTTAAAAAATGTTTTTCAAACCGTGGCTTTGAAATGTCCCCATTAGTACAAACTGCTGCAATCCAAGCATTGTGTAACCTTTTCTTTACTCCTATTTTTATACCTTGCTGTGAGAATTGGCTCAATGGGCAATTTCTCATGCTTTCAGGGGACTGGGAACCGAAGGAAACCCTTCTGAACCCACACCCTTCACCAACTGAGATTGAAAAATAGAAAGCTAAGAATGACAGGAAGAAAAAGAAAGTAGTAAAGAAAACAGAATGGAAAAGAGCCATGAGAACTGAGGCAAGCGCAGTGGAGATTAAAATTCTCACAACAGCTCACTGCTCAAAGGAAAGCAGGAAAATGCAGACGCTCAGACTGAAAACATACCCTTCCTCCCTCTCTTCTAGGCACTTTAAAATATTAAAGGAGTTATACTGAAACCTTCCTCTCTGGTTGATTTAAAAAGAAACTACGTGAGTAATTATGGAAACCAGGATGCCGTCCAGCAGATAAAACCTCATCTGTTGTATCACCCTGTCTATAAAAGCATGTTGGTTCCTGCATCCTAAACTGGACACGCTTAAAGCCACTTTCCTTGTATTTTTATGATGTCCCGGGCCCATCCCAGGACCTGCAGACCACACCATGCAGTTCTTCGCACTGACACTGTGTTACTTTAGAAGCTGTTTCTGTACCTTAAGCCACAATTAAAAACACAGAAGAGATGGAGCTCCTAGGGCCTCTTCATGGGGCTGATCTACTCGCAGCTTTCAGCAGATCAGGTTTATTCCTCCTAATCCCCTACTTAAATCCAAGAGAGTAAAGAAACAACAGCAAAGAATTGCTGAAGGAACAGGGTCTGCGGTGGAAAAAGGCAATCTGAAATGAGAAATCTGCCGAGAAGAGCAGGCGGTTTCCTGCTGGAAAAGGCTCAGCACTCAGAGATCAACACCAGCTAACTGGGGAAATCCCACGGGGGCATGAAACACGAAGGCTTTGCCTGGACACAGGTTGACTTCACAAATGACATGAAAATGGACAAATGGTGCGGTCCCAACTTCAGACTCCTCCTGCTCTCACCCCAGAACGATCCAAAACACAGGTGGTTCTCCCTGGGTGAGTCACCCAACACATCCACCGTACAACCCAAACCGCCTGGTTCTCGCTCTTACCACCACGGCATCCATTTTCACATTGCAATTATTTCTTAGGAAGGTCCCACTGACTTGCAAGTTACTTGTCAGAGGTGACTGTGAGAAGGGCCCAGCGACTCAGTCGACGGGCGGAACGTTCCTGCTTTGCCCAGGGCCAGATCCGCACGCGGCATCTCCTGGCACAGCCCGGCGAGCGGGTCGGGACCAGCACCCGCCCGACACCCGCAGGGGCCAACGCTCCCCGGAGCTTTCACAGGCAGCGGCAGGCGTAATATTACACAATGGGGAGACGCCATTTGAGCAGATCTGCACATTTTGAGTACACCCGAAAACATTAAAAGGTCTTTTGATAGCTGTTTTCAGCATTAGCAGGACACCGTGCCACCACGTCTGCTCTGCAGGTTGGTAGCATTCCCAGGTTTACTTTCAATAAGCAATATTTACAGCGACTTCTACACATTCCTGCATTCGTCTTCGACCAAACCACTGTGAGGTTTCCATAAGAATTACACCTGTTACTAAGACCTTAAGGAAATATCACAAACCCACTTTTGAAGCGGTGTACTGTTAACTGCTCGCAAGAAATGCTGTCTGCAGAATGTACGTGTTACCTGGAGTTGGCACTTACTGAGAAATGCACAAATAAACAGTATTTGTGGAAAAAACCTGAATAATGTAGACGAATTCGGGACAGCTGCAATTTGATACAATAATGCATTGATCCAGCATACTTTCAGTCCAAATATGGCAATATAGTGCAATTCTAAAAATAAAAGTGAATCCCTTGTGATATCCAGCCATTTCACTGAGTTCGTTTCCTTTTAGGGCTCAAGTTTCCCACAGGAAAATTACAGAGCGGAGTTTGCCCACAGTGCCCTCCGTCACGAGCGGCCGGAGCAGGAGCAGAACGCGCTGCCGGGCCCTCCTGCTCTGTTCGACTATTCAGAGCTATCGAGATCAGAGGAAAAACCCACCCGCTGCCAAACGAACCCACCCCCGTCAGCAGCGACACACGAGTCAGCCCAGACGAGACGTGAAAACATGTGACGTATCATTTATTTCTTAAATGTATTTATGATCCATTCAGACCTTTCAAATAAAGTGTACAAGTGCATTTCAGAATAAAAAACTACGCTCTCCACACAGCTCTGTAGAACACTACATTTCGTCAAGAAACTCGAAGCAAAAACTTCCTATGAAACCACCCATGCATCCTTTGGCTACAATAATATCACTGATCAACAAGTACTGCTATTCAACTCAGAGTTTCCCTTTAAAGAGAAGGAGCGTCCTAAAATACGCTACCCCTTCCAGAGACCTCTCTTTAGAGAGAATATTCAATAAATTAGCTAGGCGTTTAGGCAAAACAGTAAGGCTACTTAGTACTGTCGATGCATGATCCATACATTGGAGAACAGGCAATCCCAGGCTACGTGAAATGCGCCAACAGCCCTTGAAATTTTAGGAGTATCAAGATACATCAATCCAGAACAAATGGCAGACAAAAAATGTAACCGGTGGAGCAATCACTGAGAAATGTGCAGTTTCTCTTAGGATGGGATGTGCTGATAACAGACTCAGAAAAGTGTTTAGAAAATTCAGTAAGAACCACATTGACATTCTTAAAATTACATATTTTACAAAGCCCTAAACTGCGTGACCGGACAATTACTGCCGTGTTAAATTAGTTCTTTTAAAATACATATGCACATGTGTCTTTTACATATATGTGTATTTATATGTATATATATGTTTTAAAACAAGCAGTTTAACAGGGCAGTCACTGTCCGGTCACACAGTGCACACAAATACGTATGTACATCTACAGCAAAAAGGAAACAAGCCAAGAGATGTATGACACCGCTGGGGTACAGACCGCCTCTAAGGGAATAATACATTTCTTTGAGATTCAATAGCTCATAGCAAAATTACCTCTTGGAAATAATGCAAAGATTTAGAATCAGATATTTACATGCTTCCAATTTATCTAGTTGCATTTAATATTTTAAAATATCCAAGTATTATTTTTAATCAGTAACATTTGTAATTTTTGGCTCAACTGTAGTTTTTCTTATTATTAGTCTTAGTTGAAACATCAGCTACAGAAACGTCTTAAAACAACAGGGCAGGAGTCCCCCCTCTCCCCTGTATTTAACACTTCGAGTTGGCACAAACCAGGTAATTCTGGAGCCGGGACAACCGCCCCTTCTTTCCTCAGCCGCTCTGCGTGTCCAGCGCCATCGTGCCCAGCTCCCTCCCGGCCGAGCTGCGCGCCCCGAGGAGCCCCCGGCGCCCCGCGTCACAACCAAACACGGCGGTACAGGCTCGGGCTGGATCCTCCACCCGTTTGCCGCTCTCATCTGCTTGGGTGGACTTTTCCGTAGTTCTTCGCGGCAGGGGTTTCACACTCACACCTCTTTCATCTTTTAATACGAAATAATTTCCAGCATTAAAAGGTGCACAAAGTTCTTACAAACAAACACATACGCTTTCTTACGTGTGATTTTGTCTATTCTCGGCCCTTTCACTGGATCTCAGCAGAGAACCAGCAGTGGTCATGCTCCTCGTGAAGGAGCTGGACTGTCTCCCAAACAAAACTCAGAAGGACCCTCCGACAACGTCAAATCTCCGCAGAACGCACGGAAACACCCTCCCCGGCGGGTCCCGCTGTCGCGGTCCGCGAGCGGGACACAAGAAGCACGAGCACCCTTCGAGGTCCGGCCGCTCCGCTGCGCTCCATCAGCAAACAACCTAAAGCACATGCAGGCACAGCCTCCCACGCTCGCGCCTTCGTTGTAAACAGCACGTGGGAAAACACAATTTAAAAAGGTACTAATACAGTTTTGAAATCCCTGAAGAAAATACATACCCACGAGTATTAAGAACAGTAAAAAAGCAATTAGCAATTGCAAACTCGTTTCCATCCTGTTGCATTCATTAGAGAAATACAAAATTGAATCTAGTGTTTACATGCTAGAGTTACAATAGAAACTAGATTGCAAAGGTTACATATGGAGAGAAATTTATCAGCGTAGGAACTTGCAAAACACTGTGCTGTACAGCATTGCTAAAGACCTAAGTCTGTGAAGACAACACACGCGACTGCAAACCCTTTCAGGCAGCTCGGAAGCGTGGCTGGAGGTAACGCCGCTTTCGGGCACCTGAAAGGATTCGCTGCACCGGTATTTTCAGTAAGTTTTAATGACAACGATTTATCCTCAAGAAATACCTAACCCCTCAAAAACCGAGGTGATCAGAAACACACAGGTACCTTTCAGCCCTCAGGGTTTTATTTCTTTGTACACTAAACATCAATTCCTTTGACAGCATCTACAGAAAATGTCTAAAAAATGTTCTTATGAAATACTTTTAATACTCAGTAATGCTAATATTTAAAAATACTTCACAGTGTGGTACTAACGTAACTTCATAAAACAAGCAATTTGAGTTAGCTAAAGCTCAAAGCCTTACATTATATTAAAATAGTCCAAAGATTTCACACACACACACACACACACAAAATCACTAGCACTATAAATATGCCTAAGCCACTTTAGTGCAAAGTCTGGTTTTGCTTTCCCTGACAAATCCCTCTATATTCCTGCCAGCATATTAAAACGTCATCCTTTACTAATCTAATTATTGGTTTTTAAGGATTCATTTACAGTTGAAATCCCAGAAGAACTTTTTTTCAATTTACCGTAAAAGTAATGACTTGGTTTATTAAGCATCTGATTGCTTGTATCACGTGATCATCGCAACGTTTAAGAATGACTCGCATATGCACAGCAAGACTTGAGTTCATCTTTACAAGGAGTTGCTTGAACTTATTTAACTCTTTAATTAAAGGATCTCCAGTAATGACCACCGGAGAGAAGCCAAAGCTTTGACTCACAAAATCACCATCTTCATCTTACAACTTTCTACCAAGAAAGAAGCGGGACCAAGCAGCCGATCCGTCCGTCCCGCCCGCAGCGCAGAGCAACGCGGGGCAGCCATCGCCAGCTTCACAACCGCGATGCCAAACACAGCCTACAGCAACGTGCACGCGCGCGGCGCTTCTGCACACTCCTCAGCGAACGGCAGCGCGGGCTGTGAACCCACGCACAGCGACGCGGCCGCCCGCGCAGAGCCAGCGCCTCCCAACAGCAGCGCAGGCATCGCGACAGCCCCGCGGCTTCACGCCAGAACGAGGAGGACTTCAACAACTTGTTTCTCAATTAAATTACCACAAATTCACAGCTAGAGAGTCAGTTTACACTGGACAGCTGGCTCAAGTACACCAGAGGCTGTAAACAAAACAACCTGGATCAGGATGCAGGAATGAAACTTACTTCAACATTTTCATCAATGGCTAAAGCTCAAGAGATCCAAATAAGTTGTGGGTGAAATCCGCAAGCGTTTCCATTTGCAATCACCGGTAAAGGCGTGTAGAGCAGACACAGACTGTGGTTTGTTTCAAACACTGTGACGGGAATAAAAACTGAAAGGTGGCAGAAGTCACTATTGCATGAAGAACCACGAGCAAAGCTGCCTGCGGAGGGAAAACACTTCACCTGTCCAGAAAACCCTGTGTCACAGAAAACAACCCTGAAAAGCTGACTGAACAAACTACCTCCCACCACATTATCTCCCGATTGCTGGAGCACCGCGGGTGGTCGAGCGCGACGCAGGCCGGTGTCAGCCCTTGTCCCCGAGTGGAACCGGAGGGTCTGCGGCGGGAGCCCCAAGGAGCCACCAAGGAGCTTAAACTCCACCTGCTAAAAATGTGTTGTAACGGATACGACCCAAATGAAATACTCCATTGTCCACCGGCAGCACGGGCATCTCTGCCCAGAGGTTTCATTTGTTTCCACTGGCCGCAACTTTCAGTTTCTTTCTCTAAATATAACTGCGTCTGGTTTTATACATACTAAGTTTTAACTCTGAAGGGCAACTATTCCCCCATTGAAGCATAAAAATCACAGAGGCCTTTACACCTGCTGGATCTCAGCAGCGTCACCGACAAACGTGTGCTCTGCCAACTTCACATGGGGTTGGCAGTGAGGTAAAAGTCAAGTTTCTCTCGAATGCCACCACAGAAAGGACGTGTCATCGTATCCTGCAGTCACAGAAGGGAAGAAAAAGGTTTCTAAACTAAACAACAAAATTAGGAGCAGGTCAGGGCAAACGCTTCAGCGGGTGCTTCAAGTACTTGGAACAATAGATGTGTTAAAACAGCAGAAGTCCTCCAAAATCTCCACCTCCTCTTATGAAAATAACCTACAATAGTGGAATAAAGTAACTGGAAAAATTGTAAATGGGTCTTTTGTTTGTAATGTCTGAATGCAGACCCCTATGCTCAGGTATTCTTGCCTAAGAACCATGGTTTTTAAAGCACTGACCACCTTCTTCTGGTCTAAGATACGTGACAAATCCTGCAGGCAGCCCCTGGGCGCTGTGACACCGACCCCGGCCCGAATTCCAACAGCAGAAACTGATTTCTGAGTGGTGAGAAGCTTAAAAACAAGTACAAAACCCCTAATGACACAAAGACTGCAGGAACTATAGCATTTAATTAAAGAAAGGGAACAGCAGACAACAGCAAAGCTTTCGCTTCGCACAAAAGATTCCTGTTCGGTTAAAAAATAGTCACTTGATTGCAGATTATTAAAAAAAATAAATATTTCACGGATTTTCTCCCCACCTATTTGGAAAAATGACAATATAATGACACCCGGACTTCCAGTCAACTTCAAAAAACCAAAACAACTCCTAGATGAAGCAGATTTTCACCTTCTGAGAAGTTGTGCATTTAGAAACCCTTTCCATGGCACTGCAATGGAACCTTCCAGCAGCTTCATTTGAAAGTGAGGCAGATAACACAAATAATTACAAAAAAGGTCTTGAGATGGAACTTTAAAATGTGTTCACTTCATCACATCAAAACCACCATTTTTATGAAGATGCAATCTGAATTCTGCACTCTCCACAGTGCGGCATTCGTGCACACAACGCTCTTGACACCCGGTTCTGAAGCATCAGGCACAACCGGGTCCAGGCCAGGACAGGATTAGCTCTGTATGTGCCGTGATGCACATGATCCAACTGGAGAGTTCGCTGCCTAACAATCCACAGCACGCACTGCGCCTCCCGTTACCTGTGCCACAGAGGATGTGCGTTTCTTCCACACTTGGCACCGTGAACAAGATTCACTCCCATGCAATTTTACTGAATGAACTCAAATGTTACGAACATTTAAAACAACTAATAACATACAAACCTAAATCGACATTAAATTAACATACAGGACAAAAAAAAGCGATTTAATTTTTAAAAAAATCAATAAATTAACACAGATAAAAATAGAAATATTTGACACAAAAGCTAAGCTACTGAGGCAACACTTTAAAAGTGTCTGTAAAACACGGGATGAAACTCAACCGCATCAACTGCCTGCACCTCCTTTTGGTCCTCGTCTCTAAGAGGCTTCCAGGGTCTGATTTTCACCTCTCACAGGAACCACCTGAGCCGACGAAGACTGTGAGAAGAGCAAGGCGACGGAACCAAGGCCTGGCTGTCGGGAACGGGCAAACCAAGCACCCGCAGCAGGTGTGGATCCGCGCCTGCACCTCGCCCACCACCGCACGCCACGCTCAGCCCCACCTCCACCTCAATTCCTACGCCTCGCTGTAGACCCCTCGCCACTCGTTAAACTCTTCCATATTCTCAAAAACCAGCACACAATGCTCCTATTAAACCTCTATCCATGCCACAAGATAAAAAAAAAACAACAGTCTTTGCTCTCCAGCTTCCACTTAAACCTCAAACTGCCGTTTTTAGGATTTTAGTCCTAGCAGATTCTTTTCTTCTATTAAATTTAATCGAATGCTATTTTAATGATAGATTGCATCACTTCAAAGACTTGGAAATCTTAGATAAGGTGAAGAGCCAGAGAAAAGCTATTGGGAGTTTACCTGAGAGGCTGTTCCAAAAATACCACACACAGAGGCTTTGATATTAGTGACTAAAAGCCTTAAACTGTTCCCCAAAGCCCACCTTTGCCATAATACCCACAAAACCCTTGAGAACAATTAGGCAGCCAATGTGCTGTGGGCTTATGACACCGTTTAGCAGTGACTCACCCCCCCGGCTGTTGTGTGTCTCAAAGTCGCGGTGCAGGAGCTGTGCAGAACAAACCTCCCCTGCCGCGGCCGGGCAGGATGGCAGCGTCAGCCCCGGCCCCGCTCTGCTTTAGCGCAGCAGGTAACAAGAACCGTCCTCCTGAAGGCTTTGGGGCTTAGATACTTTTGTTCTTAAAATTTCCGATGAACTAAGGAGGAACTTGAGAGGTTTGAACTATGGATGAAGTAAATTGAAAGCAGACTGAGATATGACTTAGATGTGCTCTGTAACAGGGCTCTCAAACCAAAACTGGGCAGCAAGAGTGGGGGTTCTGCCCCGTCCTCCCCAGGAACAGGAATCCTGGGGGGCAAAGCCCGGCAGACAGAGCACAGAGGAGGGAACGGCTGTGCTCGTGGCAGGGACAGCGGAGAGTACGAAACAGTAGACCTGAAACCATTTAACAAGTGTCTTCCCTTCGGCCAAGAGAATTACCCCAATTCTAAAAAACCTCAAACTACTCTTCCCTAATATTTCTGCGTTCCTAATTCTGCGAGAATCCCCCTGTACCAGTGTAAAACCTGCTCTGGGAGCAGAGCTGTGGTGCGAGGACCCCCCGGCACCGGGGACGGGGAGAGCAGATGATGCAGGCTGTAATCCATACGTACAGAAACACACGGTTCACTTTCATTTTCCAAACAAGGCATCAGTAAAAAAACAAGGATATTCTTTAGGAAAACTAAGCAATTTGAGGGCCATACTGCCTTCTTAACAGCATTACAGTACTCAAAAAATATTTCATCTAAGCTAGCTTGAAAAAGCTGCGGTCAATGAGGTTTTGTTTCTCAGATCCTGCCTCTGACCGGTTAGATACGCGTTTGCCAATGGGATTTAGCTCCTGCTATATTCGAACCATCTTTAATCCCATGAAGGCTAAAGAAAAATGTCACTGATTTAGCTCTGTGCACTTATGAATAACTCAAATACTACAGTTAAATTTACAACATAGTTCCCTTAGCTGTTTAGAAGACAATTGTTTTCTTTCCTTTCCCCTTAAGTTCCAGTATGTAAAATATCAGAAGAATTTAGATTTAAAAAAAAAAAAAAAAGGGACATGTTATTTTTAAAGTTGTTCTTGAGAAAATTTCCACATACAAAACTGTGGCATTTCTCCACTGGTTGGAGAATAATTTTCACATGTTGGCATCATCCTTGAGTAGCTGCCACAACTCTGGTATCATAAAGCAACATATATTTTCTCTTAGCTTATCAAAACACATTTTATTTAACTGCTAAATTTGGTCTGATGCAAGTTTCTCTTGTTACTTCACAACAAACAGGAGAATGCGGGTGCCACGCTCATCGCACACGCGCGTCCCACCCGAGCAACGGGCGCGAAGCCGGATTGGTGCGTTCACATTGTTCACTACTGTTGTAGAAGTCCTGTCTAGGTAGCACTGGAAAACAAATTGTTTGGCCCCTTCTGTACGACGCTGGAACATTGTGTCAATATACTTTGGCATATATTAAAAAATCCCTGTAATATACCATATACTGTGACATTTCCACTTCAGCTCTATCATTTGCATGTGAAGCACGAATCTCAAAAGAACCTAGTAAAGCTGTAAGAAAGACTACATTTTGCCGAAGCTCTCAGACACCCACTCCATTCAGTCACACCAGCTGGAGAGGTAAGTGTCAAGATACAGCTTTATTCTTAAAAATGCATATGGAGGTGAAACTCCACAGCCTCCTCCACAGCAATAACCTTTTGAAGTGAAACCACAATGATATGTGCTCCTGATTCTTCTATGTCAGCAGCATTTCTCATAAACCTTTTTGCAAATCTGGACATCATAAAATCATAATTAACTTATTTTGCTGTTTACAGAATTGTCCCTGCACTTCCCAGTCCAGCTGATAGGAGTCTTAGACATGACATCCATTGGAAGATCTTTTGCTCCTAGAGGTAGAGGAGTCCTTAGCCACCCTCTGTCTAGCGCAAGAGGCACAAATAGCCCCCGAGAGACGCTTAAGCCCCTTCTGAAAGACACTGTTGGAGAGACTATAAATAACACAGTTGCAGAAACTGTTGCTAATGGCAAGCCAAGTGGTCAAGAAGGACGCGATGCGGTTACTATAGACATTGGAGCTCTCCAGCAGAAAATAGATGATGTAGGGCAACCAGAGGATGTAGAAGACACTGGTGATGCGGAAAAGAACCATGGCATAGCGCTTGTCCGGGCAGGGCTGCGCCTCCCCGGCCTCCCCGTCCTGAGAGCTGAAGCGCACCCGCCTCTCGTTGATCTCCTTGGTGTGCTGCTGGCAGATGCGGAAGATGTTGAAGTACGTGAAGCAGACGATGAAAGCGGCTGGGGCATAGAGCATCACCACAATGAAGAGGGTGAAATAGGGGTCGGTGTTCCAGGAATTGGCACACCACTGAAACACATCCCCGTGATATCCAGGCTTTCCCCAGCGAAAGGAGGGGAGGAAGACCAGGCAGGAGTACAGCCAAATGATCAGTATGCAGATCCGAAGTCTCCATGGGGTGACGAGCGTGTTGTAGGTCAGCGGCTTTGTGATGGCGATGTATCTGTCAATACTAATGCACGCTAAAGAGGCCATGGAGACGCTCTTCAGCACCGATACCACATAACCAAAGATTTGGCAAACCAAGGACTCACTTAAAACAATAGGGTAGTGCAGCAGAGACAAAGAAGGCACCAGACAGCTCACGCCCACCAGGAGGTCAGCATACGCCATAGTCTGGATGAAGTAGCTGGTGGTGTGGTGGTTCAGCAGAGGTGCACAGTGAAAGACAAATATCACAATAATGTTGCCCGAAATAATCAGGACCATGAGGAACACAATAATAACCACTTCCAGGAGGCAAAAATTGATGGTCTCCAAATAGCTAATGGCCAGGAGACAGAACGGCCGGCCACTCTGGTTGCCAACCAAAGAGGAGTTCATCTTGAGCACTGCAGTGATCTCTTTACTTCATGCTCCTGCCTGCTGCCTGCAGCCACTCCAGGCAGCTGCTGTCATTGCGGCTGGTGCTGTGTGTGTAGCAATGTCAAAACCAGAGCTCCGGTCCCCAGGGCCGCTCCAGATGCTGCTGCTGTGCATTGTTCTCAGCACAATTCCCCTTTAAATCCGGCTCCCCGCCGCCACCTCTGCACCGGGACCCGGCAGCCGTCATGTCAGCAACTTCGCACCCGCACACGGCACAGGGCTGATATTAAAGCCCTCTGGGTGGGCTGCCGCGTCAAGGAGGGATGAGGGGTTGGGGGAAGAGGGAGAAGGAACCTTCACCGAGCCAGGACGAGAGTCCTCCCAAAGGCTGACAGAAGAGAAGGGGAAAGTGTTTTACAGAACCGCCTCTCCTCCCTCTCTCACCTCCATCCCCACGCCCTGCTCAGCGCTCCCCGCCGCTACCCCCGCTCCCCGCCGGCTCCGGCTGCGCCGCCTCCCCCGCTCTCGGCCCGGGGCAGCGCGGGGAGGTTTTCCGGGCGAAAAGCCCTGCCGCCGGCCATCCATGCGGAGGGATGCGCGGCGGGGAAGGGGTCCAGCCCTCCTCTCCTGGCTCCATTTTGCACGACGCTTTTGTTCGCCGCCTCTCCCGGCCCGCGCCGCTCCGGCCCCCGCGGCCGCCCCGCCGCCCCCGCCCGGCCCGGGGCGCAGCCCGGCCCCGCCGCCCGGCCCCTACCTGCCGCGGGGGAACAAAAGCCCGGGAGCATCCTCGGCCGAGCGCCGGCACGGGCGGCGTGTGCTCCGGCCGCGGCGATGCGGAGCCGGGGGGAGGGGACGGCGGGAGGAAGGGGAGGGAGGCGGGCAGGAGCGCGGGGGAGGGCGCGGCGCGGCGGGGACCCGGCGGGGAGCGGGGCCGCAGCCCCCGGCCGGCAGCGGCAGCCCCTGAACGCGGGGTTCCGCGCACGACGCCCTCGGGGGCCGATTTCCCCAGGGGCCGATGGCGGTAGGTGCCTCACCCGGCGCGACCCCGGGGAAACAAAGGGGCTCCCGGCGCTCCCCGGCGGGCAGCCCTGCCCTGGCACAGCCCGGCCCTGCAGACAGACACACACCCACGCCCTGCTCCTGCGGACAGACAGACAGACACCCACCGCACACCCGGCTCCTCCTCTCAGCACCTGTCAGCGCGGCAAATGACAACCGGACGGAGCAAGAACGGGAATTTAAACATTTAGTCATCGTTTAAGGCTTTTCCGTCCAAGCCCGTGTGGGAAATACTTATTCTGGAATACGGGTGTCTTTATTCCAGGTGTAGTGTGTGTTGTTTAGGAGACACCCGAAACCAAGGGCAAAGCTGAGAACTGCGTCCCACCAGTAATCCAGATGTTGCCCAGGCGGGTGAGCACCTCCTGTGTACACACACACAGGACACAAAGGCATCGCCATCCCCGACAGTCCCGGCACAACCTACACCAGGACAGACTAGAAAACACGACGTTCCAGAGAACAAACATGCGATTCACAACACAGCACCTAACCTTGTATTCACACCGTAAGCTAATACCATCACGCATATTTAACCAGAAAAACCTCTCTGATGCATACCAGGTAGAGATGTCAGCACAGGATCCTCATATCTTGTTTGTCAAGAGAGCTTGACTCACTTGACATGCTGGAAAACACCTTCCCATGGTATGTGGAAGCTCATTCTCCAACTGACATTCCAGACTTCTCCACAGCTCAGGACAGGCCCATCGCTACGGGAACTGGTCCTTGAACCATCCAAGCCAGTAAGAGACTGCAGTAAGGCTCTTCAGCAATTAACTTCCTTCTGTTAAAAATGAAAGCGCACAACTGGCGTCCCTACAAGCAAGTCCAGACACTGAATTCAACCAATACCAACAGACCCAAGGGTTCAGTCAAGCTAAGTGAAACATTTTGTGGGATACCTAATGAAAAATGAAGTGCAGGCAAAAGGACGGATCCCACAGCAATCACACTGCAACGCTAGGGATTTTAGCTGACATGTAGTTAAAAAAAATACACTGGTATTGGTCAAAAATCTCTGCTGGACAACAGCATGACTTGGCAGATTTTTAGTTATTCTCATGCAAAAGCCTGAGAACAAAAGCTTGTTTATTCTGCCCTGTCTTTACCCCTCAAAGATCCCCTTACTATCATACTTCAGTTTGTTATAATTCATGGTGTTCCTGATTGTGGCAATGGAAGTACTAGAACTGTAGCTAGGAAACAAACTTTGAATTAAATTTAGGGAAGGGTATTGTGGTTATACAGAAAACAAGCTATGATTGAATCACTGCAGGAAAAACGATCTATCTTTCCAAAGCAGAGAATGACTTACATACCAATTGATTCAAATAGTATTTCTGGATCCTTAGGCATGAACAGACACATTATAAACATCTTTAAGAAAATAACATACATTGATATTTAAGTGTATCATAGATATAAAACCAAGGTGGTATTGGAAATAGTGAGACTGACCAAAACAGTATCTAGTTGCCGAAATTTTGAAGCAAAAGATGCATCAAGACTCCTCACTGGTTAGATTTTTATTACAAGATTAATTCGTACGCAGCTGACAGGTATTTCTGTAGGAGAGACGGGCTGGTTTTTCCTTTAACTGACATTCTATTGTTTCTCCAAAGCTGGGAGTGGTAACTATTCAACGTTCATGCCAACTTGTCCTGCTTGCTCCAAACACCCAGCAAAGCAGTGATACCTCTGGTAATTCTCCCTGCACCAGAGCCCAGACCAACGTGGCCCAAGGGTGCGAAACTGAAGCGGGAGGT
Source organism: Columba livia (assembly GCF_036013475.1). Taxonomy (NCBI): domain Eukaryota; kingdom Metazoa; phylum Chordata; class Aves; order Columbiformes; family Columbidae; genus Columba; species Columba livia. The sequence goes on from NC_088620.1 coordinate 1,677,947, forward strand.
GACTGGGCTGGAGATGGACCCACCATCTCTTCGGCCAAGTGAACCACCTGACATGAAACCGTCCGGTTCGGGTGGTTGAGGGCTGTGAGACACTGAAAATATTTCTGTGTCGCAGAGACTTCTCCCTCTTATACACACGTATACAAGAAAACCTCATCTAAGACTTTGAAAAGTATTCAAGAAATCGTTCAAAGTTACAATGAGAACTCTTGGGAAAACTAGTGCTTGCAGAAGATAATTAAACTTTTATCACCACGTGATCAAAACTAATCAAACACGGGATGTCGAGGTTCAAGCACACCGACAGCACAGCTACATCATCCTTCCTACACCGGGATTCACGGATGGACAGTAGGTTCCATTTCAGTCGATTGTTACACAATCATGGCTCTTTGTACTCCTGAAAATTAAATGTATTCTTCTTAATTTATACAAACATATGGAAATGTGATTGTGATAGAAGTGGAAAATAAGTCTTAACCAGCCACAGCTAAAGCATTGTTACATTTTATGCTGCTGATGAAGCAACACATTCCATCAAATAATGGCAGTGACATTTTAATCTATTTCTTCATTAAAAACTAGTATCATTTGCACCAAGCCAGATGAGTCTATTTGGTAGAGCTTCCGTGTACTGTAATCCTCCGCTCAGGGAGACAAAACAGTGGGAAGATGAGGAAGTGGGCAGCAAGAGTCTTGCTATAAGCAAAACTGGAGCAAATTAATTTCTTAGCAGGCCCACAGTCTCTACCAGAAACGGTGACGACCCCGGGGCAACATTCCAGGATACTCCTGCCGCCACCGCATTACTTTATTTTATTTGTGCCACAAGACGTATGTCCCTCTCATGTCATAATTTGCTTAATATAGTGCATTTATCTGGCACAACAGTTTGTAATTTTTTTCTCCTTTCAACATTACTTCCTCCCACACAGACCTATATCTAAAACCTTTTATTTTCTCCTCAATATTGTAAATGTCAGGCTCCTAAAATTTTGGTGTTATGAAGCGCTCCTCCGCTGAGACCGCCACTGATCTGAGAGATTGCATTAAACCTTTCGAAAAACCTCATCTGAAAAGTGGCTACTGTCTATTTTGCTTTGTATCCTGCTTTTCTGGGGGGTTGCTTTTGGTTTTTTGGGGTTTTTTTGTGTGTGTGTTTTCTGCTGTTTGTTTTGTTGGGGTTTTTTTAACCCGTGTGGCTTGCTTCACAGGTTTTCTACTCCACAATGCTTTCCATCATTAAGTATTTTTCCTGCAGGTGCCCGTTAATACCTTGCCCGAGTCCCCTTGTCTCTCCTCCCGCCTCTGAGAGGCTGGAAGCCTGAAGATTTACAGCCATAACCATGATTGCCAAAGTCCTACCGGGAGCAGATGCCTCTCAAAGGGATTGTCTAGATCGTTTTACCTAGAGTTTGCTTTCTGTCCCCAGTAGGGACATGACCTTAATTCATCGGGCTGGCTTTCAGCCACACTCCCCAGCACGAGCACGGCAATCTGGAGCTGCTGAAAGCTTTATTACTGCACACAGATGGTGTGCAAATTCTCAGAAGTAATTTGTGGAAGCACCACAATGGTGAAATTTAGACACTACTACAATAACAAAAGCACAGAGTATAAAAAACCCAGCTAATGTTTAGCAAAGAAATACGGAGCAAATCATTAATACTGTCATGACGACTAGAATGCAACGTGCACACCTTGAGGTGCAAGTCAGATTCAAGGAGAGACCCAGACACAGCATTCAGTGGCAGAACACAACAAAAGATGTTTCCTTTTCAATCATTCAGTAGCCACACATCACCAGGACATAAGGAACTACCCGTGCAGCAGGTAATTTGCAAAAGAAAGCAAAACCTACAGATGTGCCGAGCACCCGGGGCCAGAACCGCACAGGGAGGTAAACACCACAAGAAATCCTGGGACTCCTGCCTCCGCCGCCCTGTGCACAAGGGGAGGAGAATCCCTGAAAGAGGCCAGAAGCGTTCGAAGCAGCTGTCACCACAGACCCATATTAATTTGGGACTGTGCTGCCACACGGAGTCACGAAAAGTCTGATGGAAATCAAACGCAGCTACAGGAACAGAGGTCAACGTGAAGAGAGCAGGGGCGCTGGAGCAGGAGCGCTCAACCCGCCTTCGCGGCATCACCCACCTGCACCGGAGAGCAAAGGTTCTGCACCAACCCCCTGTGCTGCTGCACTACGGCACGGCAGTTCTCACATAAACCATCTTCAGCGCTTGGTAACGCACACCGCTGCACGCTTGCCAGAGATGAATGTGTATTACTGACAAGCAAAACCGCGGTGAAGCATTACAAGGACGGCAAAGCAATATATTGCAAGAGACCCTTGCCTTCACACAACTAACAAATATTTTTTCCCCAGACACGTTTAGTCCCCCATTGCTGCATACTGACCATAACTGAGCTGGTGTTTTCAGAGCAGTAAGAGTCACATTCGAACTACTTAATTGTCAAAAAAATCTATAAAAGGCAAGAAAATTTTAAAAAGGAAGGCCAAAGGACAATCCAGACTTCTTCTCCTGTTAGCATATGCTATATACAATGGGTCTGCAAACGTTTCCTGGGTCTTGAATTCAAGTTCCCATCAGCCTCACAAATAATTTTGTATTCTTTGCCTATTGCATCTTTCTTACTTCCACACCGATAACCTTTTTCAAAACCTCACGCTTGTTCCACTGCCTGCGGACTGAAGAAATCACAGTTCCACTGCAAACCAGCCAGGCACTTCCCTCCCAGCACCCATCTGCCCGTTTGCAGAGACGTTCTGGTGCCATCGCCATTTCAGTCACAACAAGGCCGGCAGCCTCAGCAATGGGCTAAGAGGTGCTTCCAGGTTTAGGAGACTGCATCTCCCCGGGCCTGAGCTGGTTGCTGCCGCAGGCTGGAAGCCCAGCACACGCCTCGGCTGATTCCCGCACAGCCTGGGAACGCTCATTCCGTGCTCGTTTAGTCCACAATTAGTCTCGGTGCCGGCCGAGCAGGCGGGGCAGCCGGTCCTGCGGCAGAACACGGCGCTGGGCCAGCCCGCCCTGCCTGCCGCTGGCTCTCCAGAGCTGCTCCCAGTACATTAGATCCAGGTTGTTTCCTTTGTCTCTGCCAAACGCAAACGAGTGGAAAGGTTTCACAGATTTAAAAATGAATCGTTACACGATGCCTTTCTAGCTCACAGATAGTAGCAGTATGTGTCACCAACTGTGCCACAAAGAGATCATCTTTTCCACTCCGATACCAAAACACTGAAACAGAGGAACAAGTGACACTGTCAGCGACTCACTAGGCAATTAAAACAACACAACAGGAGTAACTGTGATACACTCCTTGCCAGAGCACTCAACCTCCACATTATTTGTATGATTTATTCGCCATAAAATCCAAGTTACAGCTCTACAACGCATGTAACAACACAAAGAAATTCAGATCAAGTTTCTTCTATATTCAATAAGTGTGTGAAAGTACTTATGGCAAAACATTTTTAGCTAATCTAACATGATTCATTCAAATCACGTAGGATCCTTCCTGCATGATTCCAGCAGGAACAGAGTTTAATTTCAGAAGCCCTCTTGCCCACAAAATAAGGTCTTTAATTGCTCCTTACGAATCTGTGCCATCAGAACACAGATACATAAAGGCTGATTCAGTTGTTTTGCCTTTTTAACTGGTGAATAATTAATTTCTGTTATATTTGTACTAAAGTTGCATCATTAATAATTTCTAATATAGTCCTTCTAGACTTGCATGTTTGATGAAAGCACTAAAATACAACATACCTATAATGGTCAAATCCAAACTAACAGATTGGTTTTCTGATTAAGGGAGGGACATTTCATGACCCATTTGTTCCTCTAGAACTTTGAGAAACACCGAATGATGTCTGTATATATATTATTCTATTTTCCTATGTTACTGAGGTCGGCATTCAACATAAGTTAAAAAGCTGCTGTCTAGAGCAAAAACGTCCAAAGTGTTCTGTTTTTTCTATCAAAAAAGGCTGCAATTTTAACTGGCGTTGGATTTTTAGCATAAATGTTAAGACAATACAGCAAAATTCAGCTTTCTTTCAGGAAATCCAAACAAGCAAAGGAAATGAGCTCCCTGAATCTCTGTCAATTATGAAAGCAATTAATAGAATCCTAATTTTTGACAAACTAACTCGGAACTCATCTGAGCAAAACAGAATCGGGACCACTAAAAAGAAAGCACTCTAAGTAGAGATAATGCCACAAGCAGCCCTGCGTGTGAGGGCTTTTTGTTGACGAGAGGACTGAATGCTCCTCGCGACCCGATGCACTGTATGGAGATACGCTCAAGAGTGTTCCAGCGCGAGGGTACACACTCGCAGGTCTCTGTGCTTTCATTCCTTCAGATGTGCGTGGGGGGAAAGAGGTGAAAAACAAGGCACTGTACCTTAGTGATGAGGATGCGGTACTTCTCCACCAGGTGGTCGTTGTTGTGACACCCCGCCAGCAGCTGCCACACCTCTCCCCGCAGCGCCTCGGGGACCCCGCTCCGCACCAGCGCCGACAGCGGCTTCGGCCGCACGCTCAGGTTGAGGTGCCTGCGTATGCGCAAAGGGATTGTTACCATCAACCAAACACAAAGAAACGAGTACATGAGCAACAACCGACGTGTACCATCAAACGTGTCAAATGACAGGAATTTCAAGACAGTCCATATGTTGCCAGATTAAGTGAAATTCAAGTTATGAAATAAAACAGATTTGGAGAAGCACTTTCCAAACGCTTTCCTTGATTCCTATTACATTTAAATATAATATAAACATATGTTATGAACCGCTCAATGAACCAAAACACTCCACAAAACCGGAGGACAGATCTCACACTGTGTAAGATCGCAGGCTCAGACTGCACCGAACCCAGAATCCATGTGCAGCAGCATGTTCTGCTCTGCAGAGCCGCAGCCAGGGGACCTCCCGGGGAGAGGACAGAAAGCAGGACACGGAGCGACGGACCTCACGTGGTTATCCAGCTAAGGCCTATAAAACTGCTTTGCCTTCCTGTCAGATCAGAGTAAGTACAACAGTCATTCCAATGAATACAGCCAGGATCTGTATGGCTGTAGACTAAAAGCCACACACTTCCAGGTTCTTCCAAACTATTTTGAAAGGAGAAAAATTGTGTGACTCAGCAGTTAGGAAACACGAGCCAAATATTATTTAGAAATCACAAAATACCAATGCATGTTTAATTGCTATAAAAATCTAGTTACAGGATTCTAAAAACCTAGCGTAAGACTACGTGAACTCTGATTTTTATGATTTTGAATCCTCTTATGTTAAAACCTCAAGGATCATTACTTCCAAATACCGGGGTTTAGTTAAGAAGGAAAGCCCTTTAACACCTATTAGAGCCGGTGCCAGCGCTAGCGCAGCAGCACTCGGTACCCGCTCAGGGCTGCCAGAACGCTGCCTGCAGTCAGGCGGCTTCATTGTCTTTGAGCCCTCAGAAGAATTACAAACAAATTCAGGTTCAAAGAGACGCTCTCACAGCAGCAGATGCACAGAGCTCATCTGCTCCAGATGTTTCTACATGTCCAGGAGACAAAGGGCTCATATCTCGTTAGCCCACAGCCTTCCCCTGCTTACGGACTGTCCACTGCTGATGGTCACTCTCCCAGCAAATTAGCTCAATATATTCGTGCAAAAGTACTTATTCAAATCAGTACTAAGTAATTACGGAAAAAAATAATGTGAAATTGTTATAACTTTAAATTAAAGAGAATCCTGTTTAAGTGGTCACATCAATACTTTTCCTCTGAAGTGCATAACTTATTCTAATCTCTGCTGTCCCGCGCCTCAGAGCTTCCATTTGCTGTACACCCCTCGCCCTGCTTCTCAGGAACACAAGGAAGCAGAAGGCAGCAGCTACAGCCAGAGTGGGGCTGTAGCACATCTGAGCTCAATCTGACGCGGTGCCTGTCAGCCCCCTTCGGGGAAAAAAGAATAAACTAAAAACCAACCGAATTTCACAATAATCAGCATCAGTTTCTTAGAACGGCTCAGGCTACTTCAAGATGAATAAAGGATCCTTCGTGAAAGGAGGACAGGTGTTGCATTAGCAACTTGACTGGCAAGAAACGCTTTTCTTGTAAATTGGCATTTTCTAGGAAAAAAAACAGAAGAGCCCATGTTCTTCCTTCTTGGCAGGCTCCGGAGCATCTTCCTGCAGGGGAGGAAAAGCATCTTTGCTATCCAAGTACAAATCTCCCACATTCTTAAGCTACAGTGCCTAAGACATGACAGCTGCAGGAAAAACTGGCTGGGAAGTACACCAGAATTACAAAGAGGACTGGAAGTGATCTGTGCAAATAGAGACAAAGGAAGGGATGCCTTTTTTTATACTACTTGGATTAGGTTTTTCTTTAACAAAAATCCCAGTGAAACTCACAGATGAGTAAAATACTCATTTTAAGAGAGAACCACCTAAAGAGACAGCATACGTGAATTTTTATACAGTATTTAAACTTGCACTCAAAACTGAAAATATTTCAAACACCCCTGGAATAAATCAGAAAACGTGAAGCCAGTGAATAAGGGGAGTCATGGGGATGAAAGAGGACTAAATCCATCTCAGCCGGCTTCTGGAAATAACAAAACCTCCGAGCAGAAGGAGAAAACAGACTGAGAATATTCAGAATTGTCATTTTCAGAACGTGATTTTACCACTCACCATTTGGACAGCAGATCTCCCCACGTCTCAAGGATTTTTTCTGCGCACTCTTTGGAAACATCGCCAGAACCACTTAAGAGCGGCTCATCGTTGTCTGCCAAGAGAACAGAAGAGACGCCATGAGCTCGGCAGCCATCGCTCTCCAGATCCACCGCTGCGCTCCTCCGCGTGCCGTGCGCAGGGAGAGCTGCTCCTCACCCCGGGCTGCAGCGCTTGTGCGCTCGGCTCGGAGAAGGCAGCAGTGGCCTCTTCCCACAGCGATGGGACAAGAGACGGGAAACGAGCAGCAAGACATGAAATTCTGGTTAAAAATCAGAAATGAAAAATTTAGCGCGTGGATGGTCAAACTGATGCAAGGGCCCAGAGGGGTTGTGGAAACTTGGTCATTGGAGACGGTCAGATTGCTAATGAATAACACCTTGCAAAGGAGTTCATTTTCAAACCAACCCTCCCTCAAAAAGGGCAATTAAAGCACAGAAGTGAACCAATTCACCCAAGGCCACAAAGAAGGCCAGCAGAAAAAGTAGAAACGCAGCAACTCAAGTTGTCTGCGTTGCAGCTCAGAGCTGTAAGGCCAGGTGTTTATAAACTCACAACTAGTCCTTGTTTTGGTTTAAGAGGATTTTTAAAAAGCAAGAAAAAGATCTTGAAAACACATTAAGTTCCAAGCTGGGCAGGTCCTGGTATAGTTTTATGTATTACAGATGTCTACACTCATCTCTTCACTAAAACATGCTGCTTGCTTCTATTTCCAAATAACATCAGCTTCTCATTTTTACTCTCGAATCCGTTCACAGCTGCTCAGGGAGGGGCAGAAGCTACATGATAATCCCAAATTTTTAGCAGCCTCTTTTCACATTGTTCCAAATATATCACACCAGAGACTTCACGAGGCCTGGGCTGAGAAAAGCACAAACTCCAAGTGTCAGACACGGGAGAGGCTGCGCCAGGAATGCAGGGGTACCGGTTATTGAACACCCACAGAACTAAAGCAAGAAAAACAAAACCATCAGCAGGCCACATTCTGATTGGAAAGGACCCGACACATTTCATAACTACGTTATCTACTGACTGCCCTTTCTTTTGAAGTACACAGAACATGCAACCCACTTCTTACCTTCCTCTTCATCATCCTCCGGAGGAGAAGGGATCATGGAGCCCTGTGACCCCGACTGGGGCAGACGAAGAGAGGGACTTGCTGTGGTTTTTCTTCTCTCCCTTTCCGATTCGCTTTCTAGGCACACAACTTCATATAAGGTGTCCGAGTTATTCTTTCTGTCCTTTTGCTTTATCTAGGAAACAAGAAGTCCCATTTTCCTGAGAAAAGCCATACGAACACCCAGATTACCTCCCGAGGCTCTGCCTTCTCTTCCTGGAGCAGGAGAGCTGAGAAACAGTTTTCAGCCCGTTCTACAGTGCGGACTGTTCGGTCCCTGCAGCAACTCGGTGCATCCTGCACGTGCTTCTGTCCCCAGTGCCCCGGACCAGCCGCGGGCATCCTGCACCCAGAGGGCACGAAGACCCGGGCCAGACGCAGCAGAAGCGGCACAGGGAGCTCAGCTTTTCCACCAGAAATGGACTGGACACAAACGCACAGATTTCTTTGAAGCTGTAAATGCATCTGTCCAACAAATGGTCTAAGATAGGAAGGTTCCTTAAGACGAAATAACTCTGCCTTGTTGTAAAGATTAGCAGAAAATTAAAAGCCAAATCTTAAAAATTGTGTCCAATTTATCTCTCTAACTTCCTGGGGATACCGATGGTGGCTAAAGAAGAGTTTTAATAAAAATTGTTCATATTTATTTTTCCACCATGGCAATTGTCTTTAGGGATGTTTTCGAGTCAAGGGTATCTGTGTATACACAGCTGCAGGAACACAAACTGTTGAGTCCCGAAGACTATTACGTGGCCCTGTTTTCTCCTTAATTTTCAATGCTTTGATACCTTCCTTTCCTTTAAAGGAACATTTTCCTTTGTCAAGTGGTTCTCAAATTTTAATACAGTATAAGGATTTAGAACATTTTTTTCATAAATGCATAAAAATAGAGAGTAGAAAAGGGAAGGTAAGAAAAGAGGGAAATGAGATTTATAATTATACTCTACACTAAGCTCCCAGTGCTCAGTTTGATCCTTTGGAGTATTGAAAATGAAGAGAAACGCATCAAACCTAAAAATGACTAAATCACTAAATGTAATCTGAGCAAGTAAAATCCTTCTGCTTTCACCATTTCCGAATAAAGAAACACTGCCAAAGTACGATAAGCCAGCTCTACAACAGCTGTATTTTTAATAGACTAATCATGAGTCCATAGAAACAGGTTTCCCTTCCAGGCTTATCAGGCAGTACATTCTATATTTGTTGCTTCCACTATGAATTTTGATAATCTTCCATTAGTAAACACTGCAAGTTGGATAACCTGACAGCGCCTGTGCAAAAAAGAGAATTAGCTGAGATAAGTCACAAAGCCTGTGAATTTGGTCAGACAAAAGACACAGAATTAGCAAAGTAAGATAAGCTTCCTTTCAACCACCAAACAGAACAGGCACCTTTTGGAGGCTGCCGAGTATTTATAGCCCAACAGCCTTAACTGTTCGAAATCTCAATGCTCCACCTCAAAAATATCCTCCATAAAAAGGTTGATCTCATCCATGAAGAGTTTTTCCACTTTAAATTTTGAAGGCAAGTTTCCAAAATGTTTATTCATATTTTACATAAAAAATAGCTCATACACTGAAATAATACTTGGTGAACCTCATCTTTGTTACTACCAAAATGCCATTAGTTGTGAGCACTTTAGGACAAGTGCAAAAAGAACTAAGAACCACCTCTTATTGCACTCATACCTCTCTAAAGAAGAGCCCTTGTCGAGGCAGCAGGAGCCAATCTTGTCCCTTTGGGCTGTGCCCAGAATTACTAAACCTTGGGAGAGCCCACACATCCACGGTGCGTTGGGCTTCTCTCTATTTCCATTGCTTTAAACACGACCCTCACTTCAGAACAATAATTCCTAAAGCAGCACGGCAGCTCCTTCAAGTACCTCATCTCTTTAGCAACACGGACCTTCGACTTTCCAGCTTTATTTTGAGATCAAGTTATTGTCTTCTCCCATTATTATAAATACCCTGGACGGGAAGCATCCTTTCCTTTTTAGCAGATTGGGTAAAACAGCAAGTTGGAAAAAACAGTAACAGTTTTTTTAAAAGTTCTGGGGATTTTTTGTGGTTGCTGCATTGCTTTCCCCCGGGGTCAGCTTGGGGTATGTGTGAAACATGTTCCCAAATACGCACAAGGGGGAAAATAGACTTTTCCAAAATATATTTATTTTTCCCCTCTAATTTGAGGTGGATGTTTGCTCATCTAAGAAAAAAAGTCGCATTACTTGTCACCAGGATTATATTAAAGCCTTTTTTCCTCTTAGTCTTTAATTTTACATACTTACGCTGCTACACCCTTAAGCGAGCAGCTCTCAGCACAACCCTAGTCTGCAGATAAATCCACCGTTCCGTTTATTGCTGTGGCTTGGCTGGAAGATCCATAAGCCACTATGTAACTTTGCAGCCTCATCAAAGCTGTCAGAATTTGCTCCGAAATGAGGACACGCAGCTTTTCCAGGCACTTGAGGCAGCCGGCGGTGACCGGCGTGGGGAAGGACAGCGTCCTGAAACTGAGGAGCGCCTGCTGTACCTCTGAGTTAGGGGCAGGATGTTGACATATTAACATTCTATTAATGAAGGTTTTACCCACCACAGGGAGAAACACCATAGTGAAATTCTGACCCGCCAACAGGCACTAATAGCTACAATTCATCTTTACCTCCAACGCATTTGTATTTATTCCGCATTACACCATAAACCTCTCAAGTCTCGAAACTATATAACTGACCATACCGCGGTTATTTTTGAACAACACATTATCTTTGAAAAACCTCGCCAAATCCCAAATTAACCGGAGATTATTTGTTTATTTTTAAAGCGTTACCTGTTTCAATTTCAGGAAAAAATTTTCAGTAGAGCTACGTTTGCTGAAGGGCCAGAACAATCGCTCATTAGGTGAACAAACTCTGACTTTAGTCTCCAGAATGAACCGAACAGGCTCCTGAACCTCAGTTATCACCAAATCCACAGCCGTAGTCATGAACAGCACTTTATCTAGAGAGAAAAAAACAATGCAATAGTATTGAAGGAAATATTTGAAACACAGTCGTCCATAACCTCTTTCCTCGTAACAGGAAAGAACAGAAACTTTTTTGCAGAATATAATTTTTTCACAGAATGAATCACAGAATCCCAGAATGTCAGGGATTGGAATGGACCTCGAAAGCTCATGCAGTGCAATCCCCCCATGGAGCAGGAACACCCAGATGAGGTTACACAGGAAGGTGTCCAGGCGCCTTCAGGCCCAGAAAATGACCTTGTTAAAGAGAATTAGAATTTTGCTTTTCCAAATCCTACTGAAATGTATACAAAAATCTTCCTTAAACATTATAAAGGATCGGCATACTTAACTCCCCAGTGCAGACCTCTTGCCATCTAACCTACTTACATTTTAGTTGGTTTTGTGTTTTCAGAAGTTACTCGGACAACACTTAAGTCCCACCACATTAATGGCAGCATTTAAGAGCATCTCAGCTGTGAGATTCAGAAAACTGACTCTACAGTACGATGCTCCAAGAGGCGGCAACTGGGCTCAGTGACCCGTGAGATCTCTTCTGGTGCTAAGTGATAAATTTTGTCCTTCAGGTAGGATGGCATTTAATCCAGCAGCAGACTGTACCCAGCAGCTGACTTTTATGACTTGGCCCAGTCAGTTCCCATTAACTTCCCCAACCTTTGGCACGCAACTGTGACAACAGATTGAAAAGATGATAATTCAGCTGACATCTTAAAAGAAGTGATGACAGATCTGTTTCAGCACTCGAGGGCAATGCAGTATCAGCTATTTTCAGGTTACAGCTGGGAGCGTTTTACTTCCATTCTCATAGGTACAGGAATCTGTCTCATTTTTTAATTAAAAACCTGGATTTAGATAAATCTGAACTGACCACAGAAACTAAGCAAAGACAAAAACTGCAATAGTCATTTAGTGCCATTCTCTATGAGATTCTTCAGAAGCTCTAATGATGCACAAAGCATCTGCATCCTGTCCCCACACCTCTACAGGCTCCCGCTGACAATACAGCCCATAGCGTGACGAAGGTCTTCCTGTGGGATTCATCTTAGAAAAGAGAACTGACCTGATGTCCACTATGTGAGTCATTTGCTCTGGCCAAGTTCATACCTTTGGGTGTTTCTTCATTTACAAATTGGAAGTGTGGAGATTTCTGATTCCAGCTCCCAGTGATCACATATGATTTCCCATCAGAACTTTTGCCCATGGACTCCTGTGAAACAAGTTTATGTATTTTTACATAAAGACATCTCTATATGATGAAGTCTCAGCCCTATAAAACAGCTACAGCACTGGCAAGAGAAGGGCAAGCATCTCCAGTCCACGTGACACGGTCCCGTAACAGATCATCTCTGAAGAACAGAGTTCCCACGCAACCCTTGGTCCCTTTGCCGATAACACAAAAAGCCCAAGTTATACTATACAAACCGCATGTTATTAAACTATTAAGAACCAAATCAATATTTTTATCTTTCTTATTCAGCGTGTCTGTTTTCCCACCAACCTTATTTTCTGGGCAATCCAAAGCCTGGTAAAAAGCAAAACTACTCATGTAGTATTGGACCTTCTTGGGTACTCACTACTGTAACAAGTGTGCACTACAAAAATCATACCAAGTTTGTTTCCACAACACACTTCTGAGGTCAGATGATCTCTATCATCTTTTTACAGATGGAAAAGTGAGTCAGAAAAATAAAGCACCCACTAACTGTCAGTGTTATATTTGAAGCCACTTAGGCCCCAGGTTTTTTACAGTGGTAAGTATGCTATAAAACTTCTCATGTTCAAAGCACAGCTCTTCAATATTCAGCACTTCCAAAAATAAGGTTGCCCGTTTCTCATTTCAGGCTCCCAACTCACTGCAAAATCGGGCAAATCCCTTGACCAAGCACCAGGTCACGTCCCAACTCCAGAGCACAGACAGAGATCCAGCCCAGGCGCCCAGAGCTTCCCCCCCAGCAGCACAAGCTACAGCATCAGTCCCTGCCAACAAGTGAGCATAAGAGTCTACATCTTTTCTGTCTAGCCTGAGATCATGCACAATTGCAATCAAAATTATTAGTGAATTCTGTTAAGAAAAGATCCTTACCAAATCTAAAAGGTGCATGTCACCACTCCGGACGTCTTTCCCACGGCTAAGGAGAAGTCCAAAACACCTGCAAAGCCAGGCAAAAAATTAAACTGCAAAAACCAGACTTACTCATAAGCAAACCGTTAACATTCCTTATCTAAATATTCATTGCTATACGTCACAAGCAGCCCATGAATCCAATAACAGTGTCAACAAACCTTGCCATCTGAAAGCAGCATCAAGCACGTCAAGCGAACCCATGTCATGCCTGCATTCTTCTTCCCTTTTTTTTTGAGACATATTTGCATAGAATTTACCCTTTCATACAGACAGAAATCACAAAATTCCAGATGTAGTGCATGGATCTGTCTTTTTACGGTTTCGTTTTGCAAAGACTTTTGGCCCACACAGGTATATTCCACTTCGCCCTCTGCTTTACCACAGTCCTGCATTTCATTTCAGACCACAAAGCCTGGGAGACGCTGTGTCTTGTCTCTGTAGCGTGAGCAGCACTCAACTCCATCACTAGTCAAAAACTGCCAGTTTATTTCTAAGCAGGGAAAGATCTGAAGTCCGAGCTCTTCCCTACACAGATGCTTCATATTCTAGAATTCCAGCCTGTGGCAGATTCAAAGTGCACGTACAGTAACATTCTCAGATGCAACAGAGATGAAAGGAAACCCAACTGGTGTAACTCAGGCATTGATTATAGCCTCAGCATTTAAGACAAACCGGCCACTGAAAATAAAAGCAATGTTTTTTAAAAAAGATTTTGAAATGGGTATTTCGAGCGGATGCGACCACTGATTCCACAACCAGATGTGCGCAAGATCCGACTGCACCTGCCGCTCAGGCCTGAACAAACCAACCCGAGCTTCTGCACAGTCCCACTCCGGGGAGAGGTGTGGAACTGAACCACACACGTGCCTATTCAGAGAACAAACACCCATCTGCTGCCTCAGAGAAAAGAGCATAAAACAGCAAATAGGTAAAGATCTTTTTATATTATGAAATTACCTCTCAATAGCAAGTTCTTTATTAGTTGTCTGTTGGACATAAATCACTATCTTCTTATCAATTCCTTGGCGGAGTTTAAAGCATTGCCTGTCCTTGTCTTTGGGAACCGCACTGTTATTGAAGAGGAAAGGAAAAAACTCGGTCATTTATCTGTGTTCCTCGCATGTATCAAAACCAGCATCAGGCACTTGGTGAAGCCAGGTAGACAGAAGCGCTCAAGACCTTTCTTCCACACACCACAAACAGCAACATGAAAGAAACGGCAACATAACCAGGTGACACTATTTTATCCTTAGGTGAAAACCAAGGACACTTAGTTTCCAAACTAAAAACTATGTTTCTGCACTGTGGGGCTTAGTGTTGTGAGAGTTTGGTGTCACCCAGGCCCGCAGCTGAATCATTTTTCAGTTTCAACACCTGAGCAGTCCTTTGGAGTACCCAGTAAATCCTGGATTATTAAATGGGATTTATTTACTCATTTAATAAATAAAACTTGAGCTGGATGTAAATCTGAGAACAGAAACAACTCTGAAGCTGCGGCCAGGAGCCAATGCGCTCAAAAAGGCAGAGTATTTGGCAGTCAGGCTGTAGGGAAATAAAGACACTTTGGCAATTCCAGAACGCTATACATGGTCACATAAAACATCTACGGGCTCGGTGCATAGGCTAAGCAGAAGAAAAAGTTTTTAGCATCAACTAAGAAAGGTCTTTTCAAAAACTCAAGTTTATCCTCAAGAGCTGACGTGAAAACAGCGTTAGCTGATACAACGTGAAAAGCTGCTCTGACACCCTCACCCTGCACCACCACCTGCAAACAGCACCTGCTTCAGGAAATAAAAGAGGAAAAACTGATTTAATTTTGAGAATTAGGTCAAATAACAGAACGAGCTAGAAGCAAGCTTTGTTCATAGAGCTTTTTTGGAAGCGCTGAAGAAACACTACTTGCCAGGTCAGAACAGGTGAGTATTTTAACGAAACAGATCATTCCGGGACCATCTCAGACTCAAACTCTCTCTTCACTCACTTTCCAACAGAACCAGACGCCGTACGCACAGAAATGAAGAAGCTGTACCTGAAATAACCTTTCCCATCATCTTCTTTGATTTCCAGAGACACAGAGAAGGTGAAGATATCGCTGTCCGGAGTCTGCGGGGTGGCGGTGGCGGAGAGCGGAGTCTGTTTGGCAGAGCGGCGGAAGGCAGTGGCGAAGCTGTACAGGATTCGGCTCACCTGCATTGACACGGCCCAAAGGTCAGACAGCTACAGACATACAGAACAGTTGAAACCTACCTGAATTTTCACTAAGTAAAGAGAAGCAACTGTAGGAAAAGAATTCAGTTTTAGCATCTAATTAACTGGTTTTCTGCACTTCTTAAAAGGAT
This sequence comes from Columba livia, assembly GCF_036013475.1. Lineage (NCBI taxonomy): Eukaryota > Metazoa > Chordata > Aves > Columbiformes > Columbidae > Columba > Columba livia. The sequence goes on from NC_088620.1 coordinate 1,693,295, forward strand.
AAACAATGACATCACGTGCATTCTTATTTCACGTCTGAGGTTTCTACAATTATCTTAACTTGGTGTAGAAAAGAGCAATTAATTACATTATTTTTAAAGAGCCAAAAAATCCTCAGTTTAATTTCAGTAACAATGCTCACAGGTACATAACTACCATTTGACAGAAAGATTCAACTTACAGCCTCTTGGATTTCACATCGGAAGACATGAATCCTGAAGAGTTCTGCATTGTAGTGGCTTTCAGTGAAGGCAAAGCAATCGCTTTCAGGGGTTCCATCATGCCCTCGTACACAAAAAAGGATTTTATAGATTGGATAATTTGCTATTTCCGTGTTTGTCTGAGGATCTAAAAGCCTGTTTAAAGAGACAGAAAAAGAACACAAACCTTGCAGCTTTAGAATAATTCTTTCAGCCAAATATTAACTTGCAAGCTTTAACAATTTCAGTACATCACAAAGACTGTAACAGCTCCTGACTGCCACAAAGCTTGACCAGAATAATTATATTTAAATTGAACAGCATAAAAAAGTACAATGCAGCAGACATTACCACAAATAATTTCCGCACAGTTTTCAGGGCTGAGCCACCCAAACGCCGCAGGAACAGGCAGCAGCAGATGGCCTCACCGCTGTTCAGACTCATGTATCAGCCGTTTTCCAGCCCTACAAACTAAATACTTTCCAGGCTATTTCCAAAGTTTTCATTAATAACCACTCCCACTATGGCTTTTGGGACACTTGGATCATCATAATATTTCATACTGATCCTTGGGGCATAAAATGTCTTTGGTAAACGAATTCAAAGCATCACTTTTGTCAGACCTCTTTAAAACCCACTTTTCCACTAAATGAAATCCCAAGATGCCCATGTCTCCTCCCAGGCAAACTGGGCACCCGTTTCCTTTCTAAAAGGAAATAAGATTAAATGCATAAAGTCAGAGAGTACACCTGAGCAAGCTTCGTACCTCACCGTTCCCTCCGAGACATTAGGCACGGACAGAGTCACATCCAGAGAGATCTGGCACTGGCTCCGCAAGATGGACATCATCCGCAGAGCTTCCACCTCGCTGCGGGGAGCGTTCACCGAGGCGCAGCCTAAGTACGTGAGCTTGCTGAACACCACACTGTCCTCATCCGTCACAGGCGTAAAAGGGCTCAAATCCTCACAGCCTAGGGTGAGACACAAAGCTGAATGTGAGAAGAAATATCAAGCTAGTTCATTATATACCACCAGACATTCCCCATCTTTTTCTAACCTCCCTGGGATGGTTTCACTGGCAAACTCATTTCTGGTTTCTGCAGTCCTGCCACCGACACTGGGTTAATGGTTGAAGACGCTGAAGCTTCAAGGACAACAGGTTCTTCCCCATCTCCATCAGTTGTAACTTCTCCATGGTCCCGCTCACTTGACTGATCCTCCATGGGTGGGTCCATCAGCACGTCTTCAAGTTCCCTCTGCAGCTGCTGTTCGCTTCCATTCCCCACAATCTACGAGCCACAAAGAGTTGGGACACAAAAAAGACTGTTCAAGTGGAAAAAGATGCCCCTCAGGCACAGGGTCATTCATACGGCTTTTTCTGTCAACCAAAGCAGCAGTTAACAATTCAACCTAGTGACAACCGTAAACACAAACTGCACCGTGCAAACGCTCGTTGGGACGGGTATTAACATAAAATGCACATGAAAAATGTTCTATTCCATCAAGATTACAAGCCAGAAAAGTAATTATTCAAGAACCTCATAATCAAAATCTTAAGTATTTTAAAAGAAAGCCTTCAATCTCAGTCCAGACTATCCTCAAAAACTAATTCTAACAGACACAGCACATATACTTCTGGACTGGAATTGCTCTGCTGTTCTTATAGCCCTACCAGTCAAATGCAGCAAGCCAGCTGCCCAAGAGACGGGGCGTAAAATACAAACTAGGACTAACTCTGTGTCAGCCAAAGTCTCTTATGCAACCGTATAAATTCAGCACATGGTGGGAACAGTGCACCTTAAGGGCTAAACAAGCTCAGAACTTTGCAACCCACAGAACCGTGAGGCAGCGTGGCAGCGCAGCAGAACCACGGGCAAAAGGGAAGAATGGACAAGATACACCTAATGAAGCTTCACGAAGGTTTGCTTGAGGCAGAAGGAAGAAACCATTTAACCATGTCATTATTTTCTCCATTTCTCACAAAACTGAAAACTGATTTTCCTTAACCTTTGAATAGGATGTAGCCTCCTTCAAAACTTCCAGGACAACAACCTGGGGGATTTATTAGCACTGCAGTTTATTCCCTTCTCCTGTGGCAGGTGCTGCTGGGCTGTGCTGGGAGGGCTCGGTACAGCACGGACTTCAACAGCCGCTCCACAAGGAAGGACTTTGCAAATCCAGCTCAGTCCCACTGGCAGTGGGCAAAAGCAGACACAGAAACAACACTGGAAAGCAGAGAGCGCTAGCAAATTGTGTTTCTGGAAAACAATCACTGACAACCACTTTTTAAAGTGTCTGAACAACGTTATTCAGTATAGACAAAAAGCAAAACCACATTTATTAATTATGACCAAGTGATTGTATTTGGAAGATACATTTATCTGTCTGGACTCGAGAAACAACAAAAATAAAAATGGGCATTAATTCAGTTCACAGCACTATTACTTAAAACTATAGCATATCAACAGCTTTTAAATGGGAGCCTCAAGTTTGATGTAAGAACTTCACAGCTATGGCACTCAGCAAACACACGCCTAACCTTGCGCCATCACCCTCCGACTGCATTTGGCCCATGTAAGAGCCTCAAACTGCTTTTCTAAAGAAACGGAACACCAGAAAAAGACACCTGGTCAAATATGAACCTGAACTGATTTTCTGCTTTTCTCAGTGGGCACATCAAAACCAACAGGTTTTGACATACGCAAACAAATTAACTTCGTTATAAATACCAAAGTAATTGATTCTCCCTGAAAAAACTAATCTCATTTGTTCCTGTGAAACACATAACCTCAGTTCTCATGTTGTAGTTTTGATATTAATTTTCCATATGCTGCTTAAACACTTCCAGATACCACTGTGACAGTACTTTTAATAAATGTTTGGCAACCTTGACAACTCCGCTGACCCTGCACACACAGGGTTTGACAGTACAGTAAAGCTGGCTACTGAGCCACCAGTTACAAGCTGAAAATAAGAAAGGTACCAAGAACAAAGCTATATTCTAGAGTGGTATCTCTCTTCTCTTGAAGAACTACAGCAAAAGGCAATTTCTGTCCCTACAAACAGCTGAAAAGTCTTCCCATCTCCTCTGTCAACAGTTTTCACCCCTCTAAGCACATGAAGGAGGCCAACAGGAAGGTGCCGCTATGGGGAATTCACACTGCGCACGGACCGCTCTTCTGGGGTTTAGTATTTCCATGAATCACCTGATCGCAGCCAACAACCAAACAGCACAGGCTCCCGAACACCCGAATACTGAAAGGCTCAAGGTGAATCACTTTGTTCAAGGATTGTGCTCAGTCTTGGCACCAAATTCATAAAGCAGCTTATCTTTAAGACCTGCAAAGCCCTGTGACATTCAGTGACACATCAGGGAACAGCACAACTTTATTGTGTGGTTGTTGATGATCAGGAGGCAGCAGTGCTAATGTTCTTCCTTCCTCATCAAGAGAGACAGCAGATCTGTACCAGCATTTCATTTGGAAGTAAACGCACAAGGAAAATTTAAGAAGGACATGTCAGGAGTTGGCTGGAAATTTATTAAGCATATTCTTCTCTGAAACATTTGTGAGCTTTATGAAGATGACTTTATATATAAGTCTCTTCAATGTCTCTGATTGTACTAAAAAAGACACAGCATGTCACACAAGCGCTGCAGGACAGCCACAACAAGGCAACCGCCACACCAGCAATACAACAGCGCCTGTGTGGAGCGAGAAGCGCTGCTGACTACAGTACTTCATGTTCCCAAACTCTCTGTGGGAGTTACGGGATGGAACGGAGAACCCAGCTGATGGTGCCTGCCTGCTGGGGCCTCAAATGATGCGCCACAACTTCCAGACTAATCACAGCCTCGGCCACAGGAGCATTCTCAAGGTAAGCACCACTGGGGAGACTACGCTGAACTCTGAAGTATTTATAGCTGCTGGCATCTGCAGTATCTAGAAAGACAAGTGTGAGGTTACAGCCTTTCAGTGGGTTTTACAGAACACCAGGCTGATTGTTCAAGAAAACTGCAAGTTTTTTTAGGCTATCCTATGGCGTGAAGTGACAATCTTCTGCATTAGCAAGAAAATATAAGTGAATATTTTTGCCAGGTTAAGCAAAAGTAAGATCTTGAGACTCTTAAGTAACAGAATTAGCTTGAAGTCCTATGTTAAAGGAAACAGCCAGTATAACGGTATGTCCTGCCCAGGACTCAGAGCAGTGCAAGAACAACAAATAAAGCAGTTGGGAGGTAAAGTCAAGATGAGCAAAAGCATCAAGAAATGTCTCTGTAACAACTGCTGCTAAGGAAGAGAGGAACACTCAGGCCAACAGGCAGAACACGCGACTTCCCATCATCTTTAAAGACAGCATTTTGAAGACGTGGATGTGACTGCAGAGTGACAAGGGTCTCTTTTCAGAACAGCACGTTTAAAAGTGAGAAGACGTCAACGCCCTTCCAATTCACACAAGCCTACTGCATCAGCTTGTGTTCGCAGCTTCATGCCAAGTTGTTAGTTATAACTACACTTCTACATTTCTTAAAGAGAACATTTCGCATTGGGGAAAACTTTAATAGGTGTTTAAATTGACAGATAGGGTCAAATCAAGTGTATGTTAATATTGCTTTCTATCTGAAAGCTGTGACAAAATCACAGTTCCAAGTTCATGACAGTCAGTCTGTTTCATCCCAAGCATTTCATGAAGGATTCTGCAAAGTGGAGAAAAAACCCCACAGGTAGTGATGGAGACAGCTTATTCAAAACCTAATTATCACCCCTGACATCAGCAAAAGTAATGCAGAAATCCCCGGCAAAATCGATTCTTGAATAAGTTCTCCCTTCCATCAAGTTTTCCACAATAAAGAAGTCCCTCTTTAAGCTCTCTATGGTTAGTTTGAATTAGAAGAATAGGGAACAAACTCAGGTTATCGATTCTTACCTTCAGTCCTGTTTTTTCATCATCACTACCATTATTTGTAGATGGTGTTTCATCCCCTTGCCTGGAAACCAAGACAAAATCTTCACTGTTAAGAGTGGATACCGAGTCTGAAGAGACACTGATTTTTCCAACAGAAGCCTTGTCATCCATGACTTAAAAAGGAAGTTCGATTCATGAATGAGATTAAATATGTTATAAACTCCTGAAAAACAAAAATCATAGAAATACTTATATAAAACTTCATGCTAAAATGCTCAAACGTTTCTTCTCAGAAGCTTGCTGACTAGTTATAAAAGTCACACATCTAACAGCATAACCAAGTTACAACTCCTGTCGGTGCTCTGATTTTCTACGCAGCACACTACTCACACTGCTATGAGAGCACCGGTTGCCACAGCTCACAGAAGGGAAGTTAATCAATCTTTTTGCAGTATTTCATTATTATATCAGGCACCATTTTCTACACATAGCACAACGCAGGCCCTTGGAACACACACTACACCTGCTAACAAAGGACTCGTATTAAGGCCAGAACTATCAAGTCCATTTACTCTCTTCAGATAACCTGTCTGCCTTCACCTGTGTTCATGCAAAAATGACTTCTGTAGCTACCAGAGCTCACTGTACACTGCACTCCCATTCTTCTCCCCCAAAACAAGAGTTAGATCTAACTCTTGATATTTTGTAGTAAGGATGCTCTAAAACCTTGGGACATAGAGCATTTTATGATTCTACACTGAATCTTCTGTACTGTAAGGAACAATAAAATAAAAGACTTCCAGGAAGCAGGAAGAACAGGGTAAGCTGGATCAGCACTGAGAACCGGAACCAACAGAGGGTTTTAAAAAGCTGGAACTGGCACTGAGAGGCATTTGAAGAAAGGAACAAAAGGTGAAGTTCAGCCGCACACCTTGAACCCTACAGCAGATTCTCAGAATCTGTGGCTCAAAACAGACTGTGTGACAAAAATAGGCAAAAAACCCAAATACACCCTTATCACAACGCTCGGGTCTTTCCATACTCCCAAGCGGGACCAAACCCAAGTGCTGTTTGAGCCTCCAGCCCTGTCCCGACACGGGGAACCTGGCAGCCCCACGCACACTCATCGCATTCCTCGCCGAACCAAGAACAATGCACCCAAAATAGCAAAGCCTGCTTTTATTTCTATCAATGCCCTTCCCTCCGCAGCCTCCAATACGACCTGAAAATCTGCCAGGAGGACAACAAGTTTTTTTTCCTCTGGGTTATTTTTAACCTGATTACTTTCCCAACAAAGTCGCTTCATGGTCCTGAAACATGTTTCACTGGACGACTGGAGCAGCGCGTAAGAGCAGGAACAGATGTGGGTTGTTCACTGATAACAATGTACCTACGATTATCGTGTTTTGCTTTCAAAAGCATGTAAGGTATTTAGATATCATTTTCAAATACACTTTAAGATCCATTGGCATTCAATGAGAATTACCGGCTGAGAAACTGAGATACTTTGAAAAGTTTTACCCACTGTATGCATCTATCTGGTATTACCCACAGGTACCGTAAAGGCAGCGCAGAGCTCTCCTTTTTAAAGATGCTTTTGCTTAAAGAATTCATATTAGAAAATTTCTATAGAAGTTCCTTATTGCACTATCTACATAATACACATATCATCTTAAAATAACTATATCAAATATATATCGAAACACATCATAAATCCAGGCTTCAAACACTTCATCTTTTACTGTTTCATTCAAACAGCGCAAACTCATCTGCCACACTAAGACAGTATGAGCAGAAGAGCAGGCTTTGATCACCAGCAGCTGTAAAGATCGTCAAGTCAAGGATCCAATTTAGCCATTTATTTTGATACAGTGCGTCTGTCTTGAAGTGCTAATTTCACCTGTTCCCAAAGTCTGTCAGTCTGCCACCTTTCACCAATATTAACTCAAATCAAAGAAGTAGTATGCTGTGCTTTTGCGTACTCCTGGTTCTAGTAGCGTGGTGTAAACGGCCAGCGCACGGATCCTGGGGCACAGCCGGCTCAGCCGAACGCCGCCGCAGTTTCACAACACAGAATTGCAACAGCAGAAGGTCCCAATTAGCCCAACTTTGACAGCCCTACATTGAGCAAAAGTCTTACTGAAATTACACAAGAGAGCACAGGAAAGGGGACCACGTAGTAGACTACGGGAAGCAACTTTTATTAGTGATACACCAGCGAGCAAGGCTCAATTACCCAACCATGCTGGAATCAGCCACTGAGGTTGATTAGATTAATGCACAAATAGTCGAGGTGCAAAAGCAGAGTCTTCAAATACTAAAAACGCTAAAGTATTGTCTGAAGTTAATGAAAATTTCCACATCCCCATACTTTGTTTCACACGCCTTTAATTTCCTCGGTTCCTTGCCAACATTTTGTTCCATGCAGATGGATCATTGTACCCGAATCGGAAAACACACGGTGGCAGAACCAACACCAGAGAGCCCACGAGCTCACTGACACACGGGCCAGCCCAGAAGGGCACGCACACACCAAGGACCAGCGGAGCAACTAAGTGAGGCTGGTTTACGACTCCCCTGTAACCAAAACGCAACAACAACCAGGAGTGGCGGCTGATCTTCAGTATCACCTGCAGCCTGGGGAAGAACCAACACTGTCTGTTCTCACAGCTTGGAGCAGAAGGAGAAAAGACCCCGGCCAAGGGCAGACCTCGAGTTTTAATGTTTCTCACAAGAAGGTGTCTTTGCACACCTACAGGAGACGGAGTGACAAGGTAAAACATATACTAAGAGGCAAATGTTTATTAACATCTGTCTTTGCTCGCCTGCGTAATTAAATGGGTATCCCGGCCTCTCCTCACACAAAAGACCATTGGAAAAAGCTGCAAAATGAGAAAGGCAACACAGCTGGCTCTTGGGTCACTGCTCTCAGTTTTATTTAAAATTGTAATTCTCAATGCAACTCACCGTCACTCTGCTTGCTACTGTTACACTGCAATGCCAGTCCAAGAATCACACTATCTTTTTGTATCTTTAAAGCAATCGAACAACAGTAGCAACCTGCCTTCCTCTCCCTACTCAATATAGTGTGCAGAGGAACAGAAAGGCACCACTCACCATCCTAAGATTGCAAACAACTGGAAAACAAACCTATCACTGAAATTAGCAACATAGGTTGACAAAACGTTTCTGCTTCCCTATCCTCTCCCAAGTATTTGGCACCTGACCCACAACTTGCGATCAAAATTTTCCCTGTAACTACTGCTTAAAGCAAGCAGTATGTTATAAAAAGGAAACCAGAAACCCTTCCATCTTACACTACTATAAGAGAAGGAGGCTTGAATGCCACCTTGAGACACACACAACAGGTGAGGCAAGGCCCTCAGAACTACGGCTGGTCTCGCGCCGTTCGCAAGGGGTGCCAGTTCCCCCGTGTTTAGAACATCTGCAGCCACGCTAAAAGCCAGAGGGTGAGCAGAAACACCAATGTTTCAGCTGCAACCTTCTTGCACTGTTTAAAACAGCAGTTACCTTTAAGTCAACAGCAGACGTAGCACCCTTAGCACCGAATTTAGAGGGGAAAACAATTAAAAATATACTTAAGTTTTGGGTTTTCATGGCAGAAAAGAGAGTAAGCATGAGAACGGGAATGCAAACTAGAGAGGAAAGGAGATTTTCTCCCCACTCATATCTTTTTCAGCATCTGCGCTTCAGCTGCAGTTCCTATAGGAATTCCAGTTATCACCATTATCACCTTAGTGCGAGTGAAAAGTGGAACTTGTAGCAGAGTTCAGAAGCTTTACAATGTACTTTGCAAAGCTGGTTTATGTCAAATAAGCCAGCACTATTGAGTCTTTGACATCCACGATGTTTTTACCTTCACAATTGAAGCAGTGCACACTCGTTGTTTTACAAACACAGAGCGAATCCCGAAACAAAGCCTGGAAAAGGCTACAGCAGCGTGTCGTCATTACAGGTGGCCAGGCAGGTGTTTCAGTCTGAGCAGCATGGGAAACACAAGAGCAGAAGTGGCACCACGCTGGCAGACACGGGGGAAAGGAGCTGTGGTTTCGCTTTTTCTGAGCACATACACACCGCCTGTATTTTACTGCGGCTTTTGGAAAAACAACATACAAGAAAGACCAACCCCTAGCAACCTTTTTCTTCTCACATATCACACGGTTAGTCTGCAAAACCATATGTTTGATCTTTATCCACCTTCTCTGTGCAAAACACATTCTCAAAAGCACCGAGAAGTATTTTATGCTCAGAACGAAGCAAGAAAGCCAGTGGAATACTGCACGTGAAAATAAAGACCTGGGATGACTGAAGAGGGTAATTAATAAAAAATAGCAACTGCAATACTAACTTTTCAGTTTGTTTTAAAATGCACTGAGGGTCACAGATGTTCCCACCAAACTCAAGAACCAGACAGAAAAAATATCTCATTATTAGGAGATAACGCTGCCGTGAATTCCAGCCTCATCCTCTTCCCAAGAGCTGAGAAGCACAGATTTCAGGAAGCTGAGTGAATCATTAGCCATTGTATGCAAAACTAGGGATCAGGCAAAACACACGAGTTAAGCTAATGCAATCTTTGTTAACAATCCTTAACAGATTCACAGTTATTGCCAACATAATTGTGCTTACAATCTTAATTTGAACCATCTGCGTAGGAGACAAAACTCTAATTTTAGGCTCTTGTAATAAGCAAATTCTCCAACCCCAGAAATATGCAGCAGTTCCTGGGAAACCGTGGCTTATAAAAGAAATGCTGACACTGCCTTAGCTGGCCCATCGCAAGAATGTTGCTGGAATGAATTAACTACGAACGGGCGGCTCTGCGGCTGATGCTCCATCGGCACCAGGTGCACCCGCGTGCTGCCTGCGCAGGGAGCAGCACCCGGCGGGCCCGGCACAGCGACCCGGAGCCCAGCAAACCCTGGGGAGGACGCTCGGCCTGCTTCTGGAGCTCCCCCTCATTAGCACGCTAACAGACAGAGTTACGCCTACCAGACAAACACAGCACTTCAAAAATATGCCGTGAAAGAACTGAAAAAAGGAGAGTTACACTCAGCGCGCGCTACCAAAAGCTGTCTGCGCTAGGACCCGGAAAACGAAAGGAAACTCCTCTGCCAAGCTCCATTTGTTAATTTGTTTACTGTGTCCACAGAACTAAGCTTGCTCAGGTCCTTGACCTTTTAATGTTGAGTAGAGGCCTTTAAAAAGAATACAGTGTTTCTGTAATTTAATCAGCAAAGGGGAAGTCTATGCAACTATATATTTTCTAATAAAGTAGCCAAAAACCTCAGAAATCCCATCAAGTTGTGCTTTAACAAAACCTCTAAGTAGAATAAAACTGGGACTATAGATCAAGCTGTATCTGTGTATCAAAGCAGCTAAGCGGTATTTGATCTCCAACTTGTATTTAAGAAATAAACGTAATATTTTTTCCTCTCTCCAAACCCCTCCTGAGCATTTTTTCTTCTTTTCCTGGTCTCCCCCAAAACCCCTTGAACAGGCAAAACTAAACAGACAAAAACCACAAAATCTACCTCTACCGGTTCAATTTTCACTTAATTCTTGCTGATGCATGTTTTTAAACCAACTTCGCAGAGTCTGTTTGTTTCTACTTAATTTTCACCCCTGACACAATCTAGGAGATGTTTTAAGTAAAACGAACGTGCCAACAGGATGGAAAAAGGAAACAAGACAAACACGGAGGTTACGCTGCACAACAGGTACACATACAGGTGTCTGGACCCGATCAAGTGCCACATTTTAGGATTCACCTGGAAGCAACAGGCAACAACAGACACGGCCCGGCCAGGGAGAGAATCCCCGTCAGTCCCACAGGAGCCCAGCGCAGGACGGGACGGCCCCACCGCGGCTCCGGTTCGCGCTCGGGGAGTCCCGGGGACACCGGCGGGTTCGAGGCTGGAAGCACCGGAGAAGCGAGGGGGTCCCCCGGCCCCCAACCCCGAGCCGGGGCAGCTGCGAGGCCGGGCCCAGCCCGGCGCCCCCTCCTGTCTCGGGACCCAGCCCAGAGACCCGGCAGCGCCCGGCCCTGTGCGAGCCGGGGCGGCCCCGCTCCCGCCGCCTCCCGCACCTGCTACCGGGCGGCTCCGCGCCGAGGCCGCGGCCCCCGCCGGGTGGAAGGGACAGAGGGCGGGAGGGGACAGCACCGGGAGGGCGACACGGCCCAGGGAGCGGGGCAGGGCGACGCCGGGAGCGGGGCACAGGAGCGCCCCCAGCTCCCGCACGCCTGTGGCCGGTCAGGGGCGGGGAGCGACGGCGGAGCCCCAGTGCGGCGGCGGGGCAGCGCCCGCACGCAGCTCGCGGGCACCGCGGGAGCGGGCCGGGGCCGCCGGGCGGCGGCGGGAGAGGGGCGGCCCGAGGGCGGAGGGACGGGGCGGACGAGACCCCGCCGGCAGCGCGAGCCCCACCTACCCCGGCCGCCGCCGCCGCCTCCCGGTGCCGGGCCTGGGCCGCCGCTCCGCGCACCACGTGACCGCGCGGAGGGGGCGGGCGCCCCGCCAGGCGCTTCCGGGTGCGGGGCGGAGGGCGCGCGAGCGCTTCCGGCGGCCGAACAATGCGGTTCCGAGTCGCCGTCCTGGGCTGCGGCGGCGGCTGTAGGTCCCGGCGGGCTGGCGGGGCAAGGGCGGCGGCCCCGGAGCGGGGGCCGGAACGGGCCGCGGCTCCCGCGCTCCCCGCCGCCGCCGCCTGTGCCGCGGGCCGCGTTCGGCGGGCGGCTCGGCCCGGCCGGGGCCGCGGCGGGTCGCGGGGCCGCCCCGGGGGCGCGGCTGGCGGCCGGGCCCGGCCTGGCGCTGGGGCGGCGCGGCCCCAGGCCCGGGCGGCGGCTCACGGCGGCTCTCCTCCCCTCTCTAGGTCCGTAGCCGGAAGCCGCGGCGGGCGCTGCGGTGGGAGCGGCCGCGGGTGCCAGCGGGGGGACGCGGCCCGGCGCTACAGGTACCTGTCCCTTTCCTCCCCGCGGCCTCCCGGCTCGGGGAAAGAGCTTCGCGTTCGGGCAATGCTTGAAAAGCTGCACGGGCTCCCGGCTGAGCTGTCCCGGAGCAGCGGGAGGAGCGGGTTCAGGATTCGGCGGCGATCCGCGGCCCGTTAAAGCCGGGGAGGCACCTGCTGCCAGGCCGGCAGGGTCCCGACCAGCCCGGAGTTAGGCTCGGTCTGCCACCCCCGGGATGGAGGGCTTGGCGTTCATTTGATGTTTGTTTTTCTCTTGGAGAGCAGTAGTAGTGGGAACTGAACGTGTGTCGAGGCAAGTCACTTCTTTTCCATTTTCAGTTTCTCTTGGTATGACTCTTGTACTTGCCTGAGGAAGCGGCTGGAACAGTCGTGCACTGTCGACAGCGTAGTACAGCGTTACCTTGGCACGGGCACTGTCACCGCATTTATATTGTAGTGTCCCAATGGCGTGGAAAAATCAGGCTCACAAGTAGCCTTCCAAGAGAAAACATAGAGAAATAGTTCTGTAATGCCTGAAATTCTTTGAAGGTATTTCGCGATGATCTGTTGCTACCGTTTATATTTGCTAAAGGCTATTGCCTCATAAAATTAAACTTTTTGCCGTAGAAACGGGGATGGGTATGGGCCTGGCTGTTCTGCTCTCTGTAGGTTCAGCAGAACCCGTTGTGCTGCGGAATGATGGTGTGTTTCTGAACTTTCCGTGGTCCCTTGTTTCTGAAGGCGTCTGAAATCCTTTTCTTTTTCTTGCTGCTTTTTCTTAGGTGTGCCAAAATGTCAGAAAGATCAGATATTCTTCACTTCAAGTTTGACAATTATGGAGATTCAATGTTACAGAAAATGAACAAACTGAGGGAAGAAAACAAATTTTGTGATGTTGTGGTCCATATAGACGACATTGAAGTTTATGGGCATAAAATTGTCTTTGCTGCTGGCTCTCCCTTTTTAAGAGATCAGTTCTTACTAAATGACTCCAGAGATGTGAAAATCTCCATCCTGCAGAGTTCAGAAGTGGGGAGGCAGCTGCTTCTGTCCTGCTACAGCGGCGTTCTGGAGTTTCCTGAAATGGAACTGGTGAACTACCTGACGGCCGCAAGCTTTCTGCAGATGAGCCACATTGTCGAACGATGTACACAGGCCCTCTGGAAGTTTATAAAGCCGAAGCAGCCGTTGGAGAGCAAGGAGTGTGAACAGCAGAGTGACTCCTCTGAGCTGAAGGAACATCAAGGAGATGACGACTCTCTGCAGCAAGATTCACCCTGTATCCAGCCTTCAGAAGACAGCATGGACATGGAGGACAGCGATATTCAGATCATCAAGGTGGAGTCCATCGGGGAGGTAACAGAAGTCAGGAATAAGAAGGATCAAAACCAGTTTATTTCTCCTGAACAAACTGCGCTGCATTCCTCAGAGCCTCAACACTTTCTTATCAACTCCACTGTTGAAAACAGAGCAAGTGAAATAGAGCAAAACCACCTCCACAATTACGCCCTTTCCTATGCTGGCAGCGATAACATCATTCTGGCCTCTAAAGATATGTTTGGGCCTAACAACCGCGGTATAGACAAAGGTCTCCAGTGGCATCATCAGTGTCCAAAGTGCACAAGAGTATTTCGGCATCTGGAAAACTACGCTAATCACTTAAAGATGCATAAACTGTTTATGTGTCTGCTCTGTGGCAAGACGTTCACTCAGAAAGGCAATCTCCACCGGCACATGAGAGTGCACGCAGGCATCAAACCCTTCCAATGTAAGATCTGTGGGAAAACGTTCTCTCAGAAATGTTCCTTACAGGACCACCTCAACCTGCACAGCGGGGACAAACCCCATAAGTGTAACTACTGTGACATGGTCTTTGCGCATAAACCCGTTCTGAGGAAACATCTTAAACAGCTACATGGTAAAAACAGCTTTGACAATGCCAATGAAAGAAACGTTCAAGACATAACAGTGGACTTCGATTCATTCACATGTAGCGCTGCTGCAGACAGTAAGGTCTGTCAGCAAGCTGATGCAAGCCAGGTGCTGGATGCAGGGAAGCTGCCTCAGGCTGTGCTCAGTTTAAGAAATGATAGTACCTGCGTCAATTAAGCAATTAGAACCAGCCCTTTGAAGGGATCGTGACTGAGGGGAGCAAACAGTTGGTTTGGGCTCTTACCTAAACTAGTGGTATGCCCTGAAAGGCTACGGATGGATGGCAGGTTGGATTGCAAAACCTGGCAGGTCTTCAGCCGTCATTCTTAGTCTTACTTGATATTTTGTGTGAACAGCAATCTTCCTTCAGGTTTCTGTCTGTGTCTCTACTGTGGATTACGGGGTTAATTGTTTCATTTCTCTCTGATTAGGAGACTCAAGACTAACACGTTTTGAAAGGCTCTTGCTCTGCGCTGCAAGTGAAACCATCTGCTGTACAGTTAGAGGCCTCTGCCTGGGCAGATGGAGGAAAGAGCAAAGCGGACAAGTCTGTGAAATAACCCTTTTTTTGTTTTAAGCACTGGATAACTGAAAGCACTCCATGCAGTTAAATTTAAACTTACCTCTTAAAATTATTTTTCTCCGATCTTACCCGTAGACACCTACAGTTGAAATGAAGTATTTTTTTTTGTCGCCTTTTTGCCCTTTCTAAACTATTTCAAGAAACTTCTGCTGCCAGTCAATGCTATCTTAAAAGCTCTCAGGGTTTTTAACCTCAACATGCGTTATAAAAAGATAAAACCCTAAATGATTTGGCAGGGTTAGCTGGTCATTGCATAGAACTGTTCAAAATGAGAATAAATTTCAGTTCTGGAAGGTGAGAGGCCGGTGCCTGGAGTGCAAGTATGACCTGTTTCTTATGCTGTCATACGTAGGATTTTTAAAGGGCACGTACCAGTGTGTGTAGTGAGACAAGCTAAACACTTCAAAACTAAAAATTATCATCCATCTCCCGTAAATTTTGCATCACATAAGCCACAACAGTTGTTGGTTTGTGAGCAAAGCTGGAGTGGAGAAATACTGCTTTCTGACACTGTGAAAAGAATCTGATTTAAAAGCTGCAATATAAAACAACTCCACGCTTTTCCTTCCCCCCCCACCCTTAGTTCTCCTGTATCTCTCCTTGATCACTAATAAGGGCCACATGTCAGTTAACTTGACAAAAAGAAACAAATACCCACCATCAGAACATTAACAACATAAAGTTTTTTGAATTCTTAGACATTCAAAGAACACTTTTTTTAAGTGACGTGCATAGTTCATGACCTTTAGTGTTTTACAGAGCCCAGGATGAGGTATAGGTAGCACAATTTCCGTAGGTTAATGTATCAGCTATAGACTGTACTCAGCAATACCTCTTGTATACCGCCTTAAACATCAAATGTAGCGGGAATGGCTTGTTAATTGGGATTCTGTGATTATTGCTTCTCAAAAGTGCCGTGGAATTATCCGCATCCCAGTCGGGCTGAAAGAAACTAATTTCTCTGAGGAACACCATTCCCAGTAGAACAGCACTCGTATTACGTTGAAGTGTAGCATAAACTAATAATCAAATGGCTGATCCTATGTAGAGAACTGCTGTTCGTATTTGGAGTAAGTATTTCTTCCAGTGCAGCTCTTTTCCACAAGGTTTGCCATGAGGCTGAGATTATGCTTCCTACTGACAAGTAGTCCTGTTTGTGTGTTTGAATGAGGGGCAGGGGTGAAAGGCTGCTATTGTATGGTTAAAAATGCTAAACAGGTATGACCAAAGGTGTGTTAGAGCAAAAAATGGTTTGTATGTCATTATCAAAAGTTGGTCTTGATCTTCAGATACGTGTGTGTAGAAGCCAGGATTTCCATATGCAGACATTACACTGATGGACGTTAAAAAGCGTTAATGTTGCAGAACGTTTTCAGAAATCCACGTAGGTTCAAGTAGAAAAGCAAAGTGATTCTGTGAATCAGTTCTTGCAATTGAGTTCTTAAACTACTGTACTTGACTGTTACATGAACTATTACATGGACAGCTATGAAGCAATGGAAATGAAGTCAGGGCATTACATTTTTCAAGTTGTAGCAAACATATTTAGGCCTAAAATCTAAGCAAACGTATTTAGGCCTAAAATCTAACTATTTGAAACTTATTAAAATTATTGTTCAGGTTCCTGGGACAGACAATAGGTTTGTATGGGAAGAAAAACTGTTTTTCCTCTTAAAGCAACCTGCTTTTAGAATTGTTCTGAGCTAAACCAGACTGTGATGGTTGCATCTGACACTTGTGTTTTGTCTTCAGGCAGAATCTTCTGTATTATTCAAACATTTTGATAATATATTATTCACTATATGGAAATAAGTTATAGCACTAACATAAAAATGAAGATAGACATGGAGAATAAGAGCTTGCAAAGCCAGGTCAACATGCTGTAAGAGACTAGTGAACAGGCTAACCAGATATGCATATGGACATGATAAAGGAAATGGTCTTCTGCCAGAAAAAGGAATAAAACTGTACAAATGGTAGAAAAAGCGGCAGCAAAATGGACAGTGTTGAGAGCTTTTTCTATCTGGAAAGTTTTTTGTGTGGAATTATGAAGTTGTAATGTTACTGCAAGGAGAATACAGCTTGATGAAGTAGCCATGGGTGACCTGAAGCTGGTATGAAGAGACAAAGGTTTACCTAACAAATTGTTTGGTCAAGATGTAGAGGTGTTCAGTCCACCCTCTGCTGTGGTGGTGTCGACGTCTGAGAAGGCCGAGACTGCTGGCTGTTCAGTTCAAAGGCTGCTTGTGGTCATTCGGTGAGACCACAGCAGAAGTAAATAGGAAAATGCAGAAAGGTACAAGACTGCTTCTCCAATGAAAATGGACGCATCCGCGGGATGAAAAGTGACTTCTTGCCGATGTCTGTGCTTTGGGCCTGGAGAAAGGGTGCAGACCAAGAGATGCGCTCAGGAGGTGGCTGCGTGGCTCCAGAACACTGGAGGTCTAGGAGGGCAATGTACAGATGGCAAGGTGCAAAGTGCACTGGTGGTAGAGTTCATCTGACATTTGCCCCTATATGGAACAGACAAGTGAAGAGCATAGATGAGGCATTAGAAAAGAAAAACCTGGCTAATGCTGCTTCTCGGAATTACAGGTTAAAATGGAGTGAGAATTATTATAAATGGAATATACAGAGGCAGCTCGATTATTGAATAAGATGAACTTAATTGTCCATGTATGTACAATGTTTTCATTTCAATGTTCCGATTAGTGAAAGACTAGACCCATTGGTTGTTGCTACTGATGCCGCGTATTCAGACGAGGACTACAGCAGTTGTCATAATCTGTGTGTTCATGCGTAGAATACTATTTGCTGGTAAGTGGATAGTCTCACAGTGTGCTGTACAACTTCCTGCATATCCTAAAAACAACTGAAGTCTATTACAAAAATATTTTAATAACTCCTTGAATATATTAGGATTTTTTTTATGTTGGCATTTTATTTATTTTTTATATATATAGAAGCAAATGTTAGAGCTCTTAGGTTTCCCAGAGCTTGAGGCTCACTACTCGTCTGAGTGGTGGTAGATTGTGCAGCACGTGGATGGCGCAGCTGCACAGTCTCCTGTGTAGATCAGGGATGAGGCTTTCTTTAATTTATTTTTCTTTTAGAAGACATATTTTGCAGGTTAGTAACTGATAAAATTGAAGTGTCAGTCTTGTTCTCCACTAGCTTTTTGGCAAAACTTAGATAGCTGCGACTGAACTTTTGTGGAAACAATTTCAAAATTGTGTGGGGCTGATTTTGGTTCTGGAGTCATTGGGAGGAGTAAAAGCGAGGAGGGAGAATCAAAATGTGGTACATACTGAAACTGTTGAATTCTGAAGTCATGGTAAATGTTGATTTTTCATAAAGGGGGGGGAAATAGTCGGCCCTCCTGACTTGATAAGGGTTGAGAAGGCAGAATGGACGTTTTTCCTTGGAGATTGTATAACCGACGGACTGAGCATTAGCTACCTCTTCAGTGACTGGGCAAAACTCTGATCCTACGTGTTGTAACCAAAGCAGGCGGGTCGGTGGCTGGCGGAGCAGCTTCCCCCGGGGCCGGGGCCGAGCCAGCTGCCCGGCCCGGCGCTGCGCCGTCCCCTCAGCCTGTTCTCGCTGGCGGGGCGAGGAGCAGCCCCGGGGCAGCTCCTCTCCGAGATGCCTTACGGGGCCGGCGGCTCGGGGCGTCCCGGGCCGATACGTTGCTACCTCTACCGGACGTTTGGCGAGGCGCGCCCCGGTGTCGGTGCGGCGGTCCCGGCGGCAGCCGCTGTAGCAGTGCCAAGTCTTACAATAAACGTGCTGCTAACTCTGTGTCCCGCCGCCTCTCATTGCCCGCCGCGGGAACGGCGCCGCCGGAGGGGGCGGGCGGCCGGTGCCGGAAGGGGCGGGGGAAGCGCTTCCGGGGCGCTGCGGCACGGGGGAGCGCAGCGCGGCGGAGCGGAGACCGGCCGGGCCGCGGCCGGTGAGAGCGGCGGAGCGCGGGAGCGGCGGGCGGCTCCGCGGGGCCCGGCAGCCGCCGCGGGGCAGCGAGGCTTGGGCGGGCCCTGCCGGCGGGGCGGGCTGCGCTGCGCTGCGCTGCGCTCGGCGGGACTCTCCGGCGGGGCCGGTGCCTCCCCGCGGGCCGGGCGCCATGGCCGCGGACTCGGAGGTGCTGCACTTCCAGTTCGAGCAGCAGGGCGATGCGGTGCTGCAGAAGATGAACCTCCTGCGGCAGCAGAACCTCTTCTGCGACGTCTCCATTTATATCAACGACACGGAGTTCCAGGGGCACAAGGTGATCTTCGCCGCCTGCTCCACCTTCATGCGGGATCAGTTTCTGCTCAACCAGTCCCGGCAGGTGCGGATCACCATCCTGCAGAGCGCCGAGGTGGGCAGGAAGCTGCTGCTCTCCTGCTACACCGGGGCTCTGGAAGTCAAAAAGAAGGAGCTCTTGAAGTACCTGACCGCCGCCAGCTACCTGCAGATGGTTCACATCGTGGAGAAGTGTACCGAGGCTTTGTCGAAATACCTGGAGACCGATGCTTCCATGGAGAGCGGTGAGCAGGCTGCGGAGGGGTGTCATTCCTCGGATGCTGAACTGAGAAACAGGGATGAGCTTTTAGAGAAAGACTGTGAAATAATTGAGATCTCTGAAGACAGCCCAGTGACCGTAGAATACCCTGTGAAACAGGAGAAGGGGGACATCTCACGGCCCGCAGCACAGAGCTTGATCTCAGAAAGAAAGGACGCAAAAACCCCAGAAGTATCAACGGTTGAAATCGGATACAAGGATGATGAAATCTGTATCTTCAGAATGGATTCTATGAGTGTAGCAAATGTGGAAAACGATCATTTTCCTCAGCCTTGCACATCCTCTAAAACCAACTTATATTTTCCAGAAACTCAGCATTCCTTGATAAATTCGACAGTTGAAAGCAGAAATACAGAAATGTCAGGAAATCACTTCCAGGCTTTTGTCAGTGACAACGCAGAAGGAACTTCTAGTCTGGTGAATGGGCTCCAGAGCCTGGAGGATTCTGGCAATTCGTGGCGGCACCAGTGTCCAAAGTGTCCGAGGGGATTTCTGCATCTTGAGAACTATCTCAGACATCTGAAAATGCACAAACTCTTCTTGTGTTTGCAGTGCGGCAAAACATTTACGCAAAAAAAGAATCTCAACAGACATATCCGGGGTCACATGGGCATCCGGCCCTTCCAGTGCATGGTGTGCTTGAAGACCTTCACTGCCAAGAGTACCCTCCAGGATCACCTGAACATCCACAGCGGCGACAGGCCCTACAAGTGCCACTGTTGTGACATGGACTTTAAACACAAGTCCGCTCTTAAAAAGCATTTAACTTCAGTTCATGGAAGGAGCAGCAGCGAAAAACCAAACCTGAACACTATTACGAAAGTTAAAATAGACTATGATTAACAGAAGGGTGTTGTGGAGCCAGGCTCCACAAAAAGCTCCTGCCTAGTGACATCCTAGATACAGATCCCCACATGATGGAGAGAAGCACAAATATGTGACTGGTGAGCAGAGAGCCCTGCGAGAAGCAGACTTGCCTTTTGCATTAAGATTGCTATTTTAAATGCGAAAAAGGTGTTTGGTAGTTGAAAGTAAACTGCAAAATACTGGAAACAATTTCACGCTTTCGTTATTCTGGACGCGTTCTGATTTCCTCCCCCAATTATATTTTATGCTCCCCTGTTTCAAGGGCAGGCGCTGCCGATTTTCAAACTGTCAGTGATATTGCAATAAGCTGAAGCCTGAGCCGTGATGTTCCTGATGTAGAATGGTTAAGGAAAGGCGATGTTTGTGTTTATTAAGCAAGAGAGTCATTCCCACCCAGCTCATGTACCATTTCTGGTGAAATCACCTCCTTACTTGCCCAGACTTTGCTAATCTTTCAGCAGAAAGAAGGCATGTTTTCATAAGCAAGTCTGTGATATTTAAGAAAGACCGCACAAGCAAACAAAAACTAGTCAAGGAAGCTTTCAAATTGCCTCTTGCCAATAGAGAATTGGTAACAGAAACAGGATTGTCTTGCGGTTCATTTTTAACTGGATAGTCTCATTAGAACCATTTGCTTTCAGTTTTATGAATGAGTGCTGATTTTTTCTAAACTCTGTTCTTCTAATTTTTTTCTGTCATCCCAGCGTTTAGTGACTAATTCCAGTTCAGTTGGTCCTGTTTGTTGAGTTGTAACATTTGCCTTCGTTTTTTACAAATCCTAGACATGTACACTGATGTGAAACATTAAGCTGTGTGCTGTTATGTAATAGCAGTTTCTACGTTAATTTTCAAAAATAATCCTTTATATCTTATTAGGAATGGCTTAGACATAGAGGTCTTCTCATACTCTAATTCTGTGATACAGTAAACCCGTAACTAGCTGTGTTTGGATAGATGTGTTTGTACTTTGTCAAAGGTCATTTCAGTTTCATTGCAAGCATTGGAAGCCCCATAATGCAGAATCTTTATCCTGTACCTGTCTTTGACTGGAATGTGTTTCTTCTACTTAATGTGATATGAATAAAGAGTCAATGCAGTTGTTAATATGAGGTCATGGTACTTACATTAGATGCTGTCTAGTTAGCAAACAGCAGTAGTTGTTGCTCGTGCCTGTACCATGAGGATACGCTTTCCTCCGGGTTTCAGAAGTGCTGTTACAAAGTTCTTGCTCTGAGTCCCGAAGTCTGGCCCGTGTGCTCCATCATCTGGCTGTTTTAACAATAGTTGTTAATGTCAGTTAGCAGTTTGCATTTCCTTTCCTTCCCCGTGTGAGTACACCAGCCATTGTTTGGGGGTTTATTTATCAGCTACGGGAGGGGTTAGGTGGATACAACATCTACCGTGCAGGTCCCTGTTCTTATCTGTAATGTACATGGGCAGCTGTGCCAGCTTTATTACTGTCTTCATCTATGGGAAAATTTAGTTGAAGAGGTTTTAAAACTTGTTACATTAGTGTTTTTTTTAAATTTTCACGATAATTACTATAGTTGAAAGGTTTGAGTCAGGTATGGTACAACTGCCTGACATTTTGCCAAAAAAATGTGTTTTATAGCACTGTCTTCTGTTTGCATTCATTAGTCTGTCACTGTTTACAGCCTTTGTGATTTGTACAGTTTGCTTGTTTTTCACATAATACCATTCATTTTGGTTCTTCATTGCATAAAGTTAAGGGTCTGATTTTCAAAAGCATGCTAATACCTGCACTTGCCCTTCCTGTATTTACAGATGTTAACTTGGGTATATGTACAGGTTTGTATGTAGCTTTTCGTGTGTGTCTACAGACCATCTTAGTTACTTAAAATAAACCCCTTCATCCCTGGAAGAAATTGTAAAACAAGGAAAAAGTTTAACTCCCTCTCCTCATCCTTTTTACATTGGGCTGCTATTACTATAGTTCAGTCAATAAATATATTGTGCATTTATGGGACAGATTTGGTTCAACTGTGCCTATATTGCTTCAGTTAGTATACATTTTTGGCAGGCATATGATTATTATTGATAACACTTACAAAGATCATTCTTTGGTTTTTGTCAGACTGACTTTCCCAGGTTATTTCCTGTGCATCAAGGGAGAAGCAGAGGCTGATCTCTTCAAGTCCATCTTCTGTGGGAGCAGGACTGCGAGTTTTTTTGGTCTGTTGTTGTATCGCATGTGAACACGAGAGGGAATTGCGCCGTGTCACGGGCCAGCAGCATGTTCTGTTCAGTGGCTGGAATGTCTTGGTAAGCTTTGTGAACAAAACCTGATTAAAGGTGTTTCTTCTGCCCTTTCCACACGTGTAACCACTTGTCCTGTCATAACGCAATAAACGAAATGCAAACAAAACATTGTTTCAGAAAATACATATGTGTTCTTCTAATCACAGTTAAATAATTATGTGCATACCTCAGAACTTATTCTTTTGGCTATGGCGAGTAAAGAAGATACTGCAAAAAATATATGGCAGTCATTTTGTAATGTGGTTTTTTGTCCTTGAGAAGGGTTTGGCAGCAGCTCCCGCTTGCTCGATGAACGCTTTCTGCTCTGAATCAAAACTCTACAGGCCTTGATTAAAATACCTGGTGGGGTCTTTGTGAGCAGCAGAGGAAGGGGGCGCGGCTCCGACCCCCTCATCCTTCTGAGCGCTAGTAATAACCAAGTTACTAATTACAGTTTAAAAAGGAAAGTAAATCATCGACACCCGCAGCGGAGACGCGACGCTGCAGGCCGAGGAGCCGCTGGGCGGGCCGCCAGGGGGCGCTGGCGGCGGGTCACGTGGGCCGGTGCGTCTGCGCCGCCGTCTCGATGGTAGCGCCCCAGCGCCCGCTCCCACAACGCCCCGCGCCGCCCCGCCCACCGCCGCGGTCACGTGCGGGGCGGCGGCGGGCGCGGCGCGGCGCAGCCGTTGGGCTCTCGCGCGGCGGCGGGCGGGTCTCGCGAGAGGGGGCGGGGCGGCGCTCCCGGCTGTCAGCGCGATGAGGAGGCGCCGCCGAGGCCCCCGCCGCTGCCTCCGCCGGGCCGCGCCGCGCTGCCCGCCCCATGGCGTGTGAGAGGCCGGGGCCGCCGCCTGCTCCCGGCCCCGCCGCCCGCGCCTCGCAGGTAGGAGCGGGCTGGGCGGGGGCGGCCGGCGCGGGGGACGCGGTGACCCGGTAGGGCTCCGCCCGCCCCCCCTCCCCCGACCCCCCCGCCTCTTCCCCGGCGCCCTGCGGGGTCCCGGCGCTGCGGAATCCGGGCGGGGAGCGGGGCCGGGCCTCGCCCGCCGAGCGCGGCCTGTCAGCGCCCCCGCCCCGCCGGGGACCGGCCGCCGCTGCGGCGCGGGGGAGGGGGCTGCGGGGCAGCCATTTGGCGGCGGCTCCGAGGTGACGGCGAGGGCCGGGTCGGGCGCAGGTGCGCGGCTGCCGGCAGCGGCCTGGCGAAGGGCCGAGGCTGCGGGGGGCCCCGCCGGGCCTGCCCGCCCGGGCTGCTCCGCTCTGCGCCGGCACCGGGGCCGCTCCCGGTTACCTCGCCTGGGCCGCCTGGGCCGGTGTTGTGGTGTTCTCCGGTACAGAGGAGAATCGCACCGGCACCATGGGTATTCCCGGTCTTGTGGAGCTGTGCTTGAGGGTAATGGTGGAGAAGAGTCATGGTGGAAAATGGGCCCTGGAACTGCACCCGTCGTGTCACGTTTAACGTGTCTTAAACAAAAAGCCCAAAGCAACTGACCAGGAAAAGCATGTCTGAGTTCTGCTGATGCTTGAGGTGCACGGAGGATTCTAAGTGAAGCTTTAGACGTCAGCACAAGGCACAGGAAAAGGCAGCGGTGTCACTGGAGGGTGAGGAGTGAGCAGTTACAGTCAGGGGTCAAAGTGGGTCGGCGTGTATCTTTAATGAGAGAAAATAATGGCAAAGTTTAGGCCGACAACCAGGAAAATTTCTGCTTGAGGTTTGTTCCGCTAGTACAAACTTAGGATTTTGGTTGGGTTTAACTGTAATTCCTGTAGCTCCTCTTGTGATCATTCTTTCATGCCCATTATAGCTATATCATAATGGTGAAACAGAAATGGAAAATAGCTCTTCAGATTACAAAGGTGTAAATTTGTAGTTGTGACAGGAAATATTTTCTCGTTTTAAATGAGAAGCAACAAGTACAATTGTAACAATCAAAATACTCTTATTTGACCTTTGGTCTGTGTTAAGTATCTGTGGAAATTCTAGCAATTGAAGGTTGTGTTGCTAATATAAGTATTATTCTGTGAAGCACTGAATTCTTAGTTTTTGTAATTAATTGCTTTCCCAAGACCTGCATGCCTTGTTAACGAACTTTTCCTTGTTTCTGCAACATAAGCAAAGCTTGCCACAAGAAAAGATTTCTTATTAACTCGTGCTCCTGTCACGTTTGAGGTCATGGCCATTTCTCTCAGAAATACTCAATGCCAACAACTCTAGTGTCAGTGCTTGAGATATGTCAAACTCAAGGCTTAATACTGAGTATTGATCACTTTTAGTCAAGGCTTTGATTTACAATAGGTGGGATATTTACGGTATCCACAGGGTAGTAGCTAGTAGTGTTTTTGTTAGATGTATGGTCCGTTTTGTTTAGTAAGATTTTGCGTACCCCTTGATGGGATCCGTGGAAGTGATCTCACTGCCTGGACAATCCCAGTTAAAGGAAAAATAGTGTATATCCCTATTAAGCTATTCTGTATGAACTTTACACATGCTTTCCAGCTCCAGTGGAACCCTCTGTTTTCTTGCCCATGTCTCAGAATGGAATTGGTATTTATTTTATAAAATGTATAGTTTCAACATGGAGGTCATGGGTTAAAAAAGGGGGGGGGCGGCACCAGGAACTAAACCGTACATGAGAGACCTTATTCTCTGAAAATATTAATGAAGAGTAGGGAATTCTTTAATACATCTCTTCTTGAAGTAATTGTGTCAAAACAGATCTGCTTAGAGATAGGTTCCCTTTCTCTGCATTCAGTGTAAGCTCAACTGATTTTGATGACAGAGAAATTTTTTCATTTATTTGCCCTTCAGTTAGTCCTGAAAAGTCAATACGGTTATAGGAGCTGAATTCGTATCAGGCTTGTGGCAAGGACAATCTCTCCTTTCAGTGGCACCTACAAAGCACAAAAAAACCCCACAGTGGCATTACATAAGTATATAGGAAACTTTTAAAATCCACTCACAGGATTTCTGCTTGTGACACTGGAACAGGAAAGAGCAAGTGTGAAGTGCTGATGATCCACTGACTCTGGTGTGGATGTGGGGATTTACCTCTGAAGTGGGTGAACTGCAGCCACTGAGCAACCGTGAACTTCCATGAGAGGGTCGTACCCCTGCTCACGGGAGTTATTCTTCAGCCGTGTTTCAGGGAGGGAGAGGGGATCTAAGCTTTAATTGTTTAAGACAACCAGAAGCAAAGTATCCTGTAGGCATTTTGACAAAATGTAGTGTGGATAGAGATACATATTCTAGTATGTCACCAAGTTTTCTCCTTTCTGGAATTTAAATTGGCCTGTAGATACTCTCCATAGCATTAACATTCAGTGGAAGAAAAAAATCATTGAAATACCATCTTTAATAACCATTAAAGATTCTGCTTTATATATAGAATTTGCACGTGATATAAGGAGATTTACATGTGACAGATATTATGGAACGTAGAAATAAGCAAGTCTGCTCTGTAAAGAGGATTTATTTTAATTTCAAGCCGTCATAGCTGAACGATGCAAAGCTGTTCTGGGGATGGCCCTTTTCTAAGCCTTTAAGGAAGCTAATTTTTACATCTGTAGATGATGGGTGTTGAAGAGAAGTGAATAAAAGGTTCTAGCCCTTTCAGAGAATAATTCAATACTGATAACTTGATTATGTGGACGCTACATTTCTGACCTAGTCAGGATGCTTTCAGAACTACATCATTTAGGAAGGAAGGCTTGGAAAAGCTACCTCCTTGTAGTGCAAACAAATGATTAATCTGAAAAATGGAAAATTATAATGGAGATCACTTAGAAAATACCATAATCTCTGCAGTCAATATTAAGAGCAAGTCAACATCAAGGACTCTTTAATTTAGCGATCAAAAATCAAGTGAATTCTAAGATTTGGATTGAAATCCACAGTGGGGCTGTAATTGGACTAACTTAATTTGTGAAGATGCCGTATAATTCTAGAAGTTTTTCAAGGTTTTCCTTTGTTTAGCACTGACAGAATTATTCCATGCGTTCTCGTGCAAGCTCTGCTGATTAGACTCTCCTTTGCCTGTGTCCCCGAGGGAGCGGATCGAGCAGGTCTCAGCAGAGCAGACCGAACGTGGAGCTACTTCTGTTGAGCCACATGGCTGCTGCTGATCCTTCTCTTGTTTTCCCTGGGCATTTGCCTGGGCTGTGGGGACCTGAGCGAAAGCCTTCAACCCTTCCTTTGAAAAGAGATGAAACCTGCCTATCTTGCATTTTGGTCGATGCCCTGGCTCAGGGCGATGTGCAGCTTTGAAGGGGATCCCTCCCTGCCTCACGTTGAACCTGTTTGACTTCGAAGAGAAGAAAGTTTTCTCAGGTTGAACCCCGTGCTGCCCAGGAACCAGGGCAGGGAGCTGGGGAGGAGGCGCTGCGTTTTGTTATGCCTGGCTCAAAGAGCTATACCTAGATTGGATCCAAGGGCTGATGAGGAAAAATTCACAAATGATCTTTAAAAATGAAAGAAAATCCAAGTTGTCTGCTCAGGCAGCTGAAAATGAAGCTGCAGTTGTCTTTGAATATTCAGTCCTTTTATGTGTGAGGAGTAGCTTCAAGGGGAGGGACTGAAATTGCCCCATCTCTAATGTATGTATTTGGATTAAAAGTATTTAAAAGTAATTGAATTTGTATCTCATATTGTAAATGAGAAATCTAGTCACTGAACTAAGATGCAAGGTAGCACAGCACTACTAACTAAAAAATATCCCTTCCTATGTTTTTGTGTAAACTTGTTGGTCTCCTGAAGCTATTAACTTCTGGTGTGGAGAAGTGAACATCTCCCGGTGTTGGGCCTCTAAGCCTTGGATAAAGATAGACTGTGAGATATAAAGCACTGTCATCAGATTTCTAATCAGCTGGTCCAGACACCGTTCAGCTCAATGTGCCGGCTCAGTGTCCTGCGGGGGGTTCTGAGACCTCTCCTGGCTTAACGAGTATCGATACCGAACTCCAGAGAGCAAGTGCCGTATGTTCAGCATCGCTCTTCATAGATCAAGCCCTGTGTCTTTAGAGGTTTGTTGGAATTCCTGCAGATTTGTCATGTCCCTTCCTTCCAGATAGCCCTTTATTATATCTGAACAAAATGTGATATTTTGGGGCTGGGCTCTGGTTGGCTGGTTGTGTATGTGATGATAGATCAGAAAAGCAGGCAGAACAGATGGTGATGCTGGAGCCTTTCATGAGAAGTGTGCAAATTTGGACCTTTTTCCAGATAGTAACTTTCATGGAATGTATATACATGTCAGATGTGATGCATCTCTGTCAGGTTGGCTCAAAAATGATCCAGAGGTCCTGAGGTTCACATGGAATAGGAGTAGACTAACCGAAAGCACAATCATCTAAACTTGGTTTCTTTAGGAAATCAGGATTAAATTAATCACGTCCAAAGGTTGTTGAGTAAATACAATGACTTGGTTTAGTTGAGAAGAATGTCATGGGTTTAGATAGCTAAAAGTTAATGTAAAATAAGAACATCTAAATCCTACCACTTCCGGTGTTCGTAAATGGTCCCGCTATTCAGGAAAGGTTTTGGGGCTTCACCTTCCTCCACCCCTTCCAATTTCATCAAATATTCTGGTCTAAAATTATAATGAGAAAATCAGTCATTTATCATGGTTGCTACACTCCATTGCAACCATTTCTGCAGTGGGACAACATTATTGTATTAGAAGCAGAAAAATTACTTAACTGTAATAGTTTTTATTATGTAATTTCTGAGCTTAGACTTGTGCATTTTTCAGTTTGTCATCTGAAGTATTACATCTAATGTAATACTATAAAATTTATTGTAACTATACTGTGTAAACATCTTCTAAGTAAAATCTCCCGTGTCTTTTCAACCTGTTTACCTTGTATGTTTGGCCAGTGTCTGCATCAGCAATTTGGGGGGGGAGTTTTTTGCAGGGTGCTTCTACTAATACGTTACTGGGGAAGAGATGTCCTGTGTATGTGTAGCGATAGATAGACCAGGGGTGATGGTGCAGACTGAGTATACTGCCTGTTAAAAACAACCCCAAAGTGATTTCTACGTTGCTGCCTTTATTATGCTTTCCTCCTTGTGTTTGCTCCGTTTGGAGCACTGAAGCAATTCAAGAGGACATCCCCGAAACACATTGTTTCTGACAAGGAGCAAGAATCTGTTAAACATTTGGCTTATGCTTTTTGTAGAAGGTGACATGGTAATTAGGGGATTGTTTTCTTAACACACTGGAGTGCAAGAATGGCGGGATAGCTGGCGTGGCTCGTGGAGTCTGGAGACTTCTCTGTGTGGCTGTTTGGAGCTGGGGGAGTTGGGGGCTTTCCCCAGCTGTTTGCTGATTTAATTATTATTTTTTCTTTTTCCTGTCAGGAAATCTGAAGGTCAACACATGCTTAGTGGAATCTGTCATTTATGATGATTAAATACCCAGAGATAGATCTTTAAAAATTGGTGGTGCATGCTTTAAGAATCTGTTGTTTCATTTCTGTGCTGGTCAGGAAAACAACTATATTTTAAAAGCTTGTAAATAGACAGGTGCTGTTTCTTGCAAGTCTCTGAAGTATCTGTGAAGACTGAACGTGGGTACGTCTTGGAGCGGTTGAGATCATCAGTGAGCAGGGTGGAAATGGAGACTGTTTGCTAGTGACCAGCAACATCTCAGCAGCTGAGCTGTGTGTGTCCTGGCCTTTTTTAACTCTTCCCCGTGTGAGTCACGGAGCAGCACACCGGTTTGTGCTGTTGGCCGTGTTGTGTGTTCCGGCAGGTGCAAAGGCACCGACAGCGTTCCTGGGTCAGCAGCAGCGCTGCCGTGCGGGTCGCGGCGCTGCCGTGCGGGTCGCGGCGCTGCCGGGACGCTGGCACAGAGCTCTCGGGAGAGCACTGCCTGCGAAGCTTCACGCTGCGTTCTGCACAGCTCGTCCTGGTGCTCTGGGGCGGAAGCTGAAGTAAACGCGCTAAGAACATGGTGGGATTCTTGATAGAGGCTTTAAAAATCTTTCTAGGCATGTTGGCTCTTTGTTTGGTTTTGCTTTTGAATTTCCTTGGTTAAAAGACACATGTGGCAATGGTAGATTAAAGGGGACTACAGGTTTTTTTTCATCCCTGCGAGAGCTTCGCTTGTGCCTTCCTAGAAGTTGGATGAAAATCTCTTTTGCTCAATGTATTTGAATATTCTGGCTTGTGTTGAATGTGTTACATCAGCAGTTTGGTTTTGAAGGGACAGGTTCAACCTTCAGTGTGTTGTGTTTTACACTTACTATGGGAGTTCGTTTGGGGGAAAAATTGCTGCATAGTATTGAAAAGCTCACTGAGATAAGGACAGCGTGTACGAGTATCCTGTTACTTAAAGGACACTGAATGTTCATAGTACTAAATAGAATTTCTAAACAGATGGTCATAATTAACATAAACGAGATCCACAGATAGTCTATTTGGTGTTCTAGTGATTGTTTCAATGATCTGATACTTTAGCATTAATTAACTGTAGCACGGCCAACAATGGAATTGCAGTAAAGAGTTACCAAATTCAAATGGGGAGGGGAGATCTCAGCTTCCTCAAAACAATTGCCTTTTTCTGTCATGGGAGAAAAAAAAAGAACAGAACAGTAAACATGTAATTAAAACATTTGTGTATTTGCATTTCTAACAAGCTGCTGGGAGGAGCTTCTTCCCAGCCTTGAAGTGAACTAACTGGTCTGGAGGTTGTGCAGAGAGTCAACATCATTGCACATCGCAGCCAAGGGTGGGGCTGCGGGTGGAAATCTTCAGCATGGAAGCTTGAATGAAACACTTTGGGTGAACTTCGACCTGTTATCTCTTTCAAGAACATAAGTTACATTAGAATGGGTGTCTTTCAGAACAACCTCTATAAATCCGTATTTTCTTTGTAATACATTCATGTAAAAGATTTGCGTGGTACTACTGCACTGTTTCAAGAGAAGAGACTTAATAGCAAGCCAACCTAAGTTATTGCTTGTTTTGTCATGAGTTTTGTCCTAAATACCTGGACTTTCAACACGTCAGAGGTTTTCTTGCTGTGTGTTCTTGGAAGTGGAGTTGCACTGTGTAAGGTAGAGATGTGAAAAGCAAACCTGAATGCAGCGGTCTCTGCCCGTGGGTGCTAGTGTCTGATGAAGCCTGAGTAAGGTTTGCAGAAGGGGAAGGTATTGTTCTACTTCACCTTAAATGGAAAGAACATTTTAACTCCCCTCCCTGAACAAAAACCCCCAAACTGTATGTTCTCCCTACCCCAGAGCCATTGCACTCCCAGGGCCACTTTCAGGGCTTTGAGAACTCGAGGTTAGGTGACATAGTGTGAGAGATTATTACTGTGATTCATGCCTTTGTGCTTTCTGTGCCAATAAGTGTCTTCCTCTTCCTACGCCAAAGGTGTATTTAATCCTCTGAGAAGAACTTTAATGTGATTTATTGTGAATAGGTTCTACTTCAGTTTATGGTAGTCTGCATTAATTCAGTTCATGAGCCTTTTCTGGTACATTTATTAGACTAACACAAAGCTGTTCTTTTTCAACACAAGGATTTATTTTTATTGTGTAAAATATTGAAGTGGTGGGGTTTTTTTTTGATTAAAATAATTCTAAATTATCAGAAAGCATGTTTTAAATACTCTGTTATTCACTTACAGCTGCCAAAACATAGTACAGTGAAATAATGGTCTGCTAGCCTGCTAAACAAGTGTCCAGCTTCCACAATGCCTGTGCAGGCAGCTCAGTGGACAGAATTTCTGTCCTGCCCAATCTGCTACAACGAGTTTGATGAGAATGTGCACAAACCCATCAGCTTAGGCTGCTCTCACACTGTCTGTAAGACCTGCCTGAACAAGCTTCATCGCAAGGCATGTCCTTTCGACCAGACTGCCATCAACACAGACATCGATGTGCTTCCTGTCAACTTTGCACTCCTCCAGTTAGTTGGAGCCCAGGTATGATTTAAGCAGCTTTTTGTATTGCCACTTAGTGTTATTACCTTTTACATGCCAGTTGCAATACATATGCTCATCATTTTCCTTTGTTTTAGTGTAAAAAATTGTAAGATTAACTTCGTAATATCTAGAAGTCCATACATATTCTTAAAAGCAATGACACCATTTTCGGGACCATCTTCTTCTCATAAAATATTCTAGTTATAAGCTTATTCTGGCTCAAAAGGCTCCTGAACTGTGACTGGAGAAAAATACCTATGAGGAAATAGACAATTATCTGTCACAATTGGCATTAGAAAGGTGAACCTGCAGATGGCATTTGTTCATCATGCTCTTGGCAAGGAATCTTGTTTCTACACGTCACATGTTGGGAAGTAGCGAGCTGTTTAACCAAGAGTCAGAAATATATGTGTATTTTTTTTAAAAAAGCACGATGATGGCTTTTTGGTTACATTTTCAGACACAGGCTAATCAGGCCAGGAATGTTCCCTCTGCTGTCTCGCAGCAGTGGCAAAACAGCAATTATATAATCAGTACTGCGCTTTACGGAGACTAAATAAGTCTGTTCACCTTCTGCTGATTCATATGCTTTTTCGTGTTACTCTCGCTATACCACCTGGGTGATGCAGTAAGGAGATGCTTTTAGAGTTGCTTTTTAATGTGTTATCACATGAATTGGCACAGCTATCGGTAAGAACATGATCTGTATCAAAGTGGTTTGTTTCTCAGGTTCACATGTCCCTTTTTTATTTGTGTGTCAAATCACTGCCTTGATCTTGCAACATTCATTTCCCTGGTCTTCCAACTTCTTGCAATGTCTTTCAAACAACTTAATGTATTGTGACTAATACTCCCTCTGTTTTCATTGTCTGACCTTGTTATTCTACTTTGAGTTTTTTCCACCAAGTTAAGCTTCTGGTTCTTCTCTTTGAAGATTTTCACATGCCCAAATTATGCTTAAATTATTTTTTGACTTTGCTTTTGATTTTTTTTCATGTTATTTTCTCGCCAGTTAATTTTGTCTTGTAACTTAGTCTGCAGTAGACCATGCTGATCTTACATACTGATCATCCTCTCCCATCTTGTGTTCTTCATCTTTTAAGTACCTTCTCATTAGACCGTGGCTATTTTTTTCTGTCCTACTTCTGTTCCTAATGTGTTGAGTACTAACAAAATTAATCTTGCATCACCCTGATCCTAGTCTTGAGTCTTTTTAGGTTATTCCTTACTACATTTTACATACCTTGGGTGGGTCCTGTCTCTAAAAAGCGGTGTAAATCTGCAAAGTTGTGTGATTAATATCGAGATGTTGGTACCATCACAGGCACATGAGGTGGGTCAGCTGGGTATATATAATTCTCCCCCTTCCTCCCCCTTGCATTTTCTTAGGTACCTGACCATCAGACAGTAAAGTTGAGTAATGTAGGAGAGAACAAACATTATGAAGTAGCAAAGAAATGTGTTGAGGATTTGGCACTCTACTTAAAGCCGTTAAGTGGAGGAAAAGGTGAGTCTGCTGAACCACAGAGTTTTGATGTAGCTTTTAACAGCATTGTGTTTTCAGCACTGATTTGAGAAGTCAATTGGGTAATCCTGTCATTTTGTAATAACATTTTCCTTATGTCTTTAAAAGCTTATTTACACCTGTGACACTTGATATTTTTAAAGTTTATATTATATTCTTTTATATTTAATAATATTTTGGGGGGCTAACTTTGCACTAAAGCTTGACTTTCCTCAGGGGATGGGTTTGATATCAAAACTTTAATTAAAATTCTTTTTGATAATGAAGAAGTTGCCGAAGAAAAGGAGTTGCCAAACAGAGTCTAGTATCCAAGTCCTAGAGAGAGACATGTGCTCTTAGACATTTCTGTTTGTGTTATTCAGGTAAATTTTTCTGCTTAGAAGCACCAGTTTGCCTTTTCTCTCTTTCTTTGAAGGTGTTGCAAGCTTGAATCAGAGTGCACTGAGCCGTCCGATGCAGAGGAAGCTGGTGACGCTGGTGAACTGTCAGCTGGTGGAGGAGGAGGGTCGGGTTCGAGCCATGAGGGCAGCTCGGTCCCTGGGCGAGAGAACCGTCACCGAACTGATCCTGCAGCACCAAAATCCTCAGCAGCTTTCTGCCAACCTTTGGGCTGCTGTCAGGGCACGAGGATGCCAGTTTCTAGGACCAGGTGAGGTACCTCTAGAGTCTGCAACAGAGAGTATATTTAGCTGTACCTTTTCTTAACACAAACAACATTCTTTGACAATTTCTTCTGTGTGACTGAATATTTAATTACTTCTAGTTTTCAACTCTTTGCCAGGAAGAAGGGAGAAAAAAGTTACAAGTTAGAAAAGTCTGCTAGTTTGAAGTTGGTTGTGGTGTGTGGTGTTTTTCCTTATGAACTGTTCTTTGAAGTTGTCGGGAAGCATTTCAAAAATTCTGGCCAAAAGACCAGATCAGCATGCTTTCTGCACAGTTCGTAGTGCAGTGTAACTTGCTATCTTTTGGTTTTGTGTGTTAAAGCTATGCAAGAGGAGGCACTGAAGCTTGTATTACTGGCACTGGAAGATGGCTCTGCACTCTCGAGAAAAGTTCTGGTACTTTTTGTTGTACAAAGGCTAGAACCAAGATTTCCTCAGGCCTCTAAAACGAGCATTGGTCATGTCGTGCAGCTACTGTATAGAGCATCGTGCTTTAAGGTAAAATACCAGTATTTGAAGTTTGTTATCGTACTAGTGCAGCTCCAGAGAACCCAGCTTTCTTAGTTGGAAGTAGTGGAATTGGTAAAGTTTTGCACCTGCAATCCTGTAAAGACTTGAAGAGTTGGCTGTTCTGCCTGTGCGCTGCCAGCTGAGTGGATCAATACATGGAAGAAAATTAAGTATATGCTAAATATACAAAAGTGATACTTTTGTGATTTATGCTGTATAACTGTCATTTTCTGATGGAGATTTTTTTCTGGTAAAGGAGGAGTATTTAACTATTGCTGTTTATTAGGTCACTAAAAGGGATGAAGATTCTTCTCTGATGCAACTTAAAGAAGAGTTTCGGAGTTACGAGGCTTTGCGGAGAGAACATGATGCCCAAATTGTTCACATTGCCATGGAAGCGGGACTTCGAATATCACCAGAACAATGGTCTTCCCTTCTTTATGGTGATTTGGCACATAAATCACACATGCAATCCATTATCGACAAGGTTCGTCAGAGGGTTGGCTTTAGTATCTTTGTAAGATTAGATTTGACTGCTAAATGTTATAATAAAAATTGAAGAACTGCTTAACTTTTTTGTCATATCAAATATTGATTAAAATTAGAGTGAAGGGCCTTTTTTCCCCTACTGTAGTGTATTCTTCATATGAAGACATTTTGTTCACCTGTAGTTTAACACTAATTCACTTTTTTGTGTCTTATGATGAAGCTTCATAGGGCAGATTCTGAGCTGAGAAATGAACTTTCTCTCCAGTGATCCTCTCTATGCCATCTGAAGACACTGTTACATTGAGGAACTTGTTTAATGGAAATCTTTTTAAGATTAGTAGTTCACGGTTTGTAAGATGCAACACACTAACGCTTGCTTTGTTTTCAGCTCCAGTCTCCAGAGTCTTTTGCGAAGAGTGTACAAGAATTGACAATTGTCTTGCAGCGCACGGGAGATCCCGCCAACTTAAACAGGCTGAGGCCTCATTTAGAGCTCCTGGCAAACATCGATCCAAATCCAGGTGTGTAAATGAAGCTTTTAAAACCTTTCTTGATATTTTTCATATCTAGCAAAGTAAACTATTAAGATGATAACCTCCATTCCTGCTTTCAAAATTCCCACTAATTAATATAGTATGTCATAAACCCTTCTTCAGGGCTGAGTTCTGTCCTCGTACTTGGTGTTTTGGCATACTGGAAGAGTTTCCTCCTATACTACTGGAATTATTGACAGAATGACAAGCTTGCTTTTAATAATTTTAGATGCAGCATCTCCAACTTGGGAGCAGCTGGAAAATGCAATGGTCGCTGTGAAGACTGTGGTACATGGGCTGGTGGATTTCATTCAGAATTACAGTAGAAAAGGCCATGAAACTCCACAGGTAATGATGTTTAATTGTTGCAGTATATTACTATTGATTTGAAATATTTATGGAATATTTTGAGTATTTATGGAATTTTCTGTGGAATAACTGATGATACTGCTATGTACTGCATTCAGGTTTTTGGCAACATTTCTGAATATGGAATGCAGCAGAGCTTGCTGTAGTGAGCTTGATACAGTGGCAGAGTACTTAGCCCAGCAACAAGACATTGCCTTAGTTCTCTGATTAAAGGTGCAAAACCATGGATATACTTTGTGTATTTTATGCGTATCTTTTTGTAAATGTTTGTTAGACTCTAAGAGGAATGTCTTGTCTTGCTTTTTTTTAAAGCCACAACCGAATAGCAAATATAAAACAAGTATGTGCCGAGACCTTCGCCAGCAAGGGGGATGTCCAAGAGGAACAAACTGCACGTTTGCTCATTCTCAGGAAGAGCTTGAAAAGTGAGTGTGGGAGACCTTTTTTTGGTGTTTTTTTTTTAATAATTTCCTTTTTAATTTAAATCCAAGCAATCTCCACAAAATCTTGAAAACAGTTTATTCTGTATATTTATTCATTCAGAAGCATTTGTGAATCTCTTGAAGAGACAATTCTTTACATGGAATTGAAGGTACAGTGAAGCGATGTCTGCAAACTAATTCTAGTTTTATTTTACCTCATGTGAAGTAAAATTTCCTTTCCTGAAAGTGAGTCTGGGCTGAGTGTCCGTCAGGGATTTGGTTATATCACCCACAAGAGTGAGAATGTTAATTACATTTTGATTGATTAAGGAATGAGTTATTTAGATAGTATGGTAACGTCTCAATTCTTGAAGCTGTTTTCACCCAAATCCCTTTTCAAAGAACTGCAGAAGTGGATCTTCGCTACGAGGAGAGATGATCGTTGGTTACAAGGAAGACGTTGATATTCAATTTGCAGATCATTGAAAATAAGCACCAGTTTTTTGAAGTCTTGTAATTTTTTTATGTCATGTTCCTCTTATTACCTTTCTTTTGCTAGTTTTGCAACTACATTAAACTTCACAGTAAGCACTTTTAAAAATGTCTGGCTTTGTGTGTGTTTGTCCATGCGTTTGCTTATAGATATCGCTTGAGGAACAAAAAAATCAGTGCAACAGTGAGAACATTCCCCCTTCTAAATAAAGTTGGCGTGAACAGCACCGTCTCAACCACAACAGGAAACGTAATTTCGGTCATAGGAAGCCCTGAAGCAACAGGGAAGATGGTGCCAAGTACTAACGGAATAGCTAATCTAGACAGCGGTGTTCCCCAGCTGATCCCTCGCTGTGCAGACACCTCCCTGAGAGCTCTGGAGAACACCAAGAAGGGTGGGAAGGCTGGAGCCAACGGCCAGAACGTTTCTGGATCCCCTACAGAATCACTACCTGAAAAGTAGGTAACATTTCTTCATAAAGACAACGAAGCACAACATTTTGCTTTTAGATTATCATGGAGTTTGTGGATGGCAAACAGTAGGTACTGAATTCTGGTCCTGACTGGCCATTGTGTAAGATCTTGTACTGCAGTGCAGACACCGTTACACAAAGTCTGTGAATTCAAGTTGTCAGAGCCAGCAGCGGTTGTTTTGCTGTTGAATGCTCCCATGCAGTGTTGATAAAATGGTAAATCTCTCCCTTTGTTTTTTATTCCATTGTTCTCAGTGTAGTATCTTACTATTGAGTTACTACATAAAAAAATAAAACTGAGAACTTGCACTTAAAATGTGACACTTCCTGAAACCAAGAGGGGTACACCTGGTGTCTGGTCTCTTAATAATGCTGGAAACCTTCTTGGGCTTGGGTTTTCCCTTAAAACTTTTAAAATACTTCTCCAGGAAGCACTGAACCTCTAAACAACTCTTCAAAGCCTTTGTCTTTACTAGAATATAATTAAAAGTGGTGTGTAAGCTGCTGGGTACACAGCAAAACATTTATGTCTGCTTTTGAGTTCTCTTAGGACAAAGTCTGAGATGTAATAATAGTGTAAGTTTGGGATATGAAGAATAAAATTCCAGAGGCTGTTATATGGCCAGTCACACATGGAGTGTACACAGAGGTGACTGAAGGAAGTAAAGATCTGCTTAATGATTTTTTGGTAATCCTTTTCAGTAAAATTGGTTCTCCACCCAAGACTCCTGTAAGCCAGGCAGCAGCTACCTCAGCTGGTCCTCCTAATATTGGAACAGAAGTTAATTCTGTGCCTCCAAAATCCAGCCCGTTTGTTCCCAGAGTTCCTATCTACCCTCCACATTCTGATAATGTTCAATATTTCCAAGATCCCAGGACTCAGCTGTCATATGAAGTTCCGCAGTACCCGCAGACAGGTGAGTGAGACGAGCGCTGAACCAAAAGTAGCTCTGAACGTTTCTCCAGATAAGCCTGAAAAAATCTTTCATCTTAGTTTTGTGGATGTTTTTCAATATCAGCTGAATCTTCTCTGAGTGGAATACTAATCTGGTCTGGTGCTGAGTAGGGAGGGACCTGCAGTTTACTTGCAGTGTTGGTGCTTCTTGTTTTTGTGTACTGTATGTTACACAACTTGTACCTCAGCATCCGGAAGAACTTGAACCTCAAGGTGTTTCATCTACTTTTTCCTTTGTTAGCATTTAATTGCATTTATTTAGTCTTGCTCGCCTCATGCCCTATCCATGAGGGTATTGACAGGCAGTATTCAGACCCAGAAGCACTGCATGCTTCTTCTGTGAGACCTACACATCTTTGTGCTTGCTCAAATGTTTTTGAAAGGTTTCCATCATCTTTTTGGGTAGCAGTGCGCATGTTTATGTTCAAGCAAACAATTACGTGTTCTAGCATCAGGTCATTCACAAGCTCTCAAAAGAAAAGGTGGGGGCGTTCAAACATATTTATATCATAGTACATAGGAGCAACGGCAGAGAAACTCTCTTTGTCCAGATTGGGTGAAGGTGGTAAAGGGTCAGCATTACCTCTGTGAATACAGTTGTCATGCGTGAAACTATATTCCACAGAAAAATGATAAGGGTCAGTAACAGGTTTGTAAAGTGTGACTCTTCTCTAAAGCTACTTATCAACACTATTTACAGTTTTAGAAGGTGTAAAATTCTGGGTCATTTGTGGTTACATTAAATATGCCTTTTTCCAATTTTTAAGGATATTATCCACCACCTCCAACAGTACCAGCTGCTGTGGCTCCCTGTGTTCCTCGCTTTGTGAGGTCCAATAACGTTCCAGAATCCTCCCTCCCACCTGCTTCCGTGCCATATGCCGATCATTACAGTACATTTCCCCCTCGAGATCGACTGAATTCTCCTTACCAACCTCCTCCTCCGCAGCCGTATGGACCAGTTCCTCCTGTCCCTTCTGGAATGTATGCTCCAGTTTATGACAGCAGGCGCATCTGGCGCCCACAGATGTACCCACGAGATGATATTATTAGGAGCAATTCTTTACCTCCCATGGATGTGATGCACTCATCTGTCTATCAGACATCCTTACGTGAGAGATACAACTCTTTGGATGGCTATTACTCTGTGGCTTGTCAGCCCCCAAGTGAACAGAGGACTGTGCCTTTGCCAAGGGTAAGTGAGAGCCAACGAGGGGAGGATGTAGTCTTTATTTTGAAGGTCTTTACTGTAAAGTTGGTAAATAATTAGCATAGATCTCTTCTGTTTATTTGGGGTTACAGTGATACTAATATGTGACCTGGACAAAGTTCTTTTTTTGTTTTGTTTTTGTTTTTGTTTTTTTTGTTGTTGTTGTTGTTGTTGTTGTTGTTTTTTAACCTTAATAAACTGGGCTTGTAAAATACACCACTCTAATCTACATTTAGATCAGATCCCCTCTGCCTCTTTAATTCCCAAGCAGGTTGCTTGAATTAACTACATATTTAAGATTTGAGTTGCTGGACGTGGGCCAGGTTCTCCAAACCTTGTGAAATTCTTCTAGTGACATCAGGGGGAAGGTTATAGACCCAGGGGTCCAAGTGGGTCCCATGCAGGTGTTTGCCTTCTGTTCAGAGGATGATAGGATATCCAGTCCTGTATTTATTATTGCCAGGAGCCTTGTGGTCATTTGAAGAGTGGTTACGATGAGCAGTTAAGACGGAAGCCGGAGCAATGGGCACAGTACCACACGCAGAAAACTCCTCTGGTATCGTCAACCCTTCCAATGGCAACACCGTCTCCAACGCCACCATCTCCTCTCTTCAGTGTAGACTTCGGAACAGAGGTGAGAAACCAAAGAACTTTTTTCCATTCCTGTTTCTGTAAGATGCCATTTAGTAATTCTAGTAAAGGTTTTTCTACCTGCTATCTATTGTTGATAAAATAAATCTTCTAGTGAAAAGTAGTATCTAATAATGAATGCATTCAATTTGATATTAAGGTGATGCTGAACAAGATTGCTGAAAAGAGGTCAAGAAGTGAAGTGATTCAATTTACCCTCACTAAAAGAAATGTGATTTTATTGAACTAGCTTTGTGAATCTCCAGTTTTTTTGTGTAGTCCTTTTCATTCAGGTCGGAGGGTTCCAAGTCATTCTTCTGTCTGCCATTGGCTTGTACATTAAAGGAATATGCATGGCTTCCTCTCAATTTAATTACTGTAGGTGTTTGCCTGAAGAAACATGCCACTAACATAGTGACACTGATTCCAGTGTCTCAGAGTGGCAGAGCTTGTCCTTCTTTGACAGTTGCCAGCTGTACTAGTTTAAAATTCGAATAGGTTGTGTTTTCCCTGAATCAATCTTGAAAACGGCTGGAACTCCTTGGTTGACTTCTCAGATAATTTGATTAAATAGCAATAAATGTATTTTCTTACTTTAGTACTGAATTCCTTGTTTTTATTATTCCCTTTTCTGTAGTTCTCAGAGAGTGTCAGTGATTTGAGTGGAACTAAATTTGAGGAAGACCATCTCTCTCACTACTCACCGTGGTCTTGTGGAACTATCGGCTCTTGTATAAACGCTATCGACTCAGAGCCCAAGGATGTGATTGCCAATTCAAATGCTGTGTTAATGGTAGGGGGTTTCTGCATGTTCTCTCATTAATGTAATGATATTTACATGCTGAAGTATCTTCTGTTTGGTTAAACAAGCCTTTAGGGAACAAAATCCCCTTGGTATGAATCATGAAATACAGCTTATCTCTGGAGGGGTAAGAGCTCTTGTGTTTTGGAGACTTTCTGCCCTATCGTGTCGCAGGTTTCCTTTATGCTCTGGAACATGCTTGGAAAAGCAAAATTATTTCTCCTAGCACTGGCAACAGCTTTCTTGTGGTCGGGTTGTCATTGAAGGGCAGTAGGTAAATCATTGAGACCCATCTTGGCTCTCTAGTTGGACAGACTTTCAGCATTGTATTCAGCAACAATAATGAGAAAGTTATTGGCCAGCTGAAGAATCTGAATAACCTCAACTGAGTCCATATGTCTTCTGTCTCCTAAATATATAGGATTTGGACAGCGGAGATGTTAAAAGGAGAGTGCATTTATTTGAAACTCAGAGAAGGGCAAAGGAAGAAGATCCTATAATCCCATTTAGCGATGGACCGATCATCTCCAAGTGGGGTGCGATCTCCAGGTCGTCCCGCACAGGTTATCACACAACGGATCCTATTCAGGCCACTGCTTCCCAAGGAAGTGCTACTAAACCCATCAGTGTGTCAGGTACAAGTCCAGGCTTCCTATGACAACATAGCATACATCACAAGTACTTCATCCTGTTCATGCTTACTACAGCAATGAAGATGCAAAGAGCTAAAATACCTGCATATCCCACTTCAAGAGCAGAGAAGATAATGAATGGTGTCTTAATTTGTTACAGATTATGTCCCTTATGTCAATGCTGTTGACTCAAGATGGAGTGCCTATGGCTCAGATTCTACTTCATCAGCACGTTATGCAGAACGGTATGGACTTGTTTTGGTGTGTGTTCTGTTAAAAGATTTTTCTATAGCTTGCTGTTCTTCAAAATCCTGAATGTGGGGGGAACTATTAATAGGCATTCTTAATTTAAAAGATT
Organism: Columba livia; assembly: GCF_036013475.1. NCBI lineage: Eukaryota > Metazoa > Chordata > Aves > Columbiformes > Columbidae > Columba > Columba livia. The sequence goes on from NC_088620.1 coordinate 1,734,543, forward strand.
TTTTTATTATCCAACATAGAGCCTGGGAAAAAATAGGTTAGATCTTGTGTAGACATTAATACTTAATCCAGCTAATAATACCCACTTCACAGAATCACAGAATGTCAGGGGTTGGGAGGGACCTGGAAAGCTCATGCAGTGCAATCCCCCCATGGAGCAGGAACACCCAGATGAGGTTACACAGGAAGGTGTCCAGGCGGGTTGGAATGTCTGTAGAGAAGGAGACTCCACAACCCCCCTGGGCAGCCTGGGCCAGTGTTGTGTCACCCTTACTGAGAAGAAGTTTCTTCTCAAATTTAAGTGGAACCTTTTGTGTTCCAGTTTGAACCCATTACCCTTTGTTCTATCATTGGTTGTCACCGAGAAGAGCCTGGCTCCATCCTCCTGACACTCACCTTTATATATCTGTAAACATTAATGAGGTCACCCCTCAGTCTCCTCTTGTCCAGCTCCAGAGCCCCAGCTCCCTCAGCCTTTCCTCACACAGGAGATGCTCCACTCCCTCCAGCATCTTGGTGGCTGCGCGGGACTCTCTCCAGCAGTTCCCTGTCCTGCTGGAACTGAGGGGCCATAACTGGACACAATATTCCAGGTGTGGTCTCCCCAGGGCAGAGCAGAGGGGCAGGAGAACCTCTCTGACCTACTGACCACCCCCTTCTAACCCACCCCAGGTACCATTGGCTTCCTGGCCACAAGGGCCCAGTGCTGGCTCATGGTCACCCTGCTGTCCCCAGGACCCCCAGGTCCCTTTCCCCTACGCTGCTCTCTAATGGGTCATTCCTCAACTTATACTGGAACCTGGGGTTGTTCCTACCCAGATACAAGACTCTACACTTTCCTTTGTTATATTTAATTAAATTTTTCCCTGCCCAACTTTCCAACCTGTCCAGGTCTCTGATGGCAGCACAGCTTCCAGTGTCACCACTCCTCCCAGCTTGGTGTCATCAGCAGACTTGCTGATAGTCACTCTATTCCCTCATCCAAATCATTGATGGATATATTGAATAATACAGGCCCCAGTACTGCCCCCTGAGGCACTGCACTAGATACAGGCCTCAACTGGACTCCGCTCGTTGACCACAACTCTCTGGCTTCTTCCCTTCAGCCAGTTCGCAGTCCACCTCACTAGCCAGTCATCCAGACCGCACTCCCCCAGTTCAGCTGTAAGGATGCTGCGGGAGGTTTCTAACTCCTCCTGCTTATTCCCCATGCTGCACGCATTGGTGTGCAGGCATTTCAGAGTGAGCTGAGCACACCGATTCCACCCCAGGGGTATGGGAGGCCTCCCAGCCTTCATGAACTCTAGAGTGATGCCCCACTGATGCAAGCCCAGCTACAACCCCATCCCCCTTCGAGTCTAGTTTAAAGCTCTCCAAATGAGCCCTGCTAATTCCTGTCCCAGCATCCTTTTGCCCCTACGAGATAAACCTTTCCCACGTATCACTGTTTGGAGTGGTGTCTTGTAAAACCAGCCGTTCCCAAAGAACCCAAAGCCCTGCCTGTAACACCAGTCCTGGAGCCAGTTGTTTACAGACTGAATTTTGCTATTCCCTCCCATATCATCACCCAAAACTGGAAGGAGGAACATATCCCTTGAGAGACCTAATCAAAGAATTGGAGTCTGTCTTACCCATGTGTAAAATAAGGATGTTTGCTTCATCCAGTGGCTTGGGGTATTGTGGGCCCCAATGAGGATGAAGAGTGTGTTGTCTTAGTCATGTAGTTTATGTCCAAAAATCTTACTTTGATAGACTAATGAAGTTTATGGGACCTTTGATTTAGAGAACTTGTTTTTAATTCGTAGTCCTGCCTTCTTTCTCTTGAAGGGACAGGTTCATAGTTACAGACTTGTCTGGTCACAGGAAGCATTCCAGCACTGGAGATCTGTTGAGTATTGAATTACAGCAGGTAAGATCAGGTATTATACCATGTGGGGGGTTTTAATTTTTTTTAAAAAAAAAGGTGGTTTAATAAAGTGGCTTTAAATAAACTTTCTTAGTGTATCATGCAGAAAATAGTACAATTGACAAAACCACCAGTACAGGTTAACTAGACGGTAGCACCGCAACACTTAGTATGATGCATAAGGACCACTAGTGTGGGCTGTTCCGTGGCATCAGTAAGACCACTTTGGAGAGGAAGTGGTGGGCCTGGTACATGCCAGCAGAGGTAGAACAAAATAAATGCTGTGCATTGAAGGAATTCACAGTTGTCCATCTAGCAAGAGAAATGCTCTTTTTGTAAGCTGGTTTATTTTGCCGTTTGATAATCCATGGCCTAAGCATCATTGTCGGTAACTGATGCGCTTCTCTCCATAGGCCAAAAGTAACTCGTTATTACTTCAGAGAGAGGCGAATGCACTAGCCATGCAACAGAAGTGGAATTCTCTGGATGAAGGCAGTCGTCTTACCTTAAATCTTTTAAGCAAGGAAATTGATTTGAGGAATGGTGAGGTAAAGAAAGGGGTAACTGGGATGAAACAGATCTTTTGAGGTGTTTTGTGGATATATAAGTGCATGCGTTGTAACTAAGAGTTAGAACTCTTAGTTTTAACATTTCCAAATATTTGTAACGTATTCTGTGCAAGTTAAGTCACTTGTTGCTGCACCTGAGATCAAGGAGGTGCACCTGCTGTGCTGCTGCTCCCATCATCCATTTACAAAATGGGAAGAATGTGACAATCCATTTTCATGTAATCGTTGTTCTTCATTCTATTTGTACATGTTGTAAGTCTAAACATTCTGCCAACGGACTCTGCAGAAATTTGTTTCAATATTTATTTTATCTCTCTGTTTCAGTACTTTAACGTAATTAGATTTATCTTTGTATCCTGTGTTGTCTGTGCCCAAAGTTGTGTCTAACTAGCTCTTCAATATTGTAGAAGTGTCCTAGAAATGCGTCTTCTGCTTTCACTTTAATGGATGAGTGTTGTGTGAAGCAGGTGAAAAGCCAATTTGAAATGTACAGAACATATTAATTCTTTTTTTAGACCGATTATACGGAAGACTGTGCAGACACAAAGCCAGATCGAGACATTGAATTGGAGCTGTCAGCCCTTGATACAGATGAACCGGATGGGCAAGGTGAACAAATAGAAGTAAGTGCAAAAATCTGTGTGCCTGAAGAGCTCACTGGGTCCTTTCGTTGGCTGCTAAAAAACTTCTAAAATTTCTTTGTGAATTAGTAGATTGTTGATAGCAAAGCCTTTGGGTTTTAGTCTTTGTAGTGATAACAAACATTTGCCTTATTTTGGCACTAGGGGTCTCATACTTCTCATTCAGACAGCCAGCGTTACTGAAGTTAAAACCAGCTCACTGTGTTCTTTTGTCACAGCCTCCAGCAACTGATGTTCATACTTGTGTTGTTGTTCACTGCCATCTTTGAATAACTGTTTTTTCCTTTTCCTATAGTAAAATGTGATAGACATTCAAATGGTATTAAATAAATATAAGGAGTCTTATGACCAGCCTCCCATTTCCATCAGCTTTATGTAGTGGAATATAATAGGAAAATGTAAAGCTGGTAGCAACGGTATTGATGGACATTTCTCCTTTTCTCCTGTAGGAGATTCTGGATATACAGCTAGGTATTAGTTCTCAAGATGATCAGCTGCTCAATGGAACAACTGTAGAGAATGGGCATCCACTCAAGCAGCACCAGAAAGAATCTATGGAACAGAAGAGACAAAGTTTAGGTGAAGACCTTGTGATTCTGTGAGTGTTAGACAAAACAGCAGTGTCTGCCAGTCTTAGACAAGCAGCAGCAGCAGCCTAGGTGAAGCGAGATTGTTTAAGGATGAACTACGTTCCTGCTCAGACTCGGATTAGACGTCTGCATTGTGTGTACGTGGGGAAGTGAGAAGAACTTGTCAAGGAATAGAATTAGGTCACAAATATGAAAGTCCCAGGATGGTACCGTTGTTCCTACGCATTGTTGTAATTGTATATACTGAAACACGTCACAGCTGTTAAAAATACCTTTCACATTCAGTAAGCAAAAAAATCCAAAAGTATTTTTATAGTTAACAGAAATTAAGAAGAACTTCAAAAGGTTTAATGTCATACCGTTTGCACAAATCTCCATAGAGAGGTAGTTTTTAAAATACACTATTCTAGGTTTGTATGTTCTGTAGTCTTTAACGTGTAATGCAGCCTTTGAAAATGAGGCAGACTGCATTTAACATCTTGAGCGTACCGTTCCATAGTAAGATGTTTAGCCTGTTGCTAAAAAATGAGTTTGTGTCAGTATTTATTTAATGCACACAATTCAGTTCCGGATACTTGTGCATGTACTTGATTAATATTTGTATAACTTATTTTTCTCCTCAGGGAGGAGCAGAAAACAATCCTGCCTGTAACTTCTTGCTTCAGTCAGCCGATCACAACATCTGTTAGCAATGCGAGCTGCCTGCCCATCAGCACAGCAGTCAGTGTTGGCAGCCTCATTTTGAACACTGCTCACATTATGTCTGAGGATAAAAATGACTTTTTAAAGCCTGTTGCAAATGGCAGGATGGTTAACAGCTGAAAGGCATTCATCTTTCCAGCTTGTGACCACACCATGGAAGCATTTACACTAGCTTTTTATATATATAATATATATTATATAATGTATATTTTTTTTAAAGAAAATAATATTGGGGTCATGCATTTCCTGTGGACTCTTTGATACTTCAAGCCCCTCTCGCATTAGCATTCTGAAGAAGAAAAAACTTACTTTACTAGAGTAAGGCGTTCACTTTCCACAAATGAATGGAATTTGGACATTGTTTTACTTAAGCTTAAAGCAGCTTTTTATGAGTTTGTAGCAATCCGGTGCGGTATCTGAGCCATTCTTGTTTAAAATGGCTTCTGTAGAAAACTAACAACTCAGTTATTTAAACTAGCAGGATCCTACAATGATACATCTAGTGAAAGGAAGACTAACTTATTTGTCTCTGTTTTGTTTCATGAGAGAAGAACTTGTCTTGTTGCAGCTGCTTTTTCTTTAGTTGTGGAACTTGCATGGAGTATAGTTTCCTGTTGGAAGACTGAGAGGTGGAGATTTGGACTCGAGACTTGTACAGGGTTAACACACCATTAGCTTTGCACTGCTGCGTTGTGTGCAGGTCTGTGGTGCAGTGCTTTGCTGCGGCTTTTTGTTTCCATTCCCCCCCAGTTTCTGCTTTAGCGCTGTAGATACACATACACAGGCTACTTGTCCAAGTAAAGTTACCAGAAGTAAACCAAGTGCCTAAGTCCTCCAGCTAACGTACTAGGTATTGATTTCCCCAATTCATATGTGAAACAATTTCCAGCCGTTTTGAGAGGTTATGCACTAATGTAACAGCAGGTTTGGGGTTTCTTTTTTTTTTTATTAATTAATAGTTCTCAACTTGGAGATTATAGAATCCAGATGACTTGGCAAAAAGCATCGGGTGCTCTTGGCTTTCCTTTGAAAACCCTGTATGTAGTGTTTGCACTGACTAACAAGATGGTATTGCTGTTTTTTGTACTGTTTTGTTTTTAATTTAAACTAAATATTGGGAATTTAAGGCGGTTGTATTACCTTTGTTTAAATGTTGTTAATCATAATTTTGTATTCAGGTTTAATTTTTGCTTGTTCAGTGGCAACTTATTTTCAGAGACCTTGACAATACAATAATATAGCATTATCTGACCTTCGCAGTACTGAGAAGTGTATGAATTTATGCCCTGTGAAGATGTGACTGAGAATCAGACATGGCAACTGAAAATTGGTTTTCATAAATACACACTAACCAGAGCCCTGGGCATATTGTTGTTGAGAAGCTTAAAAATCCACTTTTTTGGAAAAGCAAGCAGGACTCTCCTCCTGATGATTTCCTGTCTGTGTTTGTCCTCTTTGCTTTGTGACAAGTTTTACTTATTTTTTCTTTTTTTTCTTTTGATGTTTTTATTAACTTCTGTGAAGTTGTTTACTCTGAAAATGATACTGGAATATTTTAAGCCAAGCTGATCTTTCACCAGGTGTACTGCATGTAAGGGCTTTTCCTGCTAGCAAAATGCTTAAAGAGGATCATGTTACTGGTCGTCTGAGTTGTTGTTTTACAAAATCACAGCTATGTGGTCGGCTAAGATTTTGATACCTGTTTTGTGCACGCTTCTGGGGGGTGGGGGTTGGCATTTCCCTGAGGGTTACTGATTAGACGGAGTAAATATTGGTGTTTGATATCTCTCCTAATGAACCTCTCCATGAAATAATTATGTTGTAAATATACCTGGAAATCCAAGGGTTAGTTTTGATATTCTGGTGTCAGTATGGAAGATCTTACACGTCTCTTTAATACTCAAGTGTAAAGGAATGTATGTAGAAAAGCAGTCCCGTAGTGTGTTCGTAGTTCCTTTGGCTGTTGCTGTCCCTCCCTAGAGCCGGTGCCACCGCGCAGCTCGGATTAGGCTGACGCTTCGTTTCACTCGCAGCTCCAAGTGAATGGATACAAGAACCAGACCACCTTTGTCACCTTAACTTATTTCCTATTGATGTTAACTTTAACTTAGAATGTTAGACATAAATATAATTGTTGTATATTTTATACCAAGACCATTCTGTAAATATGAATTTATATTACTTTTGAAATGCTTCTGAGATACTATTATTTGCTGTACAATGTAATTCCAAGACAGATATGCAAACAAGTATGTCTCTTTCATGGATATTTAAACAGTGAGATCTTCCATGTTGAAGGTGATGTAATTTTTTTAAAAGATTTTTAAATTTTAAATTGCTATTTTGTTACAAAAATAGAGAAAATATAAAGGTTTGAGAAGTCCTTATTTGCCCTCAGGGAAAGAGCCCTCTGTGCACCAGAACTCCACAGAACATCTTCAGCATGATCTGAGGGTGAATATATACTACATAAATTGATTGTGTATTTACCTTAACTTTTTAATTTTAAAATTACAATTTTAAAAACTTGGTTGTGCTCTGCTGGAGGAGGATTGGGATAAGCTGCTTACACACATTTGCCTGTTTGTCCAGTGAAATTACATAAGCCTGACGTGTTCCCGCCGACCGCCGCGGCGTTTGAGAGCAGATGTACGTCTGTGCTCCTGTCTGCGGCAGGAGGTCCCGCGATAAGGCAGCTCTCCAGGGTGACCGGACACTTCACATGGAAAGTTGGTTCTTAGCTGAGGCTGAGGTTTTTTCAGTTGATTATTTTATATATAGGATGACAGGCAGAAGAACTCGGGGGGGTTTAACAGCATGCCAGCTTTGTCTTACAGTTGTCACACTGACTGTGTGCCTTCCAGTGCCCTGACAAGAAGCTGCAGGTGGGAACCCAGCTCTGGCTTTCTGCTTTGGTGAAGTTTCAGCCCTTGACCCTATCCAAACAAGTATGTATTCATTTGTCTGGTTGTAAATCAGGTGCCTTTGGGCTATGGAAGGGCTTATTTTCTGACACTGAGAGACAGTGACTAATCTTTGTGTGTTACTGGCAGCGATTCGCGTTTGGGTTCTGGCCTAACTTACCTGTGCTGTCGGAAAAAGGCCCATAGCAGATTGGGGAAAGAGATTGGCTCTTTTGCTTTGCTTGGACAAGCATTTTGGGTTGTTTTGGTTTGCCTTTTTTTTTTTCCCCCCTGCTAGGGGTGCAGCAGAGATTTCACATGCAAGAGATACAGGAATTATTAGTATCTAAGTTAATTGTGTTGCCTCGCTACCTGGATTCATTCCTTGGTTTGCCTCCTTTCCCACATAGGTCTTAACAGAGACTAATGCTTGTGCTGGGAGAATGTGTGTGTGCGAAGTGATTACCCGTATGTTCTGAACGTGTGCTTAGAGCAGAGTGATCGCCCTGCTACTGATATTTTGTTCCTGTAAACAGGTGACAAGAAGTGAATCTTAGTGTTTATGCAGATTTTTGCATTGTAGAATGTATACTAGACCCTTCAGAGGACAGGTTAGACTCTGTGCGCAGCAAACTGGCGTTGGTTCTTGCTGGTCGAGTACAGGGACACCAAAGTTTGACGTTTGATTTAGAGGGGAGAAAAAAAAGTTGTATGCAGCTGATTACATGAACTCTTAATTGCTCTTTGTAGAAGCCTAATTTGGAAGGTTTTGGTGCTTTGATGACACAATTGAATTTTTAATTTATCCCGTACTCAAGAGCTGAATGCTGGGTGTGTATAGTAGTGTACTAGGCTGGATGAGGTACAAAATGATGCGGAGTGGTCAGAACAGCTGAGGAAAGAATGCTTAATAGAACTTGATCTAAACTGAGAATAGTTCCCAACGTTGTTTTTGTTTGCTTTCTTAAAGCACAGGTTGTCAAGTTGTACCTGTTGCTGTACATACACACTGTGTGCCAGCAGCTCCTCGATCAGATTTGTGAACAGACTTTTCATTATTATTAGACTGTTCTTAAAAGGAAGACGTTGAATTTCGGAATGTAACGAAATGAGAAATGATCGGATTATCTCTAGTATGTAAAAGTCCATTCTTTACATTGTAGTTTAAACCCTTTGTTAGGAAGTTCCCTCTCAGCAAGGGACCCCTTTTGCAAGCAGAACACGATAAATGTGCTTTTGAAATGACCCGATTTTCCAGCAGAACTGACTTTGGCAGTAGCCACCGCCGTGTGTCTCTGCTGGCAAGGGAGCACGGCAGGGAAAACCCCACCTGTCAGTGATGGAATAACCCAAACCTCAATCATCACAATGACCGATACCTGAACATAATCCTATACTCCGTTATTTGAGGAGGATGTTTGTGGAAGCTTGTAGTCACTCAAGATTTTGCTGTAAAAGCTGAAATAAAACAGCCTGGCTACATTTATTACTGCCACAAGCCAAGGTCATTTGCACATAGCCCATGGGTTTATCCAGAGTAGATCTCCGTTCAAGGCATGGAAGTGCATGCGTTTTCTTAGCTGGGCAAACAAGTACATTATACGGTAGTTGTGATACAACACACGTGGCTTTGAGTTGTACTGCACATACCCACTGTACAGCCACTCAGAAGTATTGTGGTTAGCTTGCAGCATCTGCTGTCCGCATTTATACTGTTTATTGCGTATTCTTTTCCCTGGAAGTTTTAAGGAAAATTTTTTTTCTTGTTGCATTGATTATATTTTATAAATTTGCTTAGCTGGAAAGTTTGGGAAAAGAGGCCTGTTTGTCAATTGTACAACCGATTGTGAAGCTCTAGTGTGAATATTTTTACGTCTGTATTAGACATTTTCTTTGCAAATCTATTGTTCGATTGAAATGTAAATGAAATAAAAGATGGTGTACACCCATCATGTATAAAGCAGGCACCATCGCTACGATGGATTTAATGCTCATTTTTATGGCGCATTCTCAGCTTCTATTTAAAACTATAATTTAAAAATCTGTAAAATTAAATGGGGATATATGGGGGAGTAAATTCTATTCCGTTTATTTCGGTTTTGGGTTCCCAATGGTCATGTTTCCCTTGTGGTAGCGTAGGGGGGCCCCGGCGGGGGTGCCGTGTGTGTTTGCTGTCGCGCTGACGTGCGGAGGTTGTGGCGTTGGCCGGTCACGGGGTTGAGCATCCTGGTTTTCCGTGTTTGAGAGACTTGATGGAAGAAGTTTGCAGTATTGACATGTATTTGCATGCACGAATAAAAATTATTTGTCCACCTTAATCGCCTCCTCGTTTAACCGGGCCGGGGGGCGTGGCCGCGCAGGGGGCGGAGCCGGCGCTGGCTCCTCCCCCTTCCCACCGTTCCCCGCGCGGCGGCCCCGGAAGGCGGCGGGAGAGGGTGAGGCGGCGGGGCCGGGCTGGGGGTCGAGGGTTCGGGGCCGGGACGCGGGGTCGGCGGTTCGGGAGCGCCGCTCGGTCCAGCCGCTGCCGGCCGAGCCCGGGGCGGGGCGCGGCTCCCCGGGGGGCTGAGGGCGGGGGCACGGCCTGCGGAGAACGGGCGGGCGGTCCGCGGGGGGAGCGGGGCGGGGGCTGCGAACGCGCTCGCCCGTTGCTGCTGGAGCCGAACGGCTCCGCTTTCAGCCTGCGCATTGCCCGCTGCTCCCGGCGGAGGAGCCGCGGTTCTAACAGCGGTTTGCGGCGCCCGGAGCGGTCCCGGTAATCCCGGCCCATCTGGCGCTCTCCCCGTAATCTGTTTATCCTGGTTTTAACCGCTGGAGAACCTGCAGGGAAGCTGAAAGCCCTTTCCATCCATACATTGCTCGGGGTGTCTTTGTCAAATACATTAAATCATTTTGTCTGGGTGAGACCCTCGAGATGATCGAGCGACCATTACAATACACGTTAACGGGGGCCGACTTGCAGAGTCCTGCAGAGTGAAGCGCGTTCCTTCGGAGGGTGGGTGCTGCTGGGTTGGTTTCTGGTTAGCAGAAGATATTTTGGATAAAGAAAACGATTAACTTGGGGGCGAGTGAAGATTTTTAGGATAGCTGCAATCGCTTCATCAGCGCGTCAGCATCTAATTTCGCGTTGTCCATCCAGACGACGCTGTTGGCGCTGTGAAGGTGACCAGTGTGGTCAGTGGACAGGAGGAAAGATGAGAGACGTGAAGATCCTGCTTTTGATACGTTATTTCTTAGCCTGGTCATGAAATTGTAGCACTGAGCTTAAGAATTTTATCTTCTGTCTCAATACCCAAAAGAGTGTTTTCTGTGTTTGAGAATAACGTTTTTTTGTTAAACAGCAACCACAGTTACGTTTGCTTGAAACTCTTTTCCTTGCATTTGCTGTCTTCCCTACGCGCACTGACTTTCTGCAGAGGGCATCGTCTTCAGCAATTTGAATCAATGTAACCTGAAATGTCTTCTTCCAGGTGTTGATAGAAGCTTGTCTCTGAAAGACTGGAAAGTAGTACAGGTCAGAACATATTAATTTGATTAATTACATTTTCAGCTCAGATAAATCATTGTTAAAATAACACAAGTGATACTGGAAATTTAAAATGCAACAACTGGAAAATCAACCTTATAGAACTGAGTGAGGCTGATAAGACTCCCAAATAAAGTCAGAAAATTAATGCCTTGTGAATGAGAAGACACATAAAGTGTTCTTGCACTAGTGAGCCTCAAAAAGTTCTATTCCTAAAGGTTTTTAACTCCAGCGAGTTTGAAATTGTGACTCAGAATTAGCTCCTGTGACTGTCTGCAGCGCAGGCTGTTTGATGGTGGGCTATGAACTGCTCTCATTTGGCTAAAAACTGCTCTGAGGAGGTAAAGGACCATCGTTACGTGTTTAAAGTGGTGTGTATTTGATTAAGAGACATTCTCTGCTTGGTTGATTTATTTTTTAGGGCATCATGACTGCTTTGGATGATAAACTGCTGGGTGAGAAGCTCCAGTATTACTACAGCAGCAGTGAGGGTGAGGATGAAGACAGCGAGAAGGAAGATAAAGAAGGGGAGAGCAGCATTCCCGAGGGCGTTGGGGAGGTGGAGCTTTGCAGCGATGGCAGCGCTGTCAACACAGGTATCCCAGTATCAAACACATTGTTTTGTAAAGACTTTGTTGGAAAATTCATGTGTTTTTCTACAATGCGTTTTTCTAGTTGGAAGTCCTGGTTTTATGCATCCTTGGGTCAGAGGTGGATCGTTTCCTGCTGTAGTCTAAGAAGTGGTTGAGGGCTGGTGGTTCTATTTCAGGAGCACCGATATTAATCTTCAGAATAATCTTTAGGACAATTTTGAGAGTAGCCTAGTTAGATAAACTTCAGTCTTCTTAGACTAAAAAAACCAGATACAAGCTCAAGGACATGTCAGTGGCAAGTTACTACTTTTGTTTCATTTCAAGATTTTGCACAGTAACCAAAAAATTCATGAGGGCCGCTATTTTCCTACTGGCTTATTACTTGAGTTTTGAATTATAGGTGTAATTTTGTTACCCTTTTATACCAACTGTCAACATACTTAATTTCAGGTCCCAAAGGCGTCATTAATGACTGGCGGAGATTTAAACAACTGGAGACTGAGCAGCGGCAGGAGCAGCGCAGAGAAATGGAGCGACTCATTAAAAAATTATCTATGACGTGTCGCTCTCACTTAGATGAAGAGACTGATAAGCAGAAGCAGAAAGAGCTTCAGGAAAAAATCAATGGAAAGGTAGCACGGCACAAAGGAATCAAAATGCCACTCGAATGTTTGAACGTTCTCAGTTCCAGCACACGGGAACCCTTGTTCTAGCGGTAGATCTCTGTTGTTTCTCCCAGTGAGCAGGAGCACAGCAGCGGTGTGGGAGCTGTTCTGGAAATGTGTTTGCCAGGTGTTGTCAAGGTTAATTATTTTGCATTTTAGTGATACTTTGGGTGCCCAAATCAGTGCTCGTGGCTTGGTGAAAGCACAGAGCCACCGTTAACCTGAGTTAACGTGGGAGCGTGGAGCGGCCACTGGTGTTATTAGTGCAGCCCCGGAAACCAGAGTTCCCAAAACTGAAATCGCTGTTCCCGCTGGACGTGGTTTCTAATTAGATCAAAATAGAATGTAATACAGAGGGTGCCAGAGCCTTCATGAGTTGTACTTTGCCATCATTAAAGATGAGTGACCCACATTAATCCTCTGGATTTAAATTATAGAAGTTACCCATATGGTGCTGCGGGTCTTTTTAATATATCTTCGTATGTGTTTTTAGATGACGTTACAAGAATATAACATGATTCACAATGATGAAGACGATGAGGAATTTTTACAGCGATACAGGAAGCAGCGGATGGAGGAGATGAGACAGCAGTTGTACAGCGGGCAGCAGTTTAAACAGGTTTTTGAGATCACCAGTGGAGAAGCGTTTTTGGACACAGTTGATAAAGAGCACAAGAGCACACTGATCATGATCCATATTTATGAAGAGGATATCCCCGGCACCGAGTCCCTGAACGGCTGCATGATCTGCCTGGCCACCGAGTATCCAACGGTGAAATTTTGCCGCGTGAAGAGTTCGCTCATTGGAGCCAGCGCCCGCTTTACTAACAACGCTCTGCCGGCTCTGCTGGTCTATAAGGCAGGTGAGCTCATCGGCAATTTTGTGCGAATCACCGACCAGCTCGGAGAAGATTTTTTTGCTGTCGACCTGGAGGCTTTTCTGCAGGAATGTGGTTTGCTTCCAGAAAAAGACCTGGTGCTCCTGACTTCTATACGTAACCCGTCTGCGTGTTACAGCGAGGACAGTGATCTGGAAATCGACTGAACCGGTTGTACCGAGGGGCCAGTAGGTGTAGTTGTGCTGTGGGATGTTCTTGTGCTAGGGATTGCTCTCTTCTTCCTTAGTGTGGATACATGTTCTTCCCCTTCACTCACTTTGACTTTTGCACGTTAAAAACTTGTTAAAAATAACATAAGGAATTCCTAATATTTTCTTAAATTAATTCAATAATGTATGCACTGAAACAGTCTTGCTTTTATGCAATTAAAATGTATTTTACTAAACATGGAATTCTAACACAGTTCAGTAAGTTTAGGTAATTGTGCATTGTCATCTCTGTTCTCCAAATCACTGTATTTTTTTAAACATTACGTTCTCAGATCAGCTCTGTATGGTCAGTTGTTACAGCTTTCCTGAAGCAGTGTACGTGAGCACCGGTTGGCTCGAGATGTGGCCACCTCCTCCTCACTCAGGTCAGAACTGAGACTGCGAATAAAGAAGTTTTTAAGCATTCAAGACACTTACTAACCTGGAGCTGAACTGCTGCCAGTTAGCACTGCAAGGCCCCATCCTCTGTTCCCGGTTTGCAGTCTCCTTCTTGGAAGTACCTTCTTGTTCTAATGCTTGGCATCAGACTTTTGTTCCTTTCTCAGGAGTAACAACAGCCCTGACTTCATCCTGAAAATTACTTTTCAGCTGGAAAGGGTTCTTCTTTCTTTAACCTTGCCTGAGGCTTAAATCAGAAACTCTTTGTTCAGTTACAGCTCTTAATATATTACAGGGTTTTAAAATACCCACCCTTAGAGTTCATAGCAGTCACTCCGTCAGAAAATGATCCCTGCTTCTTCAGAAAGATACAAAGAGCTCCAACATGTGCTGAACAGCATCAAGGAGAATTTTGCTGGCAAAATGCAGAATTAGGACTTGAATAGCCTCAGAATTTCATCTCTCTCTAAAGTCACTGAATCCATGCTCAAGTTCATTTCTGTCATCTGCCTCAGCTGGGTCACCAGGTGTGTTTTGAGTGTCAATAACCCCTGGAGCTGGGAGGTGACCAGGGCTGTGTGGGACAGCAGCCGTGGGCCAACAGAGCAGCTCCCTGATGCAGGGGCGGGAGCAGGAGCAGCTCCCCCATGCAGGGGCGGGAGCAGCTCCCCGATGCAGAGGCAGGAGCAGCAGCAGCATGCAGGGGCAGGAGCAGCAGCAGCTCCCCCATGCAGGGGTGGGAGCAGCTCCCTGATGCAGGGGCAGGAGCAGCTCCCCGATCCAGGAGTGGGAGCAGCTCCCCGATGCAGGGGCAGGAGCAGGAGCAGCTCCCCCATGCAGGAGCGGGAGCAGCTCCCTGATGCAGGGGCAGGAACAGCCCCTTTCTTTGCAGCTGGTTCCCTTCTCTGAAGCTCGGGATCCAGTTTCTGCACAAGATGTTTAGCGGGATCGAAACATCGCTGCTGTCCCGGTTTTGCTCTTCGGGAGCCTGTCTTTGTACCGTGCATCCGTGGAGTTCACTAGCACAAAAATGCCTTGGAGCGGGGCTGGAACCCCAGTGCAGGCTGCAAGTTTTCACTCTGTCCTTTGCAAAAAATAACAAGTAACAGCCATCTCAGAAGCAGCACCACGGCTGTTCCAGTTGCTCAGTGCTACTGATGTCAAAGTTCTCATCTTCCCCAAAGCCGTGGGGTGACTCCCGCTGCTGGACTCCGAATCAAAGCCACCCGGCGCCAGCCAAGCCCGTTTCTCTTCACGACCATCACTGCTGCTGAATGCAACGGCCGTGTACTGTGCTCCCCTCCTGCAGCACCTTTGGCATTACCCTTTGTCACCGATTTCATTTCATTAAGGTGTGTTTATTTATCTTGTTCATGCTCTATTTACTTCATAAACCAGATCACAATACGGGGAAGTAATTTTCAGGGCTCCTGGTGCATTGCAGTTCACGCTCCTCCTGCCCAGCTGGTGCTGCGGGGGAGCCTGGGGACAATTAGGGACCATTGGCAATTTTTGAGTGAGATCCTGAGAGGCGAGTGTGCACTCTGTGCTTCCTTATTGTTGGATCATCTCCACGTACTTCATTTGATATCACAACGTTTGCTTTCTCATGCATTGCTCGTTTCGCTTGTTATTTTTTAATTTTGAGGAAAGTAGACTATGGTTACCTGAGTATGTGACCCAATGTAATGCTGTGTTTAATGATTAAACTTAATTGCAAGTTTTCCGTGAGGTGTTTTGGAACACCGTGAGGAAATTAAAATGTCTCTATGTAAGCGCTATGTTCTTAGTAAGAATGAATCTTAGAATAGAAAAGGAAGAATTTGTAATTGTATCTATTTGAACTGTGTTTTAAAAGTAGTACGGGCAGAAAAATAATTTGTAATTAAAAATTGCTGAATTGGCACAAGTTGTAGCTGTTTTAAGGGAAACTGGCAGAAATCCAGATTTTAAAATGTGGTAAGAAATTATTTCTTTTCATCTCAGAATTGCAGAAAAAAAAAACCAAGAAAGTTACGTGAAATTAAATCACTGAGCATGGATATCAGCACATTTAAGGAATAAAAGAATGCAAGAGCTGTGATTGCTATTTGGGCTGCGATTCGGCGAGGCCCGCGGTGCAGCCGGGGCCGCGGTGCCGTGGTACGGCCGGGCCGGGCCGGGGGGGCTGCCTGACCGACCACCTGTCGAGTTTTATGTTTATGAAGTAGGTTTTTGGCCCCTGTGGCAGCAGAGCTGCGATGGGATCACAGCCCGTCCTGCGCCGTCGGCTCCTGCGGCGAGGTGGCTCCAGTCCATGGCCGTGCTCGCGTGGATGAGACGCGGTTTATGGTGCCAGTACCAAAAAGGTGGGGAAGGAAGGTCTGAATCCAATTAATCATTGATCTGGAAGAATGTAATAAGTACTATACCAGGGGGAGCGGGGTAGAGAGAAGCCGTGCCATGAGGCACTGCTGGGCTCTGCTGCTGATGCTTCTGTGGGTTCTAAATCCTTCCAAATTGACCCACTGGTAGTTATGTGCCCTAAAAAAAACAGCATTCTTAATGTGCATTAAGCAATATAACAAAGTAAACCTGATTTAGAAGAGGTTAGTTATTAATTTTTAAGTGTCTGCCCTTCATCCATTCAATAAAAATAAAAACTACAACTCGTAGTAATGTTGTGTCTGGAAATGTTTTGGTTGTAGTGTTAAATTCTGCTTTATTTCTCTTAATTATCGATGTGGTCCTGACTTGCAGATTAAGAGTTGGGGTGTGTTTATATACACATATGGGGACTAAAGTGAACATTAAATTGTACAAACACCTACATAAAGTAACACTTGGCATGGAGGGGTCAGGCTTTGGGTTGATCAGGCGCCTCTCCTTCCCCCAAGGCTGTTCTGTTCTCTCACCATGAGAACCTCACTTCAATCGATGCATTCCTGCTAAACGGTTTGGGTTTGAATAAAGGATGCTTTTTAATTCTGTCAGATTACAGGCACAATTCAGCCATAAATAAAAAACAAGTTTTCTTAAAATATTTTAACAGGACAAGAGAGCTCAGAAGGACAGCGGCTGGTCCTGGACAATGAGGTTGGTGTTTGTCTCCGTTAAGAGTTTTGAGACATTTACACTGGTTGTATATCTGCGATATGACAGTAAGTTAAGGCATGGTGAAGACCCAGCGGACAAGACTGAGGTGCTGTGTGCTCTGTCTTTGCTGTCTGTCCTTTCCTCGTCCCGTTTTCTCGGCTGCCTCCCAAGTACAGACGGACACGCAGACGCAGCCCCGCGGTGTTTTGTGTGTCCCCGTGGCCGCAGCCTGGTCTGGGTGGTGCGATACACCCCGCAGATCAAGAAGGTGCATGTACCAGGTCTAAGTCATCTCTGCGTCCGATTTTCATCTGCAAGAAGTCCTATAAATAGGAGTTGGAAAAACCACTTGTCAGGGAGGTTGTGTTGCCCTGGGGAACGTTTTGGTTTGGGCAGACAGCCCCGCTGCGGAGAGGGCAGCCGGAAACAATGGGGTTTGCAGGAGGGTGTGATTCTGCGTGGGGAAACAGGAGTGGAAAATCACCTGGGTTGGTTCCTTTTTAATGATGTTCCAATACAAACAGCGGAGTTTGGCCACAGGACGTGAATGCACAAGGAGGCGCAGCCACTGCTTGGCAAGGGCAGGAATTAAATCACGGAATGAGCTTAACTTGGGCATTTAATCGCAATGTTGACCCGGGTGCCAGGCAGTGAGGGACAAGACTTACAAAAGAGAAGTTCATATGGATTTTTTTCACCTTCAACCTACCTCTTCTTTCTAAAATGTTCAAAATGTGCCTTTGTTGAAAATCTAAACAAATGTTCCTGTGCAATCACGCCACGAAGGGGCCCGTGGGGCGGGCTCGGGGGAGGCCGGTGCCGTACTCAGATGGGGGTTTGCTTTTCCTTTCACCATTAGGACCCGACTTACTTTTGCCAGCATGTGGTTAAACGACTTTCCAGCGTGGATCTTGCGGAGCGTGGGGCCGGAGGGGTGCGTGCTGCCCGCGAGGGAAACCCGGAGCAGCTGCAGCGCAGCTGCAACCTCTGCCCTTCCCTCCAACCGCGGGGACCGCTTTGCACGGAACAGCATTGCAGAGAGTTGAGCCTCCTTGTGCGGTCTGCTCTGGTCGGTAACAACCTCCTGCTCGGTGAATCATTGCTGAAGAGGTCGCACGACCAGAGACAAAGGTTTTCATTGTTGCTGCTCGTGCCGCAGGAGCGCAGGCACTGCTGTCGTTCTGTCCACGTCCGTCCCTGTGCGGGCAAGCTGCAGCTGGGCCCCTTGGAGACGTTGTTTAGAAAATCAGAGGATGTCCTGTGAGCCGTGTTTACCCAGAGCTCGGACAGCGGGTAGGTCTGGCAGCACCCGCCTCTGCACCGTCCCCAGAGCTGACGGTCCCGGGGACACCTGGAGCCCTGGCCTTGGCAAGGCTGGTGGATGCTCCTGACTAAACACCGTGTTTAGATGCAAACTGCTGCCTCCTACTTTGGCTGCGCATTGCGATGGCCAAGCTGGTGGGGATGTGAATAATTTCTGCAAACCAAAAGACTAACAAAGAGCACACAAGGGCTGGGCAGCGCTGGGCTGGGGGAGGCTCCACGTGTGGGGCTGTGGGTCCCCAGGATCACGGAGGAGCAGGTTTCAGTATGTGTCAGATGCTGGTCCTGGGGTTGGTACATGTTACCCCTCCAAAGAAGCCATTGCAAAGCTTTTCCAGCTAGCAGAAGGGTGAGGTACAGGAGGGAGATGCTTTGCTGTGCTGGGCTGCGCCACGTGGGAGCTGGTGGCACAGCTGGAAGATACGTTGTTCAAATGACTGAAACTTCCAGGGCAGAAGGTGGGACATCACAGGACTGTTGCTCCCTCCCCAAATGGCCAACACCCCCATCCGTCCTCATATTCTCCCCCGGGAATGGCAACAGAGACTATGGAGGAGGCTGTCTCCACCTGGATGTATCTACCTTGGAGGTACCACATCTGCTGGCCCCCTCGCCCCTGCCTGCCCTGTCCCTCATGTGCTGCCTGACCCCAGGTTTTGGGGCAGTGCCCTGTACCAGGACCCTCTGCCCCAGTTCTCCTTGTCTCCCAGGGGGTCAGGATGGAGAACCCCTCAAGAAAGGGGGAGCAATGTCTCTGGTGCTGGTGAGACAAAGCTTGGAAACTGGCTTGAGGAAATGAGAGAAGTTTTTAAAAACATTTATTATTCTACATGTCCATTCTCTTAGAACTGGGAACTGAAGGGGATCCAAAGGCAGTGACAGTAGCTTGCCAGCTACCATGTCATTATGTCAGTGAGGGCTGGCGGCTGCGTGCGTTGCTGGAGCAGGATGGAGTCATGCTCTGTGTGCCTTGGGGACGCCATTTGCTGATCTATTATTGCAGGGAAGTGTAATGATCATCGGGTGGAAGAGACTTCACCGCTGTGTTTGCACAGAGGAAGCGCCTTGCTCGGAGCAGCCCTGCGCAGGCAGCCCGCGGTGTGCACCGGGGTCCCAGCCAGCGGGTTGGAGGTGCTGGAGGTTTGATCTGACACTTCTCCCCAGTCTCCTCCTGCAGAGATGTTGCTTTGGTTCCTTCTCCTCGGCCATGTCTCGGCCGTGCCCGTGTGCTGGGCAAGGTAGGTGGACGGTCCAGAGCTGCTGCAGGAGAAGTGCATCAGGGCAGGTTTGAGCTGCAAGCTCAGCCGCTGCTGGGCCAGCACAACCACACACGGCATGTCCTCCCGTCCCTCTGAGTGCTGTCACCTGCCCCCTCTGCCTCCCCTGGGCAACTCAGCAGCTTAACCGGCCACAGCACAGGAGGGAGGACCACGAGGGCTCCCCGGGCTCTGCTCCTCTGTCCCTGTGGCAGAGAAGCTGCTGGTGTCCTGATGCTGGAAAGCTGTGTGGCCCAGGGGGTGACAAAGGACAGGGGAGTCCAGAGTGTCTCAGGGAGATGGGTGTCACCTGGGAAACCCCAAAGCTGGCTTAGTGTGAGGTATTGGCAAGCAAGAGAATTGTGTCTGCTGAGGACAGCGGTGGCAGCTGCACTCCTGAGGCACTTGAGCTTTTTGCAGAGCTGGTACCAGCCTCTCCTCAAGGGCTGGTGTGAAGGACACCCAGGGTGGGACCATCTTCTGTCCCGGTCCCGCTCAGCGCAGGGGTGGGCATGTCCCTGTGTCCCCCTGCTGCCTGCAGGAAGGAAGGGGACGCTCAGTGCCCGGCCGGCAGCTCAGCTCAGCCAGCACTGGGGTGAGGACAGTCTCTACCTGGGCAGGTTGTCCTGGTGCTAGAGCTCAGCAGATGATCCACCAACCCGAGGGCTGCCATTTTCTGCAGCATCTGGCACCTGGAACGCCACGTATGGGCACTTCTTCACGTTGAGGCACACAAGTTTCTCAAGTGATGCTGAATTGACTATCTCAAAGCCAGTTGCTCCACCAAACGTACTGGGCTTCCAGTACTCTGGGGAGCAGATGGGGTTTCCGAGAAGCCCCTTCAGGGAAAACGGAGATCCGATCTCAACCATGCTTTCTCCAAAAATACCATTTGGTTGAGGTTTCTCAAGCAGCAAGCCCAGGTAGAACTCCAGAGCGTCGATGTCTCCATACAGCTCTTCCAGTTCTGCTGCCTTTTCTTCCTCTCCTGTACCAAGTGAACATCAGAGGGCTTTAGCAAGGGAATCGCCCCCCAGTAAGGACTGTCCTTGCTGTGGGTAACAGCACCAGCCCTGTCCCCCCGGTGTGAGGGTGACGATCTGGGCAGGAGCAGCTGCTCTGCTGGGACCAGTGCTGGGTGGCAGCTCCTGGTCTCATACCCCAGCTGAGGGTACAGACCGTCTGCGCTGCCCCAGCAAAGCCCCGAGAGCTCCCACAGCAGCACCGCAGCCCTACCTGTCAGCTCCTGGAAGGACTTGTAGGGCTTCATGCCAAACCTCTTCCGATACTCGTTGAACGGCTGGAGCCTCAGCTGCCGGGACTCCTTGATGACCCCAACGGCCACTTGCAAGACATTGGCATTGATGGTTTGTCCCCCACCAATCTGAAGAGTGAGAACACAAGGAGGAGCAAACGTAAGGCACAATGTGGCACCAGCATCCACTCCAGAGGAGCCACCGCATCAAAGCATCCAGGTCCTGGGCACAGTGTCATGGAGACCAGCACAACATCACAGCAGCGAGGGGGTGGGAATTACTGGTCATTGCGACAAAAAGCTGTAGAGCAGCTTGGGTGAAAGCTGATCCTGTTCCCCGGGTGGGTCAGGGAGAAGCCACAGATGGAGCCACAGATGGAGCCACTCGTGGGCGGAGGAGAGAGATTATGGGGGTTTGGGATCACAGGGGGAACCTGTGCACCCAAGCACCCGAAGAGCAGTGGGTCTGCACCTCAGCTTCGCTGCTTTGCAGGAGCCAAGAGGGTCACAGCTGTGGGTGTAACCACTTGGAAGAAAACATCCATGTGATGGCAGCAAAGAACAGCACCAGGCGAGCTGCTCCGTGCCCAGGCTGCTCCACAGCCCGTCTGTGCAGGAGATCCCAGCTCACCGCAGGCTCCTGGCGTCACCATGGTGTTTACTACAGAGCCGAGACCAGGTAAACGGGGCTGCCAAAGCCCAGCCTTGCTACGGTGCTTGTGAGGAGGACTTGTGGTGTGCCTGTCAGATGCTGCCCTGGTTAGAAGACTATATGTGATGTGTGACCCACTGCTGAAGGGGGATGTTTGTTACTGCAGTAATGGCACTGCCTTCAGGGTACCACCAGCATCCCTCCCCAGGTACCACCAGCATCCCCCCAAGGGTCCCACAGCCCTGGCACTGGCAAGGAGGGGAGAGCAGGACCTTACCCTTCCTGCAACCTGCTTGGAAAAGGACTCCACCAGCGCCTCCACACCGTAGTCCATGAGCATGGAGGTGTTGTAGAGGAACTGCTCATAGCTGTACTCTTGCCCCTGGATGATGAAGGAGTCGGGCATCAGCCCATGCCAGTGATAGAGCTGGTTGAACTCCACCGCGATGCGATTCCGGTACTGGAACTGTGTCCCAAACAGCAGCTCAGGGTCAAACTTGAGGCTGAGGAAGTACCCGCTGAGGTGCTGGACATAATCTTCAATGACAATCTTAATGGTCTCCCCTGGGCAGGAGGCGAGAGGAGCAGCCGTCAGCTCTGTACGCGAGTGCTGTTACCCACCTGCCGCGGCAGCGCATCCCAGCAGCCGCCGCCGGGCAGCTCCCTGACCACGGCCTTGTTGAGACGGTTGGGAATTTTTCAGTGAATTATTTTTTTCACCAGCAAAAGTCATTCTGCCAAAACCAAAATGGTTCTGGAGGAAGCCGACCTTGATTCGCTGCTTAGAGATAATGTGCTGACATGGCTTTTTTCTGGATTTTGGTCAAAAATGACTTTTCATGAGATTATGGTAAATTTGTAATAGAACATCAAAAAGAAATAATTCAAAATTATCAGAAAATTATTCAAAATTAATTTTTTTGATGAACCAAAGCAAATATTTTCTATACGGACGAAAGTCAACGATCTCCAGAAGACTGCCAGATAAAGTTGTCCAGCCTCTAAACCCAGCCTGGCCTCCACCCTCAAACAGAGACCAGCTACACCTTGGGGCCTGCCCGAGCGGTGGGACACGGGGCTCCTCACCAATGAGGACGAGACGCGCTGTCTGGAAGAGCTGCTCGTCGCCCCAGGTGGGATGCTCCCGTTTCAGGATGTCGCAGACACGGTTGTGCTCGCGCAGCCAGAGCGTTTGGTACATGGAGAGCCCGGGCAGCAGCCCGAACACCTCCTGCCCCATAGCCAGCTGCCGCTCCTTGGGGATGCCGGGCGGGTAGACCATGTGAACTGGAGCATCGGTGACCATTGGGGGGTACATCTCTCCATCCACCACCTTAGAGAGACAAGGACAGGATGGCAGAAAGGGAGGAGGGGAGAAAACCACCCTGTGATGGCGTACCCAGCTGGGACCTGCCGCCCTACGGGCACCGCGGCCGCTATCCTGCAGGTATTGAGCAGGATGGAAACACCTCCCTCACACAGCCCTGGCTGCGGGTACCTGCTGCCAACCAGAGCAGCCTCACCCTGAAGCTCTTCCCTTCAGCCAGCAGCTGCTGCGGGGACCCTGGTGCACTCCCCATGGGGCACCAGCCCTGGGGTCTCCTACAGCGCTGGGGTCTCCTGATGCTCCCAGGAGTCGCTGGCCTGGCAGCTGCCAGAGGGATGTGGCCTTCAAACAGCCCTGGATCACAGGGCTGAGACTGGTTGTGCCGCGTGGTACCTGGAATTTCAGCTTCCCATCTCTGAAGAGTCGCAGCTGGTGCTGCCGCTGCAGGTTGTCCCCATACAAGTGCCCAAGGTCCACCTGCCAGGAGAGCACGGAGTCAAAGCTGCTCTGAAAGGCCCTGTGCACCCCAGTCCCCCTCCTTGCTCCCCACGTGCTCCACACCACCCTCTCCAGTGCCCTCACCCCATGCCCCAGCGCCTTGGTGAAGCCACGTCCCATCTTCCCAGACGTCTTGAAGAACTGGTGGGTGAAATGCTGGGCGAAGAAGGCGAACATCAGATTGGTGCCTCGGGGATCAGCTTCAAACTTCTGCCGCAGCAGGAACCTCTCCGCCAGGAGCTGGGGGTCGGGGAGCTGCTGCTTCCCTGCGAAGGACGGGGACTGAGGGCAGCGGTAGCGGGTACCGGTACCACGGGCTGTCGGCGAGCGCTGCCGGGTCTGCTGCAGCACCAGGCACAGACTCGTCTGCACAGACACCGCACAGCGCTCCTGCACAGGCTACAACATCCCCAGCAGCTCAACCAGAGCCACCCCAGCAGTGCTGCAGATGCCATCAGGCTTGTCCTGCCTGCGGGATGGTGGCACCGCACGGCACTGCCGGCAGCAGCTTGTGGATTATCCACAGCCACGAAAGCTTCAGCATGAGCAGATAGGAAACATGGGTGCTGCACGAGGTACGGACCCAGGGTGCTGCTGCGGCGACTCAGCCCCACGACTGGCACCGCGTGAGACCCCCTGTGCCAGCCACGAACCTTTAGTCCCCATGGGCGTGGGGCAGCCGTCCGGCACGGGCGGGAGGATGCGGGTGTAATAGCTGACGTTGGCGTAGGCCTCCCAGCTGATGTAGCCATAGTCAGAGTTGAAAGTGGGGGGGCTGGGGATGAGATTGGCACGAACTGAAAGGAGAGAGAAGGTCAGCACCACGGGCCCTGGGGCAGCACCCCATGAGCTCTGCCCCCAGCCCCTATCTACCCACTCAGTGCTGCCAGACGCCCTCCCCGACACCCCGAAAACCAGAAAGGTCCCAGCGGCAGTGGCGCACAGGCATCCTGGGCTGTGCTCTGAGCCTTTTAAAGGCTGCAGCTCCCTGCAGAAGAAGAGAGTTCGCACTGGTGTACTAAGTGGATTCTTGGATGATGAACGAGATGACAACCACACAGAAACAGCAAAATCAACAGCCAAAGCCTTGTGAATGTGTCGCTGCAGCTCCAAGGGCTGGAACCTAAATATTTATGCAAAGTGCAGAATGTGGGAACATGAGTTACAAGGGCCAGCTCCACATTTTCCCAGGCTGTGTTCCGTGCCACTGTTTAAAGAGCACTTTGGGCCCAGAGAGCACAGCGTGCCGAGCGTCACTCCTGTCTCCCAGCTGGCTGCTAGTCCGGTGTGCGGCCGGGGACACACGGCCAGGGACACACGGCCAGGGACACACGGCTGGGGACACACAGGCAGCCCAGCGTGACGACCCCCTGTGCTCCGCTGCTGCCTGGCCCAGCAGGACGATGGGGTGACAGGATGACAACCATTCTGGGTGTCCCACTGTGGTGCCTCAAGCCCAGTGCCCGTGGTAGCTTCTCAGCATCACTGCAGCAGTGCCACCCCCACCTGCACCTCTGTTGGTGCCCGGGAATCCCCAAGTCCTGCTGCACCCCGAGACCCGCTTCAGCCCCTCACCTGTGAGCACGAGCCTCATGAGCGTGTCCCTGATGAAGGTGCTGTTGATAATGTCCCAAAGCCCCGTGAAGTGGGTCAGGATGAAGTGGAAGAAGGCAGGACTGGGCTTCAGCAGGTCACGGAGGCGCGTCCAGAACTCGGCTAGGAGGAGGCAGACCAGGCAAACCGCTTGCCCCACTAATGAAGCTCATTAACAGCGCCAGCCCACCCTCACTGTCACTGCCGGTGAGAGCACGTGCTGTGGGCACAGTGCTGCCCCAGGACCCACAGCTGCCAGGGGTCCGGTGGGACAGAGGGACTTACGGGAGGTGCAGTTGGCCCCAAAGTATCCCGTCCGCGTGCAGTCACACTCATATCCTGCCAGGCCGACCCTCACGCACACCCCTTGGTGCTGGCAGGGGTAATAGCAACAAGGATCCACTGTGGGGAGAGAGAGATGTCACCATCCATCACAGTGTCACTGTGCCCAGGGGCTCCCTGCTCCCCATGGGATGATGCTGCCCCAAACACAGCTGAGACAGATGCAGCTCAGTTGGAAGCACTGTGGTGTGTCCCCCTAAGATGTGATGCTTTGTTGCCAGCTGCTTCTATGAGCCTGTCACCAAGTCTGGTGTCACCGACGTGCTGCGGGGAGATGGCAGAAAGGCTCTGCAGGAGCCAAGCGCTGCCCTGGCCATCGCAATCCCAGACCTGCTCAGCTTTTCTTTAACCTCCCTGGTGAGGTGTTTCGGGCAGGACCATCACTTCGGCACTGTACCTGCTTCCTTGTGGAAGTCAGCCTGTCTGAAACACCCAGGATTGCCAAAGGAATCATCTGTACCCCACAGCCAAGCACCAACGGGTGCTGCAGCCCCAGCCCCAGCATGGGCTGGTGCTGCCAGGGCCATGTCCTGCCCAGTGCCCCATGTCACCGCAGGGCCATCTCACAGTGGCCTCCTACACAGCCAGGGCTGTAGCCTCATGTACAGGGGCCGCTGTGCCCCCAGAGCCCCAGCGCGGGATAAAGTCATGCAAACACAGCACCGCTGTTAATAATAATGGCAATTGTCAGGGCTGAAGTTTGCTTTGGCAAGCAGCTCCTCCGCCCTGGCCGCCCTGAGCAGATGAAAAGGCCCGATGGCTGGGCTCGCTCCCTCTGCTCCCGCCTGGCCCCTTCCTCCTGGCCCCTTCCTCCTGGCCCCTTCCTCCGCTGCCTTGTGCCCCAGCCTGCAGGCGAGAGATAAGGGCCCCTTCCCAGCAGCGGGATCCTGAGGGACAGACGAGACAGGAGCAGCTGCCACCAGCCTGGGTCAGCCCCCATGGACCCAGGATGGGGCCTTTGTGGCAGGAGAATAAAAGTTGAGCTGGAGCTCAACCAGCTGAGGGTTTCAGCAGGACAAGCGGTTACCAGCTCTGCTGGGACGCACACTGCTTGGGGACAATGGTGCCACCAGCACACAGTGCTTGGCCATGGGGACAGGGATAGACAACACGCCTTGAGCAGCAGAAGGGACCAAGAGCTGTCCCCAGTGTCACAGCTGATGAAGGAAGGTTTCCTGAGTCCATTGGCCCGTCCGTGTGGTCGATGAGCTCACCAGGCCCCTGCCAGACCCCGTTCAAATTCTGCTGGAATTTAGGAAGAGGTTCCAATGCTGGGGTGGAGGGACAGGCATGTAGAATAGAAACCACATTTTTTCCATAGGAAATTACAGCTAAAAATTAACGTATTTGAAACATAGAGCTAATTTTGCAAAGTGGCTCAGTCCCCCAGCTGGCTGCCCGCTGTGACCCTAAATCCCTCGCGTCATTGGGGCTGGCTTGCAAAGACATGTTCAGCTCCCAGCCCTTCCATCAGACTCCCTTTCATCTCACATGAAATGCATCCAGACGGAAGGCAGCAGGCAGGTTCTTATTTATCTCAGACAAATTAAGGTCAGACCACCCATTCAGATTTTTGCAAGATGGGAACTTTTGCAAGGGGGCCTGTGTTGCAGTGCAGCTGTAGCATCCTTCAGGCTGTTCCTGGACCGGTAGCTCTGTGTTTGACTCTGCTGCAAACCTAAAGCTTTGACAGCCCTGTGCCATGCCCAGTGCAACAGGGGGTTGTGGGGCTGCCGCAGGTGCTGCAGCCCTGGGGTCAGAAGGATGCTCCGTGCCACTGGCTCTGGCACGGCAGGTCGTGTCCTGCCCCGTCTCTCCAGCTGATGCGGAGGGTCATGGTGAGTTCACTTTGCCGGGGCTGTCCCGGCGCAGGGCTCACAGTGGTGTCAGTGCCGCGGGGTCCCGGAGGTGGGGCAGGAGCAGCATGTTCCAGCCAAACGGGTGGGAGGGGGACAGAACGTGTCCTGGCCTGCAATAGCAGCTCCCTTGCATCCTTTCGGAGCCTCCCTCCTGCGGTGGCTCTGAGCCGCTCCCCGGCCAGGAATCCTGCGCCGGCCCTGCCAGGATGGCTTGAGGTGCAGGGAAAGCTGCTGTGAGCCTCTGTGCTGGAGCACGGCCCCTCCGTGATGGCAGGACTGGTGAACACGCTCCATCACCACTGAAAAATGCCAGATTTCAGGGACAACATCCGCTCTGCGAGCCGCAGCCAAAGCAACCTGGCATGAATCATGGCCAGGCTGGGACTGGCCTCGCTTGATGGGACATGGCTCCATGGCTGCAAGCTTTGAAGATTATGAAAGCTTCATGCACTTGTTTTTCTGATTCAAGGAGGTTTTCTCGGGCCCACGAGTGGTTCACAGAACATGCAGCACAGCCAGATTGTCATCTGCAACTACTTCTGGCGGCACCGTGAGCAAGAGTCGTGTGCCAGGGCTGCAGCTGCACACCACATGGGGCTGGGCCATTCTCCCCCTGCACCCATGGCCAAACTGTGCCCCATGGCCAGGCTGGGCCCCACAGCCGGGCTATGGGCTGACCTGCCCATGGAGCTCAGGCAGATGGTGATGTCTGGGTGCTGCCTCATGTCCTGTTTGCCAGTGGGTGAAACAGCGTGGGCTGTGGAATGGCTGTGGAAAGGACGGTCAGGTTTATTTTTCAAGAACACTTGTAGAAAACTACACCCCTGAAGGCAATCCAGCAGCCAAGGGCAATATCTGCCGGGGAAAACAGGGAAACACCATGGGACCAGCTTGGCTCCACTCACAGCCAGAGGAAAAGTCTACAGAGAGCAGACATCGTGGCTCAGAGCCAAGGTGCAGCCAGCAAGCAAAGTAGAAGGGCTGTAAGCAGCAAACACCAAGTGAGCTCACAAACACCAGCTTCAGCCCAACATCCTGTTATTTGGTCTTCGAGAGCAGATTCAAGGGCCTGATTAGTGCTGTGGTCCTTCTGGTGTGGCACAGGGATGGAGCAGGAGCCCGGCTGTACTGCTGACAGCGCCGCAGGGCATGGTGCAGCTCCCCTAATTCCTCAATCAGATATCTGCTTCCCTAATCAAGGCTTGGAAGAGAGCTGTCCTTTCATGTAGATCCCAGGTATCTTTTTTTTTTCCCTTCAGGTAGTAAAATTTGCTTTGATCCTGGCATGCCCCAGTCAGCTCCAGGAGCTGGTAACAGCTGCGCCATCCCAGCATGTGTCTGTCCCAGCTGCTTTGGGCATGTGGGTCCCCAGTGGGTCCCCAGGCCCTGCCCTGTGCCCAGCAGGACACACAGATGCTGCTCCCTGTCCTCAGCCCCCAGGAAGAGCTCCTCAGGGAGGTGAGACCCATGTTGGGAGAAGGCCAAGCTGGAGGAGGGACTGGACAGAAGCTGTCCCTTGCTCGTCCCCACCCGCGCTGCCTGCTCAGCCCCGTGCACCCACCCTGTGCACAGTTTGGGAGCTCTTGGGTTTGGACACATCAGTTCCCACCACAGTGGGTAAACCTGGGCAGGCTGCTGGAGACAGAGTCACCATCAGCACCATTCGCACTGCAGGCAGCCGGAGTCCTGCTGAGGGATATGGCCCACATGCTGTTGGTTTTGCTGAGCGTGTCACTTTAGTGAGGAACTGTAAAACCTGAAAAGTGCTATGACCTTAATGCTGGGATGGCATTTTTTCTGCAGGGAGGAAGGTCATTTCTCGGAAGAGGGACTGGAGTCAATGCTCCATCAGGACCTGGAGAAAACTGCACTGTATGGGCTGGAGATGGAGCTGATGGGATTCCACACATGGTTTTATTTCACAACACGCTCTGTGGATGCCTGCCATAAGCAGCGTTACTCCTCGACATCCCCAATGCACAAGCAGCCCAAGCCCATTGCAGCTGTGCTGGTGCATGGTGAACTGCTGGAGCACATGGGCACAGGAATGAAACAATGACTTAGGACACTGATGCTGTCTCTGCTGCCCCCAGCCTCCATCCTTACCCCCAAACTGCAGTTTCACCTGCTATATGTTTGGGAAGAGCAAGGAAGGGCCCCGACATTCATGGATACTATTCCCCTTTCTTCTAAGAATCCCTGTCCCAGCTGGGATGCTATGGGGAGCAGCCAGGTGCTGCTCCTCAGCGCGGTGGCTGCGAACCTGTCCTGCCCCGGGCCTCTGCGGGGTGGCGGTGGGCTTGGCGGGAACCCAGCCCTGTCGTGCAGCCACACTTGGGCCAGCGACAGCTCCTCCAGCCCTTGCGTGTGGTCTCAGCGTGGCCGCAGCAGGAGGCAAAGGGGAAGTTTGTTTTTCATGGGTGATGTTACTCTCCAGTCTGGCATGACCAGCCAAACCCTGCAGCTCCAGCTGCTGCGGAGACTCTGCCCCAGGCGGTGACCTCGGGGCTCCCGGCCACCGGTGCCACAGCTCCTGCTGGCTGCCCGGCTGCCCCTGCCTGCCCTGCCTGTCCTGCCCCGTCTGCACTGTCCTCTGCTCTGGGGCCCCAGGGCCGGGTCTCGCAGCGGCGGGGCGAGGACCAGCCCGGGGCGATGGGCGCGATCCCGGGCGAGGACCAGCCCGGGGCGATGGGCGCGATCCCGACCCCGGGGACCCGGCGGAGCGCGGGCCCGGCCCGCAGGGCTGGGCAGGGGCTTGGGTCGGACACCCCGACCTCCCCCGGCGCCGTCCTGGACCAGGTTCCCCTGCATCCCCCAGTACCGAATCCCCCGGCGCCGGGTCTCCCTTCGTTCTCACCGTCCCCCTGGTGCCGGGACCCCCTCGCTCCCCGGGTCCCCCGCGGTACCGGATACCCCAGTGCAGGTTGTGGCCGCTCCCCTCGATACCGGATCCCCCGGAGCGGGGTCCCTCCCCGCTCACCGAGGCCCCTCGATGCCAGATTCCCCGGGTGTGAGATGTCGCGTCGCTCCCCGGTACCCGTTCTCCGGTCTCCCTCCCTCCCTCCCAGTGCCGGCCCCCGCCCCGCGTACCGGAGCCGTCGGTGGCGGCGGTCCCGGCGGCGCAGAGCAGCACGGCGTGGGCGAGGAGCAGCCGCAGCCCGGCCCGGCGCAGCCCCGCAGCCAGGGGGACACGGGCCCGACACCCACCACCCATGGTGAGAGGCAGTTCGGCCGTGTCCCGTCGCCGCTCCCGGCCCGGCCCCGCCGCCCCCGCCCTCGCCGCGCCTCCTCCCGCCCCCGACGGGACGGGGCCGCCTCCGACAGCCCGGCCCGCCGGGAGGGGCTGCCCCGGCCCGCGCACCCTTCCTTGGGGTCCCCGTGACCACCCGTACACCCCCAGTCGTGCCCTGTGCCCCGTGTCCCTCAACATCCCCACTCTCTGGCCCCCAGGTCTCCCTAGTCCCCACATCTCCAGCATCCCTCTGCCCACTCCCTGGTGCCCACATCCCTCTGCACTCCCATGCCCACCCCCTGAGCCACAAGCCCCCTGCCTGGGTCCCCATGCCTTGGGACACCGTGTGACAGTTCAGGCAGCAGCAGGGCCATGGGCTGTGGGCCCAGCCCAGTTCCCTCCAACGTGTTGCAGGAGGCTGCCCCAGCAGCGCTGCCCAGCTGGCACCAGTAGCCAGGCTGTCCGCAGCCGCCAACAACCAGAAAAGCTGAGTTTATCAGTGAAACCATCGCTGAGTGTTTCCTGCCTGGCTGCCTTGTCCCCCGGTGCCAGCTTGCTGCCAGCAGGGACAGGATCAGGCCAGCCCATGCATGCATCGGCCACCCCACAGGGGAGTGCATTGGGTTGGGAGAGCTCTGCATGTGACTGGGGTGGGCGAGAGCGCGGTGGGCTGCAGCTCTGGCTGGGACAGCCTCACAAGATGGCTCTGAGCCTGGTAGCACCCAGAGCCCAGGAGCTGTGGCTCCTCTCCCTATCCTGTGCCGCTCTGCGGTAGCAGCAGAGACCCTGGCACAGGCCTGCGAGGGTTTCAAGATTATCTGGAGTTTTGCAGAGCAGCAGGAAGCCCCGGCAGAGCTGGGGGGTGCGCGGTTCCTGTGCTTTGCACAGAAAGCGGCTGTGCAGTGGGGACAGGGGCTCATGCTGCGTGGCTTTCCTGGGTTTCAGCAGCAGGGAGGGAGTGTCCACACAGGGCCAGCGACTTTTGCAGGTGTCCAGAAAGGAACAAGGGCCTCAGGTCCAGCTTTAGTGGGAAAATGCATCAGCTGGAACATGAAGATGAGCTCAGCAGGCCCTTGATGTGCTCTCACAGGGTGGGGACACTGGCTGCCTCCCAGTGATGAATATGCACTGGAAACGAGGGGCAGGTTCTGCTGTATGTCTGCAGTTGATATGGTCAGTGTGTGCTGGGCCCAGAGCTGCTCTTGCCTGCTGAGCCCCTGCCTGTGGGCAGCGCCGTCCCTCCGGGCACTGCACACCCGGCACTTGCCCTGTCCTCTGGCCCCTGAGACAAAGAGCGGCTGATCCATGGGGATGGGCACCAGATATAAAGCCATGGTAGGCTGCTGGTTCAGCATAGGCGGATGGGTTTCTGCAGGGTGTTGGGATGGTTTCAGCATGAGCATGGGGAGATGGTGTCAAACACTCACCCAGGTGCTGCCCCGTTCCCCTGCCCCACGCCTGTGCCCTGTGGGGCTGCAGCAGTGGGGCAATGTCAGGTCTCCCCTCCCACCACCACCACCGGCACCATGGTGTTGTAGCCCCACAGGGAGCAAAGCACTTCACCCTGTAGCTGTGCACCTTTCGCTTCCCTTCAGCACCTCCAGACCCAGCTCCGACCTTTCACCCTCCCTGTTCACACCTATCACCTGGTGCTGTTGTCTGCAGCATTGGGACCTGGCAAAATGCAAACTCCCTTGTCTCCCCTGCTCAGCCTGGCAGCCCTTGAGGATGTCCCATCTCTGAGACTGCTCCTGTGCTCTCAGCCCCCTCTCTTCCCCCTTGTCAGGTTTTAATAATTGTTCAGTTGCACAATACAGGAAATTATTGCAACAGCCCCAAGGCCAACTGTCTCGCCAGGGCTACCGGGGGGCTGGCACTGAGGCAGACGGAGCATGTTCTGGCACCCAAGGGTCATCCCCACCTCCTCCTGTGTGATGCCAGGGCCTCACTGTGCCTTCTGCCATCCTCTCATCCAGTTCCTCTTGTCCAGCCCTGCGTTGGTCTCACACTACTCTTCTGCTTTTCACAGCAGTGGCCATGGGCTGCGGCTTCAGCCCTTTTCCTCCAGTGGCATCCCTCTTCCTTCCAGAGACATCGCTGGAGTTTTGCTTCCCTTTTCTCCCTGCTCCACCTTCAGCTGTCTCAGGGCTGTTGGTGCTGCCCTTGGTGATGCGCCGGCACTGGACCTTGGTCTCTGCTGGGAGACGTCCACTGAGCATGGTGGATGCAGGAACCAGCACGGCAGTCTTGCTCCAATGTAAAATAGGACGGAGAAGGTGTTTTTGGAGGTGCACTGCAGCTGTGCTCGGGTGCACCCAAGTCCCTCCATCGGTGCAGCAGCTCTGCCCATGTGTTGCAAGGCCCGAGACGCCGCTGGGAGGTCACCCCCGGACAGGGGACAGCGAGGCTGTGGGAGCCGGAGCCGCCGGCCGCGTCCTCCCATAGGGAGGCAGCAAAACACCGTCTATGGCAGCGCAGGCTGCGGGGGCTGCGGCAACACCGGGCGGCACGAAGCAGCACTGTGCCTCCGGCCGCCCCGCAGCTCTTCTCTGCCCCCGGGACCCCCTTCCCCGGCTGTAGGCTGGTATCGCCTCCGTGAGCCGCAAAGCCACGGGGCAGGACAGCGGGACCGAGAGCCTTCAGCAGGTGGGCATCCAAAACTCTTTTCCCTCATCTTCCTAGGTGTGCTGAAGCTGTGGGGACACCCTGTGCTGGGGCTTCACAGCCGTGGGGCAGGGGCAAGGTGGCAGCTTGGGGAGCCCCCCACAGGCAGCAAAAGAGCCCAAGCCCCAGTCTAGGAGCAGAGGCACCCCCTCTGCCCCCCAGTCCTGTGGTCCAGGGGCAGCTGTGGCCCATGCATGCATGGCCCACGGAGCATCACCTGGCCTGACCCATCCTTGTGCATCCCTGAGAGGCTCCTTGGGTGGGACAGGACTCAGCGGGTGGACACCTGACCGTGGGCTGCACCAAAAACAGAGAAGCCAAAACCCTCTGTTTTTCTACCTTAATGTTAAGAGGTGACTGGTGACAAGTCCCCCTTGGGGAAGGTCCCCAACAGCCACAGGAATTTCAAACCAGCACAACAGCACAGCAGATACTGGTGGCTGGAGACCCCTCATGGGGCATCGGTGTGGTCTGGTCCACCCCGCTTGGGCTCGGGGGGGCTGCAGGGGCACAGGGCTGAGTGGGGCAGCAGCAGGGCAGCCTGGGGAGCAAAACTGTCCCCAAAAGCCAAACAGACCTGGCAGCCCCTTCCCCAGCTCCATCGGCCATGGCAGCAGAGGACCCAGCATTTCCTCTGTCATGGGGAGCTGACAGACGCTGTTTGGGGGGCTACAAATCAGAGCTGAAAACCCAGGGCTGGACAGGCTGTCTGGGAACTCGTAACCTGAGCCCCAGGAAAGGAGGACTCAGGAAAGCGCTTTCAGCAATCATATTCATCATCTTCAGCTCAGACTCATTAGGCTCACGGAGCCCAGCCCCGCCACTGCCAACGCCTCCCGCACGCAGATAGAGCCGCCGGCTCAGACAAATAAATGCTTCCAGCTTCCCGGTGGATGCGACAGGTCAGGGAGCATCTGATGCCAATTACCCGCGGTGTAGGGTTCCCTGGTGCGCGCAGCGAGGCGGCTGCCGTGCTCTGGCACTCCTGCCCAGGTCTACCCTGGTCACAGGGGTACTCGGCCACCTGCACAGCCCCTCCAATTTGGGGTGGCCCCATACATCACCCTCTGCTGCTCCTTGTGCCAGGAGCCTGGGGGGCAGCCAAGGGGAAAGAGTTTTAGTCTGCCCTTGCAGAGGAAAGAGCAGCCCTGTGCCACCCACGTTTTCTCCATCGTAGGGTCGGGGATCAGTGCAGAGATTGCCCATCTGAGCATTTCAGGGGATGCTTGGTGGCCACCTCTCCGTGTGGCTGTCCCCACCATGGCTGGCTGTACACAGCATTGGGCACTGGCGTGTCACTGTTGGGGTTTAACTTCCACGGGTTGTTTCCTTCCAGGCTGTTCCTGTCACCCGTGCTCACAGCAGCTGCCCCGGCTTGCACAAAGTGTTTGGAAATGTCCTGGCCAAGGGTCCCACAGAGCAGCCACTTCACCAGGCGTTAGGAAGCACATCAGGGCTGCTCATCATTGTGTGACACTGTGTGGGTGCCACTGCCCAGGGACATCCCTGGGGTGGCACATCCCCATTTAGAGGTCTGAGTGGAGAGAAGCTCTGGGATTCCCATCAGGTTCGGGTCCAAAATTACAACAGACCATAGAGACCCACAAACAGGGCTGGGAAGGGACTGCAGGGTCTGGGAACCCTCCCCAGCGGTGGCAGCAGCTGGCACAGCCAGGCAGCTTTGCCGTGAGCTGCAGGGAAGTGGGCGCAGGCGGCTCCGCTCACCTGGCAGCTCTTTGGGGCAGCTGCACGTTCCCACTTCTCCAGGCTCAGCCTGGCCTGGATGTCCTTAATTGCCCAAAGGTCAGCGTCCCGGAGCCCGGGGCCACGTGTCAGAGGGACCCCGGGCAGGAACCTGACACAGACACGAGTCATTCGGGATCAATGTTGGGGGCCAGGAAATTGCAATGGACACCAACCTAAATACACCGGGTGTCCCCCCAGGTAATCAGGGGCCGGGCCAGATTCCGGCTGACAGCTAAAATGCCTTAATTCCTCGTCCGCTGCGGTTCGAGGGGGTCTCGTGTGCTGTGGGCTTCTCCCAAACGGTCTGTGAGCTGGAGATTTGTCTGTAATTGGAGGCACGTCGCATTCCCCTGAAAGTAGCCAGGTCCCGCTGGAGGGGGGCTGCGGGAAGGCAGCAATTTCCCTTATGGAATTATTTACCTGATTAGAGAGTTTATTTTATCAAAATTGCTTCAGAATGGGGCTGCTTGGTGTGTCCAGCACGGGGAGCTCCCTGGTGGGGCTGGCAGCCTAGAGACAGGTAATTTGTGTGGCTAATGGGACTAATCCACCAGGCAATTACACCAATAGATTTCACGGCTGCGAAGTGCTCTGTTCCCATTAATTAAAAATCTGTTAAGAAGATTAGCACATAAAGGTATCAAAAGAAACCCGAGAGTTTCTTTCCTCACTGGCCCCCAAAGGTGAGTGTGGGAGTGCTGGATTGCTCGCATTAGCACAGAAATTATTCTTTTAGAGGTAAAGGCTTCACATCCAAAGTAACTGCTGACAGTTTTCCCCAACTTCCCCACCAAGAGGTCCTTTAGGTTTAATTATAGTTAGTTGAAATTAGCCCTGATTGTTCGCATGGAGTGTTAGTTTAAATATACTTTGACCGCGTGGTTCCCCGTGCCCTGGCTGTACGGTGCGAGGAACAGCCCACAGGTGCCCCCGCCACCGGGGGATGCTCAGAGCCACCCCAGGGGTGACGCAGGGCCCAGGAGGGTCGAACTTGGCATCCCCCGGTTGAGATGGCCACAGCAGAGCTGGGGATGGCGGTACCGGCCACCGGCAGGGGCTCAGCCACCAAACCCTCTGCCGCTCCCGGCCTTTGTCCACAGCCAGACACTAAGCAAAGCAACAGCAGATTCCCCGGCAGCTGAAGGTGCCATTTTTACGGCTGGGCTGGAAAAGGAAGTATTTTTTGATCTCTTAAAAATCCCGAATATTATCTGACAGTTTATCTTGTTTCTCCGCATCCGTGTCTTTGCAGCAACGCCAGCTCATTTACATGTGTATTGCGCCTGCCTCCACGGGTGCTGAGGTCAATTGAAACTCAAGAAAAGAGGAGAAATTTATGCAAAACTGTTGATTGCATTTGTATGTAATGAAATCATCCAATATTCATCTGACTATAGACTCTAATCTGAAAGGAGAAGTGAAGGACATAAGAGTCACTGGAAAGCAATAATGAGCTTCTGTAGTGATTAAAAAAGCTCTTGAGCTTTCTGAAAATCCAGCCAGAAATCGTGTCTAATCAACACGGAATATAGGAGGCAGAGATTACATTGATACATTTTGCAAAGCTCACTGTTGAAAATGTATGCGAGCTGTAAACTCTGACATGCCATCCATGGTCTGTTTTATACAAATCCGGGCGGCACACAATCAGCGCCCGGGCTCGTCCCTGGCACAAAGCAATCTCGGTGTCTCTGCTCGATGACTCACAAGGAGCGCAATCACATCTATTTTGAAGAGCAATGTTGGTTTTTAACTATGTCGAGAGCTTCCAGCTTCCTCAGAGTTTTTCCTTCCTTTCTCCTCTGCGTTCCCCGGTGGCCGTGGGGCTCAGCTGGGGGGCAGCGCCTGCCCCAGCCCCTGCCCCGACCCCTTGGTGCGGCTGCCCCAGGTCAGTGTCTCAGAGCAAACCGGATTGTCCCGGCAGAGCCGAGCGTGTCCGCGTCCGTCCAGGCGCCCCGGGAGGGTGCGGGTCTCTGCCCGGGATGTGATGAGCAGGGATGTGCATGGGGGCACCAGGTTTTCCAGGAGCGTGACCCCCCTTAGGGACCACCGACCCCCCAGGACTTTGCAGCACCCACCAGGTGGGAACCTGATGGGGCCCCAAATCCACGTGTGGGGTTGGGAGAGGGTGCGGGACCCAGGGCACAGCTCAAAGGGTCCAGCCACAGCCCCCCTCACCCCCTGCCCTGCATCACCAAGTAGCATTTGCTACCGAGGCCAAACCACTTGGTGGCCAAAGCAGCATCACTGAGACCACATCCACGTTAGATCCAGTGCAACCATTTTCTGGCCCACAATCCCCTTCCCTCCTGGTTATTTGGCACAGCTGGAGCTCCTTCACCACCCGCCAGCAGCATCAGCTGCAGCTCCTGATCAGCTCTGGGTGCTGGTGCCAAGGGAGAGGTTCCTGCTGGTGGAACATTTTGACCTGGCATGTCTTGTGCTGCAGCTCCTGCTGAGGAACACTAGAACAGCTGATGATTTGAGCAGCAGAAAGGAAAGTGGGTCCCATCTGGAGCCTTCCCTGTGTGCCAGCTGGTCACAGTCAGCATGGTGAGTTTCTGTCCTCTCTTCTCCTGGGTGTTTGCAGGTGCCTGTGTGGTGGCTGTGGCAGGTGGAGGTGGCCCCGTGGACCATCCTTGTGCCATGCATCCAACTGTGTGTGGTGGGTGCTGCCACAGTGTGAGGGTGCAGGGAAAGGGACCCCCCAGACCCTTCCCTGCCACGTGGCCATCAGCTGCGGTTGCTTGGAGAACGCATCTCTGCCTTTCTTCAGATTTAAAATCTATTTTTGCACCTGCTTTGTCTCCCAAAGGCACAGGGCAGGGCTGCGTTAGGGACAGGCAGTGGTGTGGTTGTAGTAGTAGATTTTAATTCACGCAAGATGCTACAGGGTACGGACCAGCGGTGCTTGAGGGATTCCTCTGCTCCCCTAGCCCACCCCTCCACTGTCCCGTTGCCTCCAGGACTTGGAGAATGGGAAGAGGCCAGTGAAGCCCCGTGGGCAGTGCCAGCCCTGCCTGAGCCTGAGCTCAAGCCCAATCCTAAACCCAAGCTTGCAGCAGCTTCTCCACCTGCCCTGGCCCAGAGAAACCCCCAGCTCAGCCGCTCCCGGGCAGGTACCAGGGAAACCCTTCCAGCCCAGGCTGTTGCTGGGATGCCGAGGCTGCAACAACAGCAAAAAAAGCCTAGTTGATAAATGTCAAAAGAAATGCCGTAATCAGCTGAAAGCAATTTACTGAGCCATGTAACTGCCCTGGGCTCGCCATTTTCCTTTATTCATTTATCATGGCAAGCGCTTTGGCCAAAATACACAAAGCAGAGAAATTGTTGACATGTGGGGCCCTAGCAGAGCAAATCCTTCATCCTTCTCCCCCTCCCCACTGCACACAAACTAACTTTTTGGGAGTTGTTTATTTAAGGACTGCAGAGCACTCGGTGCTCTCTGAACGCAGATGCTGGTGCGGGGCTGCGGTGCTGGTCACCACCTTCCCTCTGGCCATGGCCCGGGAGGCGCCGGGAAGTACCTGCTGGTGGTGGAGCTGAGCTGTGCGATGTGCTCGGGACCCCGTTCTGCTTCTACCTCCTCCACCCCCTAAAATGTGGTACCAGTAGCTTGCACAGGCCTTCTGTTGCTGGTCAGGGAGGGCAGATGCTGGGTTTGGAAAGTTCCTGTGTTGGCTTTTGGTCTTGGTTCACGCTAAAACAGCCATGCTGACAGCACAGGTTTCAGTTCTCTATCCCAGGGAAGCATGGAGCCTGTCTGCCCTGCCCGCCGGCACCGGTTGGTGCTGAGCTCCCTGGGTCCTTCCCGCTGGCCAGGCTGCTGGCAGCTCTGCTGGCCATGGGCTCCTCGGGGACACAGGAACCCGAGGGGACGCGCCAACCGGGAACGGGCTGTCCCAAGGCTGCTCCTCCATATCTGACTTTATTTTAAGCAAAAATAAACGCCGAGGTTTGCAACGGGACAGCACAGGTTTCCCTCGCTGGGGTGCGAGTGAGCCGGTGTGAGGTGAGCGGGGCAGCCACCCCTCCAGTGTCTCAGTGTCCGTGAGCCCCCCCAGCAGCCTCCAGCCCTCCTTCCTGCTAGTTTATTGTTAATCGTAGTTCACCCAGTTCTGTTGCCACCCGGATGAAGAACAGCGAGGAGAGTTCCCCCCTCCCTCCAGCACAGTCCACAGTGGGGAACTGGAGCAGCCAAAGCTGGGGCTGCTGCCATGGCGCTGGGGTGGCCACAGGGGCGGGTGGCAGTCTGTCCTTGCTCGAGGAAGGAGTGTGTCCGTCGGGAAGATGTTTATCCAAGCAGCTCCTTGGTCTTCGCGGCCAGCAGCTTGTCCATCTCCGCTGCAGCGCTGTCTGCCATTTGCTGGATCTGCAGCAACATAACACAAGTCTGAGCTGTATGCCAGGTGATGCCAGCGCTTAAAGGGAAAGCAGTGACTGGGTCACCTCCTGAAACAAAGCCTGAAGTCTTAATTAAAACCCAAAATAGTGCTGGGGCAATAATGGCCTCTTCCTGGGGGCTCCCACCAGCCCTCAGTGATTCTGTGCCCGTGTTGCATCTGCACAGTGAGAACAGGGACAGGTCAAAGGCTCTGAGAACAGGCACAACATAAACTCCTGGCTGAGCTTGGTCAGGTGCTTATTTAACAGAATGACTTCAAGGGAAGGCAGAGTTAGAGACCGGCTGGTGTTGGCACCAGAGAAGAGAGGGCTGATCTCCTCACCTCCTGCCACCTTTCCACTATTAGAATCAACTAGGTAACAGCAGGAGCACAGCCGTAGTACACGCTAAGAACTCGCACATCAAGTAACAGATCTGTTCGCTTCTTGTAAAAAGAAATGAGTGGTGATTGCTAAAGCCCTGCCCAGGGATCAGGTCTCCTGGTAGCACCAGATGGACATGGCAAGCATGTAAACAGGACCAAAATGTGCAGGCACTTATTTAAGCAAGTGCAGATAGAGGCTGGAGCACATCGAGGGGTCTTACACTCTAGTTTTACAGGACCAATTTAAGACGCATTTGCTTCCGAGGTATATGACGATGACCCTTCCACAAGCTGAAAAATTTGGGGTACAAGCAAACATGAGACTTGAGACGCTACCTCTACAAATGCAGAGAAACATCTGTGTGCTCTGGGAGAACTGCTTCCCAACAGGATTCAGTTACAATAGCATGGCCATTTTTCCTGCTTGCACAAACGCTCTGTATATCAATGTTTATTTTTGTGAGCACACAGAGAACTGTCCTGAAGCATTTGCAATGTATCTAACTTTAGCTGTTAATAAACAAACAGCTAAAAAGTAATGGCCTGCCTTCACAGGCATCAACTCAGCAAAACACTTAGGCTTGTGCCTGAGTTTATGCCCAAGTAATTGACTTTAGTGACATCTGCTCTTAGGGAATTAAGCATGTGCTTAAGTATTTTCCTGAACTGGAGCCAAAAATCTCCTAACAGAGATAATCTTGCTAGCCTTTTCATTAATAACAAACTGGAACAATCCTCATTAACACCAGCTGGTGTGCAGTGGCCAGGCCCTGTGTAGATGATGGTAAAGCTACAGAGGTGGGTCGATTTGATGCCCAAGTTCAGCTGGTTTGTGCAAGTCCCTTGTAGTATGAAAGCTTTTGGGGAGCGTTTGTTTTTTCCTGTGTCAGTTTACAACAGTTCATATCACAAATTTGGCTTTGAGACTGAACCCCCAAATCTCAGAGAGAAAAGGCAGCCATTGCCAACTCCAAAAACTCAGCCCAGGGCCACCCGTTCCCCAGCCGGGTCCTTAGCGCTGGGAATCTGTCAGCAAGGGCTGGGACACACAGCACTGAGCTGGAAACATCATGAGATGGCAGAAGGAAACAAAACCAAAATTACCTGCTTCTCCAGCAGCCAGATGGTATCTTCAGACACTTTGCTCTTGAACTTCTTGACCTGGTTGATGCTTTTGCTTCGCACCTTTCTCAGGGCCTCTTTGGACTTGTTGGTGGACTGCTTGGCCAGCTTGGCCAGGCTCTCCCTGTGCTCCCTCGTTACCCTGGAAGTGAGGGGAAAGGAGAAACACCAAAAGCAAACAGTGTCATGTGTAGCACACCCAGATTTACTTTCTGCGATGGACTTGGGGTAAATGCAGCGATCCTCCCTGGCTGGTCGAGCCAGAGCTGCCACCGAGCCAGGCTGCGCGGGGACACCCAAAGCCACCGTGTTAAGATATTTTGCTCTGCATGGACACTGTGTCACAGGGGCAGGGGAACTTAACAGCTCAGGATGTGCTTTATCTCGTTTTGGTCCACCTGAGTGAATGGGCCACCTCTGCGCAGCATCGTCAGGGCGGTGCACCCCAGTTAAACCAGTCTTGAGCCTGGAATGGAAAGTTCCCAGCACAGCCCGAAGCTGAGGGACTTGGCCCGAGTCTTATTTGTTCTATAGTTGTCACCACAGTGCCTGAAAGTCATGCTACGATGTTCAGACTTTACCTTTTTCTGCTGCCAAAGCATCTGTGGGAAAAGAGGGAAAGTCCAGCTCCAGACCTGAGAGATGGAGCTGAAAAGTGCAATCCCGCCAAGCCAGGAGGCAACTTCCATCCCTGCCTGGAACTCCGTGTCATCTCCCTGCAACTCGAGAGCCTCAGTTCTACACCTGCAAGCCGCAGAGCTTATATTTCACTTAAACTTATTTCAGCTCATCATAAGGCTTTTCCACCAACATGATGTGAACTCCTGGTTTGACATGAGGATGATGCTGGACACACCAGCCACAGGTAACTCGGCCCAGGAGAACTTCAGCTCCACCTTCCTGCCAATGCAGGGCTGGTTACTGCTGTTGTGCCATAAGAAAACCCTCAACTTTCCATCCCAAACTGAAAACTGCAGGTGATGAGGGAGTCTGGCCATCTGAATGTGGCACAGGAATGGGTGACGTGTCACCTCAGCTCTGGTAATGCTCCAGCACCTACAGCTGATCACTGTCAACACCAACTGCTAGGGCTTAACAATAATATTTTAATTATTTTCATGGCTATTGAAGTTTCCAGACCGCCTTGAGAATTAAAACCCTGGCGTGCTCACTGAGACTCGCTAGCAGGAGAGCGCCCGTCTGCTCGCAGAAGATATTGCAAAATAAACATTTCACAGGAGTATTTAGAAATTGGCTGCAACAGCCTGGGTCACCAAAACACTGAGGCCAGGACTCTTCCTGCAGAGCTCAGGAAACGTGGGGCGAGGGTGTGTGTTACGGGGAGGCTGTCGGGGCAGGATCGGACCCTCGGTCCCTTCCCCCGGCAGCCGAGCGCTCGTCCATGTCTGCAGACACCGGCCTCTCGCCAGCGATCTTTATTGCACAGTGCAAGAGGGAACGGGCTTCTCAGAACTGGTTAGCAAGCACAGGATTGCTAGAAAAGCTGACAGACCTAGAGAGCAGCGACCTGTCCCCAGTGTCCCTGGTCTGGGGGTAACCGCAGGCAGCAGCTCGTCCCCCCAGCCCATCCTGCTCCCCACTGAGGGACAGCGGGGAGGTGGCCAGTGAATGGCACATGTGGCAAGGAGCTCCTGGCCAGCGCAGGCTCGAGCCTGGCCCGGACGCCTCACGAGAAGCGAGCGGGGTGACTTGTGGTTTCCTCCGCATCCCACCAGCGATGCCTTTAGGGCTTCTCGAGTTCGAGGTCCCGCGGCACACGCACAGCCAGCAGAGCCGGCTCGCAACCAGAGGTCCGCGTGAGGTCAGATTCTCAGGCAGCTTTTTGGGGGGCTGGGGGTCAATCCCGGCTGCTCAGCTCGGAGGAGGGAGCTGCAGATCTCTCCTGTCTCCGCAGCGGGGCCGCCCCCGCAATGGGAGCCCGAGCTCCCCATCAGCTCCTCGCCTCCCCGCTCGGCTTTTGCGAACTGTGCTGAGGGTATCACTCGCCTGCTTGGGGCTGCCGAGCCTTTAAGGAAATGTTTTTGTTTACGCAGCGCTGCCAGATTTCCTATGCTTCTTGGCACGGGGTCACAGCTTTCATGCCTCCTTGTCTGTCTTTATTAACACCAATTTCTTTTTATCACTGCGCAGCGCCGTGGAGTTTCTCAGTGGGTTTTATGTTCCAGCCAGACTGTGTGTAAATTCTCAGCAATGCTACCAACAATGCCAGAAACGGACGCTTTTTCAAGCAGATGCTGTTTCTGGTTAAGAAATCCATCAACGCGCGCCAGGCTCATGGTTTCTAAGGACAGTTGCTTAATCCTGCCCCCAGATCTGGGACTTTTAAACTGTTCTTAGATATGTTTGCTTTTCTGTCTAGTAACCATTGGCCTTATCCCACCTTTAAAGCTAAAAAATGCGTGAACCTGGGGAAGGGGTGCCAGAGGTGGGGAACAAGGACGAGGAGCCGCCTGCAGTCCCTTCTCCTCTCCCCGCAGCCCGAGGAGCAGCAGCCTGCGTCCTGCGGTTCCCCAGGGATGCTCCCGCCCTGCCGGGATCGGGATGGAGCCTGGTGAGTTCAGAAGCGCCCGCGGTCCCACGGGTGACATCTCCTCTCTTTCTGCTCCCCCAGCACCCAGCGGTTTAAGCGGCGCAGCCCTCGGGTGCTGCTCTCCCCGCGCAGCCAGCGCGACAGCGGCCACGTCTCGTCTCCAGCGCAAAGACGTTTCTGTGGGTAAGAATAGTTTCTGTATCTCAAACGCTAGGAATTTCCTGTGAAGGAGAGGGATCAGTTAAAGGAAAGTAGGCTTAACTAGATACTCGGCATGCATGATTGCAGATAAACACAGGGTGCAACATCTATTGCTCAACAAAAAGCAGGCAAGAGACTTCTGGTGATGAGCTCAGAAACAGCTTTGGGTTTTCTCAAAGTCATTTTTTTAAGTCTCTTTTCCCCATAGTAGGTATCTGCGCATATTTCTTAAAGGGCAAAGGAAAAAAAGCTCACAATGAGTCATTAAACTTTCAAATGAGTCATCTGGCTTTCAGTAAAGCATGTGTAAAAATATTACTGATTTACAAACAATATCCAGTGTAACACAATGGGTCCAAAAAAGATGAATCTAAAAATGAGGCAATACCATAAAAGACACAAGGTCAGGTCAAATTCGGCCAAGAGATCAACCAATACAAATGTTCCCATGGCTGCTTTTCTTTCTTTTCTTTTTTTTTTCCTCTTTTTAAACCCTCAGAGGATACTTTTTATACAAATAAATATTGCCTATGCAGAGCTAGCAACACAAACAAGCGAAAGCCTTGGGGAGCAGAGGGGATCCTAGCAGGAAGCACAAGTAAACACAAACTAAAGCAGTGTATTTTTTCTGCTAAAACTGCAATGCAAAAACTAAACTATTAGAATAAATACTGCAAAGTAAACTCCATTTTAAAATGCTCAGTTGAAACACTCTTTAGCACTGGACCCGCGTAAGGCAAAATACGATGCATATGTGTCCAGCTGACAGGTCAGACTAAGAAGTGTTTCTAATAACAGGCGAGGACAATTGAGGTCTGAGTTTGCTTTTACTGTGCCTCCCGCCTGAAAGAATCCATTGCTGCAGAAACTGTATTGTCTCTTCGTTTCTGATTTGTTTGCTTATTTTGCACACCTGCCGTAATTTTGGCAATTTCACTGCATCTGTCTGTTCTATTTTCCTTCATAAACATCTTTAGAATTTGGAAAATGAAAAGCTTAGAAAATCAGAAAAAGTCATTCAGCGGTATTAAAGAGAGGCCTCTAGCAGAATCTGATTATTTCAACCCCTCTTTGCATTAGGAGGTTTTAAAAGGTTGAAACAGTCTTCTTGTCTTTTTGACAAGTGGATGGAACTCTGGAAGAACCTGTGGTGTTACTAAGGAGCGGGTGAGCAAACGGGACGGACGTACCCGTGCAGCAGATCTGCAGGACATGCGTCCCAAGCCAAAAACCTCCTTAACTTGGGACTCCCTGGGCTGCCAACCAGCCAAGGAGAAAGGAGCCGCAACCCCTGCAGAGCAGAGGAACGAGGGAGCACACGAGGCAGATCTTCCCTGGGGAAATAAGACCCATTTTCGCTCTGCAGCACCGCAAAAGAGAGTGAGAGACCATGTACATTTGTTTAAAAAACAATATATATTTTTTAAGATTGGGATTTGCAGTTTCGGAGTTTCCTCCC
Source organism: Columba livia (assembly GCF_036013475.1). Lineage (NCBI taxonomy): Eukaryota > Metazoa > Chordata > Aves > Columbiformes > Columbidae > Columba > Columba livia. The sequence goes on from NC_088620.1 coordinate 1,779,044, forward strand.
CTGCAATTCATATTCAAGGATGACCCAAGTGCCCATTAACAATCAAACCACTGTGCAGCAACCCGGGAGCCTCAGCAATTATGAAGATAATGGTGCCCTCCTCCTCCTCCTCCCTGAGGAATGGGGGAAGGGCAGGGAGCACAGGGAAAAGAAAATCAGCAAATAGAATGATAATGTCATTCCCTCTCACCGACAGCAACGGAAAGCTGCAATTAGACTTCTCCGATCAAACCGCTAGATGAAATTCCATAGAATTTTTAGAGTAGATCTAAAGCACGAGAAATACTTGGCTCATCTTTACTGGAAGTCACCTGCCCGTAAAACGCAGCACACGTGCAAGGTGTGCGCACAGGCAGCACGGAGCCGTTCTCACCCCTCGCGGGAGTCGTTCTTTACCCTTTGTGGGAGCTGTTTGCAGCCCCCCAGTGCCAGGTAACCCCAGGGTGTGAGAACGTGTGCATCCGCATCTGCCTGGGGTATTTAGACGGCTCCACCGCTGCAGGGTCCGAGCACCGGCAGGAACTGGTGAATTTTCCTTGTATCAGGCAAAGCTGGGCCGAGCAGAACTGCCCCTGCAGCGGGCTGTGTCTGCAGCCCTGCGCCGCGGGGACAGTGCCAGGGGTCCTGCTGGGGGTCCCACTCCACGGAAGGCCCAGCCCGGTCCCAGGGACCGAACATGCACGCACAGCAGCGACTCGCTCGCTGCACCCACTCTCTGTTTAGCACTCACGCGGTGGCACCTCCTGCCTCACCCGAGGGCTGGGAGCACCCATGACGGGTGAGGGCAGCGATGCTGCAGTTTGTGCCAGCAGCAGCCGGCTTCTCTGTCAGCCCCACACCAAAGTTTCTCTGCAGCCTCAGTTACACAACATGTACGACACGAGAAGGGTGGATTTTTTTAGCCAAAGCTATCTATTTCCTCCCTTTTTCCTTCATTGCTTCCTCTTAGTGTTCTCTGCAACAAGGTGCTATTCACCCCTAACACTACTGGCTCGTTACTGCTGCTCTGCGCTGGTTTAACTCAAGGAATTTACAGCAGGGCAGCAAAGAATCAGCCTCTGAATTACGGCAATACAGCTCCAAAAGCCTTTCCCTGTCTCTTGCGGAGTGCTGCAGCCAGCTAGGACCAACTCTCCCCTGCACAGGGAAGATAAAGAACAATAAGACCAACCACCAGATGCCAAAATGTGGTGACTTACAGCTCAGATAATTGGAAGAGCTTCCACTAGACGCTCTTAGAGGCTCAGATTTTTTTTGGAAAGCAGCTGGATCACAGCATTACAGCAATTGTGTGTGTTCACCCTCTGAAGGACACTGACTGCAACCTACTGCGTTACCTTGCGTGGTGATGAACTTAGGCTGCCATCAATACTCACTTAGGAATTGGCACCCGAATTATCGTCCCATCTGCTTCTGGGTTCAGGTTCATGCCACTCTCCCGTATAGCCTTCGTCGCTGCAGCTGTGCTCTGTAAAACAGATCAAAAGGTAAAGGGAATTAGGAAATAATCATTCCCATATGCCAGAACTCTGTCAATAGTTGGCAATCCATCTCCATGGAACATGGAAACATTTACTTCTGTTACCAGTAAGATCAGGAAGTTACATTGGTGCGGAGAGCTTTGATCAAACCGAGTGGGAAACTACGGCCGCGCTCGGTATCGGGGTAGGGGGCACAAAGAGGGGGAGCGGGGAAGGGAAGCAACAACAAAAGAAAACTGTTTTCCTTCTTTGAAACTATTTCAATGGTTTGAGGCAATGCAGAGTGAAACCGCAACAAATTCCCAAGGCATAGCCCGACTGTGGCGAAGGAGATGAAAGATTCTGAGCATTTAAAAATTCCAGTTGAATGTTTCCCACTAGAAATCACACAGTGCCAATTTAGAAATGTTATTTAACTTAACCACTTCAGTGCTACAACCTAACCACATTACAGCCGGGCAGTAGCAGTTGGCTGGGAAATAGAGCCTGTGCCCAGCTCTATGTTTATTTTACAGCTTACTACTTTGGATTAACTTCTCAAAGCTCCATCACTGCTGGCTGACACTCTGCTCTGCTTAAAAGGTGGGGCGCGCAGGTTTGCCTGGTAGCTGCAAAGTGACTAAACGGCTTCCTTCCCCCTCCCAGGGCACTGGTGCACCTCTGCAGAATGTCAGGATTTATGGTTAAACGGTGGTTTTGCCGGGAGCTCTGCAGCGCTCTGCCAGGTCGCTTCATTCTCGACACTGACAATAACAAGACAGAGCGAGTCTGTGTTCTTGTGGCACTCACGCAGCATTTCCTACAAGGTGCGTTGCTGTTTCTGATGCCCTTTCCCATCCTCACCTTTAGCTCCAGGCAGCTGCACTAGACTATATTTATGAAGTTCAGCTTTTGTCAACTGAGGCACAAAATAAAGCTCTGCATAGTTGTTTAGGTCCCCAATGTGTGACATCACTGAGCAAAATGACTGTTCGTGTTTTGTAAGACATAAGTGCTGTCCTCTAGAGCACAACAGGGGCAGAGAAAATGTAACCAAGATGATCTCAGCTTGTTAGGAATGTAAACGTGTTATTCTATGGACGGTGCTTGCTCTGTAGGAAGGAAATGCTCAGCAAAAGCTCTGCTGTTTAACAGACATATTGGAGGATATAGAGGAAGGGGCAAATATTGCAATATTGCCCCAGCCTTTTGCAGCCCATGAAATAAATAGCCATGCTTAAAATATATCGTCCTATCTGTTTTTCTAACTCTTGGGCAAACAGAATTTGACCCAGCAAGTCCTTTGCTATGATTATTTTCTTTCCCAGACTCTTCAGGCATTTTTATTTGTTTTCCAATGCCACGAGGCACTGGCTGTATGCTGTCAGTAATGATAGCAAGTGAACGTGTGTGTAATGGTTTTAAAGAGTTCAGTCTATCCGTGGAACACTTATGGTATAAAGCAACTACATTGAGATAAACAGTTTTAGCTCTAGTTCAAATGAAAAATGGTCTTTTGGCTTAGAAAGCAAATGTAGGCAATGGTATATACTGTGGTATTTCGTTTCTCACGTGCCCATTTCTCATTTTGAGACATGGGGTATGTCACAGTGACGTCCCCGTCCCTCTCAGCTCTGGCACTCCGAGGGACCTTGGGGCACTCGCTAACGAGGGGCTGTCACCCTTCACACCATGATACACGCTGGGTACGCTTTAAGAAACACTCAGGCATCAAGTGCCTTATACTGACCTCCTGAGACTTTGCTGACTTAATTAATTGGGGAAAGCCTTTGCAAAATAAATAGAGATAAGCTCTGGCAACCCTCCAGCCCTGGAGTGGGATGAGCAGCTAACTCTGGGCTCCTTACTGCTCTGGGCTGAGCCCGCTGCAGGGCACCGCTAGCACTTGATCCTAAGGTGGGGTCTGGATTTGCTGCCTCATTTAGGGCCAAGTCTAACTAGGACTCCTGCAGAAAATTAAGGGAAGTTGGCCCTCCCATGGGATAGGTCAAAGCACCTAATTCGGGTTCTGACCTGCAGGTGCTTGCAAACCTCAGCAGAGCTTAAGTCAGGCCCCATGACAGCACTTAGCACAAGCCTGGCTTAGTCCTACCAGGGTGGCTTTGCAGAAGTTTGTAGGCTACGTCAGCAGCTTCTTCCATGAGCGCTCAGGGGGGTTACTGGCCCTGGTGATAAATAAGTTTTAAAGGAATTTAATGGTGTCCCAGCACAAATCCAGACTATTCCAACCACAAGTCTGTTTCTGTGCATGGCCACGTCTTCATAAGGAACCGAAATGACCCATTGTCATTATCTCCTCTCGCAACACCTTTGGCAGCGTGTCCTTACCTCTGGAAAACTGGCCATGTTCACTATAAGGAGCTGTGGTGACTTCTGCGAGATCTGCCCCAGCTGGTTCAGTGGAAACTTCCCGTCTTCTGTCACCACGATGATGTGATCGAGGGCCCCTCAAAACAACCAAACACAGGGAGTTTCAGTATGTGCCAGCAGCTCACGGCAACGCTGAAGAATAACGCATAGGCAGTGTCCCACTTCCCCTCCGGTATGCAAAATATAGATGTTACAAAAGAAAAAGAAATCCACGTGTTTATTCAGCCTTCAGGTGCTGTTTGTGTTCATGCATCCCCTGTGGTACTTGCAAGCTAAATATTTCAGTGCTACTCTAAAGCGCAAAAACAAAACTCGTTTGTTTTTGTTACTAGAATAGGAAAACAAGCAAGACTGTTATGAATTAAAAGGAAATAGTTATTTTTTAATTCTTAGAACTTAAAGAAAATCAAAATGTTGTTATGAAAACCCAGACAACTATTGTCTTTAACTTAGCAGTGCTCTCTTAAACCCCTCGTCTCTTTTCCCAGGTCCCAAGAGGAGGTGTAGTACACTGACTAATTTAAGGTATTCGGTTTCTCCCTGAGCTACTCTTAATCTGCTCTCTAGTTTCTGCTGCAAAATGTTAACAGGCCAAAAGGCACATGGGACGTGAGGTACTTTATCAGTGCAATTAAAAAAAATACCTATGGTTAAAATAAATAGTTAAGAGACTGAGCTACGCTCTCCAACCCCATTAAAGACTGAAGTGCCCCTGCCAGAGCTGGGGTGGTGAATGATTCAAATTTGGTCATTGTTTAATGTTAAATTTTATCCCTGAAACTTGATACTAGTCATAAATCCGTATGTTCAGAGTGTTATAGTAACTGTAGCTTAGGCAAATATATTCACAGTTCTTCCTAAGACACAAAATTCACTAAGTGAAGAAGGCTCATAAAGGTCACTAACCACAAGGACACAGAGCAAAAAGAGTTTGTATATAGCAGACACCAGCCTGATGGCAATTTCCAAAAGGCTAATTTAATGGCAATTGGATTTTTCCTGCCCTACTGCACCATTAGCTGACAACCTGCTTCTTCATCACATCTGCAAACAGTTCACTTAGACACTTTTGACATCTCCCACTTACAAAAGCTATTTCCAGGAAGCTATTAACAAAAATGGATTCTTCCTGGTCAAGCTCAGGGTGAAGAAAGCCTTTAGTTGGGGACGTCAAAGTTGTAGTAATTGGGTGCACAGTGAATAACTCAATAAAATCAATTTTGAAAAATTCAGCGCTCTCCGTTACTGGGACTGGTATCGTTACTTACAGGCAATAGAGTATCACATGAGAAAGTTACCAACCTGGTGAGGTTCTAACACTCAGATTTCTGCTGAAATCTTCTTTCAGAGCTTCCACCACTGCCTGCATGTCTTCATTGGTTTCCTCCAAATTGATAATATCCTCAACCAGGGCCGCACTGATATTCACTCTGGCTTGAGTCTGCCCTTTACCTTTAGCTGCAGAGCACGAATAAAATCAATTTCTGACAACAGTTAGTTGTTGCATTAGAAAGTAGAAGGAAGACATCAAACCCCTGTTGGATTCAGAACTAAGATGAACTGGATTAACTGTATCTTTTATTGAGTAAATTGCCCAGCACTTTGGCACATAAGCCAAAATATATTTGTAGGTCACACTGTGGGCACTGACTCCAGCCCGGACTGTGACAATTGCCACCCCAGCCCCAGCACAGCAGCAGCTCCACGCGGTTCCTCTCCCAGGGGAAGAGCTGAGCTTTCCTGCACTCTGCAACACCAGCAAACCAGCTTCTCCAGAGCTGCGTCCTGCGCGAGTTAGACCAGTGCTGGTACAGGAGATAAAAGGGATAAGAAAAGAAATTCTGGCAACGTACTGAGGTTGCAAACACTAGGAAAAAGGCTGCTGCCGTTACCTTTTTTGGTAGCTAGCTGTCTGCTCAGCAGCATCTGATGGCCACAGTGGCTGCAGCCAGATGGGAGCGGGGCCGGGGGGGCCCGCGGTGGCCCCCACAGCGCTGCCAACCGAGAGCGATGCAGCAGGGAGGGCAGGCGACGGAAGCATCTTAGTGTCATCGCCATTGCTTACAGCTCTTCCCTAATTCACCTGGAAAGGAGAAAAGGTAGGTAGCTCACTGTGTGCTAAAAAGCAGCAGTGTTGCTTGGTGCGAGGTGACAGTCCAGCGGCGTGGGGAGCGGGTCTGGGTGTTCTGCAGAGACCAAGGGCTGAATTTGGTGGAAGGGGCTTGGTGGCAGCCAGCTCCTACCGCGGGATCTGTGTGGCCTTTGCACAGAGGGGCCTGGGACGCAAAAGCCACGTTTGCGAAGCAGAACAGCCTGGATTTGCACATCAGCCCAGGAGAAACTGTCACACGACATTTGGGGTGCTCAGCCCCTCCACGTTCACCGGATTTATTTCACACGGGACTGTTGGGGGCTCTGAGGCGTTTTTACAGCTCTGCCGTGCTCAGAGCGGCACAAACACGGACGGAAAAGCGGGTCCGTTCAGACAGGGGCGCGATGTCCGGCGGGAGCCGGGAAGCTGCTGCTGCCGGCGGCTACCGGAAGGACCGGCCTCCCGCTCCGCCGCTCCGGGCGCTCGGCTGTCCCCTTGCCCCCGGCCCGGCGGGGACCCCGCGCCCCCCGGCCTTGCCGCACGTGCGCACAGGCCACGCCCACCACAGCCCCGCCCCGCGTGCTGCCCCGCCCCTCCATCTGACCACGCCCCCAGCACAAAGGCCCCAGCCCGCTCTTCTCAGGACGCGCCGGTCCCGCCCCCCCCGCGCCCCCGGTGCCCCGCGGAAGGTCGGGCCGCCCCGCCCGCCGGACCGGGGCCGGGGCCGGGGCCGGGGGTGGCGAATGGGAGGGGGAGAATGAAAAGGGGAAGGAGGGGGAGGGCCGGTGTCCGCCGCCCCGCTCACCGTCGCGCAACCCCGCCGCGCCTGCTGGCGTCATCGGGCCGCGCCCCGGCGTTACGTCACTAAACAGCGCCAAGGGCGGGGCGAGGCCTGCGGGAGGACGAAGCGGCCGCGGCCCGCGCGGTCCCCGGTGTCATGGTGAGTGCGGCCCCGGCCGGCCCCGCTGTGTTCCCCCGTCCCGGCCCCGCTCTCACTGCTGCCCTCCGCAGAGCCATGGAGCCGGCGCGCCAGACGCTGCCGCTGGAGAACGCGTCCATCCTGTCCGAGGGCTCCCTACAGGACGGGCACCGCCTTTGGATCGGCAACCTCGACCCCAAGATCACCGAGTGAGTGACCGAGCGGCGCCGCTGCCCCGGGCCCGCTGCTACCCGGCCCCTCCCGGGCCTTCTCGGTGCCCCCTCCGCGGCCCCGCCCCCCCCGGCCCGCAGGGGCGCCGCCTCCCCCCGCCCCCAGCAGCGGCACCGCCCCTCCCGTTACCCGGTACCGCGTGTCCCGCACACCAACCGCAGCACCCGGGCGGTGCCGCATCTCCCCGCTCCGGTGTGACCCCCACCGCCGGCGGCCCCTCCGGTCCCCGCTGTGGCACAGGTCACAGTCGGGGGGTGCGTGTTTGGGGGTGTCTCCAGGGTTGCGCTGGCCCCACGGACTAAGGGACCCAGAAACAGGCGCTTACACCACGACCCACAGCAGTTCAACGAGCTGCTGCTCGGCTGGACGTCCAGGGGTTGTAAAGGTCTTGGTTTTCTAAACTAGGGAAGTGTTAGAATTGTAGGTTGGAGAATTCCAGGATGACAAAGAGCCTTATTTCCTTATTTTGCTGGTGTCAGCGGTGGGATGTACATTGAACAGACAAGTGGTGGGACTGGCTGCTTATGGTGGCTGAGTGCACAAGTCAATCGCATGTGTGTGCATTTTGTGTTTTCTGCAGACTATACATAATTATGTTCTGAGCAGACATAGTATCTGAACAGCCACATGGTCAAGGAATAGTGACTTGCTGCCCAATGTCTGGATCGTGTGTTGAAAAATCAGTAGGTTATGTATAAACAAAAACCAAAAAGGCACACTGTCTGAGGTTTGATTGCAGGGTGACAATAAAACCGTGGCAGGTGTTTTGTTAACCCCCTCTTCCTTCCTGCCCCCCTTCCCACTAAGGACAGGTGATTGGGAGGGGGAGGAGGACAGAGAGAAGAGAGTTGGAAAAATTAAAAATGTTTCACTAATGCTACTAATAAAAATAGAGAAAATAATATACAAAATATACAAACCTAATCTTGAAAGTCCAGGCAACTGCAGGGGCGGCACCCGGAGTCCTGGACTGGACTCTGCAGCCAACCGGAGCTGGATTCAGTCTGTCACTGGCCTCAGTTCGCAGGGACGACTCACAGGGTCCTCTCCTAATGTCGGCCATGAGGAAAAAGGGACAAGATCCTTGTGATCTCCCACTTGTATATGAAGTATCATATGAACGGGATGTAATACTTAGTTGGTCAGTTTTTGATGACCTGTTTCACGTTGCTCCTCTCACGGGATGTCCATCCATCCTTATCAGTGACCTCGCATTCCATTGCTGTGTCTACCAAAACATGTATGTAGCTTTTCAGGAAAGTACAGCTAATAAGGCTTTAGCTGACAGGCAAATTCACTAAAAGATAAACTGTTTTTTAATAAAACCAGGACACACACAACAGAAAACCCCATGAAAATGAAACCAAACAAAAAACCCACCCACAACCCAAAGCAAAACAATTTTGGGATTATACGCTTCTAAGAAACAAGCATTTTTGATTAACTATTGTATATGCCTGTCATGGAATACTTTTTTCTTCCTGCTGCTTTTTATGTGTCTGCAGGTGCTTGGTTTTTATTCTAAATGTGGTTCATCTTAACAGAGCAGTCTCCTAATAGCTTCTAAATAGAATCATTAATGCTTTGTGCTTTTCAGCCATTCAGCTTTGGGTGGTTTCTGCATTAATTACCATTTTTCAGTCCAGGTTGTTCCTCCAAATCTAGGCCAGAGAAGTAATAGCTTTGTATGTCAAAATCTACTATTTTCATAGGCTGGGCAAGGTGAGTTTTGTGGGTTTCAGTTGGGTTCTTGCGCAGGTGGGCTGTTCCTTTTTGAATTACCTATTGCAGCTGCGTGCCCTGGGCAGCTGGGGTGGGAGCAGCGTCACGGCTGTGGACAAGGCACTTTGTTCTCCAGCATCACCAGACCCAGAGCGCTTCCATGCTACTAAAAGTGTGCCCGGTGATGAATGACAGTGCTTGTGTATTTCAGACCTTATAATTCTGTGTCTTGCTTTAAAAAATGGCTGTTTTTCTCCTGCAAACTATATTGTAATCTCCATTTTCTTGTGAATAAAAAAAAAGAGGAGTTTCCTTTTAACACTTTCCCATTGTAGAGAAAGTGAGGTTCTATAAATTGTCTTTACCCTTACTTTCTCATAATAAGGGCTTACATCTCTGCTCATAGTTGCTCATCTGAATTATCCCTGTTGATCGTTTAGTAATCACGTGACTAAAAACAAATACCTGAAAACTGCACAGCTATTTCTTCATTTGCTGCTTTTATCTGTTTTTTTTAAAAGGTGTTAGATTTGTTTAAGACGGAGTAAAGTTGATTGAGTTGTTAGCAGGGTTAATAACTGATTGTAACATTCTCAAGCAGAAATGAGTTCAGAAAGTCTTGATTTAATCCAAGACTTCTGTTTAGAGAGCAACCTATAACTGCAATCAAGCACAAGAGAGTTAATAGGTAGTGTACACGTTTGAGCACAAGCACATCAAACGTTCGTGATGTAGGACACTGTCTCCTTATACTTTAGCTACATCTCCTGTGTGGCAAGTAGAGCAGGACTGCCTCCTCTGCCCATTCCTGTTTGTAAAGCCTTCTGAGACTTCTCAGCGTTCTGGACAGGCAAAAACTTCATTTCCAGCTCTACAATTACACATACGTATTCTCTAGTTTCTAGTAGCCCTTGAATGACCGTTCATTTTCCACAGGTATGAAAGAGCGGGTGTTGAACTTCCTTGGCTGTTCTGCTGCTTGTCTGTGATCCCATCTTGATGAGTCTCACCCAGAAAACAATGTGTGCATAAGTTGTTGTTACAGACTCCTACTGACTCCCAGTGGGGCAAAATTCTTTGCAATAATAGGTTTTGCATGTGGCCCGGTACCTTTGCGGTATCCTTGGGACGGCATTGTTCAGAGGAAGCCGTGCCTGCGTTTGAATAGCGCTCGGGGTGCCAGGAGGAAGAGCGGAGGAAAAGGAAATGGGGGAGCTGCTGGCTTGTCTCGCATTCACATCAGATGACGGGAAGTGGAAATTGCGCTTGGCTGCGGTGATCTGTACAGCACAGCGGGGCCACATCTGTGTGAATAACTTCCAAGCTCTGGACAACCCAAGTTGTTGCCATAGTAAAGCTTTTTACATGTTACCACTTTTGTTTTTTAAGGTTTTCCGTGACAGATCTTCCTTCAGGACTGCAGTCCTCTTGGCTTGGAGAACTACTTGTCAAGTTACTGTTAATGCCCTCATTATATTTACAATAATGAATCATACAGCCTGGAACTTCTAGTTACACGAGACTTCGGTCCTGAGCTGTCCCATGGAGAGTAGGTGACCTGCAGTTGTAAAAACTGCATCCGTGGTTGGAAAATAGTGTTTGCATCATCTGTGATCTAAAGTTTGAGTAAAATAGATTACATAGGTTGCATCAAGACTCTTAATGGAGTTTGTTTTAAAGGAACAACTGTGACTTTGCTGCTAAGAGTATTACTTAAATACAGAGGTTTTCAGACCAAAAAAAGCTACAGAGGGTTCCTTTTAGCAGGGGAGCTCGGGGGTTTTGTTGTTGCTGAACAGAATGCGATGAGAATCCTTGTTGCTCCTCTACTGCCTCTGTAATTTGCTGATGGGGAACAGCGTTCTAGTTGTGGCAAGGACTTTCTTTTCACACTGCTGAACTCGCGAGTGCTTTTTGTAGTGATGCATTTACAGAAACAAACCCGAGGTGCCTTCATATGTTCTGGATGCTCTGAAAGTTCAGTGTGTGGGGTTTTATATGCATCACATGGCTCCAAAGTTAGTGTTTTTACCAGTACGTCTGTGCCTGCATGTTCATAGCTTGAGGTGCAGTGGTGAAACTTATCTACTGTGTAACCAACTCCCTTTTATTTTTATACATTAGCTCTTGCTTTTCTGTCTCCCTTGCCTTCTGAGCAGAGCCTGAGGCTTCCTAGGCCCCTTGGAAGACCACAGTGCTTTGTCTGTACTCCGAAGGCTGTAGGAAGCCTTCCATAATCAATTACAATGTGTTTGTCCCCATGGGAGATAACTTGGCCCTTCTGCGCTGTTCATCTGAACACTTGCTGCACCTTCACCTCTTTAAAAGTGCACATCCTGAGTGTCCACCGTGACCATCCTGTGAGATGACTCACATTCCTGGAACTTTCTTGCCTGGCTCCTGAAGCTTAACAAAGGGCTGTGGCCCTTCTCAAACATCCTATCGGGCTTTATTAGGAAAAATGTTCTCTGTCCTTCCTATTTGGACTGTCCCTGAAGCTGCTTGGTGCATTTGGCCATCTTGGGCCACTGCTGACCATTGATATCTGGACGTGCAAGGTCTCATCCAGTGCCTGGTGCTCCATGTGCATGCCTGGGTGGCTCAGAGTGCTGAGTGTCATCTTGCAAGCAGAAAATTAGGCTTAGACTATGTGGCTTGTTAACAAATGCTGTACAACTGATCAGAAGAAGATGAGTCCAGACTAAGACACCCTTATTAAACCCTTAGACAATCCTTAAACTCTAGAGCTGGGATCAGACAGTGAAGTAGTAACAGGTGTCATTTGCCTTCTGGGTCAGCTGGTGGTGTTGAACACTTTGATCTGGGGAACCAGAAAAGCTGCAAAGAACTGTCAGGATTAGATGTGGCTTGTACAGCAAATGTGCTCCGTATTTAAAGTTGCTCAGAGCGCTAGATACTAAGCAGACAGATTTACTCTGACTTTTCCCAGTTTTATCAAAACCAGCACACTCCCAACTGGATGGCAGGAAGATAAGTGGCCAAATAGTCTCTGACTTTCATGTGCCTGTCCCTGAAAACTGTCTGAGCCACAAGCACTGGCAGGTCTGGCCTGGATGATACTGGGGTCTGTCTGGTGCCTCTCTTTGCCTGGTCTACTGTCTATTCCTGGTTGCAGTTTGTTCTGTTCGTTCTTCTGTCTTCCTGCTTCCCCAGCTCTGCCAGGCAAGTAGGAACGTGGCTGCTTTTCTGTGTGATGGGGGGACCAAGGTTTATGCTTGAAAGTAGGTGTGATGTAGGGAGGCAGGAGGCAAAGCCCTCCCAGACTCCTAGCAAACCATTGCGTGGTTGCTCAGAAGCCAGCTATGAATAGATCTTCTTCATGCCCTTCAGCTGGCACCGCTAGGAGGGAAACTTTGTTCCTTGGGGTTTTTGAGCAGTCACTGGCAGTGCAGCTCAGAGCTGTGGACGCTGAAGGGTCACTGTACAGGGCACCCAGCTCGGTGGGTGTTTGGGAATACACGTGTGACACAACCAAACAGCTCGTGTGACTGACTGTGATACGTGTGTGTGTCAGGGCGTTCCTCTGTCTCCTCATCTTGGGACTGGTGGAAGTTTTCATCAATGTCTTCTCTCCTATTCAGATACCACCTCCTCAAACTCCTTCAGAAGTTTGGCAAAGTAAAGCAGTTTGACTTTCTCTTTCACAAGTCTGGTGCTCTGGAGGGGCAGCCGAGGGGTTACTGTTTTGTGAACTTTGAAACCAAACAGGTATGTTACTTTTATCTAAAATTCTCATTTAAATGACTGGCTTCTTTCCCAATATTTTTTTTAATGTTAATGTAAAGCTTAAACAGGAAGGGATAAACTAAATACCTTGTCTACACAAACACACTGGCTCTAACAGCTCCACTCTGTGACTGCTCCTGGAAGAACCAATAGTGATTTCCTTTCTCCTGTGCTGACTTTTCCTGAGCGCTAATTGGAAAGGGCCAGTTCTTTGGTCCGCTTTTGTTGTGAGCTCATGGAGTTGTACTGTAGCAGTGCTGTGATCTGCGTAGAGCCTGGATCAGCCTGCCAGACAGCCTGACAGAACTGCTCTCAAGTGCTCCTGTGTTTTCTTTTGGCTTCATGAATACACAAGCACCAACTTGTGTGATGCTGCCAGATGTACAACATGACACATCAGCAGCATCCTGGAGTGAACTGCCCCTGGCTGCACAGTTGGGGTTTTAGCTCTTGTTTCAAAGTAGAAATTTCAAGTCATGCTGACCTGCAACAGACTTGTCATTATTTTGTCATAATTCTGCTAAATTTGTTCAAAAGTTAGGGATAACAGCATGTTTGGAGGTTGCTTGTGTTTGCATGACCTCATTTTTTTGCTGTGCATTTGCCAGTAAGGATGTCTGAAGAGCCCTGATGTGGTGAGTTAGCTCTAGAAAATGATTAATGGGAAGGTGGAACAGCATTGCAACATACATCTTCAGCTGCTGTGAATCGAGTTTTGTGGGAGAGTCCCCAGACTGGGATTCCACTGCTGAGCCTAGAACAGGACCAAGTGGTAATGTCCCTGGTGTGGATGAGCAGGATCCAGAGTAGGCATAGACCAGTGTTAATGAGACACAGGTAATCACTGTAATGAGTCACAGTGTTTTCTAGAGAAGCTCCTGTAGCATAAACCTCCCTCTGAATGCTGTTCCAGTGGTCTCTCTGTTTGGTATTTTCAAAACTGATTGTTTTCCACATTTCCTCCCCAAAACCAAGTAAAAGAATAAACCAATAAGGCTGATAAAAGTCTGTCTGCTCACATGTTGGACTCTTCTGAAGATATTCCTGGGTTGGGATACAGTGGGATAAACTTTCTTTGCTGTCAGTTGGCTGTACTTACAGAAGGCTGCCTAACAAAGAAAAAAAGGCTCTTTATGTCTGAGTCGGTTTTGACTAAAGACTGGGTTTGTTTATTGAACTGTCTTCCTGCGCAGGAAGCAGAAAAGGCGATCCAGTGTCTCAATGGGAAGCTGGCCCTTTCCAAGAAACTGGTGGTGCGGTGGGCACACGCGCAAGTCAAGGTGAGCTGCTTGTTGTAAGGAAGAATTGCTTTTAATTTGCAAAATCGAAAAACTTTAATATCAAAATAACAATTCTTACCAAGGCTTTCTTAGCCTGGCAGTATAATTTCAGTCAATTCTAGGAAACAATTCTTACAGAAAGGTTATTAAGGATCTACCACTTCTCTTGTCTACCTAAACTGTGCTGGATGAGCTGGGAGTAAGAATAGGCCATTTAATCTGATGTTCTTCATAAGGGAGTTTCTGATCAGAGGGGCGGGAACAAATTACTCGTATAAATGTCCGTGTTTCAGCTTTTCCCAAAGTTAGTGAGTGATTGGCTGAAAGTCTGAATCCGTCCCTTCATGATTTTACTCCTTTTTGGATAGGAGATGCATGGAAATCCCCATTACCAAGTACTTTGTTCTACTTCTGAAAGCACTTATGTGGCATCAGCCCTAATTACTTCTGACTTTAAAGCAACATATTTCACATCTAAGCTAAATATCCTTTTATTGCTTGCTTTGTTGCATAAAACATCAAGTTTTTAATATTAACTCGGGCAGTACCTTCTTGGAATGCCCCTGTTTTAATTTTTTAAATGATTGTCTTGTTTCTCCTGCGGTTATTTACTGTCTGGTATTTGATAAAGCAATTTATTTTGAATAGCTTTCTTTGCAGATAAATGGATCTGGGGAGAGGTGGGGGGAGCCACTTGTTGCTGTTTCCCTTTGACTGGTTTGCTTTCAGCATGTGGTGTTTATCCCACAAGCAGCTTACTCCCCTCTCTCTTATCAAGTACACAAGTGCATCTGTTTTGGATGCTAAAAAAGCCAAAGCAGGTTTCTTCATTAAAGGAGACCATGTTGTTTTAATTACTGGCTTCAGGAGCTGCAGGCTCTTGTCAGCACATCCAGGCTCTGTTTTGGTCAGCTCTGTGGCTCCCAGAGCAGCGCGTGTTCCGGATGCCTGGGCAGCCATCGGGCCGCGCGGGGACTTTCAGCTGGGGGTGCAGCGGGCAGCTCAGCGCTGGCCGGCCAGGGCGCGGGGAACACCACAGGTAACTCGTTCAGTTTGCAGGGCTTTGTCTGATCGTGAACGGGAAGATATAAGAACACAAAACTTTGGCTGATCGTAACAAGTGTTTGATTTAGACAACACCAGCGCCGTGCTAAGTAGTTTTAAGTTGAGTGGCCGAGGCTTACCAGACACTCAGTTTGAGCAGCTCTGCTGAAAAACAAGCCTGACTTTGTGCCAAGCGAAGTAAGGAAGCAGAGCACCGCGAAGAGTTCAGGAGGCCCGTTGCTCACAGAGGTGACACTCACAAGCTGCTTTCTACAGAAAGGAGGGGGCTCCTAACTGGTCTCCCAGTGCTGTGCGATTCTGTGCAGTCGTGTGCTTGAGTTACCTTCTGACTGCACGACGGCTGGATAAAGAGCATAGCAATACAGTACAGTAGTTACCTTAAAATGTACCATCTTTGCTTCATGCTTTATATAGAGGGCAACAAGAAGTGGTAAGACAGGATGAGGTTTAGGAATCCGTAGTACAGTGCACCTAAGTGTTCAGTATTGGAGTCAACATTCCATGTTGGTACTAACCGAATAAGGTTGGAATTTGTTTCAGTGCTTGGCCACTAAAACAATTCTTAGCAAAAACTGCACAAAATATGAGGTTATGTTAATCCAGCTTTAAAGTGTATCTGTGGGCAAATGTTCCTCTGTTCGTAATTCCAGCTGACTTCAATCCTTGCTTTTGTTCACAGAGATATGACCACAACAAAAACGAGAAGATCCTTCCGATCAGTCTGGAGCCATCGTCCAGCACGGAGCCGCCCCAGTCGAACCTCAGGTAGGAGATGGGGGGGCTGAGGGGCGACCAAACTGCGCAAGAGGCAGGAACTGACTCTTCAGATTCAGTGAGATCTGGAGTTGTTGGCATTATGTTTGTGCTAAATATCTAACATGGCAGCAAGCTGGTTTTAGAAGGGCAGCATGCTGCAGAGTAACTCGTTTGGTGTGGGTTGCTTCAGACTTGAAGTTCATTTTCTAATGTGAAGCTGCTGGGGCAGTAGGAAGGAGAAGAGGTGAGGAGAGGAACTGGGAATGTGTAACACGGGAGCTCATTTGGAGAGAATATGCTTTGCACATTTCATATGAATTTCAGTGAGAGGTATTTTACTGTAGTAGTTTGATCAAGCAAAATTCTTGTGAGCAAGCATTTCTATTATAGTGGTAAAAAATTAAAACAAAATCAGAGATGGTACCTTTTCTTTTTGCCATTGTTGGGGCTGGTAGGTATTGGTCTTCTCCGTGGGATGTGGTAAAATTCTCCAACCCTCTGTTTAACTAAAACATTTAGTGCTGCTTTACTAATACAGTTGGGTTGAAAGGATATGTGATTTTTTTTCCTCTGTGTTCCGTCAGTGGAACCCTGAAAGAAACCAGGACAGGGGATAATGAATTTGCCCACAGATAAAATGAACTTGGAATTCAGAAGTAACACACAAGGAAGTAACGAGCAGAGATTGAGTTGTGCAGATTGTCAGCTGTGTCAGGGGCACACAGGAGTTGTTCCAGTGAGGCTGGATGCTGCAGGAAGCCGCAGCAGAGAAGGGAATGTTCCTCTGTACCCAGTGGAGGACAATGAAGAACAAAAGTCCTTGGAATTTGGGGTGTAACCTGGGATAGCTTCTCCCTTTGGGATAAACCCTGCTAATGCTGAAATAATGTTTCTTCCTGACCTAATTAGAGTCTGGGGTTTTCCCATCCCGAGCGGTCTTGTAGCTGGGAGGAAGTCTGGCTTTCATTTCTCTGCTGCTTCCAGCAGCCTCGTCTGAGCTGCGCTCTGCTGCACATGCTCAGACCTCTTCAAATGACATCATTTTACATGGAGTAGGAAGCCTTGTTGTCTACTTGTCTCGCTCACTGTCCTCAAGAAAGTGCTGAGTAGGTGCAAGGACTGTTATTTTGTGGTGCTGTGATATATCTTGGAGGACCTTGTCTCAGCAAATCTGTGCTGGGGATTGAAATGAAGCAGTGTGGGCTTTAAGCAGCAGATTCCTGCCTCCCATCTTCACGCGGCTTGTGAATGCAGCAGCGGGGGCTGCCCGGCCCCTCCTTGTGTGACTCAGTATTCTCACGTCAACAAAACCTCTGGATTGCTGTAGTCTGATTCCATGCTCAGATCAAACTCAATTTCCCTTCTGCTTTTCCTCTTTCCAGTGTCAGTGCAAAAATAAAGGCCATTGAAGCCAAGCTGAAAATGATGGCAGAAAATCCAGATGCCGAATACCCAGCAGCGCCTGTTTATTCTTACTTCAAACCGTCGGATAAGAAAAGGACTACTCCTTATTCCAGAGCTGCCTGGAAGTCTAGAAGATGATGCTTATGAATGGATAATAGTAGCAAGAAACAGTGCTTTGTGTTCCTGGAGTCCTCCAACGCTTTTGTACTGTGTCGAGTGCGCGGGATGCGCCGGCGGAGCGCGGCAGGGCGTCCGCGGCACCTCGGTGAGCTGCCGAGCGCTCCTCGCTGCCGCGCAGCCCAGCGCTGCTCAGAGAAGTAGCTTCCCTTCAAAGCCTCTGCTGAACACGCAGACAGCCTCTTGTTAGTGTGCATTCATTAGCAAGATTAGAAACGGTAACTAGTGGATGGAGTAAAGCACATCCAAAAATACTCCGTTTAACTGATTACTTTTTAAAGTGTTTTGGAACAAAAAGTATTCCGATTTGTGGGTTTTTTTAACGGGAGGGGAAGCACTCAGTTTTGATGAACATTCTGTAGTCACCGCGGAAAACTTTTTCGTCTCAATAAAACTCATTTTAAATAGATTTTGCAACACTTTTAGTAGCACTGCATGCAATATTTTATATGCACCAAAGAAAATTTATTTTGCATTTTGATTTGCAAAATTTCAGGTATTAGTTCATGATATAGTAACCTTAAGATAAGACACAGCCCAGGTATTCCTAGTGTCCTTCGGGCTGTAGGTGTGTGTCTCCATGTAGGAATTAGTGTTTTGACGCACCGCGAGGTCTGTGCTGTGCCCTAAGCTTCTGCGCAGCAGTGGCGCATCTGATGTTTGCGTTCAGTAATCCCTTCAGTGGTAGCTCTTCCTAAACCAGATGTGACAGCGTGAGAACGACCCTGCAGCCTCGCAGACATCTGCCACGCACCTGACCTCGGGGTTCGCCCACCAGCCCGTCCGGCTGCTGGTGTTACTGCCTGGTGAAGCCCGTCGGTTGCCTCTTGGTGTAACGTGGCACAAGCGTTTGTGCTGGGGATTACCTGTCCTGGGTGCGTAATTCACAAGTCTGATGGGCGGCATTTTGCTTAAACCATTTTACCTGCAGCCCTTTTTTTTTTCCCCCTAAAAGTTATCTGCAAAGTAGAAATCTGAGGGGGGCAAAAGCAAACGTCTGGCTGTGTTTTCTCTTTGGTGTACGTGCAGTGGCTGCGTGTGCAAGGGGGGTGTTGGGGAGTGTGTGCACTCGGGTCCAGCAGACACCGGTCTGGTTTTTGCTGCTGTTTGCTCTCTCTAATCCTGTCAGTGGTGAATCTTTACCTCACGTTCACTCCAGGGTTGCTTCCCCAAGCTGGCTGACAGTGGTCTCAAACAAGCGGAGGAAAGTAATGGTTAGCCAGCCCCTGGTTTCCATGTGCAGGTGTTGCTCGCTGGCACAGCACAGGTTTGTATTCCTGCAGTGACACCTCCAGCAGAGCCCTCCTGCTCCCGGACTGAGCGTCAGGGACAGAGCTGTGTGTGCGTGATGGATTGTTCAAAGCCTGAATTGTTCAAAAATAGGTCTTGTGCTGTTAGATATTTGCTTTCTAGTTTTTGTTTCCCTGAGTAAAGACACAAGTAGTATCACTGCCAGTTTGTATCCCTATGAATGTTGATAACACTCATTTATATTCCTCTGTAAACAGCCTGTGTTTTGTTCTTCCATGGTCTAATGTTTGTAGTCTTCCAGATCTGTATCTGCGTTATTTAGAACAGCAACCAATTCTATTTCTATTAGAAATTTAGAAAATACCTAGACTCAAATTTGGTATGTGGTTGTGTTCCCATCAGAAACACACTTTGATATTTATTTGTATTTAAATACAATTTGTTGGAGTTCTTATGGTTCTAAATAAACATTTAAAATGCATGTTTTCCTCCAGGAAAGCGAGGGTGGTGAGCAGGAAGTGCGGGTGGTAGATCCTTGGCACCAGCCGAAGTCCACTGGTACAACGCTGGGTACAATAGTAGTCCTTTTTTAAAATGTTTTGCGCTACACAGTCCCTGACAGAAGCGCCTTGTCTGTCCGGCCGCACTCAGACCTGGGGGAGCTTTACTGCAGGTGGGTGTTTGTGTCATTCCCGCTGCTGCCGGCCCGGCAGGCGCTGGTGCCGCCCGCGCTCCCCAGGAACGCCGCGGCTTCCCCAGGGCCCCGGCCTCGTGGGCAGCAAAGCTACGGAGGTTCTAACCCTGGAGCTGCAAGGAGGTAAATGCTCCGTATCACTTTTTTTCATGAGCGTCAGTTTGCGTGTTGACCATCACAAACAGGCAGCAGGAAGCGTGGCGTTGCTGCGGTGGAGGATGCGGCCAGCGCTGGAGCTGTGAGTACGGAGGTTGGCAGGCTGGTGGGGGAAGGAGCTGGGCTTGGCACCCGCACCCCAAGGAGGAGTGTGGGGCTGTTTCTTACTGCTGGCACACAGTCCTGTCCTCAGGTACGTCCAGCAAATCCCTGGGGGCAAGGTGAGGTACCGAGGACCAAGTTCACCGTGACCACGATGTGGAGTTTTCCCCTCAGTATTTCAGCAATCTCCCTGCCTTTGAGGAGACTCCCTCACTCGGGACAGGTACGAAATCATACCCATGGGAACACAGAACACACCCAGCCCCAAATTTTGGGATTCTGGCTGGGTTGCTGGTTCACACCCCCCCTGGTTGTTGCTGTGGAGGAGCTTTAGCGCTGGTGGGAATGAGGATGTGGGGGTAAAAGGGAGTATGAACTTGGTGCTAATACCTAGCAACTGCGCTGCTTTGCATTGCACAATCACTGCATGGGCCGTATAACTCACACACTGGAGATCCACCTTCTCCCAGCAGGCAGTGAAGGCAGGAGATGCCTGTTCTGATTTTGTGGGGCCCAGAGCACCTGGTCTGTAATTATGGGAGTATGGAAAGCCGTCAGCGTGACTGTGGTGTGATGTTCCACGGTGTTACAACCCTGCATTGCCCTTGGATGCAAACATTGCCCTGTTCTGACCAGTGCTGTGTAGGGGGCAGGCAGCTTCCATGGCTGTGTCTGTGAAAACTACGTGTTTCTTTTGGAGCTAATTCACACCCTGTCGTTGTGGATGAGTGGTTTAAATTGTCCTTTCCGAGCATCACTCCTCTGCACTTGTCCGTGTGCCCCCTCTGCTCTGCCTCTGCAGAGCCGAGTGTGAGCTGGTGGGCCTTAGGCTGAGTTTCCTAGGGGTTGCTTGGGCTTTCTTGCAACCTCAATGTTTAAACCTAATGTCTTGTATTTATTCTAAAATGGCTTTCATCTGATTTCCCTCTCGGTTAACAATTTAGTTGTCAAAATCAATAACGGCGAGGATCCATCCCTGGCCGCCATCAGCTCACGTTACCGTCCTGCAATTACTCCGCGGTGGAACCGCTGCCGGGGCTTTGCTGGGGAATTATCAGGTTACTAATGAAGCCCGGGCAGGGGCGGGCGGCCAGACGCGGCGGCGGTGGGTGCGATCCCCGCTGCCGATCCCGCCCCGCGGGCAGCGGGGGGCTCCGGGGCCGCGGCCGGTCCTGGCGGTGCGGGGCGGTGCTGCCCCGGGGCCGGCCCGGCCTGTGCGCCCCGTCGGGGCGGGCAGCGACTCTGCGGCCGGGGAGGGACCGGACCGGGACCCCGCTGCCCCCGCCGCGCCCGCGGGCGGTGCCGGTGCCGCCACCGCAGGTAGCGGGGCCCGGCGGGGCGGGCGGCCCCCGGGGCGCGGCGGGGGGGCGCCGCTTCCTGCCCGGCCCGCGGCCGCCCCCGGCGGGGGAGCGGGGCCGGCGCGGTTCCCCGCCCTTCCTGCCGCGGCCGCGGGACGCGCCGCCCGCGGGCACGGAGCGCGGCGGCGGGCGGAGCGGGGCGCGCCCGCCCCATGCACCGGAGCCATGAGGGCGGGCAGCCCCGGGGCCCGGGCCGCCGCGCCCGGGCCGGCGCCGAGGCGGGCAAGGTGAGCGCCGCCGCTGCTGTCGTCGGGGCCGGGAGCGGGGTGAGAAGCGGGGCCGGGAACCTCGAGGCGGGCGCGGGGCCGGTACCGGAGCCGGGCCGGGGCCGCTCGCTGCCTCCCGCGCCCGAGGGGAGGATTTTCCTTCCCGGCGTTTTCTGGGGCGTTTTGTGCTCGGCGGAGGGAGAGGGGGAAGAATTTCGATTTTTAATTACTACCATTAAAAAAATCAAATTTGCAATTCTTTGGGTGGCCTGATGGATTCCCTGATTGACAGGCGGAATTGACACTCTGGGTACCTCTTATCTCGGGCATTTACGGCAATTTCTAATTGCAGGTAGTTTGTGGGTTTTTTTCAGCGCTTTGGCTCGCATGGGAACCGAGCGATTACTTCAAGAGGCCCGGGTTAAGTGCAGGCAGGGAGAGAATTCAATCCACATTCAAATTGCTTCATTAAAGAGACGCAGCTTTTGTTGCAAAGGATTTAAATGGCCACTAGAAAGTTCTTATTTATTGTTTTGAGGCGGTTTATATAGGGTGCCCCGCGCTCGCCCGGCGCATGGAGCCGCAGCCTCCCTCTCCCGCTCTCTCCCGCAAGGTGATGCCGCCGGAGCCGCTGCCCAAGGGGAGCGTCCGCTGCCTCGACCCGCACACCCGCACCATGGTAAGCGGGGCCGGGGGCTGCGGGAACCCACCGGGACGCACCGGGGTTTGTGGGGCTCACCGGGCCGGGGGATGTGCGAACCCACCGGGCCGGGGATTCCGGGGGCTTCGGGGACCCGTCGGGGCGGTTCGGGCCGGGGCTACGGGTAACGGCTGCGCATACCGGGGACTGTGCGGACCCGTCGGGAGTCATCGAGCCGGGAGATGCGGGGACACGCCGGGACGCTCCGGGCCGGGGCTGCGGAGGGCGGCGGGGCCCCGGCTGACGGCCCCGCGGCGGCTCTGCCCGCAGTCGCAGCCCGACGGGGAGCCGCTGCCCGGCGCCCTGGAGAAGGAGGACGCCCGCTCAGCGCCCAGCACACCCTCCACCCCGTCTGTCTGCTCCCCGCCATCCTCCTCCTCCTCCACGCCATCGGCCGGAAAGAACGTCTGCTCCAGCTGCGGGCTGGAGATCCTCGACCGGTACCTGCTCAAGGTGAGCGGCTGCGGCGGCGGGGGGCGGCGAGGGGCTCCGGGTGGCCCCGGGTCTCATCCCCTTCTCTGCCGCAGGTGAACAACCTCATCTGGCACGTCCGCTGCCTGGAATGCTCCGTGTGCCGCACCTCGCTGCGGCAGCAGCACAGCTGCTACATCAAGAACAAGGAGATCTTCTGCAAGATGGACTACTTCAGGTAGGGAAGACGGGCTGGGGGGCAGCTGCTGAGGGCCGGTACCCGGGCCGCTCCGGTGCTGGTGGGGAGAAGGTTTGAAAAAGCCGCCAGGCTCCCCAGAGCGGCCCGGCGGAGAAGTGTCACCCCGGGGCACGGGGAGGAAGCGGATTTGGGGTGCAGCTGCCCCAGCCTCGGAAGGGTTCGTGACCCTCGGGCCGGGCTGTGCGGGCCGCCCCGAGCCCCGGCGTGCCGCGGGGGTTGCGCGGCGGGAATTGTCCCCTCGCCTGGCGAAATGCTGGTTGAACGACGTCGTGCCGGCTTCTGGCAGGAGGGTAAATATGTACCCAACGGTGTGCAGTTCCGAACGGCTTTTAGAAACCTCTGTCTGCGATGTAGCATCACAAATGCCGAAGCCTCCGTGGCGGGATTGTGTTAAAAAACCGAAACAAATTCCTGGCAGCGCAAGCCCCTGCGGCCGGGCCGGGGCTCGCTGGCTGCCGTTGGGTTCGGTCTGGACCTGGATCCCCCGGGGGAGCGCGTCCTGCAGGAAGGCTGTTTCTGGCTTCGACAGCCTTTTAGTTATAAACCTTAAACCACGAATTTTCTTCAGAAAGAAAGACAGGAAGGGATGGAGGATCCTGAGCTTCTCACTGAGGTTTAAACTGAACATCAGAGCCCTCCCGCTCTGACTTTCCCCATCTCCTCAGGATGCGGGAATACTGTTTGTCCCTGGTGGAAGTGGAATCGCGGGCAGGAAATGAGAATGACCCCGGCGAGGGGCGCGGGGTCTCGGCAGCATCGTCCGGCCGCGGGGAGCGGGTCGGGGCCGCCTGCTCGGACAAAGGTGCCATGGGCAGGGCGTGCAGGGGGAAAATCCTTCGATATTTCTCTAGCGGTTGTTCTTGTGAGGGTCCCCGAAATCTCGCGGCTCAGCCGCCGGTGCCACCGCGGGGTGCGCGGCTCCTCGGGCTCCTGGTCCCCGCTCCGCGTCCGGCCCGGTGATTATTGTGATTATTTTTGAAATCGCTATTTGTTTAGTGATTTCACCGAAATTTCCTTCAGTTTCAGCAGAAAGGTTTTGGGAAGTCCGCGGTGCCGTTGTGCTGCTTCGAGGCACTTTCAAGCGTTTCTCTTTGATTAATAACCGTTCCGACTTCGTTATATATATATATATATTTTTTTTTAAATTTAAGAGTGGACCTTTATAAAGATGGCTTTAAAGTAGCGACTGGATTTCTAAATTGCCTTCGAGCAAACACAGCGAATAATAGCTCTTAAAAAATAAACCCGTTTAGCTAGAAATCCCGGCGTGGGGTCTTTGCCCGCTGGCGACCAGGGACGCCAAAGGAAAACTACAACGAAAATCGCTGAAGTGGCCGCAGGACGCACCCGGTTCCTGGGCAGCAGTTTTGGGGGGCGGGGGGGCTCCCGGCTCACACTTCGCACTTGCCTTTTTGTTGAAAAATATGGGTTATATTTTTTCTTTTATTTTTACCTTCGTGCGAAACGCCGTGCGGCGGGAGCGGCAGCGCTCGGGGCCGCCGCGCCCCCCCCAGCTCCGGGGACTCGCTGCGACCCTCGGACCAGCCCGGCCGGTCCCCCGCGCTGCAGCGGGTGGTGTCGCTCCCGCCGTCTCCGGGGCAGCCGCGGCGGAGCCCGCCGGGTTGAGCCGCGCAGCCGCGGCCGTCGGTGCGGGTCTGCGGCCGGGAGCCGAGGGCTGGGGCGGGTCGGGGCAGAAGCCCCCGGCAGCCCCCTGGCAAACCCGGCTGGGGGGCCGTTCGCCCGGCCCCGTTCCTGTTCTGCCCCCGTCCGGGCCCCGGAAGCATTCTGGTCCACAGGCTGGTGAGCCCGGGACAGCCGGGACCCGGCACTTGGCAAAGGACAAATCTGACTGTTGAGATATTTTTATTTGTTAGTGTTTATTGTTTGCTGCAGATGAAGTGTCTTTTTTTTCTTTTTTTCTTTTTATTTTTTAAGCAAAGCAGAAAACCCATTCTAACACGTGCAGATCTTTGGAGCCAAGGCAGATGGGAAGGGGTAGCAGGCTGTGCTCTGCATGAAGCACACGGTGGCTTTTATTGCACCAGCACTAATTCCCCGCGATCTGGGGCTGTTCGCAGGCTGCCAGGGCTGGGGGGCTGTCAGATGGGGGGCTGTCCATGGGCGCTGCCCCACTGCCCGACGATGAGCATGTTTTGGCCTGGTCTGTCCGACCTTCCCTTCCCCATTCACGTGAGGGGCTGTGTAAGTGCTGGCGCTGCCACAGCTCCGTGGCCGCGTGTGCGTTTTTAAGCAAACGCTGCTGTTTCCTGTGTCTTGTCAAATAATTGCATTTGGCATCCAGGGCTTCAGCGCTTCAAGGAGAACCAAATTAAAATTGGAGCTCATTGAGCAGAACATTGTGTTCCTGGGTGATGCGAGGGCTGCTCACGGCCAAGCTTCCACGGCTGCGGTCGCAGGGAGGCCCGGCATGATCTGGGTGTGATTCCCACAGCACCCTGCTGTGGCCTCGCTCCCTGCCTGGCTGGGCAGCCCTTGGGCACATCAGCATGGGGTTGCTGGCTGCAGCAAGAGTCCCTGGGGCCTGGGACAGCAAAAGAGCTGTGCGGAGGGTGGGCCAGCGCCTGCAGCCTGGCTGTGGCCCAGGTGGCCTCTGTTGCCCCTTGCCATTGCGCCCCACTGGGATGATGCTCCTGCTTGAGCATCACTGTGGCTCAGCGTGGAGATGGAGTCACTGTGGCTGCTGGTCTGCTGTGCGATTTGGGATGATGTCTGGAAGCCGCAGCTGACTTCAGGGGCTGTGCAAGTGGCTTCCTACAGAGCGGGCCTACGAGGGGATGGGGACATTTGGAGCTGTGTCTCTTGCCCTGTGCCTGTGGGCAGGGATGGACAGTAAGGCTCAAGGAGCTGTTGGACCTGGGTACAAGGGGCATGTGAGAGCCCGGACACACCAAGGCCTCCTCCCACTGCTGCTCTTCCTGCACCCCAGATGTTGCAGCCACCCCTGGGGGAGGTGGGATGAGTCTTTCTGGGATGAGTCTTTTCTGGTAATGTTGTTGGCAGTTTCCATCTCTTGGCACTAATGATTGCAAAAAGCCAGCAGCATCTGGTCACCCAACCACAAACCATGCGTGTGGGGCGTGAGCTGCTGGTTCTGGCAGATGTGGGTGAAGCTCCAGCCTGTGCTCAGTGCTGGGCTTGGGCAAAGCCTCTGGCTCGAACTCTCCTGCTGCAGCGCGGCCCTGTCCCCATCCCCATCGCTGCCAGTCAGGCGACAGGAGCCCCTTACCTGGTGCTCTGACACCTCGTGCAGACAGGGCTCTTTGGGCTATTGCTGTCCTGCAAGCTTGGTGAACTAAAGTCTATGTTATTTTTGAGCCATTATTTCCAGTGGTGACAGGTCAGGGCAGTCAGTTCACAGGCGTTTCTCAACTTGTTCCTGGCAGTGGTGGTCCGTGTGGTGACCGTCCCTGTTGGGTGACAGTGGGTGCCCCTGCTGAGCCCCCGCTCAGCCTGGTTTCTGTAAAACCTGATCGCTGTGGCTGATACCAGAGGCGGGTGTTGGCCAAAAGCTGTGGATACAGCAACGGCAGCTGCCGGTGCCGCAGCCCACGCAGCCCCATGCTCAGGTCTGGCTGTTGAGCCCCAGCCGCTCTCCGGGTGCTGCTCGTGTGGTGGCTTCATGGGGACAGCAGCATTGGTCCCCGCCTGCGCTGGCTGCTGTGTTCCCATGAGTCCCCACACCCCTGGCAGCCCCTGCCCCCTCCTCAGGATCTGCTGCCAACCCGGGGGTCCCGCCTGGCCCTTGGCGGGGACACTGTGCTGTGGGTCTGGGGCCAGTTGGGTGTCTCCCCCAGATCCCAGCTGGTGTGTGATGGGGACATGTGATTTGAGCGGGGAGCAGTGATTACCACGTGCTATTAGCTCGGGTACGCCTGCCCCTCGTTTGATACTGTTCAGCGAGTATGACTGTTTATATAGCACATTGTTCAAAGTAATTCAATTTACAGGAATGATCTTTACTTCTAAATAAAAAATTAATACAGTTCTTTTGTTTGTGCGTTTATATAAACTAGCTGGCACAAAGTCAGTTTACAATGTTCCCATCTGAAGTAAATTAGTGAAGTCTCTTAGCTAAGTCTCTGTATAATTTCAGCACAGAAATGTCCTCTTTCAGGCAGCTATTTTTTTTTCTTTCCTTTTGGTCAGTTATGGTCAAGCTGAAAAATTTAAACCTTGCTTTTCCTCCCAAATAGTTTTGCAGTTAGTAATTCCAGCACAGGATGGTCTTGCTGCATCTCGCTGAGCGTGTGGCGGGCGGTAGCTCCGCGGTGCAGGGCCGGGCAGGGGCCGCGTGTGCTGGTTGTGCTGGGCTGCCTTGGGCTGTCCCACCTGCCAGGGCTGCTCTGCCCGGCGAAGCAGAGGGGTTGCAGTGCGGGGTGTCTCCTGCTGCTGGCTGTGGTCTCTTCTTGGTGTGTTGTGCCTGTGCTGAGAGATGCTGGAGCTGCTGGGGCAGGGGAGGCAGCGGCTCCGCGCCCCGGCTGTGGCGGGGGCCATGGGGATCCCCTGGGGAGCCTGCGGCGGTGGGTGCACGGGGAAGCGCAGCGGCTGCGATCAGGGCTGTGTCAGAGCCAGCACCAGCGCTGCAGTGACAGAGGAGATGGTCGCTTCTCCCCTGCTGCTCCTGCCGCTGCTGCTCGTTGCAATTATTCTTTTAAGCAGCAGTGATATGAAACGCAGAAGCCAAACCAAGGCCGTGCCCGACCCTGCCTGTGCTGCGGCAGCACCTTCTGGCAGCCGCAGGTCTGGGGGTGCAGGGCCGGGGAGTCATGTCTGCTGCGTCCTGGCAGAAATGAGGTTTTTCAGAAGTGCGTGCAAACACCCAGTGCCCGGCGTGGGGGTCCTGGCTGTCTTGTCTCTTCATTGTGCTGAGCTGCTTCCCAGTGTAACTCATTTAAGCACAACCATCATCATCTCGCAGCGAGGAGACTCCTTGTAGGAGGACAAGGCAGATGCATGCGCCTGTACGTGTGAGGAGAAAACACATGTTTTGATTTATGGCAAAGGGAGAGAACCAGCTCTGACACAGTTTCCATCCGAGTCTCTCACGGGCTGTTATCAAAATAAAAAAGCCCACGGGCTTGGGAACTGATTCATGGCGCTGCGTCACCTCAGCCCCTTGGCCACGTCTGGGCCCACGGCGAGTCCACACCCCCCGCTCCAGCCTGTACCACTGCCTGCGCGGCTGCCCGTGCCCTGCCGTGGGGAACGGCACCGGCAGGGTGGCATTGCTGCGGCCCCTGCCTCCCATCGGTGTTGTGGGTTTGGGCTGGATGGGTGAGTGGTAGGGCTAGCAGCAGCACCCGCACCCTGGTGTCACCCTTCCTGCCCTCACCCCGTCTCTTCTCCCCCACAGCCGGTTCGGTACCAAGTGTGCCCGCTGCGGCAGGCAGATCTATGCCAGCGACTGGGTGCGGCGAGCGCGGGGCAATGCCTACCACCTTGCCTGCTTCGCCTGCTTCTCCTGCAAGCGGCAGCTCTCCACCGGTGAGGAGTTCGGCTTGGTGGAGGAGAAGGTGCTGTGCCGGATTCACTATGACACCATGATTGAGAACCTCAAGCGAGCAGCAGAAAACGGTAATGTAGCCCCAGCGCCACGGTCGTGGCCTCACCGCGGGTCATCCCTGTCCCCTGTGCTGACTCCCATCATGGGGTGCCAGGTCCTGTCATTGCCAAAAGGGGGTGATGGGTGGCTATGGGGGAGCTGAGTGCAAAGCCCTGGGCTGGCAGAGGACTCTTGGGGATGGCCACTGTGCCAGCAGTGCCCGTGGCTCATGGGACACCTGTGTGCCATGGCCAATGCCAGGGACCAGCCCCTGGTCCTGCACAGCACAGTGTGCTGCATGCAGCGAGTGAGGGAGCCGCAGGGATTTTGAGGCTGTGAGTCATGACTCTAGAAGGTGGGAAAGCTGGAGACCTGACAAAACCTCCCCATCATTTTCCATCTTCCTTGCCCGCCCGCGGACGTGCCGCTCCCAGCTGGGCCATGCCGACCCTGCCGTCCCTGCCACGGCACGCCAAGAGCAGCCGGCCGGCCCCTGCTTTTCCAGTCAAGTTGGTGACACTGAGGTCACGCAGAGCCACAGCCCCCATCCCCTTGACACCTCAGCCCCATCCTCCTTCGTGGCTGCAGCCAGAGCGATGCTCAGAGGAAGGAGTCAGTGGTGTTGTTCTGCCGCGGTGCACAGGGAGGCCAGGCAGTGCCGAGGGCTGTTCTGGGTGACAAGGCAGCGATGGCAGTTGGGGGAACAGGCAGACTCCTGGGCTCGGTGCCATGGGGGGTCAGCCATGCTGGGTCCGTCTCTCTCCTGCACTTGTGTCTGCGGGGACCGATCGCCACGGTGGCTGCGAGGCCGTTTGATTTTATCACATGGGTGCTGCATTTGGCATGGGGAGGCTGCCCAGGGATGCTGTGCAGCCACAGAGTCACCCAGGGAAGGACCCAGGGCCACCGTCCCACAGGCCCCTGCACCCAGGACCCTCTGGGGCTGTGCTGGGGCATCACCCCTGGCTGGGAGCACAGCTCCAGCCCAGCCTGCCCATTGCTGTTGCTTGGTGGGCATGGGGAGGCAAACACTGTGTCCTGCCCTGTGCAGCACGTGGAAACTATTAACAACCTGACATGAAAATAATCAGTGTTTCTGTTTACAGTGTTTGAGTAAGAGGATGAAAACAGAGTGCCCGCTCGGGCTGGGAGGGTCCCAGCTTGGGATGCAGCTTGCGGCATGTCGGTCCATATGGTCGACTGCCATAGAGGCACAAGCGAGGTGGTGGGGAGCAGGGATGGAGGGGGAGCTGTGTGGCCTGGGGAAGCAGGCTGTTGTGAGGATGGCCGGCTCTGGCGTTGGGGCATCCCACAGAGTTGTTACCCCAGCTGAGGGCTGGGCAGGTGGGTTTGTGGCTGCTTGTAGCATCCTGCTGAACCCCACAGTGTCGAGGCAGTGCTGGGGGACATGATGAGAGTCCTGCGTGGGTACCTGTGTCCAGGTGTTCCCTGGTTTTGAGAAGGGGATGGGATTGCTTTGGAGAGCAGCAGTTGCTGCAGAGTTGGATGGCCACGCTTCCCCCCTCCAGTAATTACCCAGCAATTTCTTCTGCACATGAGGTTTTACATACAAGAAAAATAAACAGATGTTGCTGAAGTCAGAGTCCCATTCATCATCCTAAAAGAACAAGTCAAACTATATGAGAAAGTCCTTCAACTCAAGCCAAGACAATCACAGCCCGGTCCAGCTTGCAGAGCGAGCGTCGGGTTGTGCAGGCACATCCTGGGAGTGGGACGAGCGCCGGCCCCGCTCAGGCATCCTCCCTCATCCATCACTCCTCGGTGCTTCACCCCACTGCCGAGAGCGCTTGGGCATGACACAGGCTGCAGCGGGGACCCCAGAGCGGAACTAGGGACCCAGTCTCCAGCCACCCCCCAGCAGAGTCCATAGCTCCGTGAGCATGACAGGGCTCACCCTGGTGCCGTGTTTGGGGAGTGAGTGGACAGTCCCCTTCTGGCACGTCCTCCTTTAGCGCAGTTGCTGCTCAGAGCCTGGGCACCACACTGTGGGGGGTCACCGGCACCCCAAGTCCATGGAGACAGTGCTGCTCCTGCTGCTGCTCTGGGACTCAGGAGGAGAAGTTTGGGTGCTGGGAGGATTTGGGGCCAGTGATAGGAGCAAAGACTCCATTGAAACGCCCTGATCATACAAAACTGATGGAGGCAGCGCCCGCAGTGGAAGATAGGGTCATGGGGGGCAGCATGGGGCAGAATGATGGATGTTGGTGAGCCCAGCAGAGGCAGCGTCCCCTCTGAGCCACTCGCTGGAGGACACAGCCAAGTGGTGGCCATGAGTCAGGGCCATCTTCCTGCTGCTGTTTCCCCACCCCTCATTCCCCACATCTTCCACCAACTTGCTGCGTTTTTCTTAATTCAATAGTAAATTCCTCGGGCTGGTGGTGCCCCCCGGAGTGGCTCAGCAGCCCGGGGCAGCTCCTGAACAGTGGTGCTGGCTCTGCTCTTTGTGCTGCTGCTCGCAGCATGGGATGCTGGGGGTGCCCCACAGCGTCAGGTGTGTGATCCCCCGCCAAACTGCTGTTGCACGCAGGTGGGCAGAGGAGTTCCTGACCTGTGGTGTGCGGGGCTTCTTTCTTGCAGGCAACGGGATCACGCTGGAGGGGGCTGTGCCCTCGGAGCAGGACAGCCAGCCCAAGCCAGCCAAGAGAGCCCGCACCTCCTTCACCGCCGAGCAGCTGCAGGTACCGGGGCTGGGCCGGGGGGCTGGAGGGGCTGCGGCTCCCCAGCCTCATCCTCACCCCCTCTCTCCTCTCCTCTCCCCACCAGGTCATGCAGGCACAGTTCGCTCAGGACAACAACCCCGACGCACAAACGCTTCAGAAGCTGGCAGACATGACAGGGCTGAGTCGGAGAGTCATTCAGGTGAGGGGCAGTGGAATCGGGCAGGGTGAGGCACTGTCAGCCGAGGAATGGGCAGAGGAGTAGCCCCAAAAGGCGGGTGCCAGACGGGACTCATGTCCCGCAGCCCCTCACTCCCGCACATCCACCCCAGCACTTGCCGTATCCAGCAGCTTCACGCTGCTTCACCAGTGTGTCGCCTTCACCGGGTCCTGCAGCAATGCCAGCACTGTCCTTTCTCTGTCTCACTTGTGGGTTTTCTATTTGTTTTTCTCTCTTATGATGCAATGAAAAAAACAAAACAAAGCCATACAGCCCCAGCCAGTGGCAATGAATTGCCGGGTGGAGAAGCCGCCCTTAATGTGTTGCCTGGAGCTCTGTGCTCAGCCCTGACAGCAGCGCGGGTGCTTCCCGCGGGGAGCGGGCAAAGCCGGCAGCTTCGGGAGGCATTGGCATTGAGAAGTTTAAAGAAAATGGGGTTTGCAGCCCCAGGAGAAGCGGTGGCAGGAAAGTCCCTGCACTTGTGCTCTTCAGGAGGGAGAGCGGTGCCGTAAGGACCGAGAGGAATGTCCCCTCTGCAGCTCCCAGCTCGCTGTCCCTGCAGACGGCCCAGCTCTGCTCCCTGGTGACATTTATACTCTTCATTTTAATGTTCTGCTGACATACTTTCTGCATACAATGAAAACATGAGCAATTAAAATAAATTTGGAACTTCAGTCCAGGATTGTTTTGCCAATTACACATCTAAATTTTGTGTGCAAAAATCCATCTTGAGCCTCAGTTATTGAGATTCTTCATTTAGCTAAAGATCAAGCAGTCTGCACACTGGCTATTTTTTATGTGGATATTTTTTAAAGGCACTTTCAACAGGAAACAATTTGTCAAACACTTACGACTGTTTCCTTCTCTGTGGTCCAGCATGCACGATCTCAGAGAGCTGATCTTGTCTAAGCCTTGGAGAGGATTTTTACTCTCAGCTATCTTTCAAAAATTAAAGCATAGGAAAGAAATCACCACATTAGCATAGAACCCCCCTCCGTGCATGTTTTAACTCCAAGGTGTAATCCCCTAACTATTTCTCTAATTAGAAGCAGTGAGATATGGTCAGAGGACCACACTTCAGTTGAACTGTCTCTCCCCTGACACAGGGTTTGCTGCTTTTGTTTCAGGTTTGGTTTCAAAACTGCAGAGCCCGCCATAAAAAACACACCCCCCAGCACACGGTGCCACCCTCGGGAGCCCCCCCGTCCCGCATCCCCTCCTCGCTCTCGGATGACATTCACTACTCGCCCTTCAGCAGCCCGGAGCGGGCCCGGATGGTAACGCTGCACGGATACATTGAAAGTAAGTGCCGGCTTGCAGAGCTCTGGCAGCGGGGTGCTCGGGGACAGCAGTGAGGTGCTCGGAGACGGCAGCAGGGTGCTCGGGGACAGCGGTGAGGTGCTCGGAGACGGCAGCAGGGTGCTCGGGGACAGCGGTGAGGTGCTCGGAGATGGCAGCAGGGTGCTCGGGGACAGCGGTGAGGTGCTCGGAGACGGCAGCAGGGTGCTCGGGGACAGCGGTGAGGTGCTCGGAGACGGCAGCAGGGTGCTCGGGGACAGCGGTGAGGTGCTCGGAGACGGCAGCAGGGTGCTCGGGGACAGCAGTGAGGTGCTTGGAGACAGCAGCAGGGTGCTTGGGGACAGCGGTGAGGTGCTTGGGGACAGCGGAGCAGTGGGGTGCTCTCCAGGAGCAGGCGGTAGCACCGTGGCACAGAGCGCTGTCAAAAATGCCCTTGGACTGTGGGTTCACGACTGGTGTGTGTGCTCCTCCTCCTCCTCCTCCTGGTCGGATGAACTTTGTCTTTGGGATTTTCTGAAGGGCCAGTTACGGAGAAGCCCCAGAAGGGGAGACAGAGGGGAGGGGGAGCTGCTGCAGCCTCTTTCCCTCCATATGTCATCTCCAGGAAAATTTCTGCTGGGGTTTTACCTGCCCAATCCTTGGCCCTCCTGTGTTTTCCTTGTCAAGGAGAAAAAGTGCGAATGTGCCCTGTTGAGCTCGCTGGTCAAGTGGTCTCCTTCCTGCTGACAAGCTCAGAGTTGCTTTCTCTAACAGCTGCCAAAGTGCTGGTGACTTGTTTGTGGGTGGTGGGCAGATTTGGTCCTGCCTGGATGGAGGTTTTGGCTCCACAACCCTTGTGAGGCTTCTCCCCCCATCATGGGCCATAGGAAAACGTGGGGGGGTGTTTGCAGTAACAGAGGCTGAAGCCTCTTCTCATCCACAGGTCAGGTACAGTGTGGACAAGTGCACTGTAGACTGCCCTACACTGCTCCGCCAGTGCACCTCAAAGCAGACATGGAAGGACCACTGTCTAATAGGGGTGAGAAGGTAAATGGTGTTTTAGCCTTTGGGGCCAAAACTTAACTGTAGCACAGATTTCTGTGTAACATCATTGCCACTACCATCTCCTCTCAGCATCACTGCTTCCCCATCATCTCTGGTAGCTGCTACCAGCTCATGTGTCTTTCCTTAATTTTGGTGGCTGTAGATTGATGTACCAGCTGCTGGTCAAAAAGGTATCACTTTGTTCTTCACTAAATACCCGCACTGTGATGTGCTGGGACGCTGAGCCTGCGCTCACTGAGGGCTGTTGGCATCCTCCTGCCTCAACTCCCCTCTCTAGTTTCTCCCCTTCCCGTGTGCGATGACCTCCGTTCTGCCCCATTCTGCTCTGTTCTCCTCAACCATCTGCACACCAACATCTTGGTGTGAACAGTGACCGGCTGTTAACAACGGAACAGGGAGGACCTTTAGCATACACTCACTTTCCAGTTTTCCATGAGTTAATAAGAAAGATTAATTTCTCGGGGATTCCAGTATTGCTTAAATAAATAACAACTGGCTGTTACAGTCTCTGAGGTAGGAATGTTATTTCACAATGTCTGGCCAGGAAACAATATTGCATATTGATATTTTTCTGTTCACCACTTAAAGTATCTGTCTGTTCTAACACACGGCTTATTTGGGGGCAAGACTTCTGAAACATGCTTAGGCTCAGAAGATTTTGTTTAGGATCCCAATTTAAGTGGCTTCCTTTTGAAGAAACACTGAGCCTTTGGCAACTCTTACTGGTATTTGCAGAGCAGTGAGGTAGAGCAGTTTGAGGGAAGGCTCTGGTGATTAGCGGGTAGAGTAAGGACCATTAGCAATGGCCTTTATCTTTCTTGGTAGCTGCTGTATCACAGAGCAGATAAACACTGGTGTCAGTGTCTGTCTCTGCAAGCAGCTAACGCTCCGTTCCCGTTTTCTCCCACCAGGTCATCCTCTTTCAGTACTGACCGCGCAAACTCTTCCTCACCTGCCCCTGGCGCTACCAGCACCGCTGCCCCTCAGCCGCTGAAACGCAGCGTCCAGCCCGAGGCACCGGGTGTCAGTCACGCGGGAGAAACTCCGATCCAGCATTCTCAGTTCTTTCCATTGACCAGCATCTCACATCCACTCTGATTTCTCCAGCGACACTCTGTGTATGTGTGTGTTGAGTGCAGAGTTACATTTTTCACTTGTTTCTTGTGGACTTGTAGAATGACCGTGAGTCTCTCCAGGGCAATGCCAGACACAGTCAAAATTAGTGACTCTGCTGTGCTTGCAAACCTTGCTCCCAAACCCATGGGAATATGAACAAAGCGGAACATGCCGAGTCTCGGGGGGGTCGATGATCACCTCTGAATATGAAGGAAGGAGGAATTTACGTGGTTTGGCCTGATTCTCTTTTTGCACCAGTGAAGCGCTGTCGGTTCCCGGACATCCCTCCTTATTTCCACTTGCACGTGTGAAATCTGAAATGGGCTTTTTTGGCTCAGCAACTTGATATATACACAGACCTTCCTGAGCCAAACTCGCAGGTAGCTGAGACTCCACTAAGTGGAAAACATGATGCCAGCTGGAAATAGGCAGTTTTCCTTCCTCCTCGAAGTGCTTTAGAATCACATGTCCTTTGATTTACTCCAAGGTAAGTAAATCTTAGTGTTTTTCCCCCCAATTTATAGGAGGGGAAACCGAAATGTCCTAAACTGAGAGGATCCGTGGGGGTTGGTGGCAGAGCCAAGTTTAGCACCCTGAAGTTTGTGATTGCCGACTTGTTCTTAGAGCACCGAGTATCTCTCTCCTCTCACAGCCATCTGCCAAATCTTTTTAAATCCTTTTTTTATTCTTGCTCTTTATTAACAAGCTACTTTATTTCCTTGGAGTCATATTGGATCACAAATGAGTGATTTCAGAATGTACCTACACAAAACTCTTAGACACTCCATACTCTGGGACTGGGAAATCCCGAATGGAAGCTGACCAGAAATGCGTAGAAATGTTCTGCCCTGGTGTGGACCCCAGTGCAGTCAGTGGAAACAGTGGGGTAGAAACCAGAGGCCAGTTAAAAAGGCGAAAACTGCAATAAGGCCAGCAGGACAGCGGCTAACGGAGCGGACAGCAAGGTGATGGCGCATTCCTGTGTTGCTCTGAGTCCCAGTGCTGTCCCTCGCTGGTGTTTGCTGCAGCAAAGGAAGCACTCAGCCCCAAATCCGGGAAAAAAACCCGAAATGATCCTTCATTGACGGGAATAACAAAAAGTAAACAAGTAAGCTTTGCCAGCCCTTCTCTGTTCGCGCTTGGCCAGGAGCAGGTCTGTAAGGAAACCTCTCTCTGTGCAAGCACACGGGTCTGTCTTGCTGCGCGCGGTCTGTGAGGCTGTGCTTCCAGCAACGGGAAAGGCCACCCCGAGCCACCATTAGCACGTAATGTGACCGAACTGTGCCTGGGGAACAGAAGACATGGATCCATACATCACACAGCTTGTTTTTAATTGGAACTGTAGAGACGTGTGGTTTTCTCTGGATCCTGGATCACTCTGCAGCATTGGCTGGGTGGGCAGCCGTCCCGCCGGTTTGGCCAGTCGGTGTTGCACGCGTGGCAAACCTTCTCCTGCCCGTGTCCCTGAGCTCTGTGTGATACCAGCGCTGCACGCGTGGCCCCGGGTGACGGTGAGGCACGCTCGCCACGCCGGCTGTGGAGGGGACAGCATGAGGGGCCCAGGTGGCCACCAAGACCTCGTGGTTTGAGAAGTAACCGAATGCAAGCATGCATCGATACTGGTCGGAACAAATATATATGTACATACACACATACCTCTGTGTGTGTATATATATATTAAAAAAAAATACAGAGAGAGAGAATGATGGCAATAACTTGGCCAGTTGGGTCAGTATTCTGCCTAATTGCAGCCAGCAGTCAGCAGCTCTATCCCAAATTTAAAATAACATTTGAAAGGTGAGAAGAAATTAAGTTTGCAAGGTATTATTGTCACCTCCTGGTGTGCAAATAGCCATTTGCAGTGTGTAGCCAGTGACGAGGCGCGCCAGCCCTGACTGGAGCCACCGCTGCCCAAGTGTCCCCTCGGGGAGGGAACAGCCACCAGTTGAACCCGTTGCAGTCACTTTTCTTCATGTCTGTAGCCATGAGAGCAGGACGGGTGGTCCCTTCATTGGCTATTGGAGCATTTGTGACCGTGAGGTTGCAGTGGGTTGTGGTGTCCACACACAACAGCCTTGAGATGCTGGTGTTGGTCAGCAGGGTCACCGGGGCCCAGCGTTCTTCTCCGTTTGTGCTCGCGCATCCTAATGACGGTTTAGTTGTGGAATTAGTGCCATAAATGAGTGCGTAGCTATTTCACTGAAGACTGAAGGAGAGACTTCAGGCTCTAGCTTGACCTGACATCCCACAGTACTTGAGATTCCCACAACTGTTTGGCTGAGGGAGGAAACGGTTTGTTGCATTTCTCTTCTGTCTCGGCGGTGCGTTGAAAGGGAAACTCTTTCATATATACCTGCTAAATATCAACTTAGTTACTGATCAAAAAAAGCCCACTTGTGAAATGTACTGTATATCGAGGTTGTGGTAACGGACGGGGCTGGCGGGGCCGAGGGTGCGGGTGCTGCTCCGGGGGCACCGGCTCTGCCGGGGGGCACGTCCCCCCAATGGGTAGCCAGGAGCAGCTTTGCTAATTCAGAAATCATTCAGAATGCTCTGTTTATATTAAGCCCAAATTGTTTGCAAAAACTGGAAGCAATTCAGCTTGTGCAGTTTTTAGAGCTAATTATGTGTATGGAAAATACTCAACTGTACCCAAGAATGTAAGAAATCCTCTAATTTATTCAGTACATTGTTTCACAACGTATTTCACACTGACTGTTGCCACTGAACCAAACCTTATCTCAGGTCATTTGCATTCATCTCCTGTCTGTAGATTAAAAAGAAAATAAAATGAAAATCATTCTCACTTTCTTAGTTTATTCAGTAATTGCCAAGCGGGTTCTGGAGCAGCAACGCAGCCTCTGCGTACTCAACTTCCCCAGTTGCTATTTACAAAACCTTTTGCAGACAAAAGCCAATGAAGACAGCCAGCGAAAGGCTTTTCACCCGGGTTTAACAAGGTAACTAAATATGGTGAGGGTCTGAAAGTGGAATGGTTTACAGTTTTATTACTGATCTTGTTTTTTGGCTCATGCTGGTTAACACCAGCGCCCGAGCTAAAGGTGCTGACACAACGTGCTCGTTGGGGCAGGAGTGGGAACCAGCCCTGCGCTAGCAGGGACGTATCTGCAAGATGCCAACTATCGACACAGCGGTTTGATTTCATCTGCCGGTCATTTGTTGTCGCATGTTGCAATTCTGCATGTCTTGGCTACAATGGTTAAAAAAAATTTCTCTGAATGAGTGGACAGTCAAGACTAATATTTATTTTAAATAAAAGTAAAACTAAATTGTAAGCACTTTTTTGTAAAACCAATGTCTGTTTTGTTACATACTTTTAATGTTGTGCTTTGTAAATGTCTTATTTGTGTAATAAATAAAGTTAATGCAAGTAGAAGTGCTGGCACTTACATCCAGAAAATGATGTAATTCCATTTTCTTTTATTTTTAAATACTTTCTGGCTTACTAATCAAGCAGCAACCCACCCAGTTTTCCTCTTTTATTATTTTGTTAAACTCTGGCTTCAGGAGAGTTCAACAAACGTTCGTAGTAAATGGATATAATTTCCTAGTTAGCAAACCAGTCATTAAAGAATACCTCTGGTGTACATTATTACAATGATCAATCAATATCAAAGTACTGAGCAAAAAGAGAGGAAAGGAATTCACCAGGACAGCTAACTAAAATCTGGGAAAATAATGTTGATTAAGATGGATTTGAATGACTTCAACACCGAATCTGAGGCACTCTTTTTAACAAATTGTTTTCAGGCTTAATAACGTGTGTATGTACCACAGCACACACCTCTCAGCAACATCATTGTGCGCACAGTCTGCTGTTTTCCGTGGCTTTTTCCCAGCATGACTGATGAAATGATTATTTCCATTTTTGTTTGTGCTGACAGAGATGACAAAAAGATTATATTCTTGTGGAGGGAAAGGGTGAGACAGATCCAGAAGGACAAATTAGGTCTTTTGTGAATCAGATTACCTGCTTTGGAATATTATCGTCTAGCAAAAGCTCTTCTCATGGTTTCGGTTGATGTTCAGTTGTTTTATACCCGGCTTTCCGGCAGGTCCCAATGATCCATTCGTGCTCATCATCGTCTAAAAGAGAGATAAAGAAATGCCAACTATCACCATGTCCGACCTGCTTTTTGCATCACTGGGGTGCAGCTTGAATAAGCAATTTTGCCTTTGAGAAATCAATCCCTTTTTAGCCAATGGCATCTCTTAGAATACAGTTTGTTTTCTTTAAAGGACCGTGTGCTGTTCTGTTGGAATCTGACAAGGCAGGAGGTGCTGGATCTATGGCAATGACTCTGATTATTTGTCTGTTTGATAAGATTAACTTGGGTGAAACGATGAGATTTACAAGTATATATTTTATATTTTGGCTTTCTGGCAGATGTGCTGGAGATTACGTTGAAACTATCAGAAATGAAGATCCATTTTTTAAATTCCGTGTCTGCATTGCTTGTTGGTTTATGAAAAGTGAAGGTAAAGCAAAATCCATAGGCAAAGGCTGGGTTCTTGTCTTCCAGCTTTTCCTTCAGCGCTGTTTTTGAAATGTGTGTTATGCCAGGTATGGATAAGCAGATATAATGGCTGATAGATATTTTAGAGCATCTTTTGTGTCCCTTGTTAGTATTCACGTCTGTCATATTTATTCTCAGAGCATAATGACAGCGTGGAAAGAAAAAAAATCAAAGACAATGTAGGAGAAAACAATTGTCCAGCAAAGTTTGAATAGAAATCTTGTGTATGATTGGGAAAAAATAACTTGGCAGATGTTAATATGTGGCTTCTTAATTCTGGGGATTTAAACAGTCCTGTCTCCAAAAACCATTCTACAGCCTTTTCTTTTGTTTGTGTCAGGGAAAAGAGATCAGTGCAGAGCAGGAGAAGCAAACTTCAAAAAGCCTTGAAAAAGAAAATCAAAGTATTACTTACAACAATACCTGTATTTATTTTTCTATAAATGAAATGTAGTAGAGCTGCTGCTTGTGTTTACCACTGTCTTAGCAAATTCACATCAGCTGCCTGGGATGTGTATTTCTAACCTGCCTCCATTTAAATTTTAAGGGGTTTGTAGCAGCCCTTATTACCTGAAAGAATAGATGATTGCGGGCAGGATGGAGCCAAGGGGGCTGTAATCTCGGTGCTGGGACCATTGCTTGGCATAGCACCTAATCCCATTTATTGTATTTACACAGCTGCCCTGCTCCGCTGAGCTCCCTGCCTAGGTAGAAAGCAGCATGTTGGTGCTTGCAAGGAGACCCATTTTCATGGGGATCTTGGACCTTTAAGGGAAAGCGACACAATAGCATTAGAAATGCAAAATGTAGGAAGGTCCTGGGCACAAAGTTGTGCTGATCTGAGAAGTGAAAGTTCAGAGAAGGGTGTGTGACAAATTAGGTCTGATGCACAAGTCTCCAAGCTTGGGGGCTACTCTTATTGATTGCAGTGGGGTTTGACTCATCCGCTTTGTCTTTCTTTTTTATATATATATATTTTTTCACGCTGCGCTCCCTTTCCTCTCATTCCCGTTGCAGTGAGTTGAGTGCTGGCCTTGGCTTCTCCCAGGGTGCTGCTGGCCAGCAGCTCTGGTGGCATCCTGGCCACCACCTGTGCCGAGGCACCATCCCTCAGCTGGAATGGCACGTTTCTCGGTTGGGTACAAGCCAGCAGAAAGCAAAACGCTGAAAAATAAGCTAAAAGGGAAATTAAGAAGATGCGCGCTGAATCTTGCTTAAAGACCAGGCAATCCTGGCAGAGGCAGCGATTCCACTGAGGGCTGCGGCAGGAATGCAAATGTGGTCCTTAAGCTTTCTTAAAAACAACATCAAAGCCATAATCAATGTGCTGGCTTTTGTTCTATGCACTAGGTGTTCCGGCGCAGTAATGATGCCATCACGTGAGCCTCGGCTGGAACAGATATTGTCCAGCCTCGCTATCTCTGGGATTTTAGCTGGAAGCGCCTTAAGTGGAAAAATAGAATATATAGTTTATCTAAGCTTGTAATAATTGCAAGAAAATGAAACTTTGTCTATTTCTGCCATGGTGAGGGAATAAGCAAAACTTAGAGGTGCTGTACATCGGCACTCTCGCTGGTGTTTGGGTGCAGATGCATGTGGCTCACCCGAGTGCCAGAAATGGCCAGCCTGCCTCCCCAGGGACAACCACACGCCCGCTCAGCTGAGCCGCGCGGGAGGAGCTGAGAAGGGCAGACGCGAACTCGCGTTGCCCAGATTGTTTCCTTCTGTGCTGCGTGTTTTCCTGCTCTCCGAGGAAAGCACACAAGGCAGGTTGCTCTAAGGATTTTAGCTCCCTGGACCCATCCCAAAACGTCTTGGTTCACGCAGTGATCTGATCCCGTGCAAATTAAATACATGTTGGTAAGCGCTGCTTAACGTGCATGTGGTTTAATCAGATGCAAAAGCTGAATGAGCTATATGAATTTCAACTTTCTATAGGAGAAGGAAAAATAGATGTAATGACTCACTATTCCAAAAAATACCCTAAAGCAAATCTGCAGAACTGGGGTTCGAGGCAGGCG
This sequence comes from Columba livia, assembly GCF_036013475.1. Lineage (NCBI taxonomy): Eukaryota > Metazoa > Chordata > Aves > Columbiformes > Columbidae > Columba > Columba livia. Next base: position 1,819,904 of record NC_088620.1, read on the forward strand.
CACCGCACTACTGCTCCTCACATTGGGCAAGGGGAAATGGGAGAATGATCCAGCACAAGCCCAGAGATGAGAATGGCTGCAGGGCTAGCTATGCGAGAAGAGGCAGGGAAATATTAGAATGTAAAGAGTTAAGCTATGGTAAAACATACTTTTGCTACACTAAAGAAGACTGGTTGATAATTACTGTAGTTTTAGGGCTATTTGAATCAGTGCAGCTGCAACCTCTTCAGTAGTAACCCCTGAAACAAGACAAACTGGGTTTATTGTACTGAACAAGTCTTAAAGCTCCTCCCTGATTGTTAGTAATTGGCAGCAATGGACTTAACAGCCTCTTGACTACCCTTTTTACACTCTACCTGACTGTGCAGCTAACAATTTAAATCACAGATGCCGATCCCTCTTTGTGGCAGCTGCTTGTTAACTACACGTTCCTCTCTTTCTGTCACTGGCTGCTTCCATAACCCTGCAACACCAGGGTTAGATTGGAGAATCACATTTCATCAATATTTAAAATGGAATTAAACCTTGAAGTTTGATTAATGCTACCGGATAGTGAGTTGTAATTACTATTTTGCAAATTGCAATTGTTTGAATATGTTAATATGATTGTCTAAGCACATCTTCACCTTCAGAAGTAATTTTCCTTTTAAAAAAGATTTGAAAAAAAAAAAAAACAACCCACCAAACTCTTTAATCAGTGGTGAATTATCAGCCTGTGCACAATTAGGTGGTGTGGGGCTCTCCATGTTGTGTGCTGAATTTTGTGTCAGCATGTTTATCTTTAAAAGTTTATCCATTTTTTTAGATTTTCCTCAGTAGAATATACATTCATGGAACAGACTTTGCTGAAGACCATTGACCACGTTGATATTTGAAGGTAAAGGAAAAAAGCTTTGTCTGAAAATGTTATTGCAATGTGCTGTATCCCTATTCAGTTAGTAAAGGTTATTTCATCCAAAGTTAATGAAATATTGTTATCATGACATATCATTGAAATCTTGAAACAGAGACAGTGAGAGATTTGAATGTATGAGCCGTTAGAATACATGTGAGTATTGACTGATTCTTTTGAATTATTTCCTTCTGTCTCAGTCAAAAACAAGAACAGTTTTCTAGCACCCACAAGACATATTTTGAGTATTGTGGGCCAGCCCCTCAGCCAGCCCAAACCGGGCTAACTTCTTTTTAATTTTGGTAATTAATGCAGGCTGTTTTCGTTAAGCAGGCAGAGGCGTCGGAGCCGGCCCTGGCTCCCCCCGCACGATCCAGCCCCGCAGCAGCGCCTGCCCGCAGCGGTGATTGACCAGGGCCGCGGGTCCCGCTCACCTGCTGTTGGACAGGGGCTGCGCAGCCAACAGGTCAGTCCGGGTAGAGGCCTTTTAGGCAAATAAGACCCAACTAAATCAGTTGGTTGTCCTATGTTCCTGTAAGTAACCCATTTCAAAATTTGTTCTTCTCAACAATTGTTGCTTTGCAAGTTTCTTCCTTAGTTTGGGTGGCTTAGCGGAAGCTCCAAACTCCCTGTCCAAAAGGGGTCTGTCAAAAATGCTGTTAGGTGTGTTCCACAGCGAGCTCAGACTGCAGCCCGCTTAAATCAGTGCATTTCTGCTCAACATCTCTGCAAAACGAAACCACTTGTCTCATTTTCAATGCTCAGTCTAGGAGTAGTGGCAGAAGAGACTTTCCCAGCTACGCGCTGCAGATTTATCTCTCAGCCAGGATTAGAAACAGCTGAAAATTCAGGGTGGGCTTGCTTCAGTGTGCTTCCAAGGGACGACATGAAAATATACTGTAATTTAGGTGCATTTAATCTTCCTATATTAAATGCATATTGCAAAGTTTAGAACGATTTGCTTCGAGCTATTGCATTTCTGCGTTGCTTGTGGCAACCTCAGCCATGAGCGACTCCCGAGGACCCTGCACCCCAGGTGTCGGCCATGGCTCGTGGGAGCCGGTGTTTACAGCAGACAATCCTTGACCGAGAGCGGAGTTTCCTCTCTGTTTGCAGAGGGCCAAGCACACACAGACCATTGTAAACAACAGTATCGTTTAATTCTTTCGGGTGCCGGGCTCCTCCCGTCACCCGCAGCGCAGTTTATCGCGTTCTTCCACTGCACAATTCCCCTGGCGTGTGATAGCATCTCGGCCGTGGATCCTGCCTGGCACACCCCTCTCATTTCCACCACCCTCTCACATCCCCAGCACCACTTTCCTTACTGCACCTGACCCCACCAACATCAACGCTGGCAAGAAAATGGAAAATACATTTCCAATTAACCTTTGCTTCCACCCACAAATTCTCAGCCTTCCATTTACTTCTAATTACTGTAATTCCAAAATGGCCCCCAAATGAACTTTCCATCTCTCCTAAAATTTGTTTTCACATGAACCGTATAGTTGAATATAAGTGCCTATAAGACTTGTGTGTAACCTATTTAATGGATACACAATAGGATGGCCGGCACACAAACAAAGGTGTTATTCTTGGCATGCCACTATTTGGAATTGAAATTTTCACAGGTTTTTTTTAAGACCAGGAAGCCACAAGGGACAATATATCTGCAAAAGCTATAGCTACTGAAATTATTGTAGTAACTTACATCACGATGCATATATTAATATTATCATTGTTGGCTGTAGTCTTGAATATAAATAATATTGACTCATTGCTATATAAAAATATATTAAAAGAGCATATGATGGGTAGGAGAATTGGTCCAACATTTTAAAAAGTGTTTGGGGTAGAGTAAGAATAGACACGAAGCTACTTCTTGTAGGAGTCTGGGGTCTTTACATTAGATAGACTCCGCTTCCTTCTGCCATCTCCACTTCCACACCCATTGTTTGCCTTCCCCCCCAGCCATCCCAGTTGGACACTTGCTGATGTGCTGTCTCTCCTCCGTTTAAGATCTGGCTCCTCGACTCATTTATTTGGTAAGCATGGGAGATTATTTAGGTCCAAAGCTCTCACCTCAAGACAAAAGCTCTCCAACCAAAAAATAGGAAGAGATGGATGAGCGACACTTGGAGATCCAGAAGAAAGAGCTATGATGCCATTTGTAACCTTTCCCTTAATGTAATATTTTTCAAATCTTCTGACTGTTGTAGAAGCAGTGGGTCTGGAAAGCAAGAACCAGGAAACTGGAATTGTATGAATGTGGGTAAAAAAACCCCATGTCCTGGGACTGGACATAAGAGAAAAAAGTGTGTGGGAGATGGAGGAGACAAGATCAAGAACTGAAGTTGTGCAGACTTGTGTAGAGCTTTGTGGGCAAGGAAAACAAGCTGAGTGCCACGGTACACAGAGAAAATATGTCTTGCAATGCTGTTTTGGAGGAATATGAATCAAAGAGGCCAGAGAAAGGAGTTAGCAGGAAAAAGGACAAGCACTTCAGCTGTTTCGGGAACAGCAAATGGCTACTCACAGTTGTGAGCTCTACTGTTGTAAATGGAGAGTAGTATTGGCTCTCTGCTCTACAAAACCCTGCTTTCAGAAATAAGTTTGTCAGCCAAAGCAAAGAGAAAAAGATCAATGGATTGCAAGAAACAGCATTTAACATAAAAATGAGTAAAATTTACAATTCAGTTAACTTGTTAGATGTTAAAAAATCAGCAAACAATAGACACAATTTGTTTTGTTCGGAGCCCAGAGGTAGAGACCAAATCCTCTAAATTAATTTCTGCAAAAGCTGGGGTTTTTTTCCAAACAGGTCTGGATCCTATTCGTTGTAGAATATACTGATTACCAACTATTTTTAAGAGCTTTACACAAACATTATTTCTTTTGTTGTGTGAAATGCAGAATCAGCCATCTGGCAAATGCCCCAGAGCTAAAATCTTTTACATGACATATAATTCAAAATGATTAAATATACAACAGAAAATAGCTATAGCATTGCACTTAAAATAGCATGAACTTTTACTGCCGATCAAAACTGATTTCTTTAGCTTAACAAGTATCCAAAGAACAATTATTTGAAGAGCTTTTAAGAGTTTCAATATGTAGGAACTAAACCTCATCTAAATTCAGTATCTTAAGTCAAATAAAAAAGAAACAAATGTACAAAAGATTAAATGGTCCTGCGTTATAAGTAGACATTTAAATCTATGGGAAGCTAAATTCATTCGAACAAAAATACTATATTCCCTCTGTAAGTGTGTTGCTGGGGCTCTCCTCTCCTCTCCTTTGCTAAGGGCATCTGCCAAAACAACTCTTACATTCTTAGGCAATGAGCAGGGACCAGCCTGGAATCAGTGTTCATCCACTCCCTCCATCAGCAGAACGGGCAGTTTCAAAGAAGAACAGGGAATAAAGCTCCGTGCACGATCCCCAGGAGCAGTCAATCTTTCTTCCTGCACCACAGCCGACTTGAAGTTAAACTTGCTGTCTTCTTTCCAGAAATACTCCAGGCCTGAAAAATTGCCAGGTCTTCATCCCACACCCAGTTCTCCAGTAGTTTATGAGAAAGAGCACGCAAACATCTGCATGTATTTGGGGTACATGAGGGTAGGTACAGAAATATTACCCTGTGCAATTATTGAGCGGTTATGGCTCTGTTTCTCAACTACATTTTTCAGACAAGTCTACATTTCTCAAAAAGCACTCGGTGCAAGTCAGCTCTGAGTTGTAAGACAAAAACATCTAAATGTAGGAGATTTATCTCATGGATTTGCACACTTGGATAAACCCAGAATGGATGAATATGTCGCTGTGCACTTTCAAAAAATTTTGCTTCTAAATTCTTTCAGAACAAGTATAAGAATCTTCATGCCAAGGTAACAATGTGAGGAAACTGTACTACAGTCTGTGATTACTAAGGCTCAGAATTAAAATGGCTTTGCACCCTTGCCTGTGGAGTTGGGTCAGCCTCGCAACCAAGGGACGTCAGACATTCTAACCCCAGACTTTTCTAAATGATAATAAAATAATGTTCTTGAGTCTTGACCTTTTCAGCTCATAATGATTCCTGAAGCAGCAGGATTTTTCCTGCTGCTTTTGACAAGACTTCCAGGCTTGTAGAAATCCCAAACTGATTGCTGGCTGGCTTGGCATTGCAGCAACACCAAAAACTCTCCTCCTGATAAGATGCTTGTCCTGGTTTTCCTGGCCGAATCGTGCTCTCAATAACATGCGTGTTAATTCAGTTACCTGCCTGAGCTTTCACGGTAAAGGCAGGCTTTGTGTCTTTTCTATGATTTAACCCATCCTGGGGAGAACCAGAAGAGAAACAGAGTGATTTTCATCTAAGTGTCTTTGCTTTTCATCAGCAGAGAGGTGACCCAGGCAATCTCCTGTAATCTCTCCGTGCCAGTAGAAGAAAATTCCTATTACTGACTGTATTTTCTCTTTGAAAGCTATAGGCTTCTTTGATGTTTGGGGGTCCTAAAACCTGGATGTCTCTGCTCTCCTTGTACCTCCCTGCTTTGCATTAAAAATAACATCATATATTTTCTACTTTTCACTGACAAACTGGGAAATCTCGCCATCTCTCTTTTTGACCAAACACGGTTACAAAGGTGCCAGGAGTCCTATTTCTGGAAAGAAAAAACATATAATAGTCCTAGTGAAACAGGAGTCTAGTACTAGCATCTATTCAAAACAAACAACCTATCTTCTTACAAATGAGCATTCCTATTCTTATTTATGTGTCCAATTTCGCGTACTTCACAATACTGGAAAAAAGAAAAGATTGAAGAACACATGGAGAATCAAGAGAAATTTGAGCATCCCCGAGGAAACAGAGGTTTAGGGATGGAGCAATAACTGCAGGACTTTAATGAGAATTTGGAAAACTTTGCTAGATAAAAACGCTTAAGAAAACTGTTGCTGTCATTTAATTCCCTGGGCCTGATTATGTTTTCACGATGGGCCTTTGCACTGCTTTAGCAGTAAGAGCTCGTTCAGTAAATGAGGATCAGACCTCCACGCTCGCGAAGAGCAAGGCTTGCCAAATTCACCAGCAGCCTCCCCGGTGCTCCACACACGCTCATCTGGACAAAGCAGCGAGGAGAGCAAACTCGGTAGTTTCGAATGGCGTCTCCTATTTTCTGGAGCGGTACCGGGACGCTGCCCGTTTGGCCGCAGGCCGGTGCCAAGGCCGCGCGCTTCCTCGCCCTCCTTCCCAAACAAACCAGAAACAATCAGAAATGGCTCCGTCCCAGGGTGAAAGGTGAGAACCGGAGCGCTCTGAACGCCTGCTGCCAGACCCGAGGAAGATCGTGTCATTTTGGTAAACCTGTCAAGCTGTTGTAAGAACTTCCTGAATGCTTCCTACCATCTGCTTTTGATGCTTTCAAGACTTGGCTGGAAGCCTGGAGGTTTTCCTGCTCCTTCCTGCCCAACCTATAATGGAGCAATTCTGGATCTGTTCCCTGTCATCCCAGCCTCTTCCTCAGTTTCTTCTGCTTACAGCTGGCGTTTTTTCTCCTCTCTTTTTTTTCCTTACCGCAGTGGCCTTGTGTCCTGAATCATCTCTCCTGGGGCGGTAAGAGTTCCTCTGATGTCGAGCAAGTGCCGGGCTTTTCAATTGTGTTCGTGTTCTTGAGAGGAAGGGTCTGGCCCACACGACACATTCCTCCTTCACACTCACATCAACAAGTTTAACTTTGTGTACAGGGCTCTCAATGGAACCGCCATGCAAAGCACCTCTCCAACAACTCCATTGGGCTGCACGCCGCTCCGCTTAGCAAATATTGATTGATATAGTTTGTAGGGTTTGAGATAAATGTCATAAAGGACAATGAGTTCAAAGAACAGATTAAAAAACAATAAATTGAATTCCAAGGCGTTCCCTCCTGTCCTAATCTGTGTAGGTTCCTGTGTTTTTGGAAAGCATGGTGCTTATCTTCCTCATCAGTAGGCCCACTGCATTCCAGTATTTTGGATCAATGCCATTTGTAATAATCTAGATCAGTTTTTATTCAACGTTTATAAAACAGGCCATGTATCATAGGGTATATTTTATAGCAGATGGTATCTCCGATTCATTTAACCCCCCTTCACTTCCCTCCTCCAGTATCACAGTGTATACATATGAAAACTCCTGAAAGTTGAGCTGAGCAGAATTTTTTCAACAAATAGTAAATCCATCGAAAAGATGGAGATTCCAAGCAACAAAACTGTTAAACTGTGTCACACTGAAGTGGAAACGTTCTGCCTTCTGCAATCACCAAGTGTTGCAGTTTGGACATGAAGGAGACAAAAAAAGAAGTGGGGTGGGTGGATGGGTGCTTTCGGAAATAATTTTAATTTTTAAAAAATCTGCGCTAAAAAGGTGATAAACACAAAGGTTAAACAGCCAGAACACACAGCGCTTTTTCAAGTCAGATTACACTTATTGAGTTGTCCCACTTCTGCGTGTTTTTAATTTGAAAAGTTTCTCTTTTGGCTTGATGAGAACTAATTCGCCCTGAGGCTTATTAATTTGAGTATTGATCCACAAGACTCAGTATTTGCCAGACTCTACCTAGAACACAGCCATACAAGGTGACAAGAAAGGTCCCTGTTCAGCAAGGTATTTTAACATAGCCCTAAGACCTATTTCAATAAAACGGTCTCTTCTAACATTTAGAGGTAAGCACAAGCTTAAGCCCTTTGCTGGTTCAGAACACGGAGTTTATTCCCTTTCAGGATGGGTGATGTGCACCTTACAGCCACTCCCTTGCCTGAGATCATCATGGGAGAGACTCAACATCTTCCTGAGATTAACATACCAAACGGTAATAAAATACATTTATTTATATCTGCTTGGGAATACCTCATTGTAATTTTGCAAAATATGATTTATACAACTCTGGGGATACAGAAATCACTGATAAAAATAAATAGGTAAAAAATATTTTAGGTCGGTGATAACAGAATCAAATAATGGACTTTTAAAATGTTTTACATCGAATCACGCATCCCAGAACATAACATGACAAATAAACTCAGTTTACCTTGCAGAAGAAGTGAATCATACCTGCGTTTCTCAGAAACCTGAGTTTGTAGTCAACAACAACCCTGGTTTCAGGATCATAGAATCCATCACCACAGTCGTAACATCCTTGTGGGATATTTCGGGGAGGATCCAGATTTGTAAGCTGAGAAATGCCTAAAGAAAACAACAACAACAAAGGGTTTGCTTTATTTTGCCCTTTAATTTTGCATTTGTGCCTTTGATCAAGATAACTAACAAATATTGCATTTCCACTGCATTTACTATAAAAACAACGTGGTCACCTTACAATAAATTGTATGAAACTTTTTGCCAATTTTAAAGATAGAGAAAATGAAAATGGAAAAATCCATATACTGAAAATGTGTGATAAAAAGATATCACTTTGATTTCCTCATTCACAGTCCTGTGATTCAGCCCACTGAGCGAACATTACACATCTGACCCCAAACTCCAAAACGGGGCCAGGGGACTTGCTGGCCTCCCTGCACGGCTACACGTCATCGCCAAAATATCCTATCTATAAAGAAGAGTATTTTATGTATTACATTATGTATTTTAGTCACTTGTTCTTCATAAATATTTTTGCCTTTTGACTACAGGCGAATAGCAATATTACAAAGGTCTTTAGCAAAAATATAGACTGGACACAAATGTTTATGTTGGTATCTACTAAAAAGCTACGTGGGACCGACGCGTTCAAACTTTATTGGATCTTCTGGATGTAAGTGAATTGCTTTTGCTCAAGTTTTCTATATTAAAAGCACACTGCTAATGCAGTGAGGGCGAGATGTATAAAAGGGTTAATGAGGATGTCAAAAGCTGCGGATAACAGAGTCCCGTCCTGCGGGTCGTCACTCAAGAAGAGCCCACGCGGCCGTTGGGCGCTGCTGGAAGGTGGTGTCAGCATTCTTCTGGCAGCGTCCGACGGCCGGGGCCTGAAATTAGCCAGAGCATTTCTGCTCCATGTTACTCATGTAGCCAAATTAATCTTTCTTAGGCAAAGTTGTTAGTTTAATTCCTTCCAGACTCTCAGGATCGCAAACGCAATTCAGTACCTGCTGGTTTAAGACCAAAACAGATTTCTGTGTAAAATCTTCTGTCGTAGCCGTCACAGTAATGCCATTTTTTATCTTCGTATTTGAGACCATCTGCAAAAGTGTATTTCCCCTGCAAAACATGTTCAAGCACAGAGTTAATAAACATGATGGATGGGTCGAGCACGAGCAGGGCCGGCGTTCCCGCTGCCAAAACCGCGCGTTGGCTGCGCACGGGTCCGCGCAGCGCTGGGAACCGCATCTGCGGGACGCCCGGCCCCGAGCGGCGTCTGGGGACGAGATGTGCCGAGGGGACCGAAAATTGGCTTGGCTCAGAAATCCGCTTATTTCAGCTCAAAACCTCCCCCGCAGCGTGGCCTGCGGGCGGGGCCGCTCCGCGGTGGTGGGGGTCCCCCAGCCCGGGGTACCTGCGTGGGCACCCCGCGGTGCCAGAGCGCCCGGTAAGAACCGCCGTCGGGGAACAGCAGCTCTCCCTCTCCGTGAAACATCCCGTCCTTCAGCTCGCCCCGGTACTCGGTGCCCGTCGGCAGCGTGTAGGAGCCCTGTCCCTCCATCCTGCAGGAGACAGAGCAGTCGGGAGGGGCCGGGCGGGCGGCAGCCCCCCTCCCCGCCGGGCCCACCTGCTGCGCACGGTGCCGCCGCGGTACCGCCCGCCCGTCAGCTCCATGGCGGCTCGGCCCGACGGCGCGGCCGCGTCTCCATGGCAACGCCGGGGCGCCGCGGGGACACAAAGCTCCGCCCCCCCGCCCCACAGCCCATGCGCGCTGCCCGCCCCCTCCGGCGGCGCATGCGCGGTGCGGCGGGCGCTGGGGGACGCTCAAGGAGAGCGGCGCCGCCATGCCCGGCTCGCTGCAGGTGCCCTCGCTGGAGGAGCTCGATGTGCAGGAGGTGAGTGAGCGCCCGCGGGCCCTTCCCTTCCCCGCGGGGCAGCGCTGGGCCCGGCCGCCCCCATTGCCGCTGTGCCCCCGCTGCAGGTGACGGTCAGCTCGGCCGTGCTCAAGGCCGCCGCACACCACTACGGCTCGCAGTGCGACCGGCCCAACAAGGAGTTCATGCTGTGCCGCTGGGAGGAGAAGGACCCGCGGCGGTGCCTGCGGGAGGGGCGACAGGTCAACCAATGCGCCCTCGACTTCTTCAGGTGAGCGGGACCCCGCTGCCCCCCGAGCGGCTCCGCCCGGGTCCCTTTCGGGATCTCCCGGGGCCGGTTCGGGCTCTCCCGGTGCACGGCGCCCTTGCCGGGCTTTGTTATTCCAGCGTTGGCACCCACTTGGTTTAATTTAAAATGCTGCCACCACGACCTTCAAACTCTTTATTATTGCTTTTCTAACTCTTGGGGGTGGAGGCCGCGTGCATTGTGTTTTGTTTATTTATGTGTGAATCTGTCCTTTCGTGTGTGTCTCTGTGGTGTCTGCTCCAGAAGTGTGTTGCCCTGGGTTTTGGTTGGGTTGGCAGGGGGGGGTGGAAGGTTTTGCTGCTTCTCCACCTGGCAACTGTGTTATGAATACCAGGAAACCCACCCAAGCTCTTCCCCATCTGCCCTTGCTGTTTCACATTACTGTGAAACCTTGATTAAATGCACCGTTTGCCTCTTCTGACCAAAACTGTAGACCCAGGGTGTGTGCCAGTGTCGTGTTCTTAAGTCACTAGTAAAAGGCTTAGTTTAATTAGCTCAGAGCATGTCCACTTCTAGTATAGCAGCTATCAGTCAGAGAAAATTGTGTTCTAAACACGTTTTCTTGAGCTCGAGAGGTCAAATTAATTTGGAAATATTACAACATCATATAATGTACACTAAATTGTTTTACAAAACAAGGATCTCATAGGGAGAAGCTGTGTGCATCAACCTAGCAAGAATACCTTCCACACATTGGTCATTACTATCCCCACTTGTACCTACAACGATACAAATGTTACTGGTATTGGTATCAAGTTCTGTTTATAATACTTCAAATACTGACTTCTTTCTGTGATCTCTTACAGGAAGATTAAGACGCACTGTGCGGAGCCGTTTACCGAGTATTGGACGTGCATTGACTATACCAACTTGCAGGAGCTCCGTCGGTGCCGAAAGCAGCAGGCGGTGTTTGATAACTGCGTGCTGGAGAAGTTGGGTTGGGTCAGACCTGATCTGGGAGACCTCTCTAAGGTAACTTCACACCTTCCTGATGGGAAAGACACGTTCTTCTCTCCCTTCTTATGGGCATTTCATCCAGACCAGGGTGCAAACTTCTCCCAGCCAGAAGGTGATTCATGAACTCAACACAGGACACTTGTGGACTTTACTAGAAGTCAAGACTTTGTCAGCTTTCTCCAAAAGACTTGCGTTTTTCTTAGGCAATGCCTCTTTTTTGCTTTTCCTAGCACAGAGACCTTTCCTTTAGCAGTGAAGTTCACACACATTGGAACTATTGTTTGCTTAAGAGAGAAATGTCCCTCCCTGCCCCCTTTTTAAGTACTCTGGAGACAGGAGCTTTCATCGGATTAATGTGTCCTTAGCATTATTTGGTACTTATTGGTAGTTCTTCCTTTAAGTTCTGACTCAATCTAGCTTTTCTATTAAATACTGTGAGGAGTCATATCACTTCTTTTTTCTTTTCAGGTTACAAAAGTGAAGACAGACCGTCCTTTGCCCGAGAATGCCTATCACTCTAGGCCTAGACCAGAGCCGAACCCACCCATTGAAGGAGAGCTGAAGCCGTCTCCATTCGGCAGTCGGCTCTTTTTCTGGTCCTGGTAGAGTGGGCAGACTGTGCTCTAACCGAAGTGCAAAGATTTATTGCTTGCAAATGTAAATTGTCCAGTATGCGTTGGGTATGAGTTTAATGATTAAAGATTCCCCAAACTGTTATATGGCTTAGTAGACTTCTTTAAACATACTCACACATCGCAGCAACCAAAAAAAATGTGATTCCCTGTTTTGCAGAGTGTTCTCTGCAGTCATGCAGGCCTTAGGGCCATCTTAACATTAATGTCAGGTGCTTGATAGTAACTTCCAGGCTTGTTCAAGATGTGTGTAATTGTAGCCTGAGTCTTTGGCGACTGCTTCAGACAATCACAAACTGGGGTGAGACTTTATTTACTGGGTGACAACACTGTCACTTGGATCAAGGAGACTTTCAGAATAAAGACGTTAATGTTTTCCCTTAGTCTTGCAACTGATAATTGTGTATTTTTTTCCAAGGGATTCCTTTTGTATAGGTTTAACCTAAAATCTGTCTCAGAATGAAGTTTTAGTCTGAATCTGTGGCATTTGCTGGGTACCAGGTCAGTACTGATTCTGACACAGGTTCTTGTGCTCCCAGCTGCTTGTTCTTCATGCAGGTGGGTTAGTTGCTTCCATTAAAAAAATAAAAACATTGAGAGAACACAAGGTACTTCATCAGGAAGATCACACTATGTTTTCAACACCTTCAAGGAAAAGTTACCCCCTAAAGGATCTTCGTGTCACTTTAAGCGGTGTAAGAAGGTGGCTTGTCTTCTGTGTCAAGGCCCTGACCTGAGGAGTCTGGAGCAGATTCTTCTCCTTGTTTCACTATGATATTCTTTTTGATAGAGAAGTAAATCCACTTGATGTTTTCTGTAGTATCTAAGGGTCGTATGTTGTATAGGAAGTAGATCTAGACTTTCTTCCACTTCCACCCAATAGCAAGAACCTTATTACAAAGGCCAGAAGAAAAATTAATGAACTTGTTTTCACAAAGCCATATGCAGCTGATCCTGCGAAGACTTGAGTCGTGCTTTGCTCCTTGAGGAGCCTAGCGGTTATTAGGGTCTGAAGATCTACCATCTCCTTGTTTGGGGTGGGATTAAACTGTAATGGGCTAGGAGCTGCAGCATGTGTTTCTGATCCATGGAGCTAGAGGGCTAATTGTATAACATTTATCTAAAAATAGCTCCCGCACCATGCGGCTCACGGGCTCTCGCTGCTTTCTGCCTGGCTGTGTTGACTGGGACTCAAAGCAGGTGCTGTGACATACGTGTTTGCGTTTTAATGTATGTATCGTATGGTCTTACCAGCTCCGTGTCTAAATCCGTGAGATGGTGTGCACCTTTGCACTCCGTGAGGCCACTGCCAGCGTTTCAGAGCAGCCGCACATCACTGAAGAAAAATAGCCTCTTTTCTGCAGAGATTGAAATTAGGACAAGCTCGAGGTCTAATTACATTCAGCTGAGTGAGTGAAATGAGGTTTGGCCGAGTAGAGGATGAATTGTTCTGGGATGTTAACGCGTGTCACATCTGATCTTTTGTTGCTGACCTACTCCAATAGTTAGGCAACCTCGCAGAAAGACTTTTCAGATATTACTTGCTATGTTTTGCTAATAACTTACTATTGTCAGCATAATGTATGAAACATTGCACTGCCGAACATCTGCTTTTGAATAAACAGGCATGGGCATTCCAGTAGTCAGCCCCTAATCATAATTAAAGAGTATTTTTCCCATTAAATTGCTTCTGAAGAGAATGACGTGCATAAATAGGGGAGCAATTTTTTTTAAACAGCCTTTTACGAACCCCACCCTTAAGTTGGCTGGGACTGTAAGGGGGGGAAAATAGTGATTTATGCTGCAGCCTCAGAGCTTTAAGTTTGTTCGTCTGCTTCATGACAGCTGAATCTACTACCTCTTGGGTCAGAGGTGGTTGATCAGTAACGACGCATTGGCCACGTTTAAAAGCCAAAATTAACCGTCTGCTCGCCTGGATTTCCAGTGCAGTTCCCCGCAGGAGTGGGCCGGTGAATGTGCAAAAGAGAACAGGAGAGGAGGACGATGAAGTGCTGAAGTCAAGTAGAATTCAGCTGTGCCGTGAGCACTTCTGTCATGAACCTCTGTCTTTATCTCTTGGCTGAATCTCTGTGAAAGTGTTGCCAGATAGCTGTTTCCTGGCGCTTTGCACAGTGCCTGCGTGTAGCTATTTCTGTTCAAAATCCTGTGGCTTTACTCAAATGTAGGTGCCCCCTTTGGAGCTGTAATGTTTTCTTGGAAACCTTAGAACAAGTGAATGTCAAGACTGAGTAAAGACCATAAAAGTATTTTTGAGGAATGTATCTTGACGTTTTTTTGGCAGATGGAGAGCAGACATGTACAGATTCAACACAGATATTTTACTGGAGATGTGAGAAGTGTTATTTGTGATGTTGTAGGCTCTTAGCTCTGCCAGAGCTTCTAATCACATGTGTTGAATTAACAACGTTTTAAGGCAGTGTCATTGTAACTTCCCACACCACGGGTTAGATTGGGCAGAACCTGCTCTGTTCTTTCACATTACGGATGAGAAGAGTAAAATCCCAGTGCAGTTCCTAATCTAGGTAAGGTGGGAGCGTGCGTTTCTGGTGCGGCAGAGCCACGTGGCACCAGCACAACAGCATCCTCCTGAAGAGCGATTCCCCGTCCCACACATCAGGCGGTTTGGCGTGTCCTGCTCTCAAGGGCTCTGCTCGGTGCCCGAGGTGACGGCTGGAGACGGTGCATGATCAGCCAAAAAGGCCTGGAGACCCACAGCGAGTCCCGCTCTGCTCACAGCCGCCACGTCCGAGCGAGTCGGGGGACACAATTGGTTTTATTTAGCTCTCTTGCCAGTTTCATAATTCTGTGACATGTCATTATCCATATTCTCATCCAAGCTGAAAAAGAGACTTCCGGAAGTCGTTTCAGGTGGAACGAGCCTTTCAAGCAGTTGCAAGCTGAGATTGGCTGAGGCAAAAACCATTCGTGTACCGCTCTCCCTCTGCCTTCAGTTGCACCATGGTCCTAGAATGGATGAATAAGGTAATTCTCTACCCCCCCCGCTAAGAAAAACCTGCATCTTTATACCAAGGATTCATAATTTTAAAGACACTTTACCTTCAGAACAAGGATACTCCTATGAAGCCAGAGAAGAAATTTGGAGCTCGGGATAACTTTGCACAGTCCTTCTGAGAGCTTTGCTGTGCGCCCTTGGACTAGGAGCGGTTTGAAAGCAGAACCCATACGGATATAAACAGCAGATTTAAGACTCCCTCTTGTGGCTGCATTGAGCCGATCTGGGGCGTCTGTGTGAAGATTTTGCCATCATGAAAGTCCTGAGGCTACTTCAGTATTGCAAAGAGAAACTTGATGAGGCCTTTTGTCTCTGCCACCAAATTCACTTGAACGATGAGTTTTCCTACGTGTGGAAGCTCCTGAATTTGGTGTGAAGTGAGAGGAGGAAGAAAAATGTTTTGAAGACCTTCTGATCACCTCAATCACATTTGATGTGACTCGAGGAAGTTAAGGCAGAGCCAAAGTAGCTGGAGCTGGTTGGGAAATCCCAGTGCAGGTTATATTTGCTCCTCTGAACTCAGAAAGGGGGTGTCCCTGGTGCGGCAGAGAGCAGGAGGGTTCTGAAATGGCAGGGCCAGTGCTCGCAGTATGATGGGCAATTGCAGCAAACAGGTTCATTGCACCATTTAACTTTGTGTAAAAACACGTTCTTTCTTTTAATTAGGAATAGACATGACCTTACTGAATGGTCGCAATAGTGCAACCTTGCCCTTCTGTTAATAGTTTTGTGTTTTCTTCATGTGAGCCCTTCTAGCTGGGGACTTGATCCGAGTCTGTTCCAAGACAGCTTCTGCACAGTCCAGCGTGGTACAAATAGTACTTGGGCAAAGGGAGAAGATCTGAGAAAATACAGAACAGCCAAGTAGAAGCAAGAAGCCTGTAGCATTATTTTGGGTGTTAAGGCGGTAACTCAGCGCATCGAGCGCAAGCGGCTGCTGGAAGGGGGTGTCTCCCAGAGCCCGAGGGCAGCAGCGCAGCTCACCTGGCAGCTCAGGGGCTGTTCCTGGTTTTGGTTTCTCTCTGTTTCAATGACAGGTTTCTCCACTCCCCTACACGTGTTGCAAACCCCTGGGCCAGCCTAAGGCACGCGCGGGTTCCTCCTGTGCGCAACGTCCTTGGCGAGAACAGGTGACAAGGAGCCGCGTCCTGTGTGCCCTGAACCTGCCCGGCTGCCCAGAGCTGCCACAGGGGCAGAAACCGCTGGGACGTGAAGAGCTTCGCTGTGCCTGACAGGATCCAGGATTACGAGCTCAAAGAAAATAAACGAAAGCGTTTAATAAGGTAAAAGCTCCTCTATCTCACCTGCATCCCAAGCATCTCCCTGTTGCTGCTGCCCTTGCTGTCTGTGAAATAGCTCGGATCACGTTTATCTGCATTTGTCTGTTGCAGATGCCTGAACAAAAGGATTCCAACCTGCGTGTTCCTGTGCTCGTGGCTGGGCTGGCAAATGCAGATGGTTCAAGTGAGTGTTTCGTTCACGCTGTGTTCTGCAGCACAAAATGGTGAACAGCTTTTGCTGTTTTGATAGGGTTTAAATTAATTTCTTCTTTCTCACCAGGGGAAATGAGGGCTGGGAAGAACGGCCATGCCTGTTGCTTTGTTAAGCTCGGCTTTGGCTCCAATTCTGGCACCAAGAATGGAAATAAAATACGGGGAAGGGGAGCTTTATAAAAGAGCTATGGGTCTGCTCCCAAGTTGATAGGTTAAACCGTACAAAACACCGACTCCGAGGCACTGCTCTAATATTTGTAAAATCAGCATGGCAGCTCTGTTAAGGGCTATGAGTCACTCTGAGGGTGGTTCAGCTTTTTATAAGTCATAGCACAGCCTTCTGCTTCCATGCAAACGGGAGCGAGGATTTTAATGGAGCCAGAATTACCCCTTTGGTTGGAGCACCGTCTGACCTCTGCTTTGTTCTCGCTGCCTCCCATTTACAGCTGCGCGGAGAGTGGAACCTGACCCATCTTTGTCTGGGAGAAAAGGACGGGACGGAGCCCTTAAACGTGAATCACATCGGTTGTAACCATTGTCCCCCCAGTCCCCAGCCGCTCCTGCTCCTGCACTGCCCGGTGCTGCTGTGGGATGCTCAGGTGTGGCCCGACTTGGCTGCGGTTCTCAGGAAGGCGCTGACAGCGGCGCTGGCCCGGCCGTGTGCGCGGCGGGAGGCTCTGCGTGTCCCCAGGCACGGCCCCGGCGCTCGTGGCCAGCCCGCGGCCAGGCCAAACAGAGGAAGGTGAGGGTCAGCGGCACAGAGCTCTGCCCAAGACTCAGGAAGCACATTTTGGCAGAGGAAAGAAATACAATGCAAGCAGGGAGGGAAACAGCTTCCATCCAACCCCCTCCAAGAAGCTCTTGGCTCCCTACAGCTGCTGGAGTCGTACTATCAGTTATTGGGCTCTTTATTGTTACAGGCTTTCGCGTGTTTGTTTTCTGTCTTTTGCACCAACGTGTTGCAGAGGGGAAAGAACAGAGTAAGACGGGAGGGCAGAGCCCGCGCTGGGGGACAGGCAGCCCGGCTTCCCTTTCCTGCCCGGCACTATCTCATTGTGTGGCCTTGGGGCATGTCACCATGTCACTTCCCTCTCTGCCCCGGCTCCTCCGTGCCATGGGCTGGTTCCACCCAAATGAGCACTCTCTGCTTGTTTACTCGTCTTTGTCCTTGTAAAATGCCCTGGAGGAGTCTTGGGGGAAGCTCTGCATGGCCACGACGGGCACAGACCCATCGCCCAGGGGAGCTGCAGCCAAGACAGAAGCGTTGGGGCCATCGCCCTCCCCTCCTCGCTCACACCAGCAGCTCCCTGCTGATTGAAACGCTTTCCTCTACAGACTCTGCCCATCCTGCCTTCTAATCACAGCAGCAGGGAGGGCAGATGGAGATCCCACTGCCTGAGCAATGGGAGGTGAGAAGTGTCACACCGAGCAGCCTGGACAGGGTATTTCCCACTGAACACCACATGTGGTGTGTGGAAACGGCTACATACAGGGAACAGAGAGCAAGGCAGGGGTTACGGGAGCAAAAGTCCCCAAAACACATGTAGCAGCAGTGCTTGTCCTTGCAAACCCCGCTCTGCTCCCCATCATCACTTGCTCGGAGCCTTTGTTTCTTCCAACCATGAGTGAAACCAGTTGTGGGATGTTGTGTTCAGGGCATGACATAATCTGGGTCTGGGACTCCACTGGAGGAATCCTTTTGAAGATTTACTAGTCTGGCTAATTACAATAAAACAGCAAAGGTGCTGCACTGTAAATGATTCACAGTTAGTAAGTGGGGGTTTCTGCTTTCTCGTGCTTTTTGCTAGGAAACAAACCAGACCGATTCTGGGGCCGTCGGTGGCCTTTTCTTTGAGGAAGGGGGTCTGTCAGAGGCGTGCTGACATTTTCACAATGCCACTGTCCATCTCTGTGCTGCTGACAGGTGATCGTTTGATGAAAAATATAAGTCCCTTCCTTGCTCCTTTCTCTGTATGTTGCCTTTCTTTAAGCTTGAGCAGTGACAATAGCCAGCAGGATTCATTTGCTGTTTGTTGACATTTTCACTCTCTGATGCGCATCCCTACGTTACCCTGTGGAGTTCAGCTCGTGTCAGCTGCAGAGGGATGGTTTGAGGACAGGCAGCATTAGCTGGAAATGCCCCTTCCACCCTCAATCCCTCTAAAAATGCCTATTTTAACAATAAACTTAAAATCTGCATTTGAATATCTACTTCCATGTGTAGTCCCATTTAGCTGCTATTGTCCTTAAAATATGTATTTGCTATCCATTCCAGCATCTTTATCGTATTTTCTAGAGGATGTGTCATTACATCTCATCTGTGGTAAGTCCCTGGTGTCTCGTTCTCTGCGGTGGGCAGGTTCTCTGCTCCCTCTCGGTGTTCCAGCAAACCCGCCCCCGCGCTGCCCTCTCGTCTCCTGGTGGTTTGCTCCTGCCCAGCAGCTGCAGCAGGGGTGACCCAGGCTGGTGTCACATCGATGGCTTTAGCATCCACAGTTCACAGGTGTGAAATTCTGTGTGCTTATTTAGAGCTGTGAGGAGTGAAATGTATAGAAGCGGGAAACGGATGAGAGAGGGTTCTGGGCAAAGCTGGTGGGCGGAGGTGGCAGCGTGACACCCACGAGACTCCAAAGCCATCGAGAACCTCCGTAACTTCAAGCCCTGTCCTGGGGTTTCTTTCAGCCATCACAGGCCAACTGCCCCATGGATCTAAGGGGAGAAGAGCCAAGCCCCACAGGTGCTGCTGAACCCCCATGTCCACCTGTCTCCAGCATTTCCAGAGCACCAGCAGCTCCCAAGGAGCAACCAGAGCTACCGGGTCCTGGCGCCAGGCCGAGCCGGTCGGTGGGACGGGGTGACCGGGCCCTGGCAAAGTGCTGTCGGAACAAAACTGAATTGAACTGATTCTTTTCCTCTCCCCTCGGCCTGCGAAGAAATTTTTTTCCATTTACTATAAAACATGGTCCTTAATAGTGCTGAAGTGTTCTACGTATTTTAAATAAACATGAGTGGATTTGAGCCCAGGAGGACATGAAAGAATGCAACATTTGCGGGGTACCGGCCGGCACACATGTCAGCAATTTGGCTGCCTTGTGTACTTTGGCTTTTAAAAAAGCATTTAAAAGTAAACAAATGAAGGAAAATCTGGCAGCTGGATTTCAAAGTAAATTGCTTTCAGCTGATATACCCTGATTCCAGCTTGCTTGGGTAGTATCAAGCCATACATATCCAGCAAGAGGAGTGAGCGGCCGAGGAGAGTGGAGGCGGGAGGGAGAACAAAAGCAGGGAAGTTCTGTGGATTTAATTCTTTCATTTCCTTCCTTTGCACTAAACACTCCCTGCCTGTCGCTGCCCTCGTGTCACACAGGCAGGTTAGTGCTTCGGACAGCAAACGGTGCTCCATCTTCTCCTGGCCCTGGTTCTTATGGGCTCTGCCTCCCTTCTATCTGGGATGGGACGGGATGGGATGGGAGTAGCAGCCATGGGACAGCATTAGCTGGCAAAGAGCTGAGCCTTGAGCTGCTCCATCAAACCCTCATCCCAACCGCTGCCCCACCCCACGGTCCCAGCCCCCGGGGACCAGCAGGACGGATCTGTCCCGCATGGGGTCCGTGCAGGCGGGGGCTGGGGTGCTGGTCCCTGGGACTGCCTGCCCAGGAAGGCATCACCCCCCGCCGGCCGAGGGAAGCGGAGCTGGAAACGGCAGAGATAACAGAGTCATGATGGGGGCGCAGGCTGCGGCGAGGCCCCGCTCCTCCGGATGGGCCTGGTGCGTCCCTCGAAGGAGGAGACTCAGCAAATGCTGACAGATAATGACGAGGTCTCGGGCTGGACAAAGAGGGGAGGTTGCTGAGGTCACGCTTTGGTGCGGCTTTGCGCTCCTTCTGCTTTGACTTGCGTTTCCTCGAGTTTATAGAACCTTCTGCAGGTTGGTTCAATGGAAAGGGCAGAGGAAACCAGTGGGTCTTAAATCCTGGCAGCGTGGGGCTGGGGCAGGGCTGCTCCCAGCCCTCCGGCAGAGCTGTTGAGCACGGGAAGTGTGAGCGGTGCGCGCTGCGAGCTCAGGGCGAGGGCAGCTGCCACCGAGTGTCCCCTGGGGCTGCTGGCAGTGACGGCAGCTCCTGCTGCACAGGGCTGTGAAGCTGCAGCCCCTGCAGAGCCCACGGGCCGAGCGGAGCATGGAAAGCCCTGTGCTGCAGGTGACGCCGCGCTGGCAGAGCGCCGCCGTGCTGCCCCTCCAGCACCCGCGAGCCGGGGCGGGGGGCGGCAGAGGGGCTGGCGTCCCTGAGCAGTGCTCAGCTCCCTGCACCTCGCTGCGGGATCCAGCTCTGCTCCCCAGCCGTGCTCGTGGCTGCAGACACGGCTCTGTGTGATGCACCGCGCAAGGGAGCAAGCGGTGAGAAGCTCTTGTGGCTTTTCTGCTCCATGTACCTCGCAAAGGAGCTCCCTGTCCTGGCTCAGGACTCACCTCCTGGTTCCTGGCAGCACAGAGCTGCTGCCAGCTGTAACTTGCGAGGTGAAACCTCCTGGGTAAGCAATGCAGAAGGCAGCGGGGGCTCAGCCAGCACCCTCGGCACACGCGGCTGTCATGGGAGCCAGCGAGGCTGGCTGTGCCCGCACTCCGGCATGGCGCTCATTATCCCTTGGCACAGGAGGCCCCTGGCACGGCTGTGGGGAGCTGGCAGAGCCCACACGCACCTGCCGGCACCAATAAGCTCACCGGCAATTTCTTGGCTCTCATTAGCATGATGGAAAGTCATTTTCTGTGCTCTTTCCCCTCTGCCATACACATGGGCTCCAGCACCACGCTCTGGCTGGTAGCAGGCAGGGCTGCTGAGCTTTTCTCCAGCTTGGGAGGCACGTCTGCACCCTCTGGGTCCTGCCAGCTTTTATTCACTCCCTGATGTTATTTTTGAGAGTGAAGTGGCTGAGCGGGACCTCCCATGAGCCGCTGGGCACAGGGTCTCCTCCATGCCGGGAATGGTCACCCCGCAGCTCATTCGGCTCCGAAACTCGGTGCCCAGGCCGGGCAGCTGGGGCTGGCAGGGGCCTGGGGGGCTTTCCCCACACTGGGGGGACACAGAGGACTTGCTCTGGATTGGGGAGCGGCCGTGGGTATGAGGTGGGCAATGCCGCAGCCCTCCTATGGCGGGATGGAAACAACTCCACAGAGAAGACAGTTGATCTGGATGTCCCTGTGATTAACGGGAAGAATATGTAAATGTATATGGTTGTTGCCGTGGCTACGGCAGGAATCCTGGCTGGTGCTGGGGAAGGCAGAGCCCCCAGCCCAGCCCGGGTCAGGATTTGCATTCCCGGCACAGCAGCACCTGTGCACCCCGTGCACCCCGCGGCGCTGGCGGAGGAGCAGCTGGGCTGTGCCTGCCCCTCTGCCACCACCACGTCCTGCAGCCACGGGGCACTGCAGCCTCTCACCAAGACGGGTGCATCCCCAGCCGGGTCACGGGGTCCCCAGGGAGAAAACACCCTCATGGGAGGGAGGGTTGGCCCTCAGGTCCCACAGTCACTTTTTGTCCCACAACAGCAGAAAGCCGGGTGCAGCTGGGAGATGGGTGGGGATGGGGATGCCCAGTGTGCCCAGGACCCTCCCACTGCAGGTGCTCCAAAGCCCAGGACCACCCAGCCCACCTCCCAGCAGGCCAGCAGCTCATTTCTGGCTGATCCTATAAAGCTGGGAGGGAAAAGGGGTTTCACCTGCATGGAGCCTGTGGACCCTCCCTTTCTGCCTGGGGCTCTGGTGAGTGCTGCGGGTTTGGGGCTGCAGGGGGTGGGTTTGCTGTGGGTTGAGCTGTGTCACTGACTGTGTCACTCACCAGTGTGGCTGTCATGAGCCTGTGTCTGTTGGTGGCATCGTGTGCTGCTGGCAGACGCTTGTCTCGTGTGAGCCTTGTCCTCAGGGACGTTCTAGGTGGCCACAGCTAGAGGGGGAGGTTGAAACCTACTGGTGTTCAAGCACTCAAAACCAACGAGTTCCTGGTTACCTGTTGTCTGCACATCTTCTTCCACCTGTGGGATGTGCAAAGGGGGCTTAAAACTCTGTGAAAGGAACCAGTTACTCCTACAAACTGAGAACCATGGGAGGGATGAGAACTGAGCCCGCACTCGGTGTAACTCGTGCTGCGGATGGTGTTGCTACACCGTGGTCCTTCTGTGGATGGGGGTTGCTCAGAGACAGGTTTCGTGCTGAAAGCACTCGTTTTTGTGTTTATTCTCAAGCTATTTTGCAAACCTGACTTGAAGCAAGACCGTGGGCTGCTGCTCCTGACAGACACAGTGAGGATGGGCAGGGACCCCGCGGTGCCTGCTCAGCCCACGCTGTCCCCACACCCGGTCTGGGGACCCCTGGTCCTGCACCCCTCTCCTTGTTTAGCCCCAGGTTCCTCGGCCATTACCAATGGCCGGGCTCTCTGTCTGCTGTTTCCTTATAATTTGAGAGCCTTCCTCACATTAATCTTTTTATTTTTATTTTGACAAATGTACGTTTCCAGGAAGTTGCTGAGGTCAAAGCAGCATCTGTTGCTCGTTATTTTGGGGGATGCAGAGGGTCTTTGTGAGGGTTTCCAAAGCAACAAGGAATTAAGTGGTTTGTAAAGCGGAGAGCAGGAATGAGGAGCGGGCTGAGGCTTCCTGAGAGGCGGCTGAAGATGCTGATGAAAATCAGATCAGCTCGGCTCTGTTTTCTTGGAAACTTGATCTATTTTTCTTGTACGACTGTCAGCCTGACTCCCGTATTTCATGTGCTTGGCCACGGCAAGCTCTGTGTTTTGGCACTGGGATTAGTGTGGCCCCGGTCGGACACGGGCTCTGCAGGATGGGAACAGAGCGGAGCGTTTGGCAGCAGCAGTGCAGGTCCCTGGGGTGGCTCTGGATGGGAACGTGGGCTGAGACCCCCAGGACGGGCACCAGCTCCCGTCCCTCCACCCCACAGATGTCCCTCATCCACCAAACCCACACCACAAATTGCCCAGCACATCCCACAGGGCAGCTGTGGCGAAAGCTGCTTTTTCTTTCAAAACAACCCGAGGAGGGTCCGGTGCCAAGGCGAGGGCTGCGAGGAGCCCAGGAGATTTATCGCTGAGGAAATACTTTCTCCAGCGAGGGCTGACGGCCGCAGCAGGAACAATGGGAGATTCGCAACGTGAACAAAGCTGATTTCGTTCTTCTTTTTATCAATGCGTTTTCCTTGCGGATCCTCCCTTCCTGGAAGTTGGAGATGTAGCTTCCCCGGCGCGCCGGCCGCGTAATCAGCAGGAATGGCCGTATCCTGGCTGGGAAGCGAGCTGTGAAACGCTGTCGCCCGCCGTGATTTATGAGCCCGTGGCAGCGGCCAGCGGCAGGGCTGGCCCGCGGACAAGGTGCCAGGGCGCGTGCAATATCCACGTATTCTTTCTCCTCCTTGTCGGGTCCCCGGGGAGCCGCAAAAGGAAGTTAATGGATTAGACACACACGTTCCACTTGATTTTTATTTTTTTATTGCCGTGTCTTTCCAAACGCCTTTAGCAGATGCGTGAGCACAATGGGGTTGGGCAGCAGCGTCCCGGCCGGGCGGGCAGCGGGGAGCAGCCTGCCTGGAAAGGTCAATATGGAGAGTGTTTGCTCAGGGACGTGGGGACAGGCTGTCCTGAGCAGGCAGCATCCTCCCCTGCTGGGGGGGCTTGCAGGGCCATGCTCAGCCCCGTCTCATCGCCACGATGGGCAGAGTGAAGGTGATTCCAGCTCATCCGCAGCCGGTGCCGACTGACAACCCTGGGGCACCACAGCACCTTCCTGTGGGGACATGGGTACCCGCTGGCGGCAGCCAGTGCTGAGCAGGGCTCTCGCTGTGCCCGGAGCTGTAACATCCTTCCCAGGGTGTGTGAGCGGCTCCTGGGCCCGTGCTCCTGCCATGTCGCATTATGCAATCCTCACCCGATCCCAGGAATATGAAATAATTATTCCAAGTGATCAGATTTTAATTATGCAACACAGAGGATGATTATTGTACACCAAATTGGTGCCGAGTGCTTAGTTATGTATATGCCAAATTTAGTCTATACTATTATACCCAGTGGGTGGCCATAGACAATCAGGAAGTAATTAGTTTTGCTGGAGGTTGTTCGGCTGCCTGGGTCGCTGTGCTGTCTGGGGAGCGTCTTGCTGCGCTCTGTGAATACCGCGGGCTCGGAGTTCAATACCGTCTTTTTGTGACGAGCTAATAAGCTGTCTGCATGGCGGCCTGTAATTAGCGCTGTCGATATTCATTTGGAAATGGAGACCGCGCTGAGCGGCTCCGCCGACGGCGCTTCCCTTTGTCGAGGCTCCCGGCTGGTCCCTCGCTGCTGCCGAGGAGCGGCGGTGGGTGCGGAGGGATGGGGATGCGCTGGTTGTGTGTGACACCCGGGGGTCCCCACCGAGGAGAGCACCCAGCACTGAGGGGCTGAGCCCCTGGGACCCAAACCTGCCCCACGCTCACCCCTGTGCCAGCCAGGCTGTGCCCCTTGTGTGGAGCTGCTCTCAGCCCCAGGCATGGGGTGGGGTCCACCAGTGCCCTGTCCTTGAGATGGGGACATGCAGGGGTTTTGGCCGGGGTGGCCGTCCCCTCCCCAGCGCCATGGGCTGCTCTCGGGCATCACCGGGCAGTGCTGAGGGGCTGCGTGGCTGCACCTTTCCAGTCTGCCTGATCCTGCGGGGTTCACGCTCATCTGTTGGGGTCTCACATGCAGAACTGTGTGGCCTGGGGCTACCTTGGCTGGGAGGTCACCGGGGTATCTCCCCCCAGGGTATCACCTCCAGGATGCTGTTTGCAGCCGGTCAGTGTTGTGAGGCACCGGGAACCAGCCGCCTCTGCCGGAACAGCCTGGATATGCCAGGCGGGAATTGTCTGAAGTACAGAGCAACTTTTACCTCTGTTACACAAAGGAAACTTTCCTCCTCTTTTTGTCGGGGATGCTCACTCCATTGAGATGATTGGCATACTGGAGAGCTGAGAAACTAAATTGTTTATACACTAATGAATAGAAGCTTGATTGCAAGATCCTGTTTGGAAAATTATAGTGCTGAATTGAAGCCGTACAATTACATCCAAAATGCTGCATATTCATTTCATCTGCTTTGCATAGAGATTAACAAGCGAGCCCTAAAGCAGACTCTGAAATTAAAGCTAACACCAGATTTAGTCACAGGTTACAAACTAAATGGCATTGTTTGATGGATATGAATCTTTACCACCTGCCTGCCTGATGATTGCTAGCAGCTTACCAGACAGCAGAGGAAAAAGTTTCTTCCCACGAAGGAAGCATAATAAGATGCTGGGCTGGAAGTGCCCCCCCTGCGTGGGCAGCCCCCCCAGGCAGATGTCTGCAGTGGGCCTGGGGAAGGGCTCCCCGCTGCCGGCTCCGTGGGGCTGGAGGCTGCACCCACCCCGGGGAGGGACAGAGGGGCCCTGAGATCCCTGTGGGGGTCCTGGGTCCCTCCAACCCGGGGCTGGGCTGGGTGCCCCCTCCTGCATGGGGGGACAAGCTCCCGGGGTCCCCATCCGTCCTGGAGCCTCCATGCTGGATCACCCGTGGATTCCCTTCCTCACCTCGGAGGGACCATGGTGCTGCAGAGGTTGGGGGTCTCTGGTCCCAGCCCCTCTGTGGTCCCTGCACCCCCGGCTGGTCCCGCAGCATTGCGCTGTGCCTGTGATCTGTCTCCTCCCCTCGTGGGACTCCCATCCTGCATGCTGGGGCCAGGATTTATTCTGGGAGCAGAAATGGGGACAAGAAAGGGCAAAAGGGGTTGTGGGAGCAGGGCCCTGCCCGTCCTGGCAGAGTTGCGCCAGGCAGCAGCGTTGGGTGCTGCAGACACAGTGCAGGTGCTGTTTGAGTTGGAAATGGGCCCTGTCCCTGACAAAGGAACGTGTCTCCTATGTGGCAGCATGTGAGGAGACACAGGACGTCCTGCTGTCCCTGGCACTGCAGGGGGGAGCAGATGAGGCTGTTTGAATGGGGGCTGTAGCACGGGGAGGGTGCAGAGATCTTTCTCTGGGAACACCCAGGGGTCCCCAATCCGCACCCAGAGGCAGCAGCACAGCTTGAGGCCCCTGTGGGGCACAGACCACGGCACTTGTTCTGCAAATCAGACTCCTTTTATTATATTTTCTTTAAAAGTCAGTTACCAAACTGCAGCGTATTGTATTCCTAAAGACAGGCCAGTCTGTCTCTACTGCACTACAGGACAGCCCAGCCGCAGATTTACAAGCCCCCAGGCCCGCTCACCGGCGGTGATGCCACCAGCCCATAGCCATGTCCTCTGGGGCAGCTCTGGCATGGCTGCACTGGCCCTGGGGTCTGTGTCCCATCACCCCCCGTGGGAGCAGCACCATGCCAGGCACAGGCAACGTGGCTGCTCCAAATCTCCATTTCTACTCCACACTTGCCCATCTTGACCCTCCAACACTTTCCCAACGCCCTCTCGCAAACAACCAAGGTAGACGAGCATCATTCTCTGGTCCCTCTCCAAAACCTGCCCAGGCTGAAGGGGACACGTGGAACCACCAGGGTTTGCCTTGCCCTTCACCCAGGGCTGGGCTTCTTCCTCAAACCTGAACTCATCCCAGCACATTCACACTTCCCAGACCAAATCCAACCCACAGTTACACCCTAAAATCAGAGCAACGGAGCAGCTCCTGCCTGTGGCCACCAGCAGCCTGTAGAGGCACAGGAGGGCTTTCCCACCCGAGCCCAAGACATGGGGTGCACCCTCCGGGGGTCACCCACTGCAGCAGTGGGCTCCCAGGGCCAGCCCTGCGCCAATTAGTGGAATCTGGGGGGCGGCCCCAACCAGTGTGCGCAGGGGGTGCTGGGCTGTGGGAAAAGGCACCTGTTGGGGAGGCAGTGGTGGCTTCGCTGTGTGGGGACATGGTGGTGGGGCTGCTGTCCCAAAATCAGGGCTGGGCTGGAGAGACCCAGCCCATGGCAGTGTGGTGACAGACGGGCTGTGCTGCACAGCCCTGCTCACGCTGTTGCTGATGGACCGGCTTGTGTACAGGTGTCCACAGCTCTGTGCTGTGCCTCCAAACTGGGGCTCCCGCTGTTGCAGTCCTGGGGGTGTCTCTGCCCCCAGACCATCCCATGGGGAACGGCAGGGACCCCATGTAGCACCGGGCTGCGTGAGCAGGGTCCACACGAGCAGCAGACAGGAGGATGGGGCAGCAGGATGGCACTGTGAGCTGGTGCAGGCTGGAGGCAGGGGCTGGCCATGTCACATCCTGTGTGGCAGCCCTGTGTGTGGCAGGGCGAGCTGCTGTGTGGGACGGGGACAGCAAAGGGATCTGCCTGCCAGCCTGGGCACAGGGGCTGCCAAGCCCAGCGTGCGCTGCTGGGTCTGCCTGCCAGCCAGCTGCCACCCACTGCGGTCCCACTAAGGGGGGACCCTGCTGGGCCCCACAGCAGCGTCCAGCTCTGGTTCAAGCAGCTCATCTTCTGAGAAGCTGATGTGCAAACAGGTGTCATCCGCAGGGGAGAAGGGCAGCGTGCTGTCTGTGGGGCTGGCCAGGGTTGCCAAGTCCTTGGCTGGGGCCTTGCTGGCTGCAGGGTCACGGATGCTGGCCAGGGGGGACATCTGCCCGCTCTCTCCAGCCCTGTCCTTGCCCAGAGCGTGCTGGCAGGTCCTGGCAGGGATGGGCTCCGTGTCGGAGGCGGTGCTCCACACAGGAGTCCTTGCCTCAAGGTCCAAGAGGGTGAGTGAGCTGGCAGCGATGCTGGTGAGGCTGGAGACACTGGGGCTGGGCAAGCTCACATGGGCACCATTCTCGGGCTTCACCTCTGTTTCCAGGCTCGGGGAGGTTTTGCTTGACCTTTTGCGTAGGATGGGTGGTGGTGGGTTGAGCTTGGGAATGGGCTGCTGCCGCCTGCAAAGGAAAAGCAGAGGGAGGAGGTGATGGACATGTACTTACCTGCATGAGGGAGCTTGGGCTGGCTGCCCCAGGCTCTCCAAGAGACCTTTGCTGAATCCCACCAGTGCAACCTGTTGCCTGCCAACACTGGAGCTGGGGTGAAGTGATGTGGCAATGATTGTTTTGTGGCAGGGGGATAGGCACAGGGGAGGCAGCAACCCCATGGGTGGACACAGGGGTTCCTTGTCCCAACTTAATGTACCTGAGCCACCAATCAGCCCTGGGCTGCCTGTCCCTGAATGCCCAGAGCACAGTGGCTCCTCCCCAGCCCCTGCTGCCGGCTCTGCTGCACCAGCCCTCCACAGCGCGAGTGCTGCTGGGGAAGTGGGGGGTTCTGCTTGGGGTGTTCCCACTCCAGCCAGCAGGAGACAGAGGTGGCACATCCTACCTGTCCTCTTCCCCTCTGTCCGTGTCGTCCACCTTCTGCCGGCTGCTCCCATTGAGCAGGGCGAATTCGCTGACCTCAGAGCCCTCCACGCGCCGGCTCAGGCCATCCTGCCCCTCCAGTACAGCCAGGCACTCGTCCCCCTCCTTGCTGCCGTAGCGGTGGCCGCCCCTCTCCAGGCCGATGAGGTTGAGGTAGGAGTCCCCGGGGCCCAGGGCCGGCAGCGAGCCGGGGGCCACTGGGCTGCCCAGGATGCTGGCGGGGGTGGAGGTGGACGGCAGGTGAACGTCCAGGCTGTAGTGGTTCTTCAGGTTCAGTGAGAGGGACTGAGCCAGGGACAGGTTTTGCAAGGAGCGGTCAACTGGTGAGAGAGGGACAAGAGGTGCATGAAGAGCTGGGGACCTCCAGCTCAACTGGTCCCCAGGACTGTCAGGGTGCAGAGAAGCCTTGCTAGAACCTGCTGGGATGGTGCTGGGAGCATCCCAGCTGCTCCCTGGGACCGCATGGGGTGCAGAGATAGTCCAGAGGGATGGTGCTGGGAGCAGTGGACCTGCCGGCCCCGGCTTCACCCCAGTGCAGGGCACCACGCTCACCTGGCTGCCGGTGCTGCTCCCGGGCTTCCAGCACCGTCAGCTGCCGCACCAGCAAGGAGACGTGCTGCAGCAGGTCCCGGTTGGTCAGGAGGAGCTGCCTGACCCGGGCCTGCGCTTCGATTCGCGCCGCTGTTTCCGCCGCCAGTTGGTCCTTGAGCAGCTGCACCTGCGGACGGGACGAGCGGACCGGGAGCGGCGGCGCTCCAGCGCCCCCTGCCGGCCCCGCCGCGGCACCGAGCCGGGGGTACAGGTGGTTCTGCTGCCCCTCCGGTAACACGGAAGGGGCCGGGGAGGTGCCCAGCCGGGGCGTGACCGGGCTCCCCACTTTGATTCTGGTTTGGGGGAAGAGGCACGGGGTGGGGGTGGCTTCCGAAAATGGGGTGAAACGGTGGCTGGTGGCTCAGAGGGGCCCCCCCGACTTGTGTGTGTGGCCAACTGGGTGCCTGGTGGGGCTGGGCCAGCCTGTGAGCGATGCTGTGAGAGAGGCTGTGAGCTCCCCGGATCGCTCCCACCCAGCACAGGGTACCTGGCCAGAGGCTGGTGTGGGACAGAAGGGCTGGCGGTGCTGAGGGGAGGGCAGGGCATGTACCTGGGCCACGGCCACTTGCGTCTGCTGCTGCTGCTGGAGAAGCTGCTGCTGGAGCAGCTGCAGGCAGTGCTGGGAGGCCAGCGGGGTGATGGAGGCTGAGGAGCAGGGGCTGCTTGGGCTGAGCAGCTGCTGGGAGCCAGCTGGGTGGAGGGAGCAGTTCTCAGCATCCTGGGCACAAAGAAATGGGCAGGGTGAGTGGACGGACCAGCTCAGGCTGGGATTTAGACCCTGGTTTCCCATGGCACTGACCCCAGCTGAGGGGCACAGCCCTGGGTTTGGTGTCAGGCGCTGCACACTGGTGTGAGCCCCAGGACAGGAGTTTTTGGTGCAGCTCGCGCTCGCAGAGCTGGTGGGGCTGCACTCTCTGTGCCGGGTCTTGGCACACAGCCCAGAGCCAGGCAGTGCGTCCCCCAGCAGGCAGCCTCCCACCCTGGCAGCGGGGACGTTTCAGGATGGGTCCCTTTGCTGTGTGCCCTGCTGGGAGCTGGCCTGTGGCCGCTGCCATCCCTGTCCCCTGCCCTCCTGGCCTGGGCAGCTCCAGCACCAGGAGGAGCAGTGCTGGAAAGCACTGCCTTCCCAGCAATGAAATGAATCCCATGGAGTGCATTTCACTGCAGCTGTTTTCAGCCAGGCCCTGCAAGCGAGACAATTGTGTGAGATGAAGCGATGCCATTCAGGCCACTGGGAAGTGCTCAGGGAGAAGCTCTGCAGAGCAGCTATTCATTACAGCGAATGAGCCATGGCCTCACTCCCAGCTCTCCCCTCTCCCCCTGCCCCAGTGCTGGGACATAGCTTGGCTGTGGGTAAGCCCTGTGCTGACCACCCTGCCCTGCCACGGGGGCTTGCGAGAGCAGGGAGCCAGGAGGGGGGTCTCCAATGGGGTCTCCATGAAAGACCCTTCTCACTGAACTGTGATAGCGTCCCCGAGCAGAGGGGCCCCAGCAGCATGGACTGTCCCCCAACAACCCCCGTTACCTGGCAGTTCTTATCCTTTGAGGCTTGCCCAGGTTTCAGCATGCCAAGGTCACTCCGGGCCGCGGGCAGCTCTCCGGGTCCCCTCTCAGACACGCAGATGCCGTCAGAGTCGATGCCAACCTCGTCCACATCCGTGACCTTGGAGCTCTTTATCTGGTGAACTTCAAAGGAGACAGATAAATAAACTCAAGCCTCCCGCAGGATCGCAGCAAGGAGCTGAGGCCACGAGCAGGGCTGGCAGCCAGGGTGGCAGCTCAGGGACAACAGGGATTGCTTCAAGTGTCGGCGTGTGGAGGGGCAGCAGGGGAGCGGGCCAGCCCAGGGGCTGGTGCCTGCAGACCTGCTGGACAACGGGCTCAGCCTCCACCTTCCCAGTACCCAGGATGAGCGGGTGGATGGGGTGGACTCCCTGTGCCCGCCATGTGAAGGGGCCTGAAGCTGTTGCTGTCGCTAGATCTGGCCCATGCAGGACGTGCCACCCCATTCTCCACCCCAAAGCCCCCCAGCTGTCCCTGAGGAGGGAGGGGTCTGCCCGTGCGTCACCTTCCAGAGGCTGCTCCTCGGCCGACTTGTCGCTGGCCCCGTCCGCCTGCCCATCGGCGTTCTGCAGGGCGTGCTGCAGGCTCAGCTTGTGGCACACCTCGAAGGCCTGTCCCACCGTGCGCACCACCCGCATGGCCTGGCTCTGCGGAGCAAACCCCGTGGTGCTCAGGCCCGCTGCTGCTGGGAGCACTGGAGCCTTTGCCCTGCTCCCCGTCCCAGCTGTAGCCCCAGGAACATCCTACCTTCTTCTTCGATTTGAAGACGTTGCACCTAAAGGAGTTGTTAGCGCCGTCCCTTGCAATGTAACTAAATATTTTCAGGTCTTGCGAGTCGTGAGACACGTAGAAGATTCTAGGTGGGAGAGAGACAAAGAGAATTAAACACGTGGTGGAGTCTCTGTCCCCTTGGAGGCTCCTGTGTCCCCAGGGTGGGCTGGCTCTCAGCACCCAGAGTTGGAGGAACGAGGTGGTGCTGGTGCACAGCCCCTCCTGCAATTTTTGAGGCAGGACGTGTCAGATTTAGAGAACATTTCTGCCTTGATAGAAAACCTTCTGGTTTCTGAAGCAGGCAAATCTCTCTAAAGATGCTGTGGGAAAGCTAAAAGATCTATAGTATTGGAAACCGTGTGGCTATTTTTAGCCTCAGCAATTAATCCCCGTCTGGGCTGCAGTGTGGCACAACTGCTGCACAGTGAAGGTCCCGCCAGCGTGGGACCCGGCGTGGTGCTGCGCTCGGCAGCAGTGGGGGGCACAGCTCAAAACCCAGAGTGTCCCCGGTGCCTCTCCCGGGGTGCTGAGTGTGCTCGGAGGGTTTCTCTCTCCCCTGTTCATGCTGACTCTTTCTCCTCTTTGTGCTGCAAAACCTTTTTAGAAGACCTTTTTATATGTTTGATTTAATTGGGTAAAAATGTGACAAGTGAAGTTCAGCTCTGAATAGAGAAGAAATCACAGGGATTTATGAAAAGTGGGTTTTTTCTTTTATTCTTTGCTGTCATTGGAATCTTTTTGTGTTTCACTTGCAATTGAAATAATTATTGCTGATGTACTGCACCTTGTAGTGATCTCTAAAGAACTCCAGAAGTGAGAGGTAGGCACGGATAGTGCATTGGCATGTCATCTGCTCCTCATCTCCTCACCAAGGGTTCTGACGCAGAAAACCACTGGTGATCCCTACTCACAGTACAATTGTTCCCTTGGCAGATCTAGGCGCCTGGAGCCACCTGCGCTCTTAACTGTGTCCGCACGCACCATCGCTGGGGCTGCCCTAAGGAAGCCGTCCCGATGGCTCTGAGGCACCAAGTTTACGTGCAGTGTAACCTTGGGGTGGGGCTTGTGGTCTCCGAAATACTTTGAGATCCCATGGAAAGTCAATACAATCTCACCGTGTCTTGTACGGGTTAATTCCCTGTAAGCGCTTACACCTTAGCGTAAGGCCCTTCCTCAGAAGTGAGCCACACTCTGAAGGAAAACCGCGGGAAGCCTGTCTTCAGAGCCACAACTGGGGAGTAATTCGGGTATAAGGCATCTCTGGGGGTCATCTAGTCTAACCCCTGCTCAAAGCAGAGCCAGCTTCAAAGCTACATCAGTCTGTCTCGCTCTCAAAAACGTAGGAAAAGGATTTCCCATCAGCAGTAATTTTGCAGCCTTGCTGATTTTTCACGGTCCTTTGGAAAGGCAGCCTTGGTGGAGGTAACTCGGCAGCCAGGAGGATGGATGCGCGTTGCTCGGGGCTGGTGGGCCCCGGCTGGTGTAAACCCCCTCCCGCGTACCTGTACACGGGATCGTGCATCACCACCATCTTGCTCTCGTCCCAGGCCCACTCCTTTCTCTGTTAGCAGAAGGCAGAAATAAAATTACAGTGAGTCAAGTCAAAAGCCCATGGCTGATGGGCAAGAACCCTGGAAAATGGTGTGTTTGTCCCAGGCCAAATCCAGGCTACAGTTTGATTGCATGAACAACGGCTGTTTCATCAGTATCTTGCATAAAAATAGATTTCTTTCATCATTTATCATATCTGGTCGTCTGATCACAGACTTCAGGACTGAAAATGGTCCCTAAGATTAATTTATAGCATCAAATATGCAGAGGAGTAACGAGTTTCGGGGAAGAAAGCTCCAAGTGAGGGCTTAGGAGATGTGGGTGCAGCCTACCAGTATTAACAAGAAAAAAACCTGTATTTCCTGAAAGCTGGACATTTTTTGATAAGGAAAAAAAATATATACATTCTCTTCCCACAGGGCAATTTTCCCACTCTTTTTTTTCAGCAAGATTTTGTCATTAGTTTGATGAAAAATGCAGTGTTCTCTTGCAAAAATTATGAGTGGCTTTTAAGAAAAGGCCAGTTTTGGTCACAAGTGTGACCATCCTGAGCAGCGGTGCTGCCCAGCGCTCCTGCCCAGGCAGGACTGGGGAAATCTCACCTTCTGCTTCTTGCGCAGAATCACCTTCACCCCGTCCACGGACACAATGATGCTCACTTTCTTCTTCTTAATATTCTTGGCTTTGAACTCATACTGGTGGGAAGAAAAACCCAGGTTAGAAGAGAGGTGGGATTGGGGACAGTGTGCGGCATTAGTCGGTGTTTTACATTAAAACGTCAGCTTTGTGTTTAATCCCAACTGCTGAGGAAAGTGGGAATTTGCTTTATCCTGCTACGAAACCCCGTACTGGGACAGAGCTGCTGCTGTAGCTGGGATGCCAGGCGGGATCCCGGCTTTGTCAGGAGCATCCCTTGGGAAAGGACAAGCAGAACTCGGTCCTCCGGACTACATCCAGACACTGTTAATTTGGATCGGGAAGGACTTTCCTGCTGCCCGGCCGTGCCCTGCCCAGGGGACTCTGCACCAGCAGCAAACAGCAGGCAGTGATTTACGGCATCGCCTGCGCCCTTGTGTGACAGAACTGCAGTGCACGGGGAATATAAAATCACTTATGAATTGCAGGGAGGGCCAGATGGGTGGCAATAATGCAATTATACCTCAGTCATTTCCATAATCACATTAACCTCGGTGGGCTCAGGAGACAAACCCAGCTCCTCACCTGCAGGTGTCTGCAGTCTCAACTCTCTTCCATTCGTGTTAAAAATTAAACTGCTGGCTTTTAAATGTTGCTTTTGCTGACAGCCAGAATCATGGCAGAGCCCGTCTGCTCCAGAGACCTGTGTTTGCAGCGCCGGTCCCCACTGGCCCTGCTTTACGCGTGATTTTCAGTTTCCAAATACAGCATTTTGATACCCTGTATTTTTCATAGTCCTTCTCTGAAATCCAGTTTTCCTGGGCCAGATCCCCGGTTTATCTAAACCAGCACATCCACTACTGTCAGTGCAGCTACGGTAACAGCCACCATGTACTTATTAAAAAAATAAACCCTTTTGGTTAACTCGATGTGCGGTTACTACAGCTGGAAAGCAGAGGTTACGAATTCCCCGTTTTAATAGTCTAATAATGCCAATGGTGCTGTGAGAGAGCTGGGACTCGCCAAAGGGGACATCGCGGGGACACCTGAAGGTGCAGGACTCTGTGTGGCACCCAAGCCCTGCCCAGAAGATCCGCGTCTTTCCAGCTCCTCAGCACCCATTGTAAGACCCGCCAGCCTCACAGGCAGAAAACTGGGTGGCTTTCATGTTCATCAGGCTTTTGATGCTGCTCATTGAATTCTTAGCACTCTGCAAGGTTTATGGTATCAGACAGACCCTGGATTAAGCCATAGCCTTTTGATCTCCCCATGAATTATTACTCTGAGACAAGCTCTTTAAAAAAAATCTATCTATAGTACCATTGCGTGTGAAGCCAGAGCTAAATTTGCTATACACGTTTTTTATTTATAGGGAGAGGGGTGAGGTGGTGAGTGCATCCTGCCGCGGGGACCCGCAGGACGGGGCTCAGCCCCCAGAGCTTCACCCCCTGCCCGGCCCCCCCAGCCCAGCCTGGCCTGGAGCTTCCCCTCCCCTCCCCTCCGCTCAGCACCGCCAAACTGTTTCTCCTTGTCTGCTTGCATGAATGTCAATAAAACCGGGATAGATTGTTCTGCCCGCTAAAGAGCTATTTATCTTTCTTTATACACAAATGGCTGGGAAAATACTAGCTGAGCTTTCCAAGAAAGAGAGAGTAATACAGTGTATTTTCCCCTTGTAGCAACAGGGGTGCAATTACATTCAAAAAAGGCTCTTTACTCAAAGGCTTTAAGCAAAGTCCAAGTCTGGATTTTGCAGAGATGCTTTTTCTCTCTCTCTTGGACAGAAAGCAACAATCGGGAGCCGCGTCAGCGCATCTCCGGGTGCTGCCAGGAGTGATGGCGAGTCTCTGCGAGCCCAGGGAACCCCAGCCAGCTGCACCGCACCACCCCAGCCTGACTTCGGGCCGGGTGGGGGCCTGCAGCTCCGAGCAGAGCCGCCCGGCGGGTGAGCTCCCACACGCTCCGCCGCTGCCGTGGGGCACATGGGGCAGGTGGGAGCAGAGCTCAGCGCTTCTCCCCTGCCCCAGCGACACACGCCCCGCACACGGTGTCCGCAGCGGTTCCGGCCATCACAGTCTGCAGGCGGCACCCTCAGGCTCTGCCCTTTGCCGTAGCATCGCGAGCGAGGAGAGGCCGGTGCATTCGTCCTGGTCGCTGCTGCATCCTCGTCAGAGCACCCACAATGGCCAATGTGTGCTCAGCCCAGCAGAGACACCGGGGTCCAACCCACAGGCAGAATTAGCTTGGCCTGAAACCAGTCAAAACTCATTGGGCCCCAAAATCTTTTCCATAGGGTGAAAGCCCTCAAGCAGCAGGAGCCGGGACACCAGCTGGGCGAGAGCTCGCTGACCCCGAGAGCAGCGCTGGGCGACAGCCGCACCGGTTGGATCGGGCTCACTCTCCACCTCCACACGTAAGAGGCAGATGGGCTAGAGCTTCAGTCATTTAATTGCTTCCTGTCAGGCAGGAATCAGTACTTTAATTAACTGCGATTTATATAAGGACAAAAAAGCTCATGAAAAAATGCACTCCAAGATAGCAGACTTTATCCCCTATAAGAATGTTCATGCATAAACCAACAGAGAACAAAGCTCGAGGCTCCTGGCTAAGCTGGCTCTGTCACCACACAGCAAAGTCTAGTCACTGATTATTTTTTTAAATTCTTTTCTTACGATTGAATTGATGTGATTTTTTTTTTCCAAATTTGTCAAGGTTACCGACAAATCCAAACCCCCACAGCAGCGTTCATCTTCTCTGCTGCCTTCTGAGGTTCAATCGCTATTCTCTTGCTGCTTGTGCTATCCTGTGGGGAAAGCTTTCCACATGTTAAAGGATCTGGAGCTGCCCTTACAAGTGGCGACGCCGCAGATGAGCCTGACGGCTTCCTTAGCTATGGAGACAAGATGGGACGTTTTATTAAAAACTGCAGGACAAAAAGGGCAATGCATCTCATTAATTTAGCAGCTTCATTAATTCTATTTCTGATGTGTCTGACCTGGAATACTTTCCATTTCTGCTTTTAAATCCCCATGTTCAAGTCGTTGCCTTTCATACAGTCCCCCCACACTGTTGCCATGTAATATTAACTTAGCCAAGAGCTGAAGACTGTATGACTAGAAATGTTAATGGCGCCACGTAATGCATATTTCATTTGATAATTCCACCAAGCAGATATAAATTACACATGCAGTTACCAGCTTCCATCTGCTGATGAAAGAGATGGGCTAATGCACATTGGAAATCATATGCAGTTTCCAGCACTAAGAACAACTTGCATGAAAAGAGTTATTCAAGGAAGCAATTCTTAATGTGATTAATTACTGAAGGTATCAGGGCCTTCATTATGCAAATGAAAACTGTCATAAAACAGAGAGTTTGCAAGTCTTGGAGGCAGTCTCTGTTTCCAAAAAATGCATCTTCCCCATTATCAAAGAGCAGAAGGGCCAGACCCGTGCGAGGCGGCGCAGCCAGGGCTCATCCCTGCCGCGGGTCACACGGCGTTGGCTGCTGCGCTGCCCACGTTGTGTCACGGGAAATCAAGGCAGAGGCTCTCCAGGTTTATGAAACAGGAGCACGTCAGTGCTCCCACATGCTGCTGGGCAAGTACTTTGCTTGCGTGCCCAAAGGAAGATGCCCCGGCTTGGAAAGGGATGACTTCTTCCCGCAGCTGTGAATTCTCCCGGCAGCCCTCAGCTGACCTGTCCTGGCCTCCCCTCGACCAGCCGGCCAGCTGCGGGATCTGCGTGTCCAGGAACAGCCCCACGAAAGGGAGCGATCCCTGCCCCTTCCCAAACCTCACCCAACACACAGACACAGGCATGGCAATGGGGAGGTGGAGATCTGCTGGGCTGCGCTCCCTGCAGCGTGGCTGTGGGCAGTGTCACCCCGTGTCCCCACGTGGGACACATCCTGCCCTCCCGCCCAGCGCGCACCCGCCAACGCCACAAGCGCCATTTCAGGAATCAAAGCCACGATGGATCCAAGTATTTCATGTTCAGGAATGTAATTAGTTTCAAACCGAGCTGACCTGTGCAGCATGAGGACACAGCGTTATCTCGACTGCTGTTTGAATTACGGATGCTTGGAGTGTTGCTGCTTGGAACTGATGCTGCAGAAAACTCCCCAGTTCTCCCGGCCAGCACAGCTCAGCCCAGCGCTGTGTGCCACCAGGACCTGACAAACCAGCAGCGTCGTTCCCACACTCTTTGGACCATGGGCTGCGGTCCAGCCCCAATCCCCCCCGAGTCACCGTGGCCCCTTCTGCATGACGTCCCACCTTCCCGTGACAGCCCCGCCGGGCTGCGGCGCGTCACCGGTCAGCCCCGGCTGCACAGCCTCTGGCTGGAAACCGCTGGGTTATGGCCTGGCCTTTGTTCACCTCGGGAAGCATGTGCCTGTCTGAATGCCCTGAACTCCCCGTGCCCGGCGGGGCGCGCTCCCGGGGACGTGGCCGGGGCGAATGCGGCCGGGCATAGTCTGGGTCTGTGCTGCAGTAACTGGGCAACACGGACACAAAAGCGACGCAGGAAGCGGTGGAGTCCGGGAGCGCACCTCCTGCCCGGTGGAAAAATGAGAATTTATGATCCCTGGAGACATAAAACCGTTCAGTGGAAAGCAGAAACCGAAGGGGGAGTACAATAGGCAAGGAGAATGCTGGCAATGTACCCAAAGTCTTTTTTTCTCATTTAAATTAGCTCCTTCCACCGTCCAACAAATTCTCTGCAGATACCGCAGCCCGTTCCCCACACAGTGAGCTGAAGGGGACCAAGGAGCAATCACAGCCCCGATGGGTTTGTGGGAGCCCCTGGAGGAGCCGCAAGGAGATGTGACCCCAGTTCATCACACACGGTTTATTTATTTATTCCCAATTCTGTGCTTTGGCAGCAGTGCTGCTGCCTGCAGAGCCAGGCAGGACTCAGACCCTTCAACAATATCTGGTGGCATTTGCAGGTTTGTGCTCCAACCCTGGAGTTGTGGCTGAAGTGCTAATGGTCCTGAACAGGCACACCCGGGGCCTCCACCCACACCCCCACCCATGAGCTGCATTTAAGCTCAGCTCTGGGCTGCCAACCCCTTCCTGGGCTCCAGTGTAGGAGTGCTGGTCTCTAGTTCAGCCACAGCCATGCCTGGCCATGGCCCTGCTGAACCCAGGCTGAAGACTGACTTGCCAGCTTGGCCTCGGATCTCCCTCATCAGCAAGGACCTGCCTGAAGACCTGCAGTCCCCACGGCCACCCAGCCATCAACTCCAGAGCAGCTCAGGTCCTGCTGCAGCCTTGAGCCGCGCTCTCTCTGGCTTGGGGAGCCTATTTACAGAGTAGATGGATTTGTAGAGAAACACCAAACTGCTCCTTAGTGTGAGAATGGGGAATGCAAGCAGGCACCCAGGCCCGGCAGCAGGGACTGAGGTCTGCTCCTCCGCGGAGCAGGTACAGACTGCCCCATGTCCCCTGCTTGGACAGCAGGTTTTGGGCACAGGTACCGTGCAGCCTGAGGAAGAGAGGAAGCGGCACTTCTCTGAAGGTGAGGTGGTGAAGGCAAAGGATGTGGCTGGAGTTTAGATGCTCTTCTGGGACAGTCAGAAGGATGTGGAGGACACAGTTACACCCATGGGGGAGAGCAGAGCTCCTGCAGGTGACGAGAGCTGGTGGGGAGACCAGCAGTGGCTCTTTAATTAGTCTTTCCACCTCTGAAAACAGGCGGACTGTTCTGGAACAAGGCTTCTTTGCCTGCTTTTAAAGAAGGGTGGGATAAAAGCAGCCTTTTCAAGGCGTGCTCCCTGTTCCAGAGATACTGCGACACTGCCGTGCTCCATCCCCGGGGCACAAGCAGCGCTGAAGCCCAGCGCAAGGTGACATCATCTGGCCTTTGGTACCTCTCTGACAAAAGCACCATTGTGTGACTGTCACTTCCAGGAACCCCCTGCTGTCCCCAGGTTTATTAGGGAGCTTTCCCACACACAGCCTTTCAGTCCTCGTGTCCCCAGGGCAGGCCAGTCCCAGCTCCCAGGGAAGCTGGGTCTTATTTTCCTCCCCACCTCTATTCACTTTGCAGGAGAAAACAAATTACCTTTTCCGTCTGCAGTGCTTTGGATGATTAATTAGTTTGACTAATGAAGTAGTGTCTTGGGACCCCACCCCAATGGAGTCTCATGTACCAGGCAGAGAGCACATGAGCATGAAAATGATCCCTACCTCAAAGAGCTGCTAGGTTACTGCAGACAAAAAGTGCTAATTTCATTAGAAGCAGGTCAGATTCACCTGAAATAACCCTTAGAAGTGAAACTGCAATTATACACTGTGATACCTTCAAGTAATTTTGTATTTCCCCATAAACATGTGTCAAGAGGCCCTGCAGAGAAGGTCCTGGTTCTGTGTAAATGGTGTTTCATACCCTAGTTGCCCTCCCGTCTGGTATGTAGGACAAGAGGCAGCTTAGGAGATTGAATTCTTTTAAAACTTGTTCATCAGTGTTCAAACAACAAAGCTCAGAAGAGCAGGAGCCAGGACCCTGTAGCAGGCTCAGAGCTCCATGAAAAAATCTCAGGCCCCCTATGTGGCTGTGGGAAGGTAATGAAGTATTTCGTGTGTTGGTTTCTCATCCCCTAAGCAAGGATGCTGATTTTCTGCTGCATTCATTCAGTTGTTCTGGTTACGGCCAGTCCCCTGCTAAGTGTCAGCTACCCAGCCAGGCCAGCAGACACTGCTCATACAGACACACACAGGGAGCAACTGAGGATTTCTGCTGCTTGCTCCAAAATCCCTGTTGCACATTTGGTGCCTTCCAACCCCTCCCCGTGAGCCTGGCTGCAGGGAGATGCTCCTTGCTCCCTTCTTGGTATTATGGCTCAGCTGTGCAGAGGGAAGAGAGGAGATGATGCCCTCAGAGAAGCAGGAGGGGAAGACAGGACAGGGGTGATTAATGGGATGGCTTTGCTTTCTCTCTGGGAGCTATTTTTTTGCTTGCTTGGAGAGAGAACAAAAATTAAGAGTCAATTTCTAGTTGTTCTGTGTCTCTTCACAGGACCATTTGTGACAGTTGTTTTTTGGGGCGTACAACACCTGGTCCAGGTGACCAGTCCAGGCCACGGGAGCCAGCAGGACCTGCCACGCTGTGTGAGCTGCAGGGTGTGCGGTGGGGGCTCTGGGGTGCTGAACGAGGGCACAGCACAGCGAGAAATCCTAATCTGCTGCCATGCTGAGGCTCTGACAAAGGCAGGTGCCAGGATTTCAGGCCTCTAAATAATGCAACACTTCCCTCTGCGTTTACGTAACGATGCTATTTCAGTGCAGATAGTCCACATGGAGCAGGACAGCAAACCGGGGGTGAAGGCAGCGAGAGCGGCTCTGTGTGCGGGGAGGGAGAGGAGGCTCCCATGGCTCTGTACGGGCAGGTGAGGGTAAGATGGAGAAGGCAGAAGAGAGAAGACCCAGGTGCTCAAACCGGTAACTAAATCAACCCAGCCCCTGCTCACAGGGGCTGTGGTTTTCCACCTCAGATGTGAGGAAGCAAGATGTGTGGGAGTCCAGCATTGCCTGGGGGCAATGGCATGAAAATAAGAAAATGGAAGTTTAGGTCCCGTAATCATTAACAGCAGGAGCACAGGCTGCAGCAGGACTGAACTGGTCCGTGATGGCTTGGGATCACTGAACCTTGGAGCCTCAGGAACGGCATGTGGCGCTGTGGTAGGTACCGGGTGCTGGTGGCAGGCAGCAGCATCTGGGCCAGTTCCACCAAAGGACCTATGTCCCTGAAGAGGAACCATGGGCGTCACACCCTCCTGCAGCCAGCCGTAAACACCTAATCCTCCATCACACTGCATCTA
The DNA here is from genome assembly GCF_036013475.1 of Columba livia. Taxonomy (NCBI): domain Eukaryota; kingdom Metazoa; phylum Chordata; class Aves; order Columbiformes; family Columbidae; genus Columba; species Columba livia. The sequence goes on from NC_088620.1 coordinate 1,861,489, forward strand.
GTCTGAACATGTCCCACTGCTCTTCTTCTTGTGACAAGAATTGGTTTTAGTATGAGAAGCCTGGAGCTCGGAGGGCTGGTGGGATTCCTGGGTGCGCTGCAGCTGGCTGTGCAGCAGGTGGCTGGGGCCCTGCCCTGGTGCTCTGTGCACGGCCAGGGGCCGGCCCCCCCTCCTGCAGCCTGGGTCCCTGCAGCAGCGCTCACAGAAGGATGGAGGAAGGGACAAGTGACTCGGGTGTCGTGAAAACAGTCAGGCGGTTGCCAATTAGTCCAAATAACCCATCTGGCCCAGGGAAAGGCCATTTAGAGAATGTCTAATCAGTGCTGCAGAAAGGAAAGCAAGCCATTCCATAATGCCTTTGAAAAGTCCCTACTCCCTCATCAAAGTATCCTTCCCTCCAGGGACCCATTCAAGACTTCTGTTCTGTAGATTTATCATAGAGTTATTTGGTCAAAACATGAAGTAGCTTGTCAGAGTATTATGTTAAGCAGCACCAATTCTGTTTGCCTTCAGGCCTCATTTAGTACAGAACAAAAAGCAGAATGAAGCAAGCACGGGTAGAACCATGCTGTTGTTACCAAACCTTATTTTGCTAGGCAGAATTTTGCTTTCTGGTCATGGTCCCTCAGGGTCCTCTCTCCTCAGAACACCATAAAGTACAAAGGGCCCTTGCACCGGAGAAGATCCAGACAGCACCTACACCAGCACCCGCTGCTGTGGCACCAGGTCCGGCCTTCCATGCCCACTGCGGACCCTCCTAAGAACCAGAAACGCCGAGGTCAAAGCACAAGGTCACACCACAGCTACTACCTGTTTGGTTTCTATTTGTTCAATTTTTCCCTGCATGTAGACAGTATCACCTATGGGACAGGTTGCAGTGTATTTTCATGGACCACTCTGATTAGTTCCTGCTCCTGAAATGTGTCAAGGCAGCTCCTTGTTAACGAGCTAACCCAGCGTGCTCGGTGCCACTCTGGTTGCCATCTCAGTTAATTTTTTCCGGCACTGATAAAGCAGCAGCTTTGAGTCATGGCTGATTGTTCTACACCAGAACGTAATTTGAAAGCCATTCTATTTTATCTCTGCAATACTCTACAACTAGTAACATAATTGTTGAAAAAGCTACTTTATTTCAAACTAGTTACAAGCTTTGCAGAGATTTCATATGCTGATATTTCTGATATTTTAGCTAGTGAAATCAAATGCTTCAGCAATATAATGATAATACTGTTAAAGCCACTTTCTTTTACAATTTAAAGGTTCCTGCCTCATTGCCAAGGTTTAGCATTGGACAAAAAGCTCTGTCTTGTTTTATTTAGTACTAACATTTTAATTTAGCTTCTGTTTAACTGCTGCCTTTATTAGCCTTCAACCAAACTCCAATCCATCATGACTCTTATGCAAAAACAATATTAATCTGTCTCACCAGTTCCACCCCCTCCTTGGAGGAGCCATCCAGTTTTCAGCACTCTGCAGAAGGCATTGAAAGGTCGCTGTTGCTTAGAGATGACACATTTCGCTGACTGATCCCTCCATCCATCTGTTATCAATCACACACGGCGCACTGTCTGAACAGGGCACAAGAACTCGGGCATCTACAATCACCCGTCACTTCTCAAAAACTAGGGCATCGCATGTGGCTACTGGGAAAGCTCTAAGCCATCCTCTGTCACGGCTGTATTTGCAGCCAGACCAGACCCCGCTCATTTCAGCTCAGAAGTGAAGTGGCAGGAGAGAACTAACTCATTATTCTGTGGCAACAAGTCCAGAGGTGATATAGATTGGAGATGAGCAGAGTGGAAACCTGCAAGACATTCTAAGTCAGTGGGGCAGCTCTATGGCACGGGGAGACATCCCTGAGCAGCAGACTGGATTCTCGTGTAAGCTCAGAGGTGTTTGTTCCTCTCCTCCCACTCAAGACACACAGCAGAGCAGTCAGTTCCCCACCACAGATGCGCAACGCTGCCTAGAAACGCTGTGCATGACACCACCGCAAAAACATCTCGATAAGAGCTTCTTCCCTTTGCGTTATGGTAATATGGAGAGTAGAAACTGGATAAAACAAGCTTGGTTTAGTCTGAAATATGGCAGACTCAATTATTCTAGAAAAGCAGCTTCTGTATTAAAGGCATTTCTTCAGTTCATGAAAATTAAAATTTTTGTAAGGCTAGTAAAGCAGCCTACGTGTGAAAAGCAACTGAGCCTGTCAAGGTGACTATAGACTGGAGAACACATGTAGGGAGGCCTAAGGAGCTGCACCTGCATCACTCAGCATTCCCCCTTCCTTGGGCCTTCACGGTGAGGGACCTCCGGGACATGCTGTCCCACCTGGTGGTTTGGCTAATTGGGGCTGCAGGGCACACTGGGAAAGGGGAGAGGCTACAAAACTCAGCGGGAGAGGAGCAGGGGTTGCTTGGGAGGCTGCAGCTTGGCTGGTGGTAAACATGAGGCTCTGCAGCCTTAACCTGAGGCTGCTCATTTTGCCTGGAGAAATGTGTTCTTGCCCCCCTCTGCCAGGTGGATTGCCCCCCTCCTCACCTCTGGCCATGCTGCGGGAAGGTAAGACCTGCAATGTGGCTGCTATCTCTTAATGTCAGGTGGCTTCTCCTCCCAAGGGCATCTCTGTCAGGTCTGTTATCTTCTTAAAGACCAGCAAACAGACAGCTGGAACCAAACTCAGGTGCTGTTTGCAGTATGGAACAGTAAAATGCATTTTGGTAGAGCAGGGTACTGAATAGTAGTAGCTTCAGTACAGCTTGCCTTTGTTAAACCCACTACCTAGCCCTCTGGCATGGGAGAGGGCAAAGAACCTGCTACAGGGGCTGTGGTGGTGAAGGCTCCAGCAAAGGAGTAACAGAAGGGATGCAAAATCCCCCTTACAATGAAGAGTCTAATGTGTGAGTCTGTGTGCACCAGAGACGCCTGCAGAGCTGCTGCCTAGATATTAACTGGAGCATTCAGGTCTGAGGGCCTCTGTCTCACACCAGATCTCCTTCTCTTGGGCAGGAGGCATCCTGGGCTCAGGTGGGGCCCTGCTGGAACCCTCTGCTGCTCAGCAAGCCCAGCCTGATCCCCATCCCCGTGCAGGAGACTCTGCTATAGCTGCAACAAATAGAGGAAAACAAACTAATGAGGCATTAGGGCTAAACTTAGCTGCAATTAACACTTAATTACCATCCTGAAAACACTTGCTGTATTTTGCCAGGGCCTAGAAAGGTAAAACCAATTAACTTAATCTTGTGTGGTAGAAACCTTGAACTGCCTCAGATGCCTGGCATGGATGGGACCCCGGCAGTAGCTGGTGTTTCCTGGGGCTGAGCAGTCCTGCCAGTGGTAATGGGACACAGCCTTGCCTGGGGAAGAGAAGGGACATACAGTGACAATGCCTTGAGCCAAGTCACCCCTCTGCTCTTGATGCCCTTGTGGCAGTCTTGGCTTTCTTAGCCTACTTGTCTGCTCCTGACTGCTCTTCTGTGGGCCTGTAGCTTTGTTGTGTTGATGGTGTTCTCCCTAAATGAAGTAGATAGCAGGTGAGGTTGCAAGCAAAGGTGTGTGGGCGGCTGGACAGGGAGACAGAAGTACAGAAAGATCCAGAGACTAAGCAGAGGACACAAAGCCATCCGTGATTGCCTGCCAATCTCCTTTCAAGGCACTAGTGCAAGTTCTTCAAGGTTTTTTTCAGTAGACTTGTAGGCTGTGCTGAGGGAGGATTGAATATAGTCTGATCATGTACTGGCTGCGTGAAGCTGCATGAGCCTTTCTGCTTTGGAGAAGAGCCAGAACTGTCACCAGACTTTCCGCAAAAGGTATCAGAGCAAGTTTGTACATGCTCATGTATACTTGGTTTGGATATCTAAACCTCACTGCTCTCTCCTAGAGGCTATAGGCTCTGTTTAATATGTGTCAGCGTAAGCAACTCTTGCATGGATCTCCAGAGAAGCAGGGAAGGTGTTCTAGAAAAAGATGCTCTGTTGGAGATTGTGGCATACTTTGGGTTACATACGTTGTGCTTTTGGTATGTGGCAGAAGGAGGAAGAGAAAGGTACATGCCTGGGGAAGCTTGTCCCTCTAAAGTCCTCTCATCTTTCCAGATTTTTTGCAATTTACAGCCTGGCACGGCTTTATGTGTAAACTGCCATATGAAACCAGCCCAGCTCTCGGACTGGGAGCTGCTGGTTCTGTGTGGCTGTCCCTGCCGCCTCGCCTTCCTAAAGCGCACTGTGGGATTGTAACTTTTATTCATCCTGATTTAAACTGATGCCATGTCACACTTCAACGCTACCAGATGATATTTGGCAGTCAATGTGATTTACAGTGTAGCTAGATTGCGCTTCCTCACTAGAATACCAGGTGGAGAAATTGCAAAGCATTGAGGCTCTGCTTCAGAGCACGGATGCAGCAAGAATGATCGGGATAAGAGGGAGGCTGAAGGGAGAACCTTGTTCTCATGCCAAGGAGAACTTGGGCATTTCTGATGTATCCTGCGTCAAGATTGAGAAATGCTTCTGTTTCCCTGGCATACTGGCCCCTAGGGAAAACAACTTCTCAATTAAATTAAGCCTAAGAAATGTGGAGGTAACAAGAATCACGTTAGTCTGGATGCCTGCCTCCTGTTTGTTCATCCCAGTGCTTGGATGGGCACGGTACCAGTTGGCTGTTCCCTTGTGAAATCATTAAATAATCCAGAATCTGTCTAGGGAAATGGTGACCCTGCTGAATCAGAGCGCTGTTTGGGCCCTCGAGAAGGACTTTCACGTTCTTCATGTTATCTGCCACTTCTGCAGGAAGAAAAATCTTTTATAGTACATAAGCTCCCTGGAGTGCTGAGAAAGCTCCAATATCTGCAGATGAATCCACTTCAGCAGGGAGCCAGCCCCACCAGAACGCTGATCCCGAGCGCAGGAGCTGGAGCAGGCGCTGCCAGGCGCCCGGACCTGGGTGGCCTCGGGCAGCAGGAGACGCAGACACAGAACGTCGCTTCTGCTGGGAGGTGGAGGAACCTGCCTGCGCTGGGCGCCTGCAGCTGGACTCCCATAAACAGCACCTTGAATAAGTACCTTGGGCTCTGACAGGCACGCCAAGTAGCAAACTAATTTCATCACCTTCCCTGCCAGGGCAAGAGGAGGTAGAGGGATTACTTTGAACTCTGATGATCATATAATAACATGGCAGCTGCATGCAGCTAATAATCCACGGGAAGGATTAGCAAACTTTAAGTTGTCTAGCTCTGTATGATAGGAAGCTTAGAACAGCAGCTTCCCTGTGCTACCTATGGCGTTTACATTCCTTCCAGTGGAAGCACAGAACATGATGAGACAAGGTTTTCTAGTCTGTTATGAAATGGGAATCTAATGTGTGACTAATGGAGTATTGCTAGCAATTCTACAGGCATCCATTCAGTCTGGAATATGGATTTAAGCTTTACTATGAGAGTGCATCTTAAACACCTCATGCAAAAGAGCAGATTGTGATTTCAGCAGACTAATGTTAAAATGTGTCATTTGAGGCTCTCTGGGAGTAATGTCCTATAGTCTGTGTGCTCTGCATGTCCCAAATCTGCAAGCAGACTGCTCTGCTAACGCGAGGAGAATAGCCCTGAGCTCCTCCCAGCTTCCCTGGTATAATTCACACACAACTGGCGAAAGAGCCCAGTACAAACCACAGGATGGGAAGGTGCCAAGGAGAAGACTTGGCAACTGGAATTGCCAGCTGGAGTGCTTACCACCTTCCCTCTGTCCCCACATTCTAAGGACAACTTTGAGTGCCGGGTAGCTCAAGGCTTTTTCCCTGGGGCAAGCGCTTTTAATCACCGACTGGAGACCAGAATCAGACACGGTAGCAGGACGGCAGTTTCAGAGCTTTTATCAACTTACTAATGAGTAACCAGAGTAACCAGCTTGGTCAGAGCCTGGGAAAATACAGGGCTGTGACTCCTCATCCTCCTCCCTGGTCCCCTCCTGGGGTGGCAGAGGCCATGAGTAACACCCTGCCCGCGCTCTGGGCTGTCCCCGTGCTCAGACGCTCTGTCACCGGCTGCTCCGGCGATGGCTCACGCTGCCTCCTCCCATGTTGCAGGGCACACAGAGCAGTGTAGGAAATGTTGTGCGAGGGCTTGTACTGTGTGACTTTTCTCTTCCGCTCCAGTAGAGACTTCCAGTGGAACACTGGAGTGCACAAAGGATGAAAGCCTTAGCACAATGTGCCCCTGCCAGCACTTGGCAGAGCTGCAGGACCTTCCTCGCTCTTGCAGTGCAAACAGGCACTGCCACTCACAATCAGATGGTCGAAAAATACTAGTTTCTAGCGTCTTCCAGTGTCTCCTCCCAGTTGCAACTGGTGCTGCTGAAAGTCCATGGGAAAAAAACCCAGTATAGACAAGGCCTCTGCATGCAAATGAATGCTACATAAATAACCCCCATCTTCCCTCAGTTCCTAGGTTGTGTACTCTATGCACTAGAATTCTCTTCAAAGACCTCCCAGTTCATTCTTTATGCTCTAATTAAGGATCAGTGCCAATTAACTATTGTCAATAGAGGAGCATCTTCCGCTCAGCAGCCAGGAAGTGTCTGAATAAGATCCTGCTGTACAATACGCCCATGAAAAGGGAAGCCCTCCCTTTTTGGAAAGGGTTTCCAAGATTAAAAACCCACTATAGAACACAAGATGCCTACTTAAAAATTATTGTGTGATAAAATTAACTGATGGCATCCACGAATGCAGAGCAGTTCCTTACATGCCTCACATAGCACCCAAGTGTATTACCGCACTGCCAAGGCTGAGCTGGACACCATCATGGCAATAGTGGGTGTGAAAATGGAATGCAGCACCTTCTAGAAACTGATATTAAAGTACTGTCTGCTTTTTTTGGCAAGGGTGTTATCCTGTCACAGATCAGAAGTGCAGTGTCAAGTCTGATATCGACTCAGATTAAAAATTACCAATAGTTATGTCAGCATCTAAACTGCCCTGGTAGTCCTCACCTTGCCTTTGCTTCCTATAGATGTTCACCTGTTCCATAAATAACCAGGCAATTTAGACTGCTGTTGCGCTGTGTTCCAAGCACGAGCTTTGCTAATAGTCTGAGCAGGCAAAGGCAGGGGAATGTCATTTCTGAGCCTGGCTGGAGATGAACACAGTAGCTCCCCAGCCAGTTACAGGCTAAGTTTAAAAAGCGGCATTCTAAATGAAAATTAGATGGTTAAACACTGGGCGGGGGGGAAGGGGAAAATAGGATAATCCCTTCAAAGCTTTAAATGGAAGATTCTCAAACCTGCTTCAGCTGACGCGAGGCATGTGAACAGCCTCAGAATTAAGACCCCTTCAAAACTTCAGCCAGGCACAACAGCTGCGCTGCCGTTTGGGGTAGATACACTTGGACTGGTTATACACGAAGCAGATGTAAGCTACCCACCCTGCTAATCGTGGCTAAATCTGGGGATCATTCACAGGCTGTTCTGAGGAATAAAGGGCTGGAGAAGGAAAAGCGCAGACTTGATGATGAGAAACAGGAACTGTAGAACTGTACTGGAGGATCGGGGAAAGCAGCAAATTATTCCATGAGCAGCAGAATCCACAAAGTCTAATCTGATAGGATTTACATCCATAACGGCTGCCAGGCCACTGATATTTCAATATACAATAACATAATATATTTGGAACTGTCAATGAGTTCGAATGCTTTTGTGGAGCAGATTGCATACATCTCACTTTTCACACAGAAAAAAATCCCAAACAGAGTAAAAAAATGTCTTGTGTTCAATCCCTATACCGGCTCAGCAGAGACTAGGGGTTTATGGTTGAGTTTTGCCGACTGATCCCTTTGGAAAGAGCAGGGGATGGGTCTGTGCTAACATGTCCTGGGAACTGCTGGCTCTGCTGGACTTACCCGAATCCTCCTCATGGCTGCCACGATCTCCACGCGGCTGTTGGGCCTGGGTACGTCCAAGCTACCGATGTACTGAAAGACAGAACAGTGAGATGTCTGTGAAGTAATGCACAAGTTAATGGTGTAGGCTTCTTCAAAACAAACAGCATCTCATTAACTTAGTCCCTGTTTGGTTAGACTCTCTTGACCCATAACATGACAGGAATATCTGCTATGGATAATATTATCAGAGTCAGGGAGAAGTTAATGGATTTCTAACACTGGGCATGAGCTTCTGACCTCATTCAGATTCTGGATGTGCCTTTACCTGCGCTTTGCAGAGCAGCATCTATCGCTAATCAAGTTACAATCCCTTGGGTCTGAAAATGGGACTGTCCATCCTTTGTCATTCCTCACTACATCTGCTTTTAAAATACTCGTAACCAAAAGCACATAAGAGTTGGAAAGTTGCCAGGCTGTGCAGCAACTAGCTCTTCTGGAAGACGATCATGGTTCTGGCCTGACTTTTCAATCTGGACTATCCTCCCTCTGAACACCATGGTCCCCACTTGGCTGGACCTATCTGCAGAATCCTGGTAAACCCACTCAAATCCATGTCCTACACCAGCTGTTTTTAACTGTGCTTGCAGGAGCTGCAGTGCCCGTTGGACTTGGTGCTGGTGGGTTCTGAGTGGGGTCTGTGGCTCCCTTGCCAAAACACAGCCCATCGCTGCATGGTGGGCACGGGTTAGTATGGGGCAGCTGGCAAAGCTTATTTCCCCTCAAAAGAGCATTTTGTGCATGAATCTTGTCTGTCTGAGCGTGTGGTTTCAAGTTGTGGGTTGTTGCGATATACGTATCAATGGAAACAAAATACTTTCCCAGGAGCAGCCCCATATCTGTCACTGTTACTGACATAGTTCTGGTTTTATTTCTCTACTGTAACGCTTGCAATGGATTTTAACTTTGAAAAACTTCTGCTTAATAGGGCTTTGAGAGATGAGTTCTCTTGGCTCAGTATTTACTGCTCTTTCGTCTGTCTTGAAACAAACACTGTAAGCAATCAGAAAGGTCATCTGGCTTTTCTGATGCTTCTGTAAATGCCTTTGCAAAATGGCATTTTTAAGAGCAGTTAAGTTCAGCCGTTGCCTTTGGTAAACCACAAGAGAGTGAAACCACCCAGATCACGAGAGCTTGAGGGCAGCAGGGAAGGGAGTGACAGAGCCAGGATTTCTTTCAGCCCTGGTTGATGCGGGCATATCCACATTGCTCCAGATCCGCGGTCTCCTTGGTTTGCAGACACCTCCTTCCCGCTTCGCGATGGCTGTCGGTACAGTCACAGGTAATCCAGATCAGTTCGGTGCAGCCGGCTGGCCTTTTGTCGGTGAACAGCGGTGCTGCGGCGGGAACAGGCCATGCTACCAAAGATAAATTAATAGCAGGGGTAGGAGGAGAGCTGGTGACTGCTGCGCCAGGAAAGATTCTTGCAAGCTCCCCACTTTGGCCTCGCCGCAGGGTCTGGGGGCTGGCGCAGAGCCCTGCCAGCCCACTGAGCGCTGCATAAACCTGCCCACCAGCAGCTCCCAGTCCTGAAGTTTGTCCCTGAAGATTACAGGGCAAGTCAGACAGTTTGGTATGCGGAGATTACAGGCTGGATGTGGTCAGTAAGATGGGCTGGTGTGAGCCACCCGGCAGGCAGTGCCAGCCCCATCGTTGCCAGAGCTGCAGCCCAGTGATGAGCCCACAAAGAGCATCCTGATTGCAAGAGACAGACTTCACAGCAGAGCCGAGCAAGCGTGTTACTAAGGTAATGCAAACGCCATCTCAGACCCACACATCCCACAGCCTTATCCACTCTCTGAATAGTTCTGGATGCCTGAAGCTGTCAATCTGAAGAAGCCCATTTCACTCAGTTACAGTTTTCTTGTATTTTAAAAATCAAAATATGGATTTTTCTTCTCAGCACAGTCCGCAGGACAACAAATGTTAATTTAAAAAAAGATTAATTCTTTTTCTCCCCTAAGGAAGAGATATTTTTAAAATACATGATTAACTGTCTATTCAAATCCATCCTAGATCCTGCTTAAATCTTACAGATCTTTTAGCAGGAAAGCCAAAATGCACAAAATTCGCATTTCAAAGCTTTATTTGAATATATATGCCCCTTCTTTCTAGCTCAGGAGACAGCAGGCGTGAATTCCATTTCTAATCTGTGTTAGGCCACCTGCAAAGAGGGGAGGGAACCCTAGAGTTGCTCCAGCAAAATGCAATTCTTCTTGTCAGCTGAATTATAAACCCATTCCCTGCGCTCTCTACAGAATGTCAATTCCAATGGACTCACTTTCTGAGAGGGAAGCTGCGCTGCCAGATCGTTCATCGTGATCAATATGAAATTTCTGACAATATCGGTATTTCCTCCTGATGCCTGAAGGCTGCATGTGTCTAAACAAAGACCCTGCCTGCCCAGGTTTTCATGCAGGGAACAGGTCAGAAGGAACATGGCACTGATGTGGTTTTAAGCAGCGCGGAGCAGTCTGCTGGTCTCCAGGGGGACCAGAGCTGTCACCTTGCTGCGGCAGGGACGCGGTCCTGCCCGGTGAGGACGGGACAGGCACGTATCGAGCAAGGACAAGGACGTGCACCTGGCACAAGCAGCATCCTCCGCTGGCTGGGGGAGCCTTTCCAGGTCATTTCTCTAATGAAGTGCACAAGGTGGCTTCTGAGGATTAAACAGCTGAGAAAAATACTAGGAAAAGAGCAAGAACCTGTTTGATTGTGATGACCAAACGTCAGGTTTTCGTGATTTATTGGTGTTTTCTTTAGACTTCCTTAGATCTGGCACACAGTTGCGTGGGCCAGGGGCACTTCCAGAGCCAAGAAACACACCCTGGGCAGGGCTGGAGGGGGCACAGCGAGCCCGGCCATGACCCTCGGTGCTACCGGCCCCGAGTCCAGCACCGGCCCCGCTGCTGGCACCTGCTCGGCCCAGGAGCCCCAGCCCGCGGGTCCCTGTGCCAAGGGCCGGTCTGCACCAGGCAAGGGCCGGAGGGCCGAACGCCGCGGGGGAACCCGCCGGGGCCGCCTCGGCCTCTGCCAAAGCCCCCGGAGCCTGGAGGGACGAGCGGCTCTGGCAGGCGGGGTGTCCCCGGCAGCGGCCGGGGCTGGGGGAGCGCGGCCGGGGCTCACCTTGGCCTGGAAGTGGATGCCGTGCTGGAAGGCCTCCTCGTTGTGCAGCGGGACGCGGGAGTCGCAGCCATCGTCCACCAGGTTGTACCGGTTCTTCACCGGCATGGCGGCGGGCGGGCGGCCGCCTCAGGCCGTGGCCCCGCCGGACATCCCCGCCGGCAGCGCCCGGCCCCGCAGAGCCCCGGGGCGGGCGGCGCGGAGCGGGGACACGGGTACCGGGCTACCGGCGCTCGAGCCTGGCCGCGTTTTGAATGAGCGTCCGCGGGTGCGAGCGGGGCTCCGGCCCCGCCGCGGCGCCATTGGCCCGAAGTTCCCTCATGTGATGCGGGGGGCGGTGGAGCCCGCCCGGAGCCCGCCCGTTGCCCGCCCTGCCCGCGGCCGCTCCGCCTCGGCCGCCCCGCCGGGAGCCGCGGCCCGGTCGCTGCCAGGAAGGTGCCGCGTTACCGGGGCCGCGCCCGGCGGGGCAGCGCGGGGTTTCCTGGAGCGCCCGCCATGAGCTCGGCCGCTCCGGGCCCGGCGGCGCCTTCGCTCGGGTGATGCCGGGGTCGGTCTCGGCCTTGGCGCTCTGGAAGGAACGGAGCTCTGGGGCTCGAGGTTCCACCTTGCAAAGTCTTCTCTGTCGGCTTGACAATCATCGCCTGAAGCATCTTGTTGAAGTTTGGCTTGTGGAGGTTTTGTCTTTCAGTGTGTCTGGGGCTATCCAGGCCTGATGCTGCTGTTTTAATAGAGGAGTGATACCAGGTCGTAGCCCCCGAGGGCACAAAAATACCAGCTCCCGGTTCTCAGCTGTCAGCGCACAGCGAGGAGCTGGCCCAGCACACCATGGTGGTGCCTTGGCCGTGAGCGCAGCACCGTGCGCCTCACAGACGGAGTCTCATGTTAATCAAACTATTTGCTCTTTTGGATAGTGTAGGTCACTCTGTACCATGTCAGCAGCACCTGCTCCATTTCCTGTGTTAGAAATTCTAAAAAACAGTGTACACAATGATGTAGGATATCACTGCAGCTCCTGCACTGGAAGGGTAGGCTGACACCCTTAGGCATGTCCAATGTTAACGTGACTTGCAGCTCTGTTCGTATGTGCCCTCTGTCACGAGCCTGTCGCACAGTCGATGTCCTACTGACTGACTGAACACAGTGTCAGGATTTTTGCTGTGGGCGCGGGGTGTTACTGCTGTACCTGTGCACTCAGGGTGTTCTTCCCTTCCAGCTCCATCTCGGTGACGAGGCAGCGCCGTGCCCGGTGAGTCCTGCAACGCCGCTCTGGGCTGCCCGACGTGTTCTCAGCAGGAACCAGGACAGGTGAGGGATGGCGAGACCCAAGGCTCATCCTCTGACTGTTAGCACAGATGCGCTCTTGGCCCTTTACAGGAGTGATCAGAAATGTGAACTGTGTAGTATCCAAGGGGTGGAGGCTCATGTGTGCGCTAACTGATCTTATTTGGATTCCATTGAATTAATTTTTGAGTAATCAGTTACAACTTTTGTCATACAAAACTCCCCAGCTGGATGCTTGAACATTGTTGGATACCACCTTTTGTGTGGCTTTCACATTAGCAAGAGATAAAATGTTGGCCCCAGGCAGACAGCGCACAACTCCCTGTCTCCATCTCAGGAGCGTAATCATCCTGAGTTGCTTGGCATCTCCAAGTACTTGTAAGTCAGCAGGAGATGGGCAAGAGCCAAAAATCCAGAAACTTATAATTAAGAGAGGGAGAGAAAGCCCAAAGAATTAATATTGGTTCACTGACTGTGAGCCTACATGTTCAAGTATTTTGCGGTATTAGCAGCTCGTTCTGGCACTTGTGCTGGGCGGTTTCTGTGGTCAGCCTCCTGTCTTTGCGAAGTTCTTCTGTTCTCAAACAGGCTGCTTTTTTTTTCTTTCAAGTTAAAACGTTGCCTTACCCTCTCATGTAAATATTCGCGTGTTTATGCTCATCCCACTTTTATACAGCATAAGAACTCAAAATGGGTTTTGTTTCAGGTATGGAAATACATAAATTGGTTGCTGTCTAGTACGCTACTCTAGATACACATCTCACCTGCAGATTCATCAGTTTAGCTCTTTGTTGGTGATTTTCTGTGTGATCTTTATGCTGTTGTCTAGTGTGTACTTAGAACATTTAATGGCACTTATCTTGTACGAATCTTGAATTAAAAAATAGCTGTTGACCTGAATGAATAACCTAGATTTTGTGTGCAAATGTCCTTGGATTGATTGAGCAAGATTCAGGTCTTTGGTTCTCCTGAGCCCAAAAAGGAGGAGGTGCCACTTGGTCAGCCTGTGCTTGTGCTTCCTTTGACGCTAATGCCAGCAAAACTGAACCAGTAAGGGGATAAAAACCTAACACAGCCACTACTGGTGAGTCTCTCCATGGATTCTGCAATACCGCATTTTAACTGGGGCGTGCAGGGACCTGTCGTGGTGCTGAGCTGCTGAAAGTTGCTCCTCATTACACTCCCATTGCCACAAGAGCATTCCTATGTGAGTGGGAGCATATGGACTTCGCTTGGGATAGTTACATTTTTAAAAATCAGATAGAAAGAACAGGATGAGGTAACAAGAATGGTCTTTTTATTTCCATTCTGCTGCTCTCCAGTATCCTGCAGATTATAAAATTCTCTGGGTAGAGGGAAAGAAACATCTCGTAGGAATCCTGGGGAAAATCAGGCAACTGTGTTTTAATAAAGCTTGCGGTGCCAGGCTCTGTTAGATCACAATTGAATGGAGGTGCTTAATATTCCATGTTCATTAACTTCTGTGAACTTTTTGTAGGGCTTAGCTCTTCTAAGGTTAATGGTTTGGATCTGTGTTTGAGAATTGAGCTCGAAGGCTGCTAAACTTAAAAAGCTGTTAACTTTCTAATTTGTTTGTTGGGCAAAGAAAATCCTTTGACTCCATTGCAAATAAGAAAGCTGTATGCCTTTTCTTCTGGACAATAAAACTGGGCAAATATGTGGAATTGAACAGTTACCCAGTACATCGTCACGGATTTAGTGTAAACAAATCCCTACTAGCATTACGCCTTCTTGACGCCAAACTCCGTAGTGGGTGTTTGCATCAGATGGAGGTACTGAGCTAGTTATTCCTTTGATGTGCAAAGCACACACAGAAAGTCCCATTTCTCTGAACACAGTAGGAGTGAAGCACCACAGACAGCTTCTTGGCTCGTGGCTTCAAGTGTTTTTACAGAGAAAAGGTTTATGTCAGCTTTCTTCTTCAGGCCCAGGCTACAGAAATGTCTATCTCTCACATGGATACGCATTTCTGTCTACGTTGACATTTGCTCTGCGTTGCAATCCCTCTTCCTATTCAGCGTAACCGTTTGAAGAGACCTTGAATATGGTGTAAATGGGGTAGTATTACATCCTGGGTGTTCTTTAGTTGTTTCGTCAGTTGGTTTGCAGCGCAGGTCGCTGTTGCTCCCGCCTGATCCTGGCAGGTTTCTTCCAAACCCACCTTCACAACTCAGACAAAGGAGGTGCAGAGGCACCACACGCTTTCCAAAGGAGACCTGGTCTTGATGTCAAGGAATTTTCCTCCCTTCTGCTAACCTTTTTAAGCACTTATTTCTGCACAGCAGAGCTGCAAAGATTTTAAATTATAAATACGATGTGACATAATAAGAACAACCAGACGGACATCCAGTAATGGCAGACAAAATCTCCGTTACAGGAAATCTTTTCCATATCATACTTGTAAGATCGGAGAGATCCGTGCATGTTTACTATCTTAGCAGATCTGGTTTTGTCATACGACTTTATCAACAGTATTAGCACCCGTGCTGGTGTGATTTTTAGAGCGAAGTCTCCGAGGTACTGTCACGCTGGCAGACTTGCCGTGTGCCTGCGGACATCCCTCTCTGATTTAGCAGCCGAGTTCACTGGCCGTTCCTCAGGAGATGGGCGTTTGCTTGAACGCAGCGTTTTTTTGTATACACTTAATAAAGAGGCAGAATGAAGCTGAATATGCCCTGGTCATAGTTACTGAGAAATGGCAGTTAATGCCTTAAAGTTTCATCAGTTACGACCACAGTGACTGAACTGGCTTCCTGATGGCTTTAGAGGACAGATGAGTACAGGTGAATCACCCGGCATGTGCGTCAAAGCAATAAAACCATTCACTAAGTTCCATGACTTTGGATTTTATCTCAGTTATATATAAGAGTCATTCAAGAGTTTGGGAGTTGTTTTTATGCATAATACTAACAACCAGCTTCTGTTCCCTCCTCCTACAGAGCTGGAAGAGCTGACGTGGGGAAGGGGAGGACAGCATATTATGGGAGTAACGTGCTCTGCTAGCGGAGGCAGAAAATTGTGTATTGCAGTTGGATTTCCAAAATTTCAGACACATCCTGCTTTCCCTTTCCTCACAATTGCTTTCTTTACGCAAGGAAGTGAAATGAAGCAGTATTACTACGCAGCAAAATCTGTTGGCTTTTCTTGGTATCTTAAGACAGTCAGTGATCAAATGTCACTTCACAGTCACGAAATGCTGTCATAAAAAGCTACTGCAAGGGCATTTAAATGATTTCATCTTGAGCTTTAGTTTTACAGAAAAAATGGGAACAAGTCAGAAACCCCAACCATTGCCAAATCTGAACTTTTCTGTATAGGTTAATTATAAAAATAAAGATGGATGAAGTAGTTCAGAAATGTGTTTTGACCTGCAGTTCCTCTTGTTTGCTTTACATCAGATAACTCTCTATCACTCATGATCACTAGGTGATAAATTAAAATATTTGTTTAACCTGGTAAGCCTGCAGGCACCAACCACGTCCTATAAATGCTGCTATATGATGAAATACAGAGACAGGAATAGATAAGTTAGGTACAGTTGGGTGAAATTGAGTGATGCTACCCTCTGTTGTATTGGGGATTTGAAGAAAACAGCGAAAACTCGCAAACAAAATCTTTAAGTGAGTCTGAAGCTGCCACACGATGTGAACGCAGCTGTGACATGTGGAGCTGTCATTGTTCCAGCCCCCTCAGTCGTGTCGTGCGTGTCCTCTGCGTGCACAGGGTCTGCGTGGTGAGATGATTAGACCAGATTTGTGTTGCTCAAGAAGAAACAGAAGCTTAATGTCTTGAAGGCTCCGCTCAGCGGCCCGGCCCGGCAATCTGCCCCTTGCAAGCCGCTTTCATGCACGGCCGCTTCCAAAGTTCTGTGCAGCAGGACGCGGGAATGAAAAATGTCACGGACAATTATGCATATTTTCATCATCCTCTGTGATGCAAATCCCCCCACCCCAAGTATGCAGCGCATGTTTTGTTTGCAGATGTAGGTCAACCACAAATCTTCAGTGGTCTAACATAAGCACTGGAGGCATGGGCTGCCGTGTACAGAGTTAAACCCGGTCTGAAGCATAACAGCACCACCGGCATCTTCCAGATGGACTCTGTTTACTAGATATGTTTTCTTTTGACTTTTATGAGCATTGCTTTCTTATTGATTCGTGACAGTACAAACTGACAGAAGATGCCATCGTTGCAAAAGGAACTATTGACAGACACAGATGGATAGTTCTTAATGAGAAACTCTTTTTTCTTTCTAAATAGTTTGAGGAAGATGTTTTTTTTTTTCAAAATGGTGCATTTAAGTATTTCTGCAAATTATTAATTCGCCACTGCCAGGAGGCCAGTTTTATTAAAACAAAGATTGTATGATCTTTTTGCAAATTAGATGCTACTTAATGTTTTTCTTGTCTTGGCTTTTTAAAAAGAAAAAAAGTAGAAAATAATACGTTTGTTGTCCTTACGATGCTAGAGAAAAGCTAGAAATTTTCATCCAGGCTCAGTAACCAAAAAGCTTACTAGAAGAAGTCAAATTTATTATGTAAGAAAAATGTTACTTATTGAACTCACGAGCTTGATGTGTTCACATGTTCGACTCATGAATTCTGTGTACCATGAGCTGGCAGTACAGTTCACCTCCAGTACAAGTTGCTTGGATCTGCACATTATCGTGGTGGACAGCCCTACTGTTCAGTTCACTGCTGGGAAAGTGTAATTCTCAAGAGTTAGGTGTTCAGTGAGAATATTCCTGCAAATACCTGCAGGGCACCTGCTGGCCCAGGTCAGGGAACAGGCCGGTTTCTGGAACGATGCTCCAGTATTTTACCCACCGGTAAAATTGCATCTGTAAAATTGCTTTATCGCCAGACCTGTCCTTGGATCTGGTGGTTTCTTATGCACATCATGGGAAGGTGTGTATTTGCACACACAAACATTGGGTTGACCATGTTGTGGTATAATGACCCAGTAAATTACAATTCAGGATAAATGAGAGTGAAGTTGTTGGCCTAAGAGATGAGTAAAGTACTGTACAATCAGTGTCCTTCCCCATTCCCATAAAATCGGATTAGCACCTCTGCAATATTTGATATCCTGAATTTAATAAAAGTACCAGGCCGTTACATTGGGAGTCAGATCAAGGCTCTTACAAGGCCAAAATACTGTGAGGCTGGAATTGAAACCTCTTGAAGGTATGTGATAGTGCGCTGATAAACGTACATGTGTACCAATACTCTGCCAAATTCCCTCCTGTGTAGGAGAGCACACGTCGTTCTGTTCTGCCTACAAACACCATCGCCACTGGGACACCAGGAAGTGATTCAGGAAGAAAAATCATTGATATTTTTCCCAACACAGTCTAACAGATGTATGGTTCTAGACGGAGTACACATCTTGTTCACTTGGTACCACAAGATAGTAACAATTTGTTCCAATCAACAACTCCCTCTGACCAGGAATCTCAGGAAATAAGCTTGTGTTGGAGAGTACAGTAGCTTTAAATTTCCTCTCTTCTCCCAGGGGACAGATGATCTAAAGTTTCATATTGTTTCTCTCCTGCTGCTAGATCCAGCTCGCGGTATTCAGCAGGACATACTCTCCTGCATTACATTGCTACCTCACTGCTACTCAACCTATACTTTACTCCCCCCTTGCAGTACCTGAACACTGGGTACAGTCTGACTTCATGCTGCACACTACAGACCATCTCTATTTATCTCAACATGAAATTAAGGTTTTATCCACACAATACAGCGCAAGCCAGGTATCTGATATATTACAGCTTCTTTGGTAAACAACTAGTACCTTATTAGCCCGTAAGAAATATGGATATATAATAATTAGATATAAAAATATTTCTCCTTTGCAATCATTTTGTTTGGTATTTCCCAGGCTCCAAAGCCTCGTAATGCCTTGGCCCATCTTAACTATTTCCCTGGCTTTCCTCAGCACTGCTGACACTGGTGAGGATAAATCTCTAATACATATATTAAAAATGTTCATGTGGGTTCCTGGCAGTAAAATAAGAGACCTCAACCTTCCTGGTCACTTCACGCTGTAAGACACAAGACTATAATTAATTAATTAGTTTCTTCATTGCCTGCAAGGGTAAATGGAAGATAGGTAATGCACTGCAAAAAATAAGGGTAGTGTTAGGATTGCAGGTGATGCTCTAGGTTGCTGTTGAAATAAGACTGTATCTTGGTGATTTAATATAAACTCCTGCTGACTTGGTCCACATTGTACAGAGTCGCAATTACTGACACATTGTGTCTCATGTTGCAGCTTCTGTAGGATACCAGGGAGCATGTGGGGTGAGGGTGGGTTATTAATCCAGATGTACCTAGAGCCTGATATAGCAAGGTAAAAGATACATTCATATCTCCTCCTGGGCTGAGGAGATCCACAGCCAGGAGCTCAGTCTTAACACAAGCTTTTTATTTTAACTCACACCTAACTGAAAGTCCCAACTTTTGGCTGCGTTTATTTAAATTTTGCTTTCATTTAAACTGTTTCTTCGCTGTCCCGCTCCAGGCCTGCTCCACAGCGGGAGCGCGGCTCCAGCGGCGGCTCCTCCGCGCAGAACGCGGCTCATTTCTGCCCGTTTTCCCCGGTTTTGCCGCATTCCCGCTCCCCCGCCGGGCGCATCTCCCGGGCCCGCAGCGCCCCCGCCCGCCCGCGCTGCGGAACTGCCCTCAGCAGCGCGTTCACTGTTTCGTTGCCTCTTCACTCACATCGCGAGGGATCACGTAAGTGCTGCTAAGACCCTTCATTATGCTGTTGACATTGTGAAGGTGGTTTCCCTGTTCTCTTACTGGCACGGGGCTCAGTCGGGCGGTGCAGGGATTGTTTAGAATCCCGATGGCGCTCACAGCACGGTGTTCACCTGGAGCTGCGCAGCACCGAACAGACGTGGAAACGCCTGCTCTGGGAGACGTTTCCCGCACACACCGAGGGCGGTGCACCCTGCGCCCCTCCTCAGCCACAGCGCGGGCTTTCCAGGCGGCTTTTGATTAAAAATAATTTAAGAAAATACAGAAACTGATCAGGCCATACACTGGGCACCCAGCAATTTGGGCACTACAGAACAAGGGTGAGGGAACTCAAGAGCTGAGTGCCGGCCTGAGGTAGAGCCGTGGGGCTTTGTCTCAAGAGTAACAGCACCGTAGCCTCACATTCAAATCACCGCAATGGATTTAATTTATAAGCCACGCGGGCAGGGGTTTCGGTGGCAAAGGCGACGAGCGCCAGGCGCAGCCGCATTCACCGACCTGAGGCCGTGACCGCGGCGGGGCGGCCGCCGCCTTCCAAGGTGATTTCCCGCCTGGCGCCGCCCGTTTCCAAGATGGCCGCCCGGTGCCTTTCCGAAATGGCCTCCCCGGAAGGGGCTGGCCGCCCTGCCCGCTCCCAAAATGGCGGAGTCAGCCACAGGACGTCATTGTCGGCGGGGCGGAGCCAGCGGAGTCACCGCCTCACGGCGATTGGCCCCTCGCGCGCCCCGTCCGCCGCTCCGCTCTCATGGCAACGGGCGGAGAGTGGGGGCGGCCGGGCCGAGGCAGCGCGGCGGGGTGGAGATGGAGCCGGCCCGGGAGGCGGAGGAGCCCCCGGGGTCCCCGGCCCTCCCCGCCGAAGAGCCGCAGGGCGGCCAGCCCGTTGGGGCGCCCCCGGGGGAAGAGGCGCTGCCCGCCGCGGCCGGCCGGGAGCGGGGCGTCCGCGGTGCCGGCCCGCAGGGCCCTGGCGGGCGGGCGGCGCGGGGCAGGGGGCGGCGAGGAGGGGGCGAGAGCGGCCGGGCCGGCCGGCGGCCGCGCGTCACGGTGGACAGCTCCAAGGCCAAGACCTCGCTGGAGGCGCTGAAGATCAGCCTGCGGCAGCTCCGCTGGAGGGAGGTGAGCGCCCGCCCGGGGCTCTGCCCCTTCCCCCCGGCCCTTCCCTCCGCTCCCCGCACTGCTCTGCCCGAGGTGCTGGGGCACCCTCCGCTCCGCTGCCCCGGGCTCTGCCGCTGGCGAAGCGCTCCCCCCCGCTCCCCGCCCGCCCGAACCAGCCCCGAGCAGCCGCCGGCACCCGGGGGCTCGTCCCGGCCGCTGAGGTTATTTCTAATTAGATGCCGAGTCTGGAAGCTGATCTGATTCATGACCAAGGGTGCAATCACCAGTTACGCAAGCCAAAATAAGGGTAATCGGATATTGTGCTTCAAAGCTTAAACTGTTCACTGCAAAGGGCAAGAAAGAAACCAACCCTTATGCAGAAATGTTTGCTCTGTCGTGTCGATCTCCTTTCCTTTTGCTCTTCCCTCGTAGTGTGGTACATGATAAAGGCTCATGGCAGTGGACAGAAGGTATGACCTGGCTGATCAGCTGTCCGATCTCATGGCAAAGCCTCAGTGTCACCGGTTATCTTGAAGAGATGTCAAAGAGCATGGTGTATGAGTGACATGATATTAAACCACCTAATAAAGCAAACATAACAGGCTTTAGCCTGTAACAGTAACAGAACACCAGAAGCATGAAATTAAAGCCTCTGGCGTGTACCTCTCACCCCTCAGCGCACCTGTGGCGTGTCTGTCAGCAGCCTCGCTCCGTGTTTTACTCAGTGACATGCAGCGCAAGGGGGACTTCACACTCAATTTCTTCATTTTTATGGTTAAACTTTGTGTTCGGAGTGTGCGGTGCCATTCCAGCGAGTGTTTCTGAGTTACTGATTTAAGTTGGCCTCGTAGGTTCTGTTGGTAATAAGCCACACTTACTGGTTCATTTTGTCTTTTCTGTTTCCTGAGATTTTACTGGTTTGCATCTCTGCCTCGCACTTGGTATTCTGTCCTACAAAGGGACTTGTTTCACGCGCTCTTGTTCCTCTCTTGAATATCTGCACTGTATTAATTAGCATTGTCCTTCCTGCTCCGCATCCCCCCACAGCAACTACTTTTGCCTTTACTTCATCTTCTTTGTTTACTGTCTCCCTCAATATCCTTTCTCCTCCATCGTGTTGTTCAATCAATATTTTTCATTTAGTCTGTTGCTTCCTCTTCTGGCCACTTGGACTCTTCCTTAAGAAGAGACCTAAGATGCAGTTTTTGTGATGCTTGACTGTACTGTCTAGATGGGCAATAATTCATGCCCCATAAACAGGTCACTGTAATGCATTTCTGTATCTTTTTCAGCCTATAAATAGGTTAATAAGTATGAATGGGATGTTACCATTTGTGAAGAAAGTATTATATCAACGTATATGTGTCTAATCGGTTTTGTCTCTTTTTATTTTTCTTTATTTCCCTTCCACCCACCCACCCTGTCCCAAAAGTGGAAAGAGTAATGAAAGGGTAACCAGTATCAGCTACGACTCTTAACTAGTACTGTTGATGTTGTGAAAATAAGAAGCCGAAAGTCTTCTAGGATGGGAGCGAGACAAACCGTTGACTTCAAGCCAGCAGAATTCAGCAGACACAGGGGATCAGTACACAAGATCTTGTCTAGAATTGAAGAGAAAAATAAGCAACATTAAGAGAAATCCAAGGAAAACTCTTTTATTCAAGTTACATATCATTTTGAAAGCACTAAAATGGCCAAAGAGCCTTGGAAATAGTTTCACTATTACAGCAGGACCAGCAGAGGGAACACAGATGTTGTTTCTTGTAGCAAAAAAATCTTAGGAGTAGTAATGAAATGCATGTATTTTACATACTGATGTTGCAGGGGCTGCTACTCTCTTGTCATCCCCTGTGTGATACTTTTCAAGGTGATCGCATCTTGGGCTTTGATTTAGTATATTTGATCCTTCTTTTCCTCCGCCACTTTTTTTTTTTTACATTTTTTCCCACCGCTGCTGTAGTTTTGTCTCTGTTCTCCTCCCTGTTTGCTGCTGGATGTGTTGGCTTGAATATTTTGTTGGGCAGGCAAAGTTATAATGGGCTTTTAAAAAAGTGGCCTACTTGTTATCGGTAACCTTTTCTGGCTACTGGATAGCATTATTACAGTGTTATCACAGTATCACAGTATGTTTGGGATTGGAAGGGACCTCAAAAGCTCATCCAGTCCAATCCCCCCATGGAGCAGGAACGCCCAGGTGAGGTTACACAGGAACATGTCCAGGCGGGTTGGAATGTCTGCACAGAAGGAGACTCCACAACCCCCCTGGGCAGCCTGGGCCAGGCTCTGCCACCCTCACTGAGAAGAAGTTTCTTCTCAAATTTAAGCGGAACCTCTTGTGTTCCAGCTTGATCCCATTACCCCTTGTCCTATCATTGTTTGCCACCGAGAAGAGCCTGGCTCCATCCTCATGGCACTCACCCTTTATATATTTATAAACTTTGATAAGGTCCCCCCTTAGTCTCCTCTTTTCCAAACTAAAGAGACCCAGCCCCCTCAGCCTTTCTTCATAAGGGAGATGCTCCACTCCCTTAATCATCTTCGTTGCCCTACGCTGGACCCTCTCCAGCAGTTCCCTGTCCTTCTGGAACTGAGGGGCCACAACTGGACACAATATTCCAGGTGTGGTCTCCCCAGGGCAGAGCAGAGGGGCAGGAGAACCTCTCTGACCTACTGACCACCCCCCTTCTAACCCACCCCAGGTACCATTGGCCTTCCTGGCCACAAGGGCCCAGTGCTGGCTCATGGTCACCCTGCTGTCCCCAGGACCCCCAGGTCCCTTTCCCCTACACTGCTCTCTAATATGTAATTTCCCAACCTATACTGGAACCCGGGGTTGTTCCTGCCCAGATGCAGGACTCTACACTTGCCCTTGTTAAATTTCATTAGGTTATGGAGACTTTTGTGGTGGTCTGGGTTTTGTTTTAAGTTGTAGGGTCTGAAATCTTGACAACGTTGGTGAGCGGTTTATTCTATGGCACTGGTACAGGCGGAAGAGGTGAAAGAGTTGAGGTTTTGTAATTGGAAGCAAAAGACACAAAAATCCCCTCCCAACAAGTTTTTTTCAACTGTGGGTATTTAGAGTAAATTAAATGATCAACCGTGATAGCCCTGCCTGGGCTGGACCTTTTAAAAAGCATTGCAGGATTTTAATGTGCGTGCCAGCAGAGCAATTACTCCCATCACTAGATTGGACTGTCTGATTTAGTGTGTCAGATTCGTTAAATGAACATGATATGCCAAATGCAATAATGGGCACAAATTGAGCTTGCATCCTGAGTTTGTTCATCACTTAATAAATTATTTCTTCGGCTAGCTTTCAATTACCAGGAAAATGGAAGAAGCAGATGTCTCGGGCATCAAATATCCCAACGTGAAGCGTTTCATTTGTCTTGCTGTTCAGTAGCTGCGTGGAGGTGTAGAAATAGTTTGAAATTTTACGCTGGGAAAAGCTGACTAGAAGACAAGAGTCATTTAACTTGTCATTAAATGGGATGGAACAGACTGATGTGACCCGTGAGACAGTTTAATTTATTGCCTTCCAATCAAAAGGTAGAAATGACCTGTCAGACCGATTTGACTGTGATTGATTATTAATAGTGTCAAAGCTGTGCAGACAGTTCTATTTGCTTTGTGACTCCTGGGTTATTTGTTGTTGTTCTAACAAGTGCCCCCCAACTCTGAATAAAAAATATTGTAAATAAATTCTTGGAGGAGTTAGTGAATTGATTGCAACCTGAGAGCTGTTTGCAGTGGCTGATTGTGGGACCAGCCTCATTTATTCTGCGCAGGACGGGCTCGGAGCGGCCGGGACGGCTCCGCCGCGCTCCCACCTGCGACCCGCGGCATCGGTCAGCGCGACCTGGGGCTGTTCCAGCTCAGACCGGGTAGCACAGACAGCACGGTTTTACAAGAACAGAGGCAGCTTCAAGCCTCCATCATTCTCTTGAGCTTGTCCCCTGCACCAGGAGCTGGGAGGTGGCGGAAAGGTCCCTTCTGCAATAAGGTGGATTTATACCTGCCCGGCACTGCCAGAGGAGCCAAATGAACTTATTTATTCCTTTCCAAACACTTCTCTTTTGTAAAATGTAGTGCAGACAATAAATAATCCTTCCTGGCTCATTCAGGAGGTGAGTTTGATCCCGTTGTTGGATAAATCCAAATAATGTGGGTAATGGGAGCTCTCTGAGTCGCCCACGGGGCTGCGGTGCTCCCGCTTCCCAGAGCAGAGCTGCTTACTCTCCGTGCGCCGTGAAACCATCTCTGTGCCGCGTTTGTAAAGCGCTTTGATATCCTCCGTAGATGAAAGGTGTTATATAAATGCAAATTTCGTTTCCTTTCATTTCAATTCCATTTAATAAATAAAGAAATTGTTCAGGATTTAGAGGGAAAGGTGCTCTGAGAGTGAAGTCTGCATCTGTATTCCGGGTACACCTGTGCGGGAGGCGAAGGCCACTGATTGTCTTTCCCAGCCCAACAGAATTAATTTTCACTTGTACAAAACCAGATTTTGCAGGCTGAATAATAATGAAATAAGTGAAGAATCCACTGGCTCTGTTAAACTGGGTATCTCATTGCTATGAGTAAGGAAATGAAAGGGATGCAGTGCTCAATTAGCATTTTAAATTAATTTTTCAAGGCTATTTACTGAGGAAACCGAAATTTTAGTGAGACTAGTAAATCAAGTAATTTACTCAAAAGCTTTATGAGTTTAATTTTTTCTGTCAAGTTGGAAAAAAAAATCCAGCACTTAGAGAAATGTTTTAGAGCAATAAAAATTGACATTTGGAGTAAAGAACAAGTCGTTTCCGCAAGATACTGTGGTTCTTGCAGTAATAAATGGTATTGAAGTCATTGTGTGACGAGAGTGGTAGATATTTCATACAAGTGTGTCCTGTGAGCGTGTCCCATATGGTATTTAATTAACAGCATCTACACGGAGTTGCAGATAAAATGGTTATTTTTTGGGTTGGTAGAAGGGACTGTGTCCAATAGAACAAGTGTGGCAAATAGGAACACCTTTTTACACAAAACTAACTATTTATTATTATGCCATGGATTACAGGTGTTTGATTTTTAACAGTAATTCCTTTACTCCGGATTGTCGATGCTGCTAATTCGCGGGGCTTTTGTTCTTACTGCTGGGAGCTTTTTCTTTCTATACCACTTTCCTCCTATTAGAAGCTGTTGCCATTGGAAATTGGCAGCGCCGTTTCGGAGCTCTCCAGACGCTTTCAAAACGGTTGACGGTTTTGGTAATGGAAGGTTGTACAGTCTTCCAATTCCTGCTGAAATCTTGTGTGAATTGGAAAAGAAGCTCTTAAGTTGTTAGGATACTTCATATTGTTGAAATAATTGCCTTAGCCCTTAATAGTTGAAATATAAATGCTCAACAAATTATAAGCTTTTCTCTTAAATACAGGCTATTAGAATCAGCAAGGGATTAATTCTGTATAAATTAATATATACAACAGTATTTATAAATTAATAATATAGTTAGTCACTTAAATATATTTCTTTACACATCCTTTTTAAATTTATTGCAGCTTGGATACGAATGTAAATCAGCTTGCTCAGAAAGCGCACTTACAACTTACTGTTAATTTACACCACAGTTACTAACTCCATGTGTTCACTGCACTGAAGTCCTGGGGCCAGCGCCGGCTCCTGCAGCCGGGGGAACAAACCCGGGGCGTGGGACGTGGGACCCCCCGGTAACGGTGACCTTGGTAAGAACAGGAGCTGATTTAGTAGCTGCCAGCGATGACAATTCCTCCAGGACCCCTCGTGCTCTTTTCCCTCGCCGGTTGTTTATCACCCCTTAAACTGGGCAGAGAAAAAGCCCAACGCAAACCAGTGTCAGGGGTTGTTTGCTTCCAGCGGTAGCGCCCGCGATTGCTCTGCCTTCGTGTGCCGGAATTAAGTGCTTCTTAATGAAATTTTATTCCCTGTAATAGTATTTTAAATTACAAATGAGTCATGCTTTAATTGTGGTTGATAACAAGCTCCGAGTTCCTCAGTGCAGATCGTGCCTCTCAGTCATTTGTTTTTAGCTTCTGGAAACCTTTCCCGGTTTGTTTAACATCTTGAACTTCAGAGTCTTGAACTGATCAAAATATTATTAGTTTTGCAAGCAAAATATAGGGCATGTTTTCTTTTGACAGTCAGAAGACTGTTCTTTTCTGGTTGATGCTTAAGAAGAGTGTTTGAAGGAGTAAGGAATGAATGGGGGTTGCTGGGAAGCTTCCAAACTGGTCTCCCGTCTCTTCCAGTTCCCGCTGGGCAGGCGCCTGCCGTGCGATATCTACTGGCACGGGGTGTCCTTCCGGGACAACGACATATTCTCAGGTCAAGTCAACAAGTTCCCAGGTACCTTCCTTCTCTTTCTGGTTTAAACAAATGCTTTAAAACCATGCTTGTTTTAACTGTTTCTATGCTTTACTGTTTTTCAGTGTGAATTATCTGCCTAATCAGCTGACAGTGTTTTTACCATATTGCCTTTCTGGGGGAGGGCGGGGGGTGATTTCCACTAAGGGCACATGAATATCAGAATGAGTGTCTCGAACAATTTCTGAACTGAAATTTATTTTGGAGAGAAAGTCTTTTTGATGAGAAGAATACTTCAGATGTATGAATTCAGGAAAAATAAGAGCGTTAGGCTATAATTTCAGTGAAGTGTGCAATTACTGTATGTTACCTAGCACTGATAACAGTGCTGTGTCTGTGCGTTTGGCTTTGATTCAAAGTGCGAAGGATCTGTTTTGTTTGGCGGATCTCAGGGAGCAGTTTGCGGTGCAGTTCCTTAGATGGATTTTTTAATATTGAAGAGTTCACGTCAGCCCTCAGCTTCTGATGGCTCTTCCACTTTTTTAAGCTCCCTTTTTTTTTTTCTCATTTAATCCCTGTTGAGATCTCTCTAAATAAGAGCTAAGAGCTTAGCTATTGACTTATCTAAGCCCTTTACTTCAGATTTATTGCTGCTCTTAGTATGCTGTGAGAATAAGAACCTTCAGATATCGAACTTTATGCTTTATTTCTCCTGAGTTTCTCCTGTCTGTGGGAAGTTCATGTTCAAGTATTGGATGGTGTAGCTTTCTGGTGGTTTAAATCGGTGTGAGATGAATGTAAATCATTCATCACGGCCGTCAAAACCAGAGTCCTTCAGACCTGGACCTGATCTCCAGGAACATTGCGCTACCTTGATGCTGGTTTTACTTAAATGGATGCAAAGTAAACACAACGTGGTTGATTAAATGACATTTTTACCTATTCCTGGAATGACTGGACTACGGGACTAAAACTTTCCCTCTATTATTCTGAGCCATATTTTGGATAACTAGTTATTTTTTCTACTATGATACAGTAATACATACAATATGAAATATGGCAGGGGAATGCGACATATTTTCAACTTTATAGAAAGCAATGAGTAGAGTGTCTGTCAATAGGGTGAATAATGTAACAATTTACTTCCAGCATGAGGCTCCAGTGCGGATTCTTCGTTGCTTTTAGACACTGTCCGTTGTTTTCCCAGGCATGACAGAGATGGTACGTAAAATTACACTGAGCCGGGCAGTGCGAACCATGCAAGATCTGTTTCCTCTGGAATACAACTTCTATCCTCGATCCTGGATCCTGCCAGAAGAATTTCCCCTCTTTGTGGATGAGGTAGATTACTTTTACTCTCAGAACAGTATAACCTGTTGGATATTGTTGCCATGTCATTCTTTGGTTTTTCATCCCTACCAGACTATTTCCAATCACACCATGGTGCTGTGCGTGACATCTTTCTCTATTTTCCTGAGATAGATGTAGTCTGGATGAACTGCTCTTGTTTATGTTGCAGAATAAACTTAAAACCAATCATGCTTCTCTGCAAAGCCCAGGGAAGAATAAACATGGTAGAACCATAAGCCCTTTCCATGCATATTCTACTGAGCTTTAGAGGGCTGGGGAGGTTCCAGCACAGGGTGTGTGGAGTGTGGAACCTCACCCGCTTCATTGTCACTCACATCTTTTTAGCCCATCCTGCCTGTTCTGTCCAAATTCTTCCAAGCAGCATTTTGTAGCGTGCTTTGTTAAACATGCTCACACCTTCCTGAATAACTGGTGGTTTGAATTTCTTGTCAGACTGTTGCTTTGTGCAAATATTCGGAATGTAATAAAATGCCATTCTTTTTCAGCTTAAAAGAAAAAACTGATGTATGTTAGTCTTTGGCTCCGTTATTAGAAATACATATTTTAAATATTGTATGAGTTTGTTTCAACCATGTCTGACTTGCCCAGTGCATTCTTGTATTCTACAGTAACCTCTGCTTGGAAAAGCGAGAGGAAAAGGTGTGGGCTTTCATAGATTTCTGTACTGTGTGTTACTTTTTAGATAATTACCATATCCACAATTAAATCCATGAACATCTTGTAATATATACTCTACAAGCGTGCTGGGTCACAGCCATGGCGCTGCTACTAACAGTAAGAATGAACAAAATCCCAATAGTATTTCAGCCTCATTGCTTTTGAGGTTAAGATTGATTTGTAAAAGGAGTGTAAATCATCCCGTTAATTTAGGTATGACAGGTGGATAAGTGCAGATAACTTGGAAGTGAACTTTCAAAGCGGGCGCTGTGGCTCTGGGGGTGACTCTTGGGTACCGTAATTAGCGGCGTGGCGCTGATTGCGCAGCGCGGTGCGGTGTCTGTGCAGCGGGTCGGCACCAGGGGGCACTGCAAAGAAATACTTTTCTCTAGTTGAACGGTTACTGGAGCGAAAACGATTCGTTTTTGTTCCAAGAATAACAGATGTCCAGTAACACACTCCTAGGAGTTTCCTTTGCATATGTTCTTCCATCTGTGTTTGAGAAAAGCATAGTTTGTGTTATCAAACATTATATTTTATGTTGTAAGAGTTTATGTTCAGCTTAGCGTGAGTTTGTAATGTAACCTCTCCAAAACAAGAAAGAATACAAACCAAAAAATTCCAAATCCCCAGTGAACTGTAAGTGGTTCAGAACGCTTTTCACATGCAGTTTCACGATATGGTGCTTATTTATGCGTATGTGCTTTATGTTTGCTTTACAACCCAGGGACCCTAATGCTGCTGAACACGTCAGCTCTCTGAGAGGGAATTTGCAGCATATTGACAGGGAAGGCAGAATACAGCACGTGTGGGGCCTGCACGTTAGGCTTTCCCCTATAGGAACTGGCATATGCTTGAATATGTGGATGTCACGTGTGCATTTATCTGAGCAGAAGAGGATTTACCTATCTCCGGTACTGCTGGAAATAAAGCCGTATTGTCACGGGCTGCAGCTGCTAAGTATGTAGCTCTACGTGAGTTGTGCTGAAACTTATCTTGCTGCCCCTTCGCTATTATTAGTGTTCAGGTCCTTTAGGGCACAGTTAATTACCAAAGGTCACAAATTCTGTGTCATTGTAGGTACAGGTTGGACATAAGATGGGGATAAGATGGGTTGGATGTAAGTAGGGGATTTTGTGGCAAAGGGCTGGGCTGAGACATTAACACCTTTGAGATTTGGCCTGTAATAGAAACTCTTGAATTTAAATCTTTGGCTCCTCCTGAAGCACAACATTTCAAATTGAGTCCTCTCTCAAATATTCTTATTGTGCCTCACTTCTGTAGGTGTGATTGTGAAATTTTATCATACGTTTGTATTGGTCACTGAATCAAATGCTGTCAGCTTTTCCTGCTTTCCCCTATACCTAAATCCAGGTAGAAAACACTACAGCTAATTTGATATTAATCTTCTGTGCTTTAAAAGCCAGTAAGTGATGAGAAAACTGTGCTCCTGAGTTTGTCGTGGATGAGCTTCATATTGGAAAATACCGATAAAATGGCAGTTCCCTTAGTGTCATTTGTACTGAAATGAAATGGTGATAAGTATTTTTAACAAGGGCTTAAAAGCTCATTTTACTAAGTAGATACGAATGTAGTTATTTTCAATTTTCATCTGTTTTTTAACCTTCTGAAACATTTGGTACTAACATGGCACCATAACAGAAGAGTTACAGATAAGCAAATCTCTCAGGTGCTACGGAAATCAGCCCCTCACTAACAGAGAAGAGTCGGCTGGAATCTGTGTGATAAGAGCTTATTTCTGATGGGCAGTTCCAATTTCTGCAGAGTAACCAGGGCCCTGCTCACCCTCACGGTGCCGCCTTTGTGTTGTCTGTGAGGATGATGAATAGGCCTCGTATGATTAATTTTTAATAAGAATCTAATTTGGACAGTGTAATTTCCAGCACAGCAGATTTTTGGTGGTTTAATCAGGTTTTCGGCTTTTGGATACCTCTTAGGCATAGACATGGGGATTCCAGTCTTCGTGCTGTCAAATCTTATAGCCCATTATATGCATTTTTTTCAGAGCGCGATATTCATTCAGCCTGAGTTTCCTCATGAAAGGCAAACCTGCAACTGGATCAGATTTTCATGCATGAGACATCGTGCTCTCCTCTTCAATTGCCTTTTGAGGCATTTGGATCTAGATCTCAGTTTTAAAACATATTTTATTCCTTTTAATTCTTCTTGCCTTCCATGCGAGGATGCAGGCGCTGATTCTGTTCATTTAACTTGTTAGCGGTATATTCGATGTAACTTTTTAAGAAATCTGAAAACTGGAAATATTTCCACGTGGAAAAAGAATGAAATCTCTATTTTGTGGTGACTTCTAAGCATTTTGCGTATTAAACCGCACGCTGCAGGCAGCTGGTGTGCGGTTTGCGAGCTCGTGCAGCAGAACGCACCGAGTTTCCCACCGAACCGGCACAGCGAGGGTTCGAACAGAACATCCGTGCTGGTCCCGGCCTGGGGCGCCTCGGGGATCCATCCAACCGTTCTGATTTGGTACGAACCACCATCAAATTCTCCACCACCTTCCCCAGCTTTCCTGATTTCACACGAGGTGTTTAAGTGAAGCATCTGAATTGTCACCTGCTCTGAACAGATCTTCCTAACACAAACCAAAGCCACTGAGAGCCACAAAGCCACTCTTAACATCGTTACAGAATTTTCTGTATCTTGCATTGGATAGAAAGGTGGTAATTACAAGCCAGACCTGAGGGGACTTCTGGTATTAATTAGAAAAACCTTCATTTTGGAGAATGGTGGTAGGTAGCAACTGCAGCATAAACTCTATGCTTTGTTTAATAAACTTGAGGCGTTCATATAATACCTGTACATGACTCAGTGTTGCCAAGTTTTACTAACGCTGGGCATCTGATCGTGAAAACTAATTCAGTGGTAGAAAATGTATTATCAGTGCCAAATATTTACTTTATCTTTCCTTCTGGTATTGTTTGCATCCATATCTCAATAAATAAGCTGCTTTCCTCTAGGTATGGAACATTTTAAAGAAGTTTCTGGAATCAGTTATACAGTGGCTTGTTAAATAAAATGGCCTTTTATCTGCACTAGTAACTCATGCTCTTTTTGTTTGTCTTTATGCTCATCAGCGCTGGTTATCTTCTACCTTTTTGGCACGGTGTTTACTACTACAGCGATGTGATCGCTTGTATTTAGTTTTGTTTATGAATGCAATGTGTTGGCTCCCATAGCATCAGCCCTTCTTCCGCCTTGATGGGTGTCTTGTGGTGTAATTCTTTTCCTTCCAGGTGCGCATGCTGAAGGACAGCGACCCGTCCTGGAAGCCCACGTTCATCGTCAAGCCCGACGGCGGCTGCCAGGGGGACGGGATCTACCTGGTGAAGGACCCGAGTGACATCCGGCTGTCGGGAAGCATCCCCGCCCGGCCGGCCGTGGTCCAGGAGTACATCTGCAAACCGCTGCTCGTCGACAAGCTCAAATTTGACATCCGGCTTTATGTCTTACTCAAGTCTCTAGAACCCTTAGAGATTTATATAGCCAAAGATGGACTATCTAGATTTTGTACAGAGCCCTATCAAGAACCCACTCTGAAAAATTTGCACCAGGTTTTTATGCACTTAACCAACTATTCGCTAAATATCCATAGTGGGAATTTCATCCATTCTGACGATGCAAACACTGGCAGCAAGAGGACTTTTTCAAGCATTCTGTGCAGACTGTCTTCCAGAGGAGCTGATGTCAAAAAGCTGTGGTCAGATATCATTTCACTGGTGATTAAAACAATTATTGCACTAACACCAGAACTGAAAGTTTACTATCAGTCTGACATACCAGCAGGAAAGCCTGGGCCAACTTGCTTCCAGGTAGGTGGAAATTTCTGCCAGGAGTGCATTTATTTCTGTGTGTGGGTTAATTCCCCGGTGTTTAATTCCTTTTCTAAACGCTTTCTCTAGTTACGTTGCTGATCCCTGGCTGGATGTGGTGCATCCACTGAATAGTGTAGCCCTACTAGTCCTGGGTGCTGAGGTTGCGGGGGTAGTGTGAAAGCAGCCATTGGTATCAAACACAAATGGCTTCAGTAATTATTCAGCAATACAGCACGTTTCTCAGTTATTTTTCTTCTGTCCCTCAAATGCTTTTCTCCTGAATGTTGCCATGTGGGTGACCATTGCGTTCTCTAGAACAACACTGTGAGTAGGACTGAAGTAACATGTTGCTTGTCGTGCACAGATTTTAGGGTTTGACATTCTCCTGATGAAAAACTTGAAGCCCATGTTACTAGAAGTAAATGCAAACCCCAGCATGAGAATAGAGCACGAGCAAGAGGTAAGACCTCTCGGCATGATGGCCATATTGGAGTGGAACTGTTCGGGTTTGGTTTTCTGGGCTTTTTTCTGTGTTTGAAAGATGGAAGCTGTCTGCTAACACCAAACCTCCAAGGTTCTGTGTAATTTTCTGCTTTGAAATCATTGCTAGTCTTATACACTGGAAATATGACTTATTGGAATGGCGAAAGCTCTGCCTCATCTTTCTCATAAGTACATTTATTCATCATCCCCTGCAGTTGACTTAATTGTGTTTAGGGGATTGCTAATAATTTTTTTCATTTAGTGTACATAATCTAAATGGTGCCATTGGCAACAACCTTTTTTTAAATATCTCAATTTACTAGAGAAACTTGCCAAAAGATGTTGTAATATGATACTGAAAATGTGAAGGTATTTGTGTATTCTTTAAGTATTTTGTCATTTATCATGGTGTATTTAACACACATATGACACGCATGAAGTCTGAGCAATTGTGGAATAAATGATCCCCATTTCTATACTGAATCGTTGTATCCCTTTGTGATTTAAAGCTTTCTCCTGGAGTGTTTGAAAATGTCCCAAGCGCTGTTGATGAAGAGGTGAAAGTCGCTGTGATCAGGGACACGCTGCGGCTAGTGGACCCTCACAAAAAAAAGAGAAGAGATGTGCAGTAAGTGTGGAGACTCTCTTTGGTTTTTGCAAATTATTATAAAAGTGAAATAGTTTTTTTCCAATTATGGAAGTCTATCTGTGACAATGAGTTCCCAGTTGTAGGGGAAAGGGACCTGGGGTTCCTGGGGTCAGCAGGGTGACCATGAGCCAGCACTGGGCCCTTGTGGCCAGGAAGCCAATGGTACCTGGGGTGGGTTAGAAGGGGGTGGTCAGTAGGTCAGAGAGGTTCTCCTGCCCCTCTGCTCTGCCCTGGGGAGACCACACCTGGAATATTGTGTCCAGTTAACACTTGCAAGTTCTGTATTATTGTAATATTACTGTAAGATCAAACCGTTCTTTCAGAGGCAGCGCCAGGCACAGGGGTTGCTGTGGTTGGTGTGGCAGCGCCATCTGTGCCGTGTGCTGCCCACACTTGACCCGCACCCTCGAGACGGCCTCGGCGCATGGAGCTGAGCAAAGAGCATTTGTTAACCTGTAATTATGGAACTAATCGTGTCTTTTTTTAATGCCAAAGTTATGTCAGGCATTCATTAACTATATACTAGAAATGGAAAAAAGGCAAATGATAATTAGAAATAAATTCACGGAGAACGCTGGTATGTGTGGAATGCTTGTTCGACTGAGGATTCTTCTCTGATACATTTTGAGTACTAAATAATTTGTAACAGGATTAGTTTGTGATGAGATAACCCATTGGCTCTTCACAGCAAGAATTCATCAGTGATGCAGCCTTTTTCGGTATAATCTGGTTAACAGAGCATTTTGTTGATGAATATCTGTGTGTCTTCACTACAAGTCAATCCTGTTTCTTGCCGCAAAGGGCAATATTCTGATAAGGTTTTGTGTGGGTGTGTGGGAACTTGTGTGACAAGGGCCCAGCCACTCAGCTGAAAGGGGGTTTCTGGTATTTTATTCTTCTTTTAACTTCTTATTTTTCCTAAGGAAATAGTGCAGGAGCTGAAATGCAGAGCCTTGTTGCCCTACCTTTGTTTGCTGGCCTAGTCCTCTTTTCCTTAGGCACGCTTAATTTAGAATTCAAGTTTCGCTCGTAATTAAGACATGAAAACATGAACTAAAACAAGATGGAAGGTACTGACCGTGGCTGCGTTTGCGTGGCAGCACTGTTCTCATGATTTTAAGGCTGGCGATCGTCCAGGCCGATGACATCCTGGAACAAACACAACCATTTGTGGCCGAGCTGCTTTCTTGGAAAGACGGAATTCTAAACTCCTCTGTAAATCTGTTACACATTACCAAACAAAGCTCACTTTCTTCTAGCGTTACTGCAGAGCGAATTCAGGGGGCAGCGATGGCCAGTAAGCTTGATTTCTGTTCTGAACATCTGTCACTGCTAATTTCAGAACATTGTGGTGGTTTTTCCAGCAGTGGGAGCTCTTTTGAGTTGAATTTGTGATCTGGTGAAGACCTTCAGTACCAGCTTAACCAGCTGCTCGCTGTGGCATCAGGAGGGAGTTTTCATCCTTGAGTCAGAAATCTAGTGTAAAAAAAAGGTGTGGAAATGTCAGTTTTCTTACTGAACAGTGTCACGCAGAGCAGGCCGGCACGTGTCCCTTTGTAGGACTGGAAGCATCTTTTACTGCATTCATTTTTATCCGAGTCTCCAGCAGGCAACATGGTCAGAAAGCCTGGCTGTCCCAATTTAGAGTGAAATCCTCGGCATGTAGCAGTAGAAGGTAAGGGGCAGGACTGTGTTCTATCATGTTTCGACACAGAAACTTGTATAAAGCTTGCGTAGCAGTGAATGTGCTGCCCTTGCAGCAGAGGTGCGTTCCCAGCCCACTAGTGGCAGGCGGCTTCAGCTGAAGGGAATCTGCACCCTGAAATGAATGGTCTAATGACACCAAACAACGTTTAAAGTAAATCAGCGTTACTTATGTAAACAGCAGTTTAATTAAGATAATCACTGATGCAAATCATTGTTTATATTGTGACTCTAACAGAAAATCAATTTTAAAAGGCTTCACAAACTTCTGCTTTTTTGTGCCTAATTCTGAATCTGTATAAGTAGCAAAATTGTCTTCGTTTCAGCGGTTGATTAATTATTAGCAATTTATTCTTTTAAAAATTGTATTAGATTTGAGGAGTGAAAAGGAGTCTGTCTTCCCTCACTCTTCCCTCCTTCCAGTTTTGGGTGATGATATGGGAGGGAATAGCAAAATTCAGTCTATAAACAATTGGCCCAGGACTGGTGTTGCAGGCAGGGCTTTGGGTTCTTTGGTAACAGCTGGTTTTACAAGACACCAGTCCAAACAGTGATACCTGGGAAAGGTTTATCTCGCAGGGACAAAAGGATGCTGGGACAGGAATTAGCAGGGCTCATTTGGAGAGCTTTAAACTAGACTCGAAGGGGGATGGGGTTGTAGCTGGGCTTGCATCAGTGGGGCATCACTCTAGAGTTCATGAAGGCCGGGAGGCCTCCCATACCTCATCTGGGTGTTCCTGCTCCATGGGGGGGATTGCACTGGATGAGCTTTCCAGGTCCCTTCCAACCCCTGACACTCTGGGATTCTTGTATGCAAATATTGTATATTCTCCCCTGGGTGGTAGATGTAAATGTTTGACTGGTGGTATAATTGCAAGCTGTTTGGAGGGGGTCTGTTTAAATGTCTTAGGAAGATAATTCATATCATCTCATCAATGCTAATGACCTGCTTTCCTGTCCTGTCAAAAATATTTGTGCCCTAGTTTATTAATGCTAATTAATCCAGAGATAAAAGACTTCTTTATGTTTTTGTTGCTGTGTATTCTGTGTTCCGGTATGATCGCCTGGCTTTCCATGCCTACTTTCTTACATATTTCAAGACAGAAAATAACCATTTTATTCTTTTGGCAAAGAAAGCATAGTGTTATGACACGTTTGTCGTTAGAAATACAAGTTGTTTATGGAATAAAATCTGCTTTTTACTTGCTAGACATGAAGGAGGTGCAGCCCCTTAAGTAATATGATGACTTTATTCAGCACTGAAATAGCCATTGACAGAAGAAAGAATTGAAACACTTTGGAAATGAAATGTAATTTAATCTATGGCTGTTAGAAAAACAATCAATTCATTGTGCCCACAGAAATGAGTGGGTTTGTTTTATTACCTATTATGGTATTGCTGTTTCACTGCTAGTTTATCTTGAGTGCTGTTCTCTGTACAAACCACTTCAGTGTTTTTCTATTTGAATTCAGACGTGAAGTTTATTCGTGACGTTCTGATATATATATTTTTTCTTTATCAAACATGTCAGGTGTGATTCTCTTTCTGAATGCCGTGCCTCTGGCAAATGGCAGATGTGATTAACTACTTTTCTGAGCAGGAGGAGCTCAATGTGGTGTCAGGTTTTTGCAGACACTGGTGAATGTCACTGCCCAGAGAGCACCCTGCAAATATTCACCTTCCTCAGTTTGGCTTTTTTTTTCACTAAGTGTTATGTAGTTAGGAAGAAATTCTAATGGAGGTTTTGTAGAACTTACTACATGAAATAAATTACTCTTTTGTTGCGCAGAACAAGATGGTTGATTTTTTTCCACTGTGTGGATTACATATCTTTCTCACTTTATTTCTTTCTCCGATATAAGACAAAATTAATAGTTTCTAGGAGAAGAATATGTGATCTGCATTAATGGACATCCAGAAAGTAATTCCTGTTTCTACTCCTGTACTTTCTGCCTTAAACGTTCCCGAGGATGATGCGGCAGCGTCTTCATGGAGTGGGTCCAGCCCTGTCCCCCTGCCGCTCTGCCCTGCCAGCTCTGCTGCTCTCTTGGGCATCTCAAGGACGTTTTCCAAGTCTTAATGCCCTTCTTAATTTGTTGATAGGGAGGAGCAATTTTGCGCTTCCTCATAGAAGGAAAAAGAAAGTTGGAAATCACCTGTGTGGCTTTATTCCACTTATTTTTCCAGCCATTTTTTATTCAGTTTTATAACTCCCCCTGGTGTTTGTGTCACGTTTAATGCGAATATGAAAGCGTACTGTGAAAAAATGTCCCGAGAGTACGGTTAGCCTAGATCTTGATGATGATGAAGACATTCTGACTATTGGTTCCTGTGTTTATCTCACTATACATGTTCTGAGGTTACGATTGTGCGATGGGGAGGTGTAAGAGGGTCAGAAACTCAGCGCATAAATATATGGAGCGACTGAATGGGAGAACAGCGGTGTTGCAGCCGTCACTGATCAGAAAATAATGGCTGTTCTTCAGTCTCCTTGTACTGAGTGGCTGTGTCGTGTTCCGCGGGGATTCATCGCGCAGGGTTCTCGGTGTCTCGTGCACTATGTGGGGTGGGTTTAGAGCTTGTAAAAATAAGCAAGTAAGAAACCTGCCGATGGCAGTATCAGTATGTTGGTTTCCATTTGCTAATGGATTTTACGAGCTGACTGCCAGAGCTTTAGGTTGATCCGCGCATCCCTTTGCTATCGCTTGGAAGTCTGGTCAGGTTTTCAGCTATTCAAATGCTGCTCAAGCACCACCTCTTCATTCCAAGCCTTATTTCTGCCTGAGAGTGTATAAACTCGTATGTGTGGCTTTCTTGAGATTGATCTTTCTACTCTGGTTCATTTCGGAGGCTGACACAATTTTTTTC
Source organism: Columba livia (assembly GCF_036013475.1). Lineage (NCBI taxonomy): Eukaryota > Metazoa > Chordata > Aves > Columbiformes > Columbidae > Columba > Columba livia. The sequence goes on from NC_088620.1 coordinate 1,899,605, forward strand.
TCCATCAGTCAAAACGACCCAACATTCATATTCAGGATCATTCTGCCAAAGCACATTGAATTTAGACCCTTTCTCTTTCCTACAGGGCTTTTTGGTTTATTCCTTTATCAGGCAATCTGCCAACTTCACTATCAATTCCTGTCCGTTACATTAGCCCGTGCAGCTTTTGATGAGTTAGACATGCGACGGAGACTTTTAAATGTGATGTTTGTCAATGTTACTTCAGTCCGGATTAGTGAAACGTTAACTTTGTTCTTCTGTACTGGGGAGTATTTATTTCTACTGCTATTTCTCATCCTGCTCAAGAAGAACTGGCCTCAACGACTGTTCAGTTTTGTGAAGCAAATGTTATAGGCGCCTTGATCTTTGCCCTCTGTTCTTGCTTTTCCAATTATTTATCTGCTTGATCCTGAAGAGCTTTTAACCGTTCTGCTGTTGATGAGGACAGGCCCTGCTGGGAGTTGTACAAGCGATGGTGTGAGATGTCCAGCCGCAAAACAGGCTCTGCAGCCACTCTCTGCGTAAGGAACGAACTTTCTGCTTATCACATTGATTTAGTTGAAATCTAATTTGTTGCTCGTATAGGGAAAGTGAGTTTATTCTCTGTCCCTGTACACACTGTACAAATGCCATCTCTCTTCCCCTGCTAGACTGCAGCCTTCCCTGCCTGGCCGGGTGTGTTCAGTGGGTCTGTGTTCAGACAGGGAAGGTGATTAGCAGTTAGGCTTGAGATTAGCAGTTAGGCTTGAGATTAGCAGTTAGGCTTGAGATTAGCAGTTAGGCTTGAGTGCAAATTGGTTTTTTCCTGACACCTCACTATGCTAATCTTCCGAGCTGAGTTTCTGCTATCAGCAAAATCATCTTCACCTCTCCTCACCCTCTAGCTTGCTAACATAATGTGGTTTTCGGGCGGTACCTTGGCTTAGTGCAGGAACAGCGTGCTGCTGCGCTCTTCCGTATGGAGCTTTGCGATGGCTTTTGTACATGGCACGATGTTCATTACTAACCTGCAGTTAAATACTTCTCAAATGAAACCTGATTTTCAGGATGTTAGCTTGATTGCTGTGTCTGAAATTAAGGATATATGTTTATTTAATACGACATTTTTTCCTTTTTACTTTCTCCAGTGTGTGTCTGTGCTGTACAGAAGCAACTCTGCTTTTAAATTATTTTTTCCAGTTGGCCTCTAATGTAAACTCCAGTAACTTCTCATTTTCTGTAATCTTTATGATACTAAATTGCTTTCCACCAGGTGGTTTTAATAAAATAAGTGTACAAGTATTTACTCTAAAGATAAATTGTAGTGCATGTCTATGTCTGTATATACAGCATGTCTATGCGTATATTTGTATATAGTATAAAAATGTCTTAGTTCTTACGAGTCTCCTTGCTGTCTTTACAATCTGTATGTTATGTGGACCTAAAACTACGACCAACCATGATAGTTTTGATTGCATGAAGTCGGTGGGGTGAGCCTTGAATACTTTGTCATGGTTTCCAGTTACATCTTGCTGGATTATTCAGGTGGCTGCCGAGCTGCACAATGTTCTCTCTGCTCTCTCAGGAATCGCACAGCCCACGCACAAATTCATTTAAAAAAATAAGATTTCATGCAACCTAGAAGATGTTCTAACACACTGGTCAGCCAAGGGCACACGAAGGTAACGGTGCTTTATTAGGGTAACAGGAAAATGGAATAAATGAATGCATACACATAGATTATATCCCTGAATGCCAGGGGAAAGTTCTTACATGCAAGTGCCTTCTAAGAATTATTTGCAATGAATTTAGATATCATGGTTAAGAATGGGAGAACTCGTAGCAAATACTCGTCAGTCCTGGTGCAGCTGTGAATCGTAGAGCAGATTCAGTGATCTAATTACCCCATCTTGTTCTAAGAAATAAGACAATTCATGTATGTATTTTCATTTGACGCAAACCATTAATTTGCTGTGCTGTACCATGAAAGCCCGAGCTTGGTAGTGTTAGTTTGAGCAAAATACACTCCGTTCTTCTGTCAGGATGGACTGAGGTGCCCGGGAGCACTTTCCTTTGGCTGCCAAGTGTCTCAGCCGGCAGGTTCCACTGGCTCGTGTGTGGAGGTAGAAAGGACCCTGGTTTTCATTGCAAGTTTAGTTTTGCTGATTTTCACATGCAGTTATTAATTTTTTTCAACTGGGGTTGCTGAGATCTTAATTCTCCTTTGTCCTGTAAAATAAAATAAAGAATGGCCAGGTTTGTCTTTACCTAAATAACCTGTGAGGTGAGATCTCAAAACGTGAGTCAGGGACTTTTTCCTTCCCAAGAAAACACCAGCGAAGGAAAGATGGAGATTATCTGATTATTTTTTTTTTCAGGAGCTTTATTATTCTCACCAGCTTCAGGCCATCAGAAAGTTCCATGTTCTCAGATACTGCTCGTAATGAATATGAATATTAGATCATAACCATATCTGAGAACTGTTTGCTTATTCCCCGGTTTGTACTCACATCACAATGGTGAGGGAGCGCAGAGCAGGTTTTCAAGGGACAGCAGAATGAAGTGCTTGGGATTTTGGTTTGACTGAAGCACGGGCACTGAGCAGAAGAATAACATATTCCCTCTCAGATATCCTTCAGGTGTCAGTTCTGCAGGATCCCGGTTTCATTACATCAATCACACACAGCTTAAGGCTTCCAAAAACACAGTCACAGACAGATGTTGAGCCTGTCTGGGGATTAGAAATATCCTCTTCCATTAAGTATAAATTAACTTAATCACCAGGTATGAAAGATAAGCAGCATAAACATCGTTCCCTGAAGCTTTCATTAAAATTAAAATTCTATTTAAAACCAGGCTCGTATTTTCTATGACTTGATCCCCCTTCAAAGAGATTATATCTGCCGTAAATTTTTACTGTGACAGAGTGACAGAAATTAATGTATTGGGGGCAGTGCTGTTCTCTATAATTTAACTTCTGCTGCTAGTCATCTTTTAGCAGGAGCGCTGATTGGCTTATTTTTAAGTAATAATTTGTCTCCGGTCTCTGAAAAGATGAGAAAGCAGTAAAACTGCCTAGCACCCAGTGGCTGCACAGCGAAACACCCGCGAGGTGGGTGCGCAGCAGCGCGGGCAGCAGCCGTGTTCTCTGTGCGCAGCATTCACCTGCCTCAATAGGAGGATTACTGCTGATAAACGCAATTGCACCGCTGCTTCTGCTCCGCTGGATGAGAGGGTAAAGCTCCTTTTCTATCCCAGCGTAATCATGACTGCTTTCTAAGAATAATTTCCACATGGGAAGAAATACCGTGGGATTTAGATTTTTTTTATTTTCCTACCATAAGACACTTGGTCTAATTTAATGTTGATTTCAGTCTATTATCAGGCTTTACAACTGGTTTGCATTTGCAATATCCTGTATTACTATTTTAGGGCACACTTTTCTAAAGAAACAAAGGAAACTCTGGAGAAATAGCGAGGCCCACGGGAAAGGCTCCGTACAGCTCCTCTGAAAGGGACCTGCTGACCCTTCAGTAGCACCTCTTGAGAATTGCAGTGAGTTTACCATGGCTCGTGTGGCTGTCGGATGTGTTTCCCAATACAAACTGCATTTCTTCTGAGACAAAAGGCATAGGACAGCACCTTCACTTGTCTGAGGTTTCGAGTTTGTTGTGGAGGCTCTGCATGCGAGAGGAAAACACCAGTGATATTCTCATCCATCACTTTCTACATCACTTTCTACACTCATTTTAAAAGTGTTAAGGAGGCAAACTTGCAGAGTCTTGTTTTCTTTCAAAAGCTGTTGTGTCCAGCTGTGGCCCCTCAGTTCCAGCAGGACAGGGAACTGCTGCAGAGAGTCCAGCGCAGCCACCAAGATGCTGGAGGGAGTGGAGCATCTCCCGTGTGAGGAAAGGCTGAGGGAGCTGGGGCTCTGGAGCTGGACAAGAGGAGACTGAGGGGTGACCTCATTAATGTTTACAGATATATAAAGGTGAGTGTCAGGAGGATGGAGCCAGGCTCTTCTCAGTGACAACCAATGGTAGGACAAGGGGCAATGGGTTCAAACTGGAACACAAGAGGTTTCACTTCAATTTGAGAAGAAACTTCTTCCCAGTGAGGGTGTCAGAGCCTGGCCCAGGCCGCCCAGGGGGGTTGTGGAGTCTCCTTCTCTGCAGACATTCCAACCCGCCTGGACACCTTCCTGTGTAACCTCATCTGGGTGTTCCTGCTCCATGGGGGGATTGCACTGGATGAGCTTGCCAGGGCCCTTCCAATCCCTGACATTCTGGGATTCTGTGATCTTTAATGAGAAGTGATTAGTTTTATAATAAATCTGCCCAATTGCAAGAGGCCGCAAACCAGACTGATGTCTGTGGAGCCTGCAGTGTGATCCGTGGTGAACAAATATTAACAACGCTGGTGGGACAGGAGCTGGAGAGTCTGCGCCCGCAGATGCTGCGCGAGAGCCGCTGCCGTGGTTGGTGACAGGCGCAGGGGCTCCGTTCAACCTTACCAAGAATCTGATACGCTGTTTTGGTTTCATTAAGCAAAGGGCAAGGCTGTGGCGTACCCTTTGAAAATACCTGTGTTTGCCAGCTCTCAGAAACCACCTCAGTGGGCTCCACTTCGTCCACCCTTCCAGACCAAGGCAGTGTCGGCCTCCATGAAGATGCAGGCAGAGTTAGACTTGGTCACACTCACAATGAGGTCAAAATCTGGTGAGGCAGTTTTACTGCTTTGTTTCTCCAGCTGAGATGTTGATTCTTGTTCCTTGGAGGGAGATGGGAATTGTAACAGCTCTCAGTGCATTCTGCTGCCAGGAGACAGGATGCTGCTGCCTTCTCCAAATGTATTTTGTATGATGTGAAGTCAGTTGTCAGCCAACAGCGTGGTGATTAGCAACCCTGATTTTAACGTGACTGATTCTGCTCTTTGAAATGTGGACTCTCTCCTGCGGTTGCTCTGACTGCCTCCAAGCACCCGCCAAGTGTTGAATAAACTATATGTAAGAGCAGCAATGTTTCTAACGTAACTTCAAAAATCCCTTAGTCTGTGGGGTTTAACATTCTTTTAATTCTTTTATCTTTGTGCAACTTTATTATTATTTTGAAAGAGGCACTGTGAGTGCTATTGATTTCATTTTGCCAGAGGGTGAAGAGCAGATGAATATTCAGTTTCTTCAAATGAAACTCGTAAGTGGCTGGTACAAAACCAAAGCTGCTGATTATTCACACAACGTGCAGTCAAACTTAATAAAAGCAATGGGATTAGCTCATAAAAGAAAATTTATGAATGGTTGATAACGCAAAGACGCTGTTCTGGCCCTGACTCACTGTTCCTAGAGGATTTACTCCAGTGAATGAGCACACAAACACATTCAGACCTACGCGCCCCAGTAAGAAACACGGATCTGGTTCTTGGGAGATCCACACCCTGTGGTGATAAATGGGTGGATAGATTTGTCATGCAAAAGATTCTCTGCTGTTAACTATGTTAACATAGTCCTTGCTTTGAGAATAGAGGCTCAGCTGAGGGAATAATTATAGCTTCAGAATCCAGAACATAATATTTTCTTTCATTAGGTAAGCAGTTGTCAGCTGATACTAAAATTGCTTAATTTTTACTTCTAGCAATGCCCTAAATGTTAAATATATCAAGAGAGCATTCTTAGAAATATTGCAGTTCTTACCCAGTTTTACTCTGAACTTGGCAGCTATATTTTATATACAAGTATACAAAATGTTGTGAATTTGGAAGCCTTTAATTAGAAGTTGCAAATTTGTTTGTCCCTTAGCAACTTGTATTTGCATAAAGATTAAGACTGGTCAGAATGAACATAGATGGAGGAAACATTAATAAATTAGTAATCATGTATAAAAGATAAGTAGTCTCAGATTTCATTTCCATAAGCTTTATGAAAATTGAAATTCTTTTTTAAAGATGCAGTTAATGTTTTCTCCACAGTTGATCATTTCTAAAGAGAGATCTGTCACGAGCTGCAGAATTAGAGGAATTAATGTATTGAGGTCAGACATTAGTATGTAAATGAAGCTTTGCTTTTATTCTGTATGGCAACAGAAGCCTTACCTTATATTTGACCTTTCGTTCATTTAGCCTGACTCAGCTGTGCCAGTCAAACAGTGCATTCAGAGGAGCAGCTTTAAAGAGCGGGCTCAGCTCCGTCCTCCTCCCCTTGCTTGGTGGGAATCCCGTGAGGAAGGAGCTGAGGGAGGAAACGTGTGCAGGTTTCTTGAGGTTTGTTTCAGCATTTCGGAGTTTCTGACCCCAGCTCTACTATTCCCCTGCACCACTTGGCCATGGACATTTTGCGAGGTTACCAGGGCCAGGCAGAGAGCTGTGTGTTACACCCCGACTCCCAAGGTGAGCCCCGAAAGACACAGTAAATATGTGTGCTTCTGTATTTTCCAGTTGGCTCACGAGTTAATGGTAGAAATGGAGGTGAAAACCCCCCTTTTACCTTCATTGTTGCTGGATTTTGAGCTGTGTTTCTGCTTTGTGTAGCTGTACGCCACTGCTCGTACCGGTCTTTGCTTGCACAGCCCTTGGGGAGTTCCGTCACGGGCTCACCCTTATGGTGTGCCGATGGCAGATGGCAGCGAAACGCAGAAGAACATGTAATGGTGCATTGCAGCGAGTGTAATTTATGTAGCGCTAGGGCAAAAAATACGTTGTGCATGGTTTCCTTGCAAGAATGTGCAGATCACAGTAAAATTGTGTGTCAGTAGATACCGAGTCTGACTGCAATATACCTAGCTAGGCAGTTTTTCTTAATTAGTCGTGTTGAGACCACACAGATTGGGTGCATACGAGTGTGTTGGACAGATCTACAGAAAATAACCTTTTATTGACGAATGACTGTGGTAGCAGTGGAGAATTTTCCTGTGGACACAGGCAGTGTGGACGCTTGCAGTTAAGGTGAGCGTGAAGAATGGGCACGTCCTGCATCGATTTACATCCCTCTTGAGGATGGGGGTCGAAAAATGAAAGGCTGAATGATATATCTCTGGAAGTGCTGAGGAGTCACAGGACCACAGCGGGTCTGCACGGACGGCGGCGCTGAGCTGATGTTCCACACGTCCAGCCTGTCCCGGCACCCTGGAGCCATGGACGGACGGACAGATGGAAACTCCCCAGCTGCGGGGCTGTTATTAGTGGCTCTGGATCCGATCCCTTTAACAGTCTCTTCAGGATTTTCTGTAAAAAATGAAATGTAATGCGATTTCCTCAGCTCTGCTTGTGTCTTTTAAAGTAAAACTTTATATTTTTTTAACCGAAGACATTAATGATGAATCAATAATCTTGAATTTATAACGAGAAAGGGTCCGGGGCTTCCAGGTGTCATTCAAACGAGAGTTTTGTTACACACAACACAACCTTCTCTCCTCCTGAGCACAAGGTTTCGTGTTTGGTCAAGGTCTCGTTCAACTGGCTGAAGGTTTGAGCTTTTTAGTTCATGAACAGACCTTTTAAGACTAAAACCAGAAGCCCGTGTGCTTGTTGTTTCTTGGCTGAACGTGCCCCTGTTCTTGTGGCAGGCGGAGGGTTCTGACTGGAGTGAACCCACTATCTGATCTCACAGGAGAAAGAATAAGACTAACAGTTTATTATGTTAAGCTTTACTTAACTAAAGACTAAAGTAACATGATTTTTATACTTCGCTGTCTGCAGTAGAGGAGCATCACCCAAGCAGCACCTAAGACGTTTATTGATTTATTTCAAAAAGACTTTTTAGAATCTTTTTATCTAAAAAATATCACATTTACAGACACTCAAATTGATGAATCCAAGTGTGGATACAAAAGAAGTACTATTATTTTATTAAAACTCTTTTTTGTTGGATTTTTTGTGTGTTTTTTCTCTGTAAGGGCCCTTTGTGTTACACTTGCCATGCGTTGATTTTCATCATACCTCTCACTAGAAGTTAAAAGTGTAACTTTGAAGTATTGTGTACTGAAGGGGGACACGGCGTGGCGATGAATTAGCGTCTTTCAAGGAAATTTGGTAGAAAAGAGAGGCTACAAATCCCATGGGGATATTTGTTGGACGCCTGACAGGATGGACGCACACGGGCCGAGGAAATTTGCCGCCTTTTGCAGTCTAAGTGGGCAGTACAGATTTACTGGGGATTTGACTTAATAACTGGTACAGTGCTGTGGGTGGATAATGACTGTTGATTGTTACCTTCTGCTGGAACAGAACTTTCTGAAGGACACTAAATCTGCTCAGAAACACGAAAGATCAACGTACTAAAAGCACTAATTTTTTTAGTACTTAGTGTGAATTATTCTTAATGATGCGTACTTAGAAAAATGACTGTAAAGAAGATGAAAACCTGCATATGCTTAGTGGGTGCCAACTAATTGCCATCAGCTATCAAACTTTCTGAACTTAGGGGAATAGCAATATCTTTAATTTTATCTAGATGTGCCGAACACAATAAAAAAAAGTAAATATATGTCATGCTGAACAAACACGCAACATTTATTTCAGAACAGCATTATCTCCATCAGCTTTATTTAGGGAATTTGGCACCAACAATGAAGCTGAAATGATGTATTTTGACAGCATGCACAGAGGATTTGAAGAAAAAATAATGGAATTGCCCAGCTATTGTCTCCTGAATAGTGTCGGTTTGCATTTACGCGAACCGTATTGCTTCTGAATGTATTGTTAGAATTTCTTCTTTGCAAATGATATCTCATTACCTTTTTGTACCTTACATAGCAGGGAAGGTAAAGGCTTCTCATCATTACTGAAACATAAGTTTAGTCTTAGATTATTGTGATCTCGAAACATTTCCCATTAAATGTTCCATGAAATTCCATGGAACTCATTTGTTTGGTGCTGTCAGTAGCTGCACGTTGGTCTAACCTGGTGGTTCCTTGTCTGTGGTGAAGAAGTTCGCCTGTTACATCTTGTGAGGTTGCAAAGACCTTTGGAAAGGAATATGGATATTCTACAGCATCACAAGGAGTCAACGTTGAGAAAAACAATGTTATGATGCATCAGGAAATGGTCTGCTCGTTATCCTTTTGACTCCCCATAACATGATTTCCACCTTAGGGAACCTTAGTATTTCTTCATTATTGTAAAGATCGCATGAAATAATGTTTTAGGGTTTATTTTTAAATGCAAAAGCTCAGAAAGACAGAACATTGACTCTTGTAAGAATGACATGAGGTACAATTGTTTCACGTGCTGCAGGTGCCAGGCCCCGGAGCGGGGGCCGGAGGAGCCGCTGCCCGCCAGCCCGGCCGCTCTGCCCTCCCTGTGCCTCAAGCAGGTCTTCCCCAAGTACGCCAAGCAGTTCAGCTACCTGCGGCTGCTGGACAGGGTGGCCGCGCTCTTCATCCGATTTCTTGGGGTCAAAGGGACAACGAAGTTGGGGCCAACGGGTTTCCGGACGTTCATAAGGTCAGTAAGGTGAAGGTTTCTTTAGGAATTGCTTAATAACTGTCCGTGTGCTTGTCTGAAGTTTTGTTGAACAAAGGCAGTCCCTAACCGGTACACTTTTAGCTTGTAGGTTTAGTAATGCCTTCTAAAGAACCATATTTTTTTAGAAAATATATATATTATCATTCCAAGCTCCCAAAATACGTGACCTATGAAACTGCGTCTAGTAGGAACCCAGGTCTTTATTCTACAGCAGCTCAGTGATACTTTGGGAGATGCTATTCGCCGCCTTAGTCAACATGTCATGTCCCTAGGAAATCGCAGAAGTGCCGCTGTGCAGCAGTGACAGGCGGAACTGGGTCAGTGGCCGCGGCTGTGCTGGCTGTGCGGCTGTGCGGCTGTGCCGGCTGTGCGGCTGTGCCGGCTGTGCCGGCTGTGCTGGCCGCAGCGGCTGCGCGGGAGAGGGTTTCCAAGAGCCGGCTGCTGCTGCGTTGTGCACCGTGGATTTGCATTGCGAAATTGCAGCTTGCGATGGCAAGGAACTCAATTTATTTTTTCTCACATACTTTTTACTTGTGAGGGTTTTTTTTTTCATTGTTTTTTATGGATATATCTGTTCTAGTCATGATACAAATGTCTCATTTTCTGTCTTTTATTGACAATGACAAAAGAAATAAGCGGCGGCAGCAGATGTACTCTTAAAATACAGATCCTGTTTCTATGCAGATGCATTTAGCATTCAGGAATGGATATAAACAAATTGATTTATACAAATTACAATATATAGAAAATGACTAAAGGCATCTGCTCCATCCACAGACCAGTACAGGATTGTTTCCAGCTCTGTGTTTTCTGTTGTGAAGTCCAGCCTTCATTTGGCACGTGTCAGAGGAGCACAGAATAAATGCCAAGATTTTATTTTAAGACTCTTAAAATAAATTGCCATATCTCAATGAAATAGTGTTTGCAGTTTCCTAATGCATGTTAAATTAGACTTTTTAATATTGGATTTTTTTTCGCCTGGAGGATCTATATCAACTCTATGGCCCTTTTCTGAAATGCCGTCATTACTGCTGGTTTCAGAAAGGTCGTGTTTCTGAGATACGCGCTGTATCACTTTGCAAGAATAAAATGGTGCACAAGTGTGGGCGTGTTGGCAAGTGGTCGCAGAGACTATCCGCTTGAATTTTAGCAAGTCAAAATGTGTTCCCCTTCAATCATTTCCTTATTCTAAAAAGCTATCTAAAAGGGAAATGCCAGATGTGCCTCTAGTCCTTGCCTGGATGCTGCCCAAGGCCAGACTTTAACTCTCAGCTTTAAGGGAGCTCTGCTTGGGCTCCTAAAGAGTGAGATTCTTTTCAATTATTCGGGAGTTTGGGGTCTTTTTTTCTCTTTTCCTGGCTGGAATGTCTGGCCAGCCCTTTGGCTCGTGCAGGAGTTCCAGCTGGGCTGCCAGACATCTGGAAATCCTGGACAGCTGGCTAATCCTCATGTCCTGATCAGCACCACGCTGCAGGCACAGGCCACCCCAGTGTCACATCTCCTCCATGTGCTTATCACCAAGCGCCCCGGACGCAGCCAGAGATGCCGCTCGGTAACTCACAGGTGAAATCAGTGTTCTGGCACGGAGTAATTCTGTGCCTGAACGCTTTCCTCCAACCCTTTCCAAACAGCATCAGTCAGTAAATAAAAGAGTATTTCTCTGTGTAAACTCTGCTTCATGTAGACAGTCTGTACAGATTTGTGCTGGATTTGCAATGTACCAATTAATTCCATTCTCTTGCAGCTGCAGAGTACAAGCAATAGCCTTGGAGAAAGCTGTGTCTAACAGTCAAGTCATATTTTAATTGAAATATTCAGGGGTTATGGTTTGTGGGTTTTTGCTTATGTGTTGCAAAGCCAAGATAAACCAGTCAATCTGTAACCTGACTTGCTGCCTTTTTGTGGCTAGAGATGGACACCAGATTGCACGTGCCGCTCCTGCCCAGAGCTGCTCTGGGCAGAGGAGCCTGCGCAATGGGCCCAGGTACGTGCAGGAGATGTTCTGCACATGCAAACTCAGGGCCGCTACCATTTCGGATACCGACACTCCGTGACCACTGGTTTGGTATCTGCTGGGTGTGTTTTATCAGACTAAGCATGTTACGGTGGGCATGTACATATGGCATGGGTAAACTTTGCTCCCAATGTTTTCTCAGTTGTCCTCACAGATTTTTTCCTAATTTGGAATTCTGGACTTAACCAGAATTTCTTCTTTATTTTGTCTGTTTTTAACAGAAACTGCAAACTGAGTAACAGCAATTTTTCAATGGCTTCTGTTGATATCTTATATATTGATATCACAAGAAGGTGGAACAGCATGGGAATCGACCACAAAGAATCAGGTAACGCTATTTTGTATTTGAAGACCAAGCTGCAGTATTCTGGAAGGTTTGATACCACTATTCCTTGTGGCCACCAAGGAGGATTGTCAAGGTTCCATTCAAACCAGAAATCCATGTCGATGCTGCTGGTATAAACTAGCGTGCTGGTCTCAGAGCTGCGAGATGGAATCTTCCCAGAAATTCCTTTACAAGCTATTTTTGTATAAGAAGCTGAGCATCGCCATCAATGGATAGAATAAATCCAGAGCTAAGATTAGGAGGGAGATCAGGGTGCAGAGGAGATCAAATGGTTCCTTATGCATGAACTCCTGTGCTACTTTAGGTAGGTTAGGGTCACCTTAATTTCAGTTATGTAAAATTTAAGTATTTGCAATTAGCATTTCAGTGTTGTTATAAGTCATTGATGTGCTTGGCTGATAGAATTGCGCTAGCAAAAATAATAGAAATGCAAGCAAATCATCAGGCTTTCAGAAATTAAGAGATTTGTTGGGAGTCTCAATGAACCAGATGTTTTTCAGGTGTTAAACCACAAAATACTCAACCATTTCTGCTGGCTCTGTGCTTGGCCGCTCCCAGCTCTAAGTGCTGTAAAACAACAGCTTCCAACTTTTTTCATTAAATGCTTCAGATGAGTGTCACTTGTGGGGAGAATGCGAACGCGACCAGAGGTGCTTTCCCTGCCTGCAGCTCACCGTGACTGATCAAATAATTTACTGAGCTGGCAGCTGCTGCTTTCAGATAACTCAACAATTCCTTTGCAAGCTGTTCTGCAGCCAAGATTGTAAGCGACCCAGCTGCAGTCTTAGTGGAGAGAAATTATACTTCAGAATGTAATTGTAATATTTTGAAAAGGTGCCTTTCCTGCAGCATCAATAAGCCCACATTAAGTTAAAAACCCCAAACCTTTCAATATCTCATCCTGAAATAATCTTCTTAAGTGTATGTTCAAACTGGGAGAGCCAGTTAAAGCACAAAGCAGCTATAACTGTTCCTTGGTGCTGGCGTTCTGCAAAACCCATTGTGGTCTGGCTTCTTAATTAAAAATTAAAGTAGGTATTACTTGAAGGTTTTAAATACAATAATTAGCGTTAATATGCAGCCCCTCTTTCCATTGGCTGTGGCAATGTGTTATTAGTAAGATGTGCTCCAACAACACCTGAAGAGTCTGTTGTGCAGCATGTGGTGCTGCGGGGGGCTTTTGTTCATCAAGGGGCAGAGCAGAGAGTGTTATTGTAGCAGCGATGTTTTTTGGCACTGCACCACTTTCCCTCCGTACGCACTTCAACCGTTTGTTTTTCATGCAGCTGAAACAAAACTACTCTTGCAGAGTTAGCGGGTCTGCCTTTTCCTTGCAGGAATGTGTTTGCAAGCCTTTGTCGAAGCGTTCTTCTGCCTGGCTCAGAAAAAATACAAGTCCCTCCCGCTCCACGAGCAAGTGGCATCGCTGATCGATTTTTGTGAGTATCACCTGGCTGCCCTGGACGAAAAGCGCCTGGTTTGTGGCCGCGGGGTCGTGGAGCGCCGAAGTGCAGTGGTTCCCTGTCACGCAGACGGACCTCACCTGACACCAGCCGCACATTCACCCCTCCTGAACCGCATGGCCACAGCTGGTAAATTTGCAGATGATAGAAATCATCGCTATGAACGGTGCTAATTCACCAGGACAGAACTGAGAATTAACCCCAAGGTACATGCATGTACTGCAGGAGGAGAGACAGGTTCCTGAATTCCTTCCTCTGATAATGACAATTATTTATTTCAGCTTTTTTAATTTATGCTCTTCAGAAAGTCCACTGCAAGCTCCCGTTCTCAAATAATGACCCTGGCAATGACTATTTATTTGCTTCTCTGCTGGACCCACAGCACACCCTGCGTGACAAACCACATTCATCCCGAGTGGACGAAAAAGCACCTGCGAAAACAAGGACCAAAACCCAGCGGGATGATAACCAGCATCGTGGGACTGGCAGCACTGATGGAGGGGCCCACTCATCACACTCAGATCCAAGGATTACTTTGCTTTGGATGCACTGGATGTGTCATGGAAAGCACGTCAGGAGCTGCAGTCCCAAGTACCAGATGTGGACTTTGCAAAACTGAACCCTGGAGTTACATTTGCGGTCAAACTTCAGGCTTTGACCATCTTCTTTCAGTGGCTTGGACTGTACATGTTGGAATCAATACAGATCTGGTCATTGTCTCTGTACTTCTTTTTTAAAGGCAGTCTTAAAACACTGAAACCGTATTTTGGATTCTACTTCTTTGTACATCTTTGCCATGACAAGTACTGTTAACTTTTTAAAGAAAAAATACTGATGTTTATCCTTTGCTTCCACAGAACCAATAAGCTCACACTTATTCACGGAAACAAATGACTTTATGAAGTCTAATTTGGTGAATCAAGTGGGGATTTTGTGTTCAGGTACTAAGCACTGCTTCTGCAGAAAGCTTTACAGTTGAGAGGCCCGAGAGTTCATTAAATTCCAGGGAAACCAATCCCGTCTCTGACTTCAGGCTAAACTAGTTGTACTCTAGGCTTGCTCATTTTTTGCCTTTTGCATGTTGATTACCCTGTTTGGACCTGCAGTAACATCTAGAGCAGATTTTCTTTTGTCTTCGCACATCTTCTTCATTTTTCCCCTTGAATTGCAGTATAACTCTGGACAAATTAGATCTGTATTATTTAACAGTATATTTTGTCAAGAATGCTGGTCTATATCACTGGAGCTGTACAGAGCAGCCTCATTTTTCAAGACACGAACCACGACTTCCACAATCACCCTCTTCTTGGCGGGCGGGCTGCGCAGCACATGGGACTGGCTGGGAGGACGTCAATAACTTGAAACTTCAGGGCTGTTCAGGCCAATTATTTTTAGTCTCATATTTTATTACAATAATGTATGTCTGCATCTGAGTTTGATTTCTCTCCTTTGTTCTATTCTTTAATGTTAATGAGCCTGCTTGTGTTCTAACGCTGTTCACACTGTCGAGGATCACAAAGCTGTGGGGTGGCAGCATCTGGGCATTTGAACTGGAGCAAATTACCTGAGTTTGGTGTCAAAATGCGGCTGGTGGATCAGAAACATGAGAGAAACATGTACGTAAGAGGACAACTGTAGACTAATGTCACTGCCCTCAGCCTTGTTTAAGTTTCATAAAGATTATTGCAGTATGAAGATAAAATGCCAAACTCCAAGGCCTGGCATCTGTCAGAACAAATGAAGCCGAAAGGGTTGTTTTATTCGCACTTCCATTGTAATATATTTGAAGACATTCACGAGTTGAAAAATGGTTACTTCTCCTTTTGTGACATCTGACATTAGTCTTGCGATTGGCAGTGTGTTACTGGAAAATAGCTCACAGTTCCTCTCATCTTGTGATTGATGTCCTGTAAAGACAGAGGTACAGCAGAGTAGGATTTGAAATGCTACAACTGCAAATGCCTTTCCTTACAGCTTTCAGCCCAAAATACCCAGGTTTTAGTACTGTATAAGCCACCCTGATACCAGTGGAATAGATTAACGATTGTGTATATGAACACTGAAATCTCTGTTTTGGAGATCTTTATATTCTCTGGATCCAATACAGATTTTTATGGCCTGTGCACACAGAATGAATGCAATATGTCCTGTTTATCTCTCACTGCAAATATGAAGGGTCCCTTGTAGAATAGTCAAAACATTCAATTATCTGCCTCTAGTAATCCAGTATTCATGTATTTATGTAATTGGAAAACTGAATGCTATGTGATTCTCAGGGAGAGGAGGGGGATAAAACAGGCGTGTACTTCACAGACTTTACAACAAATTCACATTTCTCTTCCCTCCCATCTAATGCAATTTCCTCTGAATACTATTTAGTATCCAAAGCAATTTTATGTAGCCTTTAAGTAACTTGTAACCAGAGAGACACCTTATTCAGAACATGAATGTTCATGCACTGATAATCTGATAATCTGTTAATCCCAAGGTAGCTTTCTAGCAAAAGAAACAATACATGAAAGGTAGCAGGTGGTGGGTTTTTAATAGCACTTTTCTATGTACTCTTCTGAGACTAATACAGTACTCGATATTCCATTTTTGAGCACACACAATATGAACATTGCATACCAGTGAAGTCTTTCTCCGTACCAGAAACACTGGGTATAAATCAGAATAAAACACTTCAGCATCTAAGGAAGACTTGAGGCAAGGGAGTCCAGAATTTCAGTGCAGAGATTCCCCTTCCCTTGAATCCCACTCACCCTGTGACTTCGTGTTCAGTTCCCAGTTCTTCCTCCGCATGAGGCTGTTGTAGGCGAAGTCACCCGAAATTTATCTTCTGCCTAATCAGGACTGGGCTCTTGAAACTTAATTGCCCCCTGCCCAAATACCCAATATGCCCCATTACAGCCATGTATTTTGGGAACATTTAACACGCACCAAGCAGATTGCTTCACTTGCCGCACTCTTCTAGCTGCTTCCTTTCACAACACAGCTGGAAAGGGAGGTACTCAGCTAATTACACAAATAATGCTCAGCTGAGAGGCCCGAGTCCACCTGCCTCAGCCTTTGTCTCTCCAGCTCACATGCTGGTGCTGTGCAGGTCACTCTGTACCAGCTTTTCCCCGCGCTGCATCGTGTCCTGCCCGGCCCCGAGCTCCAGGCGCCTTCCCAGTGATGGGGTGGCAGTTTGGGAGCCCTGCTGGGGAGGGGGGATCCGCTTCAGCTGAGCCCTCTGCAGTTCATCGGACAGGGTAGGTGCATGACCTGGGGTGTGCGAGTCAGGGGAGGCTGGAGCCTCTGTGGTGATTTTGGGGGGTGACAAGGACGTTGCTGGATGTGGGAACCCTCGAGGGTGCCCCAGGAGGAGCAGCTGGGCCTGCCTGGCTGCTGCTCAGCTCTGCTCTTGTACGGCCTGCGCTGTGAGCGGCTCCGTCACCGCCACAGCTCCTTGTTCGGAGCCAGAACCGCGTCTGACCTTGTTCTGATCTCTGTCTGATGTATGGTGACAATTTGCTTCTAATTACTCTGTTCCCTCTGATTTGTTTTCCATCACACTTTGCTGCGTTTCTTCCTAATTCCACAGTTTTGCTTCTCAGCTTACCTAATAAACCGATGTGGTCAAACTGGCCAAATCCATTCGTTCAGCTTAATGGCTGTGCAGCCATTTCTGGAACACGTGTGTCTTCCTTTTGAGGCCGAATCTATCCCGCGCCGTCTCTCGAGGTGTCCCCACGCCTTGGCCTTTGCTGGGCTGATGCCTCAGCTGAGTTCTGCCGTGTGTGTGGTAAGAGGATGATCTCCGCAGCCTTGCTGGGTGGGGCCGGTCCTCCAGCCCCTCAGCCCCACACGGGTTTCCAGCACCTTTTGGTTCCACAGAGCAGAAATGTGCAATAAATTACTGTTTGCTGAGGTGCAGCCCGAGCAGCTGGAGCCCTGTGGGCTTCCTGGGGCATTCCCGTGCTAGGGAAAGCTCCACGGCCGCCCCTGCCCGGTCCCCGTCCCGCGCCGCCCCGGCGCTTCCAGAAGGTTCCTGAGGCAGTGTCGCGGCCGTTCCCGCCCGGGGCCTGGAGTGACCGTGGCAGGGCCGGTGGAGGGACCGGTGGGGACCAAACCTCGGCAGCAGGTTCGTCATTGCGGAGTCCTGGGTGAAATGGGCCATTTTCACAGCAATCTCTGTTGTTTGGGGTCGGTGAGGGGGAGGCGGGGCCTGCCCGGGGGCGGCACCGCAGCAGCGGCCGAGCCGGGGCTGCCGCGGGTCGGTGTGGAACGGGCCGAGGGGCAAAGGGGACGGGCACCGCGGGTGTGGGGTTATTGTGCTTTTCCCACCTCGGATTGTACTTTTCCCACCTCGGATTGTGCTTTTCCCACCTCGGATTGTGCTTTTCCCACCTCGGATTGTGCTTTTCCCACCTCGGATTGTGCTTTTCCCACCTCGGATCTCCCCCGCCCGCGGTCTGATCGCGTCCCTGCAGCAGGGGCTGTGGGCGGATCCTTCAACTCAGGCTGTGCTGGTATTGCTCAATTAGTATTAAATGGACCCAAATTCAGTAGCAATTTTTAAATATTGACTGATCCTATTCCTTTGTGTGCCGCAGAGGTCCTGGATGGATGAGAGCTGGTGTTTGTGCTCCTAAATTCTGCTGAAATCTCAGGAGTTAGGTGTCTACATCTGCCCCGGTCTATGCTCAGCTAGGCTTGGCTTGGCTCGCTCTGCCCCCTGGTTTTTCCTCCATGAGGTGAAACGGAGGAAGTATTTCTGTCTGTCTGACTGTTTCTATGGTTCTGCCTGGTGAGCATCCTCCTGCTCGCCTGACTTGCTCCAGCAGGACGGGGTCCCTCCTGCCAGCGCTGCCCCAGCCCCGCACAGCCGAGCGCGCGCTTGTCTCTCAGGTTATTTCTGCCTTCCTTACCTTCGGTTCACCTTAACACACCAAAAAAAACCTACCCAGATAAATCCATGTGGTCCGTGTCTCAGCCTAATTTAACCTCCCATTGAAGAGATTGTATCACATGGTATTCAGCTGAAACCTATTACCTTGCATGCCCGAGCATATAATATTGAATTACCCTCACCTATAGGCCGGCAGTGTTTGCTAATAGCATCTTTTAAGTTTGAGGTGATTTATTTGAAGGTGTCTCTGTTTCATGGTGCAGCAGGGGTTGTGTGTCGGTGTGTTAAGACAAGCTCAGAGAGGGAACTATTATGGTGATGTGATGCAATTTTCCCTCCTGTTGCTCCTCCTCATCAATGGGAGTATAAAAGCCCTTCCGTAGGTCAGGTGTGTCTCTGTCCCCAAGTGCTGCAGTCTGGCTGGTTGTGTTCCCCCTGGCACGTGTGCATGTTTCGCCTCTTCTCATGGTGCTGGGCTAGTGGTGGCCTCAGTGGGCTCAGGTCTGAGCATCTGACCGTCTCCATCCCGGCTTGGCCCTGGGCCAGCATTGCCAGCCCCTTCTGCAGGACGTGGGAGAGGGTGGGCGGTCAATAGATGGATAAAATAAAGTTGTGAACGGCAGCAGGAGCTGAAATAGCAACATCAATAGCGGTTTCCAGATAATGATCTAATTAGCACAAACAACAAGTTTCCACTAATGACTCTTGTTCTTCCAGCCCCTTCCTTTCCGCTCGCCTGTCGTTATTGACTCCTCTGGCAGGAGCAGTTGCGCTCCCCCGTCTCCAGGGCTTGCGAGCTTTGTTTACTGGCTGCCTCTGAGTTGTTTCTCAGAGGATGTTTGCTCTGGGGCTGGGCTGAGCGCGTGGGCTGCTGCGTGCGGGAGGGGAGGGGAGGGAGGAAAAGCGCCTGTTTGGCTTTTGTAGCTTGCTAGAGGCCTTGGGAAAGTTGTGCTCCTGCCGCGTGTTCCCAGCTGTAAAAACACAGATGCTGATGTTCACGTGCCGCAGCAGAGGGTGGGAGCTGAGTGCTCGTGAGGGGCTCGGAAAGTGTGAGTGAAGGATGCCTGATGGGAACAAAGATTGGGGATTATTATCGGAGGAGCAGAAACAAGCTGTTTCTGCCCTTGTCCTCCCTGCCTACAAGCCTCATCTCTGCACCTCCTGCTGAAACAGAAAGGCTTTTTCTTGCCATTAAAGCCCCAGCTTGACAAGTATTGACTTAGTGCTGTCACCTCCTCAGCTGTCGGTGGCCACCGTGCCGGCTGTTGCCTTGCCCTGGGTTGTATGGTGGGCAGGACTCTTGCATTTGCCCAGTTCAAATGTGCTGGAAGCTGCGGGTTCCCTGGGTTTGGGATGCTCGGCAGGTGGTGGTTGAGGGGATCTGATCCTGGCAGGTCCTGCATGTTCATGCAGGGCATGGCTGTAGCATTACAATACATATCGTGAAATTACATTGTAATTGTGAAGGATGGCCAGCTCGTGCGCTGGCAGGGCAGGCTCAGCCTCGTGTGTCCAGTTCTGACGTCTCGCGGGTGCCAGACGCTGCTGTGGCCATTGGCTTTGCCGGGTGATGTGGTGGGACCATGGTGGCACCACCTCAGCTGAGGCTCCGCTGCTCGTGGGTTCTGATGGGGAAGGCAGCCCACGGTCCAGTGACTCTCACTTACTAAACTCAACACAAACCCAATTACTAGAACATCATTATTGCTGATGAGTCTTGGGCTAAAATGACTCTTCAGATTAAAAAACCTCAAACAAACACATTCATAATCCCTAGCCTCCCAGCCCCCTGTTCCCATTGCTGTTCTGGCTGCTGATCTCAATTTGAGTCTCGCTTTTCCCAGCCTTACCCCTCTGCCGGGCGGCACCGGGGCCTGAACCCGCGCGAGCGGCTGAGCCGGTGCCGGAGCCTCCAATGCTAAAGCTGTTGGGTGCACAGAGGTGTTCTGGGTATTTTCAGCTCAGAATTCAGCTCTGCTATAATGAAGCCATAACAGTCCCCTAAAGACATTTTATTCAAATCGAGGTGTTCTTGACTAATCCCTCCTTGCAGCAGCTTCTGAGATGCCCTGTGTTTCCTGGGCTGTTGTTTTCTTTATCTTTCTCAGCCTTCCAATTCACCAAGGTGCCCAGCGACAGGCAGGGTGATCTGGAGGGAGGACCAAGGGTTCAGACCTCCCCAAAGCGCGGTTTCGGTGCCTGGGTGTGTCGTGAACAGGGCTCAGGTGTCAGCAGCTGGGTACGGCAGCGTCGAGCACTTTGTGTGGTGCGGAGGATGCTCTTGCAGCCGTGGTGGGAAGGGCAGCGGGAGCAGCTGCTGCTGCCTGGACACTGGGGAGTCGCTGAAGAGCTGCTGCCCAGGGACCTTCACCGTGAGGTGGCACAAGGAGGAGTGTGAGAGCAGGACGGGCTGTGTTTGCACCCCTGTGATGGAATCGCTGCCTGTGGTGCAGCCCTGGATGTGGTTGAGCGCAGGTGACACTGAAATGCTGCAGGGCCAGGTTTGAGGGGCAAGGCAGAGCCCAGAGCCAGGATTTGAACCTGGGGGGGTTTTGCCTTCTCTGGCCGGGCAGGTTCCTGGCAGAGGCAGCAGTGGGTTCTCTGGCTCACTCGTGATCCAGCGGATCCCAGTGCCCAGCGCAGGGCCAGAGCCGGTCTGAGCACAGAGCAGCCACAGGCAGCCTCTCCCTCTCATCCCCAGGCATTTTGATGCAGCCAGCCTGTCTTCCCCCTCTCTCAGAGGAGCTAATTATGGTGATGGTAATGAGGCAGAGGTGCCAATGCTGCCCAGGGTTTTAATGATTCTCCTCCAAGTTTCCTGCTGCTTCTACTGTTGAGACAGAAGACGGGCGGTTTGGAAGGAGAGGGGCACATGGGCTGTGAGTGTTCGCTGCTGCCTCCCACAGCATCTTCTCCTCTGGGCTCTATCGCTGCTGCAAGTGCCTGAACCAGGGATGTGGCTCCTGGCCCAGCCTCGGGGCTGTGTGCCCATGGAGCTGCTTGGTCCCTTTGTCTCCCCAAAGCCGTGACAGGTGCTGGTCAGCCAGGCCATGGCTGAGCAGCGTTTCAGATGATGTGTCTTGGGCAATAGATGAGACAGATAGTCGTGTGCATGTGGCCAGTGTGTGTTGGGATGCCCTAGGAACTAGAAATGACAGAGTAGAGGTGCTGGAGCACTTGTGTAAAATATCTAAATAAATCTTTAATATTTCTAATTGCAAATGTACATAAATTGCACAGCCACATCATTTCTTTGAACACCAACAACTTTCTCTGTACATTATTACATAGTTTAAAAGGAGCTGAAGGAGATTCAGCAAACACTTCCACTTTGCCTTTTTTTTTTTTTTTTAAACATACTTACAAAAAAAAGATTTGTTTTTCTTTTATAAGAGGATATAAAACATAGCGACTGCTTATCAGGAACAAGTATCAGCCTAAGCAGATATACAGAGAGAGGTATATCTTAAGACACAGTGATGTATGATAAAGGAATAGGTGAACATGGAGACTGCGCTCTGGGTACCGGTAGCTGATGCAGAACCACATGGCATTTACAGCAATGTCACAGCTTGGGCGAGCTGGGAAAGTCAATGCTTGACCGTGACACCTTTTCTCAAAGCATGGTTGTTTCTGAATGTTGTGCAACACCCTCAAGATTGGATTTGGTTTGTGAAGCCCATGAGCTGCATGGTCGCGGTGCTGCTGTCGTCCTCCTTCTCCCCCCATGTGTCATTGTCCCCAAGGGAAAAGAAAAGGCAAGTTAGTGATGTGTCTGGGGAGGGCCGGAGGGGGCTGCTCGGAGCAGGGCAGCCTCATGGAACTGCCCGAGCGCTCCTCTGGAGGAGGGTGCCCGTGAGCCGTCGCGGGTGGAAGGACGTGGCGCTGCACGCTGTTCCCGCAGGGTTTTCTGCTTGTGGCTGTCCTGGCTGAACACATCACTGTATTTTCCATCTCCTGTGCCTAAAAATCCTCTCCTTGTTCATCACAGAACAGACCTCAGTGTGTTTTCTGTTGCATCTTGGATATGGACATTAATAACAGAGGAGAAACCCTATGAGCTCTCTGAACTTTGGAAATTATAGATAACTTGCTGATTGCTTTCCTGGGAGAGCCTGTGATGCCTCTCTCAGGTCCACCAAGTTCCTTTTCCCTTTTAGGAATATTTGTAGAAGCAGAACCTGTGTCCTGCACCCTGCAGCAACCTGCGGGGCTGGCTGCCAGCTCAGAGGATTCTCACAGTGCAATCAGTGCTTTACAACTGCAGAAGCAGAAAACAAAACCAACCAGACTCAAATGACAATGCAGAGTAACAGTGGACTCTTTGGATGGCGCAGGATTTGCTTAAAGTGGTGCAAAAGGGGCTGGTGACTACACTGTAGTAGGAGTTGGCGTGGGGAAGGACTGGGGTCCCTCCGGTCTTTTGGCACTGAAGCCATAATCCCTGTCCCAAGTGATGATACCTGCCGTCCGCAGGGACCTTGGGACATTGTTCAGTCCATTTCATCCCCCTTTACGCAGAACTTTGCTCATTTTTCAGAAGTGTTCACTACAGTTTAACAAAACCCCAAATCAAAACTCTTAAAACAGAATTCTTGAGGTGGACCAACCCCAAATCTGGATCGCTGGCTTCTCTCCCTTTCCTCAGAGCCCCAAAAGGAGGAGACTGAAACTGTAACCTGTGTCTGGATCCAGATTTTCTGGTGTGAGCCCACCTCTTCAAAACAGCAGTGAGATACAGCCAAATCCTGACCGAATAAGCAGCACCAGAAGTAAGTTACTATATACAACTGTTAGTGAGATAGATACGTTACAGTAAACACTGAAAACATTTACAAAAAAATATTAAGACTTGTATTAAGATAAAAATTCGAGTGTGTTTTCATTTAGTTTACACTTTGACGAGTTTGCACTAGAACAGCCTCTTACTGTAGAAAGCGCAAGACCGAGAAAAGAAAACGGAGCCGATCACAGGAGGTTGGGGACAGTGGTTGCTTTGCTGTGGAATCGCCTCCGTATTGCTGCGCTGGGTCTGGCTCTGCGGCCGCCGCTGGCTCCCACACACACACCATATACAGTTCATAAATAACAAACACAAACGAGGAACAGAACAGAACTGAGCCTGGATCTTAAAACCTATCCCCAGCCCTCTGCAGGGAGGGTCGCGTTTCGGTCCAGTTGTTGACGCTTGTGGGGGAAGGAGACGTGGGGACAGAGGGGCTGAGGGGGGAATCTCTACTGTAACGAGATTTCATTGTGATTTGAATTTATTTTCATTCTGGCTCAGGAAACTAAGCAACAACTCCAGAAGGTGCTGGCACTGGAACTTAAAAGATTTGAACAACTCACTGTGGAAGGATTGAAGCGTTCCTGCTATTTTAGTTGACGTGTGTTCAGTGGTTTGCGGGTCTGAGGTGCCCCAGGAGTTCCTGATGGGGTGGGCAGTGCCTTGGCTTGTGGTTGAGGAGCAGATTAAGATGTACTGTGCTTGGCTTCAGTACTAAACAATTGTTTTGTGGGCATTTCTATTTTTTGCAGCACATAGAGAGAGCACTGACCGCATCCCCAAATTCCTTCTGTGTGTGAATGGAAACACGTTGCTGGTGGGGTGCCCATCCCCATGCCCTGGTGGTGTTTCCATTCCTCTGTGTTGCTTCTCACTTGAGAAACTTGTGTCTCTTGCAACACAAATTTTTTGGAACTCAAAAAACAATCATCTCTAAACATACATCTCAGGGCAACAGGGGTTAAAATAGTCTTTTTACAGTGTTCTCGTACTGCGTTTGACTCTGAGACAACGGCAGGTGTACGTGTACGTACGCAGAGGTTCACAGTACCCTGTATTCCTAACCTGTCTGGGTCTTTCTCCAGCTGTAACCTTGTCAGTTTTGTGACGTTCTTCAAAGCCATCTGTGCTAGTCTCCAAAATTCAAAGGTGACTGTACTTGTCATTGTACATATTTATTTTTCTGTGAGGAGCTGTGGTTGGGGGCTGTGACCGCAGCTCCCTGCAGGCGCTGGCACTGAGAGCGCAGTGCACCGAGCCGCACCGGCCTCGGCCCAGCAACACAGCACTGGTTAGGGAAAAAAATAATTAAAAAAAAAAAGCGTATTTAATTTTGAAAACAATTGCGTGTGTCATAACGCGGTTAATGAGCCTCAGGGCTGTGGGGCAGCACGGAACGCGGAGCGCGCTGGAACGTGTCCCGCTCGGGCAGCCCCGGTCACGCGAGGCTGGAGACGGAACCGGGGCCCTTGGGCTGGACATTTACACGTGGACGGGTGTGGAGCAGGGTGTTAAACCTTAGTGGGAGGAACAGGCAGGTGTCCTGTACACTGGCATCCGTGTCTCAGAGAACTCTCTCTGGCTCTTGGTACGAGTGACCTGCTCTGAGAGTGGGAGTCATGAAGGTCTAACTTAAAAAAAACACCAAAATAAACCACAAACCAACAAACACACCATGGCGGCAGGTCAGCGGCACAATCCCCCGTTAAGGAGGTGACCCCTCTGCTGAGCACAACGTGTCTGAACGTGCCGAATCTGCGGTTCAGCAGTTAGGAAAGTCTAATCCTGGCTTATGCCTGCACAGTGCTCCTGACAAGGGGCCTTTCGGTGGTGGCTGCTGTTCTTGTTGGTTACTCCCTTATGACCATGTTTTACATTCTTCGAGCCGGATAATTTCCATGCAGTGCTCATTCCCAATTTAAAGAGGACAGTATTCCAGAAAATGGGATCTTTTTTTTTCTAATGCATACTGTGAAAGAAAAGAAATACAATTACCGATCTTCATGATTCTTCAGGGCTTTTTCTTGTTTCTTTGTCTGTTTTTCTCCCCAGAAATAGCAAAAATCTTTGCGCAGAGCATTTCATCCCCATAACGAACCCTTTGGCAGGCCAAGCTGGTCATTTCACGTAGCCCCTCATTCCCCTCTACCACGACGGGCACCAGGAAATCCAGCCCCTCATTCACAGCTCAGGGACCAAGCTCAGGTAACATTCACTTTATTCTGTGGCCACAAGTACGTGTGGGGGGACAGTGCCCGGGGGCTCTTGCTTACACAGACTCTTCCCCATTATTTGTGAGGAGCAGACGCTGTAGAGAGGAATCGCATCACCAGGTGCCAGCGCCTCCCTTGGCTTGTGTGCCAGAGCCCTGGGCTCTACTCCCCGGGATCCCCATCCCCTGTCCTGCCACTGCAGGGGCCCCACGCAGCACCCCACATGGCACACAGCACGACTGACCTTTCCTCTGGACTGCATCCCCTAATTAAATGCTAATCAGCTGCGTCACTGCCCTGTGGACAGTCACTGGCCTCTCAAAAGCCGCCTGGGGTAGGAGGGCTGGGCTGGCCGGGGGTTTGCTGTGGGAGGGCTGTGCTCCGGGGGCACGGTGGGAGCAGGCCGAGCTTTGCTGCGTCCAGCAGCACGCTTAAACCGGCCTGTGCCTGCTGCAGCCTGCGCCCAGCTCCCTTTATTCGCTTACTGCAATGGCAAGGATGTTTTTCCTTGCTGGGAGGGGTGAGCATCTCCTTTGGGCAGTTTAGAAGAAAAAGGTTACTTTTGTTTCAACATTAAACACTGATTTAAATGCAACAGTGACAGCGATTCTCAAATATATGTTATTTCCTTATGCCACTCATCTCACACTCGATCTTCCCGTCCCCTCAATGTGCTGGCATTAGCATCTCGCACACGGGCTCAGTCACGCGCGCCGTCCGCAGTAAGGAGCTGGGTTCTCTGGGGAGAGCAGCCGTTCTCTGAAGCCGCGGCTCACACCTGCTGCTGCACGGTCTCTCTGGCCAGGCCTCCTCTCCTGCGGCAGCACCCTCCGCGGGTTAACAATTACTGCTGTTTCTGAATTCTCCATTCTCTGTAATCTGCAATTTAGTTGGGTTTGTGGGGGAGATCCCATTACGTGTCTGCATGCTGTACCTCTCTTTCAGCTGAGTAAGGGCACTCATTAACCGTGCGTTGGCAGCGTCCAGTGAAGCAATGCGTTTCTCCTGCAAACGAATGGGCAGAGGGGACTGGTTAGTGGAGACGCACGGAGACTTGTCCCTCTCATACCAGCGCCGGTCCCAACAGCGACACAGAGGCCTCTTGGAGCAGGACCCTTCTCTTTGGCATGCCTACCTGCCATGTTTTTAGGTGCTACACATGATTTTAAAAAAAATCTGATGCTAGTAGCAGGGCCACAAATGTACTTTGCTTGTGTGTCTGAGCTCAATTCATTTTAGCATCCTGAAGAAAAAGGAGATAACAGTTTCTCTAATTCTTCAGTTATACAGAAATTCATTGTACTGTTTGCTCAACTGCAGCTGTTACAAAGATGATAAGATTCCTTTTCTAAAACCAAGCTCTCCCAAGATAGTTATTCCTGCCAGTGTTTAATTGATTTTGTTAGTGTAAATTAATAGTTTAAATGACTTGTGGCCTCCCAGGATGGCTTTGATGGCAACTCTCACCAACTACAGTATCGTAAGGATGGGAGCAAGAACTCCTGTGTTGCAGCCCGATTCTGCAGCTCCTGCTCTTTGTGACACCCAACAAGTCATCGTCCTTCTCCGTCTGCCACCAGCAGGACAGAAGCAGCTCAGGGGCACAGTGTTTTGCCTGTAACACTGGAGGTCCGTATGAACCTGTCCAACGCTGTCGGACAGCCTGAGATGCCAAAAGAGAAGGTGTAGAGTGGCCCTCACCATGAGCCACACGGGAGGTGGCAGGAGACAAGCCAGGCTGTGGAGCCTCACGGATGCCCTGTCTCTGCTGGGCTTTGCCGCAGCACAGAAGGGAACACGATGATTTACAAGCTTTGACCAAATTACCCTCCAGAAAAACAATGATTCTTTTCACTAAATTACTACTGTCACACCTCATTTTTAATTATCTATATGGTAAATTAGCCATGAGTAGTGACTCACAAGTGATTAATAGGGTTGTTAGGAGTAAGCCTAGAATATCCCATCACCTAGCCACAACCTGTCGGACAGCCTTGCTGCTGAGAAGATGCTGATCTCTGCCTAGACAAATGAAAAGATTATGGACCATATTTTCAGATTCTCTTTTCCACACACAGTGTTTTGCACCCATCATTTGATGCTCCCCTGCCACTGTAATCTATAGCAATAACTGAGCTTCCCAATCCTGAAAGCCACAACCTAAAGGCTAAAAAAACCTGTGGCTTTGCTCAGGCTGGGCTCTGTGTTCCCTGTACCCACATCCTGCAAGTGTTACTGGAACACGAAGCACCAAGCAAAGCTCTGGACTGAGCCAACAACATGATCCTTCCACAAACTGACTGAATTGTGGGCATGATCCTTCCACAAGCTGCCACCCCCCCACCCTCTGTGTCACCTGCCAGGCTCCAAGGCTGGAAACAGCTGTACGAATGCGAATGCTGTGAAATAAATCACACCCTGCTGGAGCCTGTCCCGCTCTGTCGCTGACCGCAGCTGCTGCTGACTCACCCACGCACGGTCGCACCACGCTCGGGGCGGGGAGACTCACCCCCAAAGTGCTGCAGCCCTTGGTATCGGAGACTCACCTGTGCATCGATAATCTTCTGCTTGGAATCCACAGCAGCCTGCATTTCTGCATGGTCCTTCTTTAACTCCTCCTCAACTGACATCAGTCTGGGAGCCAAACAGACAAGCAAACAAATTACATTTGTTGAGCTTTGCTAAGCGCAGGTATTAGTCTCACACACATCTAAATCAGCCACTCGGAGTGAATGATACAGATCGTGTCCTCATTTAGTCCCTGACACCAAGGAAGCAAAGGAAATGCAGGTGTGCAACTGAGCATGAAGAACACACACAGTCATTGGTGCTACCTCTTCTTACATGCAAGCCAATAGTTCAGGACTAGTCTTTTTTTCTGGTTCTAACCCTTCTCTAGAGACCTCTGCAGCAGACTGTCCCGAAGCTTAAGTGACACAGAACAGGGAAGACTGATTAAAAGCACTGATTTGGCCTGGCTCAGGTACAGGTGAAGCTACCTGCACTGGAACAGTCTCTGTCCCAGACAAATGCAAGTGCCACATCCCACTGGGTGGGAGAAAGGGATTTACAGTTGGATTGAGGGAATGGTAATAAGAGCTTTAGCTAAACCTCAGGAAAATAACATTTTAATTGTTACATCTATTGCTCATATGAACAGAAAACCAAACCTGCCAGATCCTCTGAGAAGTGGAGTGAGTTGCCAGCCCTCCCCTCCTGAAGTTTTGCCGTTGTGACTCAGGAAACTATCAGGTAATGAGGGTTACTCAGAGTCAGGGCTTTAAATCCCCCTCCAGGCTGTAACCCAGAGAGGCAGAAAGTGAACAAATGCTGTAAAACATGCCTGCACCTCTGAAGAAACCCAGTTCTCCTGAGCAAGGGTCAGCTCTAGCACCAGCCTGTCCACCTGCACCACCATCACCTCCAGCCCACCCACCGCCCCGTACCTGCTGATGATGCCCTTCATCTGGATCTCCTTATCCTCCTGCTGCCGGCGCAGCCGCTCCTCGCTCTCCTCCAGCCTGGCCTGGTACTCCAGCACCAGCTTCTGCGTCGTCTCCTCCTGGCACTTGAAGCGAGTCTCGTACTCCTCCAGCTTCTTGTTGGAGATGCGAAGCTTGTCCTGCAGCACCACCAGGTCCTGCTGGTACTACAGCACGCAAGGACAGACACAGGAGGAGAAAACACATGTGGCACGTTACCCAGTAGGGCTTTGCCCTTGCCAGGGTTTCCCCAGAACCCCATCACGCCCCTCTCCTTGCGTTAGACTAGTGGCAAACCCGGCTCAGATAACCCCGCTTGCCGACACCTCTTCTTCAGTCTTCTCCACTGCGCTAGGAGCGATGCTGCGTTCCACGGGGCGGGCGGGTCACTGGCAGGTTCAGAGAATGGGTTGTTAGCACAGTCTGGCATTTCACAGGGGAATGCAGGTTAGAGGGAGCGAATGGCAAACGCAGCCGGCGCCTTCCTTGCGCTAACGGCACGGGGCTGAGCACAGGCAGGAGAAGCTGCACCGGTGGGATTCTGGGTTTACGCATGAGCTCTTCAGTCTACGACAATAAACGGGGGTGGTTTGGAGGTGCTCGAAGCCAAGGAGGAGCTGCTCGTGCCTCCTGCCAGGCTGCGGCTCTGCAGCAGGGACAGACGGACGCCACCACCGCCTCTTGGGCCCAGCATTTTAACTGTGCAATCAGATATCAAAGCGGGTTCAATCCGAGAAGAGCTGCCGCGTGAACCCAACGCCCCACAGTTGTACCGTTCATTCGGATGAAGCTAAAAAGCAGCAGCAGAAGAATCACATACAGCAATCAAGAAGTTAAGAGCTAAGTCAGTAAAGCTGGGTTCAGCTATTGCAGAAGCAGAGCATTCAGTACAACCTGCTTTGCTAAAGGGAAACCCAGTGTGTATCTGTACCAAACAACCCACCTTAATTTCAAAAAACTATCTTTGGAAATTTTCTTTAAAAAAAAATATCTCAACTGGAATAACCTTAGAGTTAACATGCAGCTGACGATTTGACAAGCTGCTTTTCAGAGCCAGATATGGGAAAAAGGCTCCCATCTGAGTCATGAAGTCTGTTACAGAGCCACAAGTTGTTCATGAACTCAGAGAAATCGTGTCTTTACATGGGTAGCTGAAAAAAAACCCACCAGCCTTCTTGTTTTGGCCATGGCCACCTGTGTAAGCACTGAGGCGATGGACGGACTCGGCTGGGTCCCCGTCCTGAGTGCTGCTGGGCGGTGGAGCAGAGCAGCTCTCCTGCCCCGGCAGGGCCCGCACTCCCCGTCACGCCGTTTTCCCTTTAGCAAAGCATTTACTGCAGCACTGAAACGACACACTTTGCACATGTAACCTGGAGCGGTGAGGGAACACAGACGCCCATACAGTTGCACAGAAGCACTTAAGTCAGACAGAAGGGAGTTGCTTGAACAGGAACAATTAAATACCTACCCTAGCCTTAAAATAGGAGCAGCGTAAGTGAGCTCAAATGATAGCAGCAGAGGCCTCAGAGACCGAAGGAGTCGCTCCTGTCTCTAGAACACTTGTCTCACTCTCGGTTACCATTCACGTCTTACAGTAATGGGGAGAGAGATTATGCTAATGGTGATCTTTAATGTCAGTGACTGATGTGACAGCAAAGTAAAAGATGCTGCATGGGAATGAGACAGCAGGCTCCTGGAGGCTCCGCTGAACCCGGGACAGGGACTGGTTTGTGTAACGCTGTCGGAACTGGTAATGCCAGCGTGTACCCTGAGCAGGGCCCGTGCTGGCCAGCCCTGGCACGTACGGCGTCCTGCGGGCTCCCTGGCGTGTCAGCGGGCTGCAGTCCCTCCGCCACAGCACAGCCCGTCACCGGCCTCTGCACTGCAGACTCACTGAGCGCTGAACCCTTTTCAAAGCCCTTCCATGAGCAAACGCAGCCATAGCCCCGTGCCTGATGCACCAGTCTGAGAACGGCGTCTCTGGATCTGCTGCCGGCTGCTGTCTCTGCTTAGCTCTACCTCTATACCTCTGCTAAACACGCACGTTTTTATGTGTCAGCTGCTATCTGATCAGTACGTGTCTGTATATTTGCAGGAACACACAAGGAGCAGCAAACCAGTAAGAAAGGGGCTGAACTCTCACAAAACTCTGCCACGCTTTTCCTGGGGCAGCCAGGAGCCATCGCCTTGTACCTCCCAGTCCCTACTATACCTGCCTTTGGCATTTCTCTTGAAAATAACATGACAATCCCAAAATGATACAGCACAGCAAAACGAGAACAGGAAGGCTATCATAACAAAACCAGAAACACATCTGCGCTGGAAAAACAGGAAAGAGGCTCAGGGAGGGTGATGCCTGCAGTTCTGTGGGACCAGGGGGTGACACGCGGCTGGTGTGACAGCAGAGCAGCACACGGAGGAAACATCCCAAATGCTGTGCCCGACCGCAGCGGTCCCGGCAGGGCCAGGCTGCTGGGAAAGCACCTTGCAGAAGCAGCAATCAGCAAAGACGGGATCTTCTCAGCCCCTGGCTGCTGCCTCCATATTTCTAACCCTCCTTCACCCCCAGCCAGGCCTGCGCGGTCTCTTCCCTGCAGGGCCCAGCCTGTGTGACACAGGCACGAGCTCAGGGCAGTGTCACTGCACCAGCGGAGTCACCCCAGGCCCCAGCGCTGCCTCTCAGACCAGGATCTGGACTTAATTTTTAGGTCTGTTTACAGCCTTTTGACACGGAAGCTGCTTCTTGCTACATGTCCCCATTGTGAGGAACAAGGCTCCCTGTACCTAGAGTTTGTTGCAGAGCAGCACTGGCACTTGATTCCTGGCTCCTATTTTTCGTACTTGCTTTCATCAGAGCGAAATTCCAGCCACCAAGTGTGTGAAAACCTCCCAAACCTTCCCCAGAAGTGCCCTGTGAGGCTGAGCAGGTCGCAGGGCAAACTGACACCCTGGGCAGGGACGTGCCGCACAGCCCACCTTGTCCCCAGGGCGCTCACATGAACCACGTTCAAGGAAATCCTCTCTCTATTTAGAAACTTGTTTCAATCCAATCAGGTTTTACCTTTTCTGCTTGGCTGAGCTCGTCCTTATTCCTGAGCTTATCCCTGTGCTTGGAATCTGGGTCAATGCTTTCATCTTCTAAAAACTGCATGTTCATATTCAAAAGCCAAGCAGCAGTGCGGTCCAGGGCATTGGGGTTCACAGGAGAAGGGGCCTACAATGAAACATACAACCATGACAAAAGAAAAACCTGTAACAGAAATGGTCATGAAAATGGAGAGAATTTCCTTCCGAGTGAGCCCTGCGCCCTCTCCCACGCTGCTCAAACAGCAACCAACACTCTGAGCCACCAGAGTGCTCAGGCCCCTGGTAAAGGATGTCCATGAAATCCTTCTGCCTTGTTCCTCCTTCTCTGAAGAAGTGAAAAAAGACGTCTGCTCTGGCCTGGGACAGCTTGGAAGTCACTTCAGCAGATGAACTCCCAGAGGTAGAGCTTCTGGATGGCAGGAACGAGGTTTGGGGACTTCACTGAAATGGCCACCAAATGGGATTTCTTTGCTCTCAAACAGCATTTAGTGCCACCAACTATCAGCAGTTTCATGATGGTTTATGGGTGCTGCTAGCACACAAGTAAAATAGGCAGATTAAGGGTAGGAGAGGCCATCTGAGGACTTCAGGTCTTGAGAGAAACTTTGCGAGGACAACACGGGTGGATGGAGGAAAGATCCGCAGACACGCCTTGGCCAGGGCTTTCCGAAGGTCACCCGACTTCACCGTCGTCTTTTGGGAATAAATTCTGCTACTGAACAGGCTGCTCTGCTTGCAGAGCTCTGTGCCCTCTGTACCTAATGAGTATTGATCCACATTATCCCAACGCTGCTACGTGTTGTGCTTGCTAATGTCAGCGCATATGAATCAGTATCGTAAGCACAGAACTGTTCTGCACGGGGCTGATAAAGCAGCGCTGACCAAGGCAGAGAGGTAGTTACACCAGCTCTGTTGCTCTTTCAACTGCTGAAAAGGTGCCTTAATACTGTGTCTGGGCTGAGATGCAGCGAGCTCTTGCCATTTGTCCATATTCTCTGGGTTTGTATTACTTTTAAAACTCTTCCTTTAGGCACTGAGAGGCCCCACTGTGTTAATTTTCTATAGGGTTAGTTCTGAAATGTCATATGAATAAATGAGCACTAGAAAAAACAATTTATCCATGCCAGGAAAACCAGAAGGCCCTGGGTCTGAGACCTACTGTTTTCAATCTTAGCACGACAAATTGCAAAATGTATTTCTGTGCAGACCAGCGTGTGGTCTGGGACCTGAACCACTGCCCAGCAGAACGTCACTGTCGTTGGGGAGCACAGCCCTGCCCGCCGCTCCCACGTCCCTGCTGCAAACACGAGTGTCCGGGGCGCCGCGGCCCTGGGGACACGGCAGCGGCAGCAGGGAGACTCTTGGTTACAAG
This sequence comes from Columba livia, assembly GCF_036013475.1. Taxonomy (NCBI): domain Eukaryota; kingdom Metazoa; phylum Chordata; class Aves; order Columbiformes; family Columbidae; genus Columba; species Columba livia. The sequence goes on from NC_088620.1 coordinate 1,932,697, forward strand.
AGGTGAGGGCCTGGTCCAGGTCTGGGAGATGGCGCGGGGTTGGCTATGGCATGGGATGAGAGCCTGGGCATGGAGAGGCAAAGCGGTGACAAGATGGTAGCGCAGGACGGAGGCTCAGCGGCCACCGCCATCCTGTATCTGCCACATGCTGCCATGCGGCAGTCACACGCTGACGGAGGAACATGGAGAAGGAGCGCTGGTCTGTGTCCACATCCCCGGAGGGCCTCCATCTCAGGCCAAACTGGGTGCAAGAGCCGAGGTTCGTCCCCACGTGCAATGCCACCATGGGGCCAGCACCGATGCGGTAACCCAGAGCCAGTGACATCCCCCCTCTGCAGCGCACCCCACCGGCCAATTCCTCCTCCAAACCCACAGGCTGACCCCGCCTGGTCCCTTCACCGCCCAGTGCTGGGACAGCCCCCGAACTCACCTGTTTGTGCATCGTGCGCTGCTTCATCTCAGGGCTGTCGCCCTTGGAGGAGGAGGACTGCTGCCGCAGGCGGGCGCCGCTGCCGGGCCAGTCTGGCGAGGAGGACATCATGCTGCCGCTGGAGGGTCGCTGGTACTGGACCGTGTTGAGCAGCGAGGGCGGCGTCCGGCCCCGCGAGACGGGCGGGGGCGGCGGGGGCGGCTGGTCTATCCGCCTCTGCGGTCCCGCGCTGTTCTGCCGCGGCATGGTGGGCTGGCCGCCCTTCTCCGTCAGCGAGAGCTGCCGGCGGGCCAGCTCTCCCGTCCGGCGGGCGAAGTCCTCGCTGGCGGCGGGGGCGGCGAAGCCGTGCTTGTTGGCCGTCAGCTCCTCGCTGTTGCTGTGGGAGCTGAGCGAGCTGTGGCACTCGGAGCCGGAGTCGCCCAGGCCGCGGGGGGACAGCGGCAGCCCGGCCGCCATCTGGTACACGGGGTTCTGGAAGGAGAGGGGTGCCAGGAGCTGCGGCCGGCCCGGCGCGCTCTCGCCGCTCGGCGTGGTGGGGGTCTGGCCCACCCGGCGCACGGTGGCCATGCCCGTCACGCTGTTCTGCTGAGTCCGCGCGGTCCACACGCCCTGCAACTGCCCGAGGGACGACTGACTGTCATTGAGGGAGTCAGCCGTGCCGGGCGCGTTGGCCCCACTGTCCAAGAGCCGATTGTCCTGCAAGTCCACCATGGACAAACTCTTGCTGCCATTAGACATCTGCACGTCGGGCTCATTGGCCTCTGAGTAACTGGAGCTTCGGGCAGGCGAGGGCTGGGCCCCAGCAGACCTTGTGACAAAAAACAAGTCCTTGTTTTCAGGGGTTGGAGATGGTAACCGTGTGAAATCTATCAGACTGCGGGGAAGTCAGTGCGTAAGGAAGAGGAGAGGAAAACAAAACAAAAAAGAAGAGTTGTGAATGCTGCACCGGAGCAGGAAAACGAAATCACTCAGAAGAAATCAGCGTGGTGCAGCGGTGCGGGACAGGGACGCCGCGGCCCCTGCGGGCACAAGGGCAGGGCTGCCTATGGAGGGACAGGGCGGGCAGCGGGGACACGGGGAGCCCTGGCCAGCCCCGTGGGGCAGCGAGGGGTGCGGACTGCGGGGCTGCGCAGGAGGCATCACCGACACACTACGGGCTCTGCCGCCCCGGCTGGATCTGCTCATCACGCTGACAGCACCTGTCACCCTGTCTGCTGCCAGCTGGCTGTTCCCACACCGCCCCTGTGTCCTCCGCTCTGTCCCCTGGCTGTAAGCTCCTCGGGACAACCCATGTACAGTGTGGAACGCCATGGGGGCACGATCCACACGGGGCAGACAGAGCGCTAACCGCGAGCTGAAGCCTGGCAGCTGAAGGTTACCGGTTATCCACCCACTCCTCCTGCTCTAACGTACATTCACACAATATTGATTTCTTGGGGATAGGAAGAAAGAGCTTTGCAGTAGCTTAATGTGAATATACTGCTGATCAAAGATGGTGCATTGTAAGCAAGTATTTGGGTGAAAGCATATTGTCAGAGATCCTCCATAGCATTCGATTTAAATAATTGTACCTCACGCTGGGAAGCATTAGAGATGAAAGCTCTGATTAGAGCAAGTCCAGCACCATTGCTGCCTTTCATTCCTAATTAAACTGTTAAATATTATGTACTTTCCACTTACAAACTATTTTACTAGCACAGTCTTTCAATTTGTGTGGGCTCCATTTCATTTTCCGCAAACAGAAACATTACAGGTCTGCAACAGAGTCATCTTCCCATGAATGAGACTCTTTGCATAATGAGGCCAAAAAGGTATGTTAGGTGACTGTGTCTATGAATCACTGCGCATCATTAAAAACACAGTGTTATAGAGCTGGACAGAGCAGACTGGCATGGGTTGTTAGGCCTCTACAGCTTGGCATCTGTCAGAGAAATGTCCAAATTTGGATCTCAGTGGATTCAGCAATACCCGATGTCTTACAAAGATGGATAAGGCCAATCCTATACATCCTGCATACTCAGAGACCTCGTGAACTTACTGGAGATACCCATCGCTTCGAGGTCAGTACAAACAAGCCCTCAAGTCCTCAAAGGATGAACATTTTGCTTCTCTAGCCACATCTCAACAGCCAAGACCAGCACTGCCAAGTTCTTCATTTCCCAGACCACATGCCCAGTTTTGGCTCTCAAGGGCCCAGGATGGAGCCAGACACCTGCACGGCACCTGCTGCTGGGTCTGGATTCACACCTGAACTACAGCCAGTGCCCGTCCTGCGAGGGGGAAGCCCAGGCCATGGATCAGAAAAAGCCCAGTCCGTGGATCAGACACCACCACACCGCAGCCTGTCCTGCCCGTCCCTGCCCGTGCTCAGGCTCTGGCAGCAGATGAGTACTCAGTATTTCCCTGGTCTGTGGCCGGGCCACCTTTTATGCTCTTACCCAGATAAGTCATTCTCTATCACCATTTTCTGTAGCCCCGCAGAGATGCTGTTGCCAGCGTTGGGCGTGGACGCGGTGTGATCGGCCGTGACGGAGACCTGCACGCAGGCCGGGTTACTGAGCGCCGAGTTGACGTCCCGCAGGATCCGGGGCAGAGGCCCGAGTTTTGTTGCAGTGCCCTGGGGCAGAAAAAAGAGCAGAATGACTACCAACATCTTGTATTTTGGCTAGAGAACTGCGGGCTCTGCCTGCTGTTGGCGATACCCCCGGTACCTGCTCCAGCTGCGAAACGACCTCCCAGAGCAGCGAGTGCAACGTGGAGAGCTCCCGGCCCAGGTCGATGTAGCCTTCGAAGCCAGCTGTGTTTGAGATGGTTTCCGGATTGGAAATCTCCAGTAGAAACCTCTGCATGTTAGTCCATTCGTGTTCCAGGAACTGATTCATAAAGGACATGTATTCCTCTTTGCTGCCAAACCTATCAAGACAGCAACAGGGATTTCAGCTAAATCCTGTAAACAGAAGTGCAGTCAACAGAACGGGTATGTACACAGGCAGGTAGCAATTCCAGAGCCTCCTCTGGCATCTGAACCCTCCCAAAGCCTTTGGGATCCCGGGTTGCTACCAGGAACCTGGTACACACCACTGATCACAGAACCAAAATTAACTCCAGCCTAATCCCGCTAAGTCCTCATCAGCACAGGATCTCCACGGTAGAAATGAAGGTGAAAGCTAGAGAAACGAAGCTGTTCTTGGTAATGGAGTGTATCGTACTGCTGGGTCAGGGCTCAGCCTCCAGAAATAGGACCTGTCACTGGAAATAAAGAAATCGTAATACCAAGCACCATCAACTGACTGAAGCCCATGACTGCTGGTGGCAGGAATCCTCTCCCGCTCTCCCAGAGGCACTGAAGCCAACTCCAGCTGCGCCAGCGGCTGCTGCCCCGGCACAACCGCTCTGGGCATCACCTGGAGAGCTGCACCGGCCGCTGGGCCAGCGTGTCTGTCCCCCTGGGCTCCCCGCAGCCTCCTCCTGCCCTCCGCCCAGACTCTGCTCCCAGTTAGATCTCCTATTGCAAGCAAAACGGGGAGGGTGGTTCCGCTGTCCCAGCAGCGGCTGGTGCTGCGCTGTGCCAGCGACCCTGCGAGGAGCGGCTCGGCTGCGTGTCTGCAGGACGGCTCTGCCTCATCGCTTCGGCTTGACTCATGTCAGATTAGTCAAAGAGCCTTTCCAGCAAAGTGCTGAAAATCTGAAAACCCTTTAGTTAGGGATTGGTCAGGAATACAGAGAATTTCTGTCATCTAGTGTAACACACTTGTATGTCTTCGGTCTGCGTCTGCGTGCATGTACGCGCATTCCTGACTGCGAGCCTGTGTACTAAGCTAGTTTCCAAATCTAAGAAGCTTTAGACAGAAACTGTCCATTCATGTTTCAGAAAGCTCATCATTTTGTTATCAGAGCTCAGAATAAGTAGCTCAGAGCTGCAGCCAGTGGAAAGATTTTCAAAAGTCTCTTGCTTTGTTTCCATCAAACCTACGGGCTTAGTTAGAAATTGATAGTGTCCCTGTTCTCTTTTCATACCTTCCCAGTTCACACAACCGCATTTTAACAGCAGGGAAGGTCCCAGAGCTCAGAGGAGGGAATGACCAGCTCCTGGGCATTGCTGGTGTTTGGTTCTGGTCCTGCTGGTCCCTGTGACAGGGGTGGGCAGTGTCCCCGCTGCCACCCTGCCTGCTCCTCTCCGGGGTCAGAACAGCCTGTTTTCCTGCTCATAAAACACATCCTGTTTTGGAAACTGAAATGATCTCCCTGACCCGACAGTGAGGGAACAGGTCCCAGAGAGACGTGGGGGAAAAAGCCAAGAGAAAACAAACAGCCCTTTCCATGGAGGGAAGGGGTGGCTGGAGCCGAGGCTCCTCCCGCACCCCGAGGCTCCTCCCGCACCCCGAGGCTCCTCCCGCACCCCGGGGCTCCTCCCGCACCCCGGGGCTCCTCCGCTTACTTGGCGAAGTTGGCAAGGTTCTGGGTGACCTTGGCGATGAGGGTCAAAGTGCGCGCAGTGCGGTCGTCGGGGTACTCCTGCAGGAGACTGAAGAGGGACGGGGACATGATGGCGGGGCAGAGGAACCGCAGGAACAGGGAGGCACTGATCAGTCGCTCGCTGATGTCCGGGCGGCCTCGGTTGCTGCATTCTTGTCTCCACGAGGCAAAAACTTCCTTGAGCTCCCTTGGGAAGACACTGCAATGACAGAAGGACATGCAGGGATGGCAAGTTCAAGGCCAGAGCGTTCAAGCTGCCACACAGCCGCAAGTAAACACGGTGTGTATCAGCTGTGGGGTGCGTCACCCAGACCTGTACGAGGGTAGAGCCCTCTCGCCCCATTGATCCACAGCAGCACCATTACCTACACCAGTGACAAGCTCTTGTCCTTTTTTGTTTAGTGTCTGTTGGGAGACTCAAACCACACAGAAACAAACAAAGCCACTGTGTAAAGTTGTCACAGAAGCTTTCAGACTTATGTTCCTGGTTGTACTGGGCACCAAAACCCCAGAAAACTGGGAAGACAGATGAAAAAAACTGTGCAAAGCAGCTCATCCCAACCCAGCTGGCCGTGTCATGGGGCACTTCAAACCGGGGGGAGGCTCAGCCACCAAGGTGGAGAGCACCGCTTCGAGAAATACAGCTCCATGGGAGCCCCTTGGTAGGAACAGCGGCAGCACTGGGGTCACCGGCCCAGCTGGTGCTTGCAGGGAGGGCTCTGCAAGTTCTAACACAATTAATTACAAGTTCTAACACTCCTGGTCAAGCACCTGGATCAAATCCCACTGTGGCCGGTACAAACGCAGCGCCCCACTGGAGTTTCTCCAGCCCTAGCCCCACACAGGCACACACGGGCTTTCCTGGAGACCAGAATTCCCCCAGCCGCCCTTATCACCTGAGAGCTTGCTGCCGGTTTGTGCTCAGCGCTCCCCAGCTCGCACCTCCTCCTGTTCCCGGCACACATTATCTACTCGGCTGGACATTCCCACCCGTGGGAGCAGCCTGGCGGGTCCCACCGCGCTGCCACGGGTCCTCTGGTCCCCGCGTCCCCACCCGCCCCAGCCACCAACCACCGTCCTTGTGTCAAATGCAGAGCGGATGGCACAAGAGCAGACTGCCGAGGGGTCAGACTCCACTTTAGGCCACACATCTCCTGAACAAACAGCCATTTCAGAGCGTGGTTTCCCAGTTTTGCAGCAGGGACTATCTGGGAGAAGCAAAGCAATGTCAGCTGGTGTCCCACTGGCCTGTGTCCGCTCGGGGACCGACCGCCCTGCGGCTGAACCTCACACGGGCTGGGAAGAACAAACCAAGGGACCTGCACGGCCAAGGCACCATCCACTGTCCCCCAGCAGCAAGAACCAGGTGGGAGCTCCGCAACGGAGGAGAACACAAAGCAGGAATCCACCCGCGTGGATTCCGATGGCACCGACACTCCACGGACACGCCTGGCAAACGCTGCCCTCGCGTTCCGTTCTGCTCCGTGTTGGCTTCGTGCTTCACGCTCGTGAACTTTTACCCCGTGCTTTATAAATGACACTAGCAAACGTCTTCAGCTGGATAAATTCTCCTCTGTCTTTGGCTTGATCCAGACAATTGGACAAAGCCCTTTCACTTCATGGTATTTGCCCAGAAATAGGAGAATCCTTTAAGCAATTTAAGGCTTGAATGATCAGGACAGGTTGTACAGTTACTGGAAAGTAAACCCTTGAAAACATGTACAGCGGCTGCAAACAGCCTGTGAGCGCTGTTCACTGTCACAGCCTGTGAGACCATAAACGTTTAATTGTGTACCAGCGGACGGAATTCAGTTAGCCGGCTTTATGTGACAAACGGGCCCGTAATTCACTACCCAACTTTCCAGTAACGAGCTTCCACATGCTGAAATTCTGCTTACACCAAAACTTTCCAGATGTCCAAATTATGTCATAATTATAACAATTTTCAGTTATTGTAAACCTCTTTCCTCTCTCCGGCAGATGAGCGCGCACACTCTGCCGTGCTATTTAAAGCAAGACCGTTTGCTGTCGGGTACCTTGGCCAATCCCGAACACTCATCAGCCCATTTAATCCCCAAGAACCGCTGAGCAAAAGGACGGAGGGGAAACCACTGGGGGCAGCAGCTCAGCTGCTCCAGCCCTCCTGAACAGCAGCACTGCAGGAACAAACTTCTCCTGCTTTCCTGACTTCCCTTAGGTCACTTTCCTTAGGTCACTTCCCAAGCCTATTTTTAGAGTGACCTTTCAGCGCTCCTTTGGATTTTTTTAGGACGTTCATTCAAACAATTACAACGCACTGGTGACTAAAAGCAGTGAATCCCTCCTGGGAGCGCAGGTGAACGTGGTTCCTGAGTCACAGAGTTATTAATTGGCTCAGGATAAGGTACAGGATACCTGTGAAGAACTCTGCCCTTTGCTTCTTTGTGGTAGATAAAGGAAGACTGAGACTCTTGCTGCTTGTTCTCTCTCTGAGAAGTATCAGGGAAAGCAAGTCCCTCCCTGGGCTTGCAGGAGGACACACTCGGTGTCCTGGGAGATGATATAATGAGCTTTCAGACCTCAACACAACAGCTGGGGTGCGAGAGAAAATGAGAAATCTTCGTTATCAAAGACTTCCTTTGCCCAATATTATCCTTAGTTGATGTTTTGCAACAACAGTCTTGCTACTGGAGACATTCATAAAAACTAAGCCCAGGCTTTTAAGCAAGAAGACTGCAAATCCCGCAGTAAGACAAAAATGATCATTCTCTCGTATGATCAGAGTCTCTGGGTGTGTTAGCAAGAAGCCAAAAGAAAATATTTCTATTTCTCCAAGTAAAGAGAGCCACAAGCCTATTTGTTTTCCCTTTCAGGTCATCTTTGCAGGCAGCATCCGTAACAGAGCCACGGGCTCCTGTCCCCAGGTCACCCCGCCAGCGCGGCCGTGCCCGCCAACCACACCACCACACCACGGCCTTCCTCCAACCAGTTCTGCGTACTCGGGCTTGTCCCAACTCATTGCAAGAACCTTTACCCTGAGAACAAGCAGCCAGGAGATGTCTCCAGGTGCGTTCCATGCCGTGGGCCAGGGAGGCGATGGGCTGGGGCAGCGGGGTCCCAACGAGCAGCAGCATCCTCCTGCCTCAGGAGAACATCTACCCGAACAAGCTGCTGCCAGACTCTCCCTGCAGAGCTCTCTGACAGCGGAGGGACAGGCACCTACAGCCCCAGGATGAACGTGTCCCCTCGCCCCTGCAGCCGTACCGTGCGGAGGGAGCGACGCTCGCGGGTACTGACCAGTAGGAGTTGATGATTTTGCAGAACGCCAGCTCGCAGCACATCTTCAGGTTGCTCTGATGTTCAGGAAGGTCCGAGGATGAACACTTACTGGGATCCACCTCACAATTTTCATCTGATTCGTACAGAGCCTTGATAAATTCCCCTGTAAAACAAAGAGCCGGTGATGGGTTTTGGAGACGTGAGAGGCGCAGTGTTCAAGGGAGCCTGTTCGCAACCCCGGTGCCCAAGCAGGTGCTCAACAGGAGCCGGTACCAGAGGCTGTGCCCAGCCAGCTCTCGGGATCCGAGCGGACACAGGAGCAGCCGCTGCTGCCTCGGGAGCTCACAAACCACCCCAGCAACCCCGCGGAAACGCACCCGGGCTCCCAACGAGCACGTTCCATCCCTCGTCCCCAGCTGGCAGCTCTGCCTCTGTGGCTACGGGCTATTGCATTGGAACTGCGCTGCCGAAACAGCCGCTTCCCGGCCCCCGGTGCACCCGGTGCAGACGCGCTCCCCTGGGCTGCTCCGGTAGGAAACGCGCCGGCAGTTCTGCCATTATTTGTAGCATGTCCTGCTACTGCAGACTGGCCTGGCGCTGACGAGCCAGCGTGATTCACAGGAGAAATCGGTAATTAAAGGAAAGAAACAATTTACTTGGTTTATTTTGAGCTTGAACATCACACAAAATTAAATTAAACATTTCTCTGCGTCTCCCTGTGCTCCTGTTTGCTGCCTGGCTGCTCCTCGGCTCCTGCCACCACCCCCGGGGCACCGGCACAGGCCCCGCACCCGGGCTGAGCCGCTTCCCAGCGCCACACGCGCCTGTCCCAGTTAGCGGCCACTGGGGACACGGCAAGGGGAGTTTAGCCAGGGACCTGCAGGGTGGGTGACGTTCCGCTTTGGTTTGCTCATCTTCCCAATTCCTGACCATCCTGGATTTTCCCATCCTCCCGTTTTTTGCCCACTCTGCTCCGCACTCCTCCCCTGCTGCCAAAACAGATGTTAATTACGCACTGGAGAGCCTCTCCAATGTGTTTTCAGCTCTGCCAGGGAGCTCTGGCTCTCTCTGCTTGCCTGCAGGTGATGCCTGCTGTGATTATCCGGCCCCATTACTTGCTTGTGCTTCATGGTTTAAAGGAAAGCACTGTGCTGTGTTGTGTTACCTTGTGACACAGATGAACCATTTCACTGATAAAAGGTCTACACAGAATCGGTGCCCTGAACAAGAACCGGAGGCTCCCCCTGTACCAGCTGCAGCATTAGCACTGAGCCCTGAATATTCCAAAACTCTCTGTCTTCATTAATCTCCTGGATTTTTAGAAGTTTTATGAGGTAATCTACTTAGAGCCTTCAAATAGAAAACCTTACAAGGCAGAAATGAATAATATTCCTTTTCTTATTCCTGTGGGCTATCTCTTGGTTTGACTGAATTTGCTCAGTGATCTCCCCTTCCTTAATGTTGTCATTATATTATTATTATTATTATTATTATTATTATTATTATTATTATTATTATTATTATTATTATTATTATTATTTTGCACCCTGCTAAAATTACACAAATCCATTAGCAGGAACCCAACGTACTGAAAATTAACAGCTCAACAAAACTCCTCTCATCCACTGCTCGGGTCTGGCCGCCCTTGGCTGAGGTTCAGGCACCAAGCGGCCTCTCCGCGTCCCCGCGCTGCCGCACGCAGCGACACGGCCGTTCCCTCCCGACCTGCCCAGGAGCAGAAGCTCTAATTATTTTCATTTGCATCACGAGAAATATTTTCGGAGGCATAAACACAGCCAGTCCTTGAAAAATAAACTGAAATAAACCCCCCAGGACGGTTCCCAGGGGCAGCTGGGAGGCAGCTCGCATCACTGTGACGGGGAGATCGCATCTGACTGGCAGGCGCTGGGAGGAACTGGGGGAGCGGATCCCATCGGCCGCCGTGACGCTGCCAGAGGACACAATGCCTTCAAACATCCATTTGTTTTCTCCTCTGACAGCAGATTAAACGCTAACTCAGTGACCTTCGCCTGGGCGCAGAGCTGTGGCCGTGCCCGCGCCCAGACCCACTGCCAGCGAAACCCTCCCGCCGAAAAGCCGGTGTGTCCTGCAGTCACCGGGGCTCAGGTGACAGTGTCCGCCACGCACAGCACCCTGGAGCTCCGAGGAGAACCCGTCCAGGTGACACTCGCCCACGCGCTGTACGTACCTAAGGCATCTTGCAAGTATTTCTGCCCCACCAGCTTCAGGTATTCTTCGATTGCTTTGGTGGCCAGTGTGTTCTCCCTGAAAATGAGATGCTCATTCTCACCACAGCGATCAACTTCAGACATCATCAGGTCAGTCAAGAAATCCTGGAAAGCAAAGCCCATGGTGGGTCACACGCAGCGACAGACGCTCCGTTCGGCTCCGTTCCCCTCTCCGGGGAGCGCGGAGGCGCCGCGGTGACCCCGTGTGCCGCGGTGCGACCGGCCCCACCTTCCTCCTGGTTCTCCAGCCTCATGGAGACAAGAGGAGAAATAAATCTCCAGGGAGTCACAACTTTCGCACCCCAAAAAATAATTCATTCCAGGCCCGCAGCACATTGGCCCCTCCATCAGTGCTGGTTTTTGGTTGGGTCTGGTACCAGCCTCATGTTTTGTGGGTGAAATGTTTGCTCCACTGTTAAATGTGGCTGCATTTGGTGCCCACCTGCACGGGTGGTAAAACAGGGGGACACTGAGATGTCATGAGCTGCCCCACAGCTGAGCATCAGGCTGTAATGTGCATCAAGGTGCTCCAACGTCCTGTTCCTCAGTATTCATGGAAACAACCAGCACTGCTCTAGCACGTGTTTTGGGCGCATCGATGTGCACACAACCGAGTACCGTGCCATTTTACAATCTGTGCTGCAGAGCGATGGACGGGGCCAGCAGGCGCGGTACCAAACTGCAAATCCCAGCAGAAAACCAGCACGTCAGCCCCAGCCCCGCGTCCACTTCAGCAGCAGCATTAACTGATGGCGCAGGGTCACGTAGCTCCCCGTGCATTCTGCTGGAAATCCACTATGTGGTGTAGTACTTAGCGTGCTGTGGCGAGCGTTAATGCAGGGGAAATGCCGTGCAGTGTTTAATGCTAACACACATTCAGCCTCTGTTCCCCGCACGGCTGATGGGAACAGCAGCTCCGGGCTCCCCCCAGCACCACGAACGGAACCGGCACCGGGTACGTCACACGCATCGGACCTCTCACTGTTATCCCATGCAGGGGAGAAAGCAACGTTGACATAAAAATTCACTTCTACAACCAAGGGCACCTTTTTCAAAGCCTTCCTCTAGAACAAAATTACCTGCTCAGTAATCATCTTGCACTAAGAAATTCTCCTTTATCTGGTGGGACTGTCCCAGACGTGACCCGTTCCTGGCAGGGGCAGGAGCACCCCTGAGCTGCCCTGTGGGGACCCAGGTCCTGTCCCCACTGTCCCCATGCTCCCAGAGCCCCCCGAGTGCTGTGACCGTGACCCAGACGCGCGGAGGGGACACTCAGGTCCCACTCCCTGCCAGCAGCTGTAGGAGATTTGCAAGATGCACGTGGACACCTCTGCACCGAAAGTTTAACTGAGGTTCAACCAACAGCTCCACCTGAAACCCACGGACCCAAATAATTTAATCTCCAAGCCCTTTGTTCCTGTGCTCCTGTCCCAGACAAAGGAAGATCCGCACACGGGGGGGATCGAGGTCAGCATCTCCGCAGCAGCCAACAGCCCCAGCCCTCCCAGCTCCCCGCGATGGGACCAACAGCTGCCAGGAGGAGCCTCCGGAGATCCAGAGGAGCAGCTTTGGGAAAAGAAAGGAGTCACTTCTATTATTTCTTTAGCCAGGAGATCCCTTTGCTCAGATCCCACTGCGCCTGCAACGCTCCAGAGGTAAAAATCCCCCCTGGAAGCAAAGCACACGCCTCCCCCTGCTATTTTCTCTCATTTTACCCCTTTTATCAGCCAAGCTGGAATGAAATGTTAAACCCCTGCTCAAATCCCACGAGCTACTATCTGGGTAACTCAATCACCTTTATCTTCCTGGGTCTCTCCCGGGGTACGTTTCAATTCCAAGCCACAGCTCAGGCTGACACAAGGTGCTGATTCTTAATTAGCAGCCACTGACCTTGGCTTTGCTTGATTCTCTTTCCTGTCACTTTCCCAACATACTAATTATCTCAGGAACACTGAGTTTTACGGCTTCTCTTAGCCAAGTGTTTGCTTTCCCCTTCTTGTCAGCTGCCGTGGGGCCGAGCTGCGACGCACAACCCAACGGCCGAGCTTCAGCCAGCGATAACGCGAATGTCCATTATTTTAGACCATCTACAGAATCCACTAGAATTTAAAAAGAGGCAAAAATCCAGTGTGGGACTCAAGACAAAGCCAGAGGAGATCCCCCCACACCTCTGCTGTGGTTGTTATCCCTGACTGAGCACCTGTAGCTCGGCAGCTGAGAAAACAGCCCCTTGTCTCCAAAGGAAAGCTGCTGAAATCCCAAAGAGCCCCTTACGGCACAGCCCGCAGTGCTGGGGCGGAACACGGCGCAATCCAGCCTTGCTCCTGACCAGGGGGCGGAGGCGAGAGCCACGATGCCCAACAGCGTCCCCAGGCCCGGCCCCGCGCCGTCCCCAGCAGCTCCGGCCGCACGAGGCGTCTCGCCGGGTTGTACCAACCAGCCCCGAGACACGTGAGGGATCAAAACGCCCCCAGAGCGCGTCCTGGAGCGGGTTCCTGGGCTCCGCGAGCCTCCACCGCGGGTCGGTTCCCACGACACGCTGCGACTCCTGACCCAGGGCCATCTCCAGATCTTCCCCCACGCAGAAAAGCCACATCGGCTCTGGATCACACGTCTGGTATCTGCCCTGAGCACGCCAGCAGCCTGCACTCGGAAGAGACACAAATGGAATGCAAATACTTGTTGAATCCCTCCGGGGGCCTCACTCACCCACATACAAGGCTCTGAATAAAATGCAATAACTAAAGCCAATAAAACTCCCTGTTTCTGAGCAGCAGAGATCAGCAGGGGGTTGTTTTTAGTTAGGGCCCCCGGCAATGGAAGAAAATAAGATGCTTTATTTCATTACATTGGAGCTGAGGAGAGAAGGAAAAGGTCTACAGCAAAAATTAAGGGCTGTGGCAGCATTCTTCAGCCTTGCCCCCGTGTTTATTTTAAGCATATTTGCTTCAGACTGGACACAGCTGAACCTGCGCAGCTTCAGTCACTGCACATATGCTGATCAAGAGCAGCAATCCAGAAATACAAAGCAGCACTGGTTTCCAAATAAACCAAGCAGGAGCTCGCAGCAGCACGTGCTATCCTAAGGCAGCTCCTCAGAACTCTGGACGTCACACAAACACAGAATGTCCTGCTGGTGACACCCGTGGCCCCCAAACACCCCTCTGGGCTGCAGCCCATTGTTCCCAATATCCTAACTGACTGATGGGCAGATTGACTTTGAAATAATAAGGTTCTCCACAACACAAGCCTGATTAATAGGATTGACTTAACCTTAAGAGGATTGAATTGATAAAGGTAATAAGATTACTGCTTATTTCAAAGACTAGCCCAGGGTCCAGCTGGGCTTCTATGCAAAGGTGAAGATCGCCAGGGGTTGGTAGGGCTGTAGGTTGCGGGTGGCCGAGTGTCAGGACACGGCGGCACCGATGGTGCCCAACGCATGAGGTGAGCGGCAGCAACGGGTCCTGGGCAGATGGTGCAAAGTCAAGGACCCCAACAGCCCATCCCCGGCTCTTCACCACCACACGGCTCCTCTGAACACCCGCGAGGACACTTCTCTGCCGGGAAATGCAGCGATGTTCCCTCCTTTGAGCACTGGAGCTCATCCTCAACACTTCTGGCCTCTTCTAGTTCTCCTTGGGAAAAGGAGGCGCAGTGGCAAGGCAAGGGTTAACGCACAGGAACCCAAGGCCATCACCTTGGTCAGGGTAATAGAAAAACCTGAGGGGTGCAACACTGACACTGTGAGCAAATGTCACCTCCCCGCGAGGGCAGCGGGGCCAGATCCCACACAGGAGGCTCAGAAACCCCTGACAGCCACAACGCTCCGACCCCCAACCAGTCCCGCTACTGCGTTTAGGGAGAAAAACAGGGAGAAATCCTTACGAGCTCAGCTATGGCTGCTGTAAAATATTATCGGAAAGTTATATAAACTCTTTGTGGGGGAATGACGGGGCCGGTCCCGCCTGTGGCTGAGCTCAGGCAGCACCATGCGGCCCCGCGGCCGCAGTCCCTCCCCGCAGGGACACACCAAGCCCTGCGGCCACCAGCCTCCAAACCACGTCACTCATCTCCCGGTCCCCTCCCTGAGCCGAGCTGCCACTTTTAGGTAGCCCTGCATGACATCTGCAGGTTCCTGCACTTAAACTGCCTGAGCACCCCGAGGAGGGAACCGGGAGAGTTTCCAGCAGGAAAATCTGCTTAGCTGAAGCAAACCCTTGCAGCATAAACAATCAGCGACACATGTTTATTCTTCACTCCATTCACAACACCATAAATATTTATTTCAAGTGAGCAGCTGGTTAGTTAGAGCTTTGTCTAATGCTGGGTTTGATCTACCAACCATGTGGACAAGAGAGGGTTTTTTATATATTTATGGTCATGAACTGAGCTCCAAAAGCTGTAAGCCCTGAAACAGATCTAAGCCTGGGAAATATTCTGGAAGCACTGAAGTCCCAGTCGGTCTTGCTTTGGGAAGGATGCAGCCTCCTGTCCACAACCACATCACACGGGCCACATCAAGCCACGCCAGGGGCCGGGTGAGCGCTCCCAGTGACACCAAGGACGGCAACAGAAAGACTTTTAATTATGACTTTGTGCCTTTTGTCTATGGGTTGCAAAACAAATGAAAACAGACACCTCTCCACACCCTTGCAGGTAACATTTTATCAGTGCTCTCCCTGGGAGGATGAAGCACAGAACGATTAAAGGGCAGATGCTGAGAGCTCGTGTCTCTGTTTAGCCACAGAACTACGTCCTCTCGCAGCACAGCGATGCCTCTTCCAGTCCCTACTTGCCATAAATAGAGAGAACAACCACCGAGCTGATTTAGCGCGGGATGTTTGTCAGACTTTCCAGCGGGCTGGGGCAGCTCCCTCAGCCGGGCTGTTTGCACTTTTAACTTTATCAAAACGCTTTTCCCCCCTCTCCACCCCTTGGCGGCTGGAACGGGGTTTCCAGGCGTGCCCCGACACACCAAACCCTCGCGCTTTTCCCTTTCCCAAACAGAGATCAAAGGAAGCATGGACTCCTACTCCAGAGAGGACTCTGCTGTCATACTCCACCTTTTCATCTATTGCGATACGGATACGAAGCCCAGGAAGCAGCAGATACTCAGGGAGAAAATTCAGCTACGGCGCTTGTCCTCCTTTTCCCTGCAGCTGAACGTGCTCCCCCTCGCTGGCAGGAGGGACACAGGCGGTACCGCTGCGTTTGGGAGCTTCAGATAGCGGTGCCTGGCTGCTGGGGGCCAGCTGGACATTGCGGTGGGTGAGGATCGCCCTCCTGCTCCCTGCGGGCTTGCACGGGACACTGGTGGCCGTGGGCGCTCCCAGGGCACCGTCCCCCAGCACCCCCTGCACCACACAACCCTCGGTAAGGGATCACACCATACTTACAGCAAATCGCTGCAGGAACACAGGGCCTGAAACGGTGCGAGAGCAATTAGCTGCTAACAAATCTTCACAGATAAGCTACCGGACACTTGTTTCTCACTCGAACTGTAATTGCTGCTTTAGCATCAGCTACAGCAGCCAAGATCCACAAAAAACCCTTTATCAGCAAAATAAATGAGTGGTTGCTGATTGCCACGTCTGCACTCTGGAGGGCAGGGAGAGCTCTGGAGAGGTCACTGGAGAGGCTCTTGGCGAGGGACGAGGTCGGGGAAGCGCCGGGGGTGGCAGGAGGACCAAGGGGCTGCTGCCCCGGCCCCGCTCAGCCGCAGGCGGGTGCCCCGTGTCACACCAACAGGGCTGAGCGGGCGTTTTCCTCTCCCATTCACTGTTTTTTCACCTTACTGCTGCCTTCCTCTCTGCTGGTCCAGCTCCTCTGCTAAGGCTGCTCCACGCCATGCCCATGCTGCAGTAACTCCCCAAACCCTGTGCTGCTGCTGATGGCAGATGACAGGCAGGGAAGGCAGAAGCTCCATTTTAGGGGGAAATTCATCAAGCCTGTTTACTGTGTCCTCTGTGCAGAGCCTCTGGGATCTCAAGCACTGATGCAGACACATCAGAAAAACACAGTTGCTCTCTCCAGAGCCTCTCCCGTACCAAGGAGAAGAGGGAAAAGGCAGGAGCGCTGGCAGCAGCTCTCAGCCATGCCCACACGAGCCACGGTGACTGAGATCAGGGTGGAGCCTTTTGCACCAGAACCGCGTGAGCCAGGGACAGGGTTTTTCATGGCAATGCCATTCCAGAAGAGCTGCAGCCATGGGCAGCGTTACCAGCAGAAGGTTGTGCCCAAAAACCCTGGCACAAGGAGCGAGGAGGGGGAACACCTACGAGGGTAACACAGCCAAGGGGACTGGGTCTGCCGGCGCTGCCTGCCATCAGGGGGTTTCAACTGAGCTATTTTCTCTGCCTCAGCTGGCCCGTGGCCTCGCAATCCTCTCAGTGAGCTTTGCCTGCCCTGAACCAGCTCAGGAGGCCAAGCCGCGGCTCTGTCCGACAGATGGTACCTCGCTCTAATCCACGAACCGTGCCACGGTCCCTGCGATTCCCCTCAGGTGAGGAGCTCGGTCTCTCCAAAGCTGGAAAAGCTTTGGAAATCTTGCTCTTCCCAGCTCCCCCCTGCAGAGTTCAGAGAAAAACGCTGATGTTTTAACTCCTGCGCTCCCAACAGCACTGCCCGCCACGCTGTGCTGTCACACTGGGGGACGAAGGCAGACGGGTCACAACTCCACGTGCCAGGGACCTCAGCGCTTGCCTGTGTCCTCCAGAAAAGGGCTTCCAGCTCCGCTCACCCCACCCGCACCCCCCCAGACCACAGCATGCAGTAAATCTGCCCCTCCTGCCCGGCTGCTCCCCCAGACCTGGCGCACGATTCCTAACCATGAAGGAGTTCGAAAGTCGTCCACAAAAACTGAACTGCCAACCACCCTCACTCGCACACTGGCCAGCATCACCCCAACCAGCACTGCTGCCCCCTCACACCTCCCTTCCAAACGCATCGGACAGACCACGATGACCGAGAGCCGACCCAGAGACACGTGTGCCCACGGGCAGACCGCTCTGAAACTCTTGGGACACTGTTCGCTCCCGTTCGGGTCCCGCGGTGACAGAGCGAGCGGAGCGGGGAACCTGCTGCGTTAAACCAGCATTGCTTACATCTCATTTCTGAAAACCGCCTCACTGCTTTTACATTTCTGCCTGTTTATAAAGTAAGAGTCTGGCCCCCGAGCCTCCAGAAGGAGAGAAAAATGACTCAGTTTGTTTCTTGTCATCCCACCAACCTCTTTGTTAATTAAGCAATTCACACTGCACATGCTATCAACTTGTTTGTAATTAAAGGCAAAATCAGAGCGAGTTAATGATGGCCGGGCCTGAAGCCCAACCCGTGTGGTGATTTCCAACAACCCAACTCAGGAGCGTGCTCCTGATGGTCCCTGCGGGGTCTCACCTTGGCCTTGCCGGTGCTCTGCAGGATGTGCACCAGCGCAGACGCCATCTCCTCCTTGTTCTTCACGCTCAGCGAGGGCTCCAGCACCGAGCACAGCACCATGTAATTGTTGGTGATGTACTCAGCAAACTCTTTGTACATCTCCATGGGAAGAATGCTCATGCTCTGGTAGCGGGACTTGATGCGGATCATGGGCCCCGGGGACTTGCCCTTCCCGGGGTTGGGGCTCACCACCGGGTACCATTTCTCCACAAACTGCCGGCCCGTGACGGAGCTGACGGGGATGTTCACTTGTCCAATGAAATTGGTCTTGTCCTTCTTTTTCTTCTTGTCAGTCTCTTTGTATAAGTGCACCGTAATGTTTTTGAGCGATGGGAGGTTATTAAATTCAAAGTGCTCCCCCCAAAATACATTATCAGTTTTCAATTTACAGGTAGTTCGTGCATAAAGAACGTCATCCAGGCATAATTCACACAAGTACTTCTTCTTAGCTGGCAGGTCCTTGGCTTCAATAATCCATAACTTTAACATGTTCTCCACCCTTCTGCTGTTGTCCTGAAAAAAACAGGCAAAGAAAAGAAGGTCAATAAAAAAACCTACAAAGCCAAGCAAAACAAAACGGGAGATACGCGTTAATTATTTCGGATGTGCTAAATGAGCAGAGGCTTAATTACATTTTATTTTAAGGAAATACTGGCTCTCAGGAATTTGCATAATAACACTACTTATGTTAATTTCCCAAATATCACCGTGCTCTCCGTGTCTGCTGGTGCCAATTAATATGAGGAACAAGGAAGATAAAGCCCCTCCAAATCATAAACGTATCATTTCCCATTCACTGCCAAGAGGGCCTCAAAAGTAACGGAAAGAACCTCACTGATCATTAATGGCTTTTGCAGAACAGAAGCTCCGTTACAGGTATCTCACGACCACCTCCCTTCTCGGTACAGCGGTTAACAGCAGGACTGGAGAACATTTCCTTCACTGTAACGGAGAACAATCAAGGGCTCTGAACGCACACCCAGCGATCGCCTCATCCACGGCTGGAACGCAACCACCTCTGGCAGGGAAGGAAGCATTCACAAACCCCATGATATTTTAGGGCCAAAGTCCAGAGAATCCAACTAAAACACGGAGAGGAATTATGGGAGACAGTGAGTTCCGCAGGAGAATCATCACAATTCAGAAATAGAAATTTGGCCTGGGTATCTCTGAAACACTGAGACAGCAAAGGATGTGGTGGATCCTTAAGAGCTCCCCGGTGATGCCGACCTCATCCTGGAAGAACATCCAGGGGCATTTGGTGCAGGAGTGACTTGGAAGATAAAGCACCCACAGCTGAACCGCGGCTTGGGATTCCGCAGCAACCTGTTTTGATTGGAAACCTCTCCCGAAACAGCAGCCCCAGCTCAGTCTGCCCAGCCCGGCAGCCGGGGCAGGGCCGGCTCTGCTGGAAGCCAGGAAGTGCACACAGGAACTACACAAGAACACTGAACTCCTGATAGAAATATCCAGT
Organism: Columba livia; assembly: GCF_036013475.1. Lineage (NCBI taxonomy): Eukaryota > Metazoa > Chordata > Aves > Columbiformes > Columbidae > Columba > Columba livia. The sequence continues at coordinate 1,952,024 of NC_088620.1, forward strand.
CAGATACCGAGAGTTTATTGTCTGCAAACTCAAAGACAGATGGAAAGTTAGCCATCAGTTCATGGCGTGTTTTGAGAGGAGGGTGTACTTCCAAATGAGTTTGCACTGAACACACCTCAAAACCCACAGTGACGTGCCAGCCCCAGCTCGCGTTCCCGGGACCTTTCTCAGGGCAGTGTGACCACGCAGCCCTTCAGGTCACCAGCACAGGCTGCCGGAAGCCACCGAGCCCCACGTGCAGGAACACGCTGCTGGACACACGTCACCTCTCCCCTCTGCTGCTCCCGACCTGATAGTAGTGACGGAAATCTTTTACACTGACACTATCACTGAGCCGGAACGATGAACTCTGACATGGACGGCTCCCTTAGCAACCCGCCAGGCCTGGACTTAACCCGTATGCACAGTTACGTGGCTCTGCTGCCCGGAATGAGTTCACAGGATCCCATCATTCGTGTCTTCTCTGAGCAGCAGAAAGAGACTTGTTGACTGAGTTCGTCAGTTGTGCAATCCTGCAGCTGACTAGTCCTGATCAACCTTTGTTAGCTAACTCTAGTACACAGAAGGAAAAGCAGCTGTAGACTTTACTTTAAAATGCATTTAGTCTTAGTGGGCCACAAAACCGCATATTGGTGGCCCCGGTGTTCTAGTGAAGAGAAGGATGTGTTGTGTTGATCCCGGACGGGATGATTTTGCCACCTCAACTGGCTGGAGAAGGGAAAGCTACATTGCACAACCGCCTCAAAGAACTCGCTGCAATGGGCACGGGACATTCTCCATCGCTAAAGCTGACACCCAAAGTACCACCAGAGTCAGGAGGTGCAACACGTGAACCCTTCGGACTATTCAGTCTCGTAACTTTGCCGGCAGCCTCCTGCCACCACCCCAGAGCTTATGGGAGGTGACAAGTCCTATGCAAGCAGAAAGTATCATCAGTAACTGAGCAAGACTGAAGATTCTTCAGGTCTGATCCATTCTTAGCAACAGCTGAAGCCGCTGTGCTGAGAAAAGGGGGAAGAAATAATTGGCACTTGCCTGTAAATATAATTGTGGAAGAAAGCAATATGGAAAAAGGCTGACCCACAGTTACACTTACTCACTAAAATGACAATGCGTCCCCTGCTGCTACTATGCAGCAGGCTATAAAATGTAATAACGAGGAAGTGAACTAGAACAGAGGCAATTCCTCAAAGCCACTACCTTATTTGGGTGCACGGCACGCCGCAGGTTCTCCATCCATTTATCTCGCTCTGCTGCAGAACGACACGAGAAGCACTTACTTCCTGATGAAGTCGTCACCTACAGGGAAAGGAACAGGATTATGTCTTGACCGGCACACTGCAGACTGCCATTTCGGGGGAGAGGGGGGTTAGCAAAGATACTAGCGCATTTTTTAAGTATTTTTTAAGTAAACAGTTTTACCCAAGCATGAAGCAACAGCCCCTAAGGCTGGCGGAAAAACAGGGAAACTCGGTATGTCGCAGAAATAATCATGGAAGCAAATTCCAATTACTTCTCCTCTTCCACAGCAGAAAACAGTAGATTATGGGCCCCACGCATGCGACACTTCAAACCACCAAGCTCCGCAACTGAGAGCAGATCCTTAGATGAACCAAAGATAAATTGCAACCACTTGGCATCCCTCCAGATTCAACCCAGAGCCGGTGACAGTCACAGCCCTGCTCCGCGGTTCTGGAAGGACATGGGGCCTGGGAAGGCTGGCTGCATTCCTTCCCGTTCGTAGGCCACGAGCTCTCTGCGTGTCCTCACACACACGTGTCCCTCGAGCCGCTGTCTCCTCCCAACCCGACAGACCAGCCCGTGGTCCCCGAACCGGCGCTGCCCTTCTCTGCAATATTCTTTACGTACATCTCTGCTTGCAGCCCACGCGGGCCTGCCCGGGACTTTAAACAACTCCCCTCTGAGCTCCATTTCCGCCGGTCTCAAGCTGCAGAATTATTTCCGAGTGCTTTATCATCTCACAGCGTTTGTGTTTACACACGGCACACTGGGTTATCTGCTTCTGGGAGACACAATCTCCTTTAATTTAATGTATCTCCTGAAGCGGTTCTTACAGCAGGGCTGGCACTTGCTAAGATTTGTCATTAGCCAACCTCAACGATGCGCTAACACATCCCTCCCTTTGAACACAAGAAGCCCAACCTGTCCCTACACAGCGAATGCAGTAAATCCCGCACCCTCGCCACCCCGCTGCTCTCTCCTCCCCATCCTCACGCACTTTCACGCTCCCTTAGAGACAAGTTGTCCCGGGTGACACACACGGGTCCCACAGCTGCCTAGAGGATTCGTATCCAAACAAACAGGCAATTTAGCCATCCTTCTATTGAATCTCTTCATTAAATGACAGTTTTTACCAGCTGTTGAGTATCTAATACATTTTCTCGCTGCACTTAAGTCAACATATTATCATTGAGTTATCATGGTAAGATTTATGATTCAATTCCAAAACAATTACTGATTGCCTAATCACTCAAAACCTCCAACAAACAGTAACTGTCACACTGAAGTGGGAAAAGGGGAAAATCCCCGTGCGACACGAAGCCCTCTGCGTCTGATGGGAGTTGAAGGTTGTATCTATGTATCCATCTATCTACATATCTATGACCAAAAATGTAATTTTCCCTGATCTGCAATAACATCCCAGCCTTGAGCTCTGACCTAAACATCATATGGCGTTACTGAAATTCACGAGTTATTAATTATCTTGGTAAAGAGAATATTCTGGTCTCATCAAGATTCTGGATATGCTAGAATACTACTAACGTAAAGGATAAACTCAATTAGTAAAACTCATTAATTTCAAAAATGTTACTCATTCACATTCGTTATTCAGAGCCCTCGGATGGGTGATCCCTTAAGTCAGATAAAATCTTGTCATTTTGATGTCTTAGGTGCAGCGTTGGGTCCCTCAAAGCACACTTGAAGGACTAACAGCACAAGATGATGACTGAGCTACTGAAGCTGCTGCACTCGAGGTGTTCAAGGCTTCCAGGAGCAGACCTTCAGCAGGCTCGGGCTGGCGAGCCCCTCCATACACGTGCAGAACGGCCAACGGCGTCTGGAGGCCCCGCGAGCAACCGCGGCATTTGCACAGCTGGACCAAATTTAGAGCAGCTAAATTTAGCTCCACTGAATTCCCCCTCACTCGGGCAGGGCCGGGGTGAAGTGACACAGGTTCAGTCGTATCGAAGCAACTACAGATGTTCTTTGTCCCGCTCTGCATCCCACAAAGAGCAGCAGGACCCCAAAACCAGCGGAGCCAGGAACAGGCTCTGGAGTCTGGACTCCGAGCGTCCTTCCCTGCACTGAGATGCCCACTGGGTGTTTAGCGCCCACAGCACGTGCAGTGGCCTTAGATGATTATGCTGACTGGGAAGTCTTATAAGGAGAAAAGTTGTGTTGAGTAACTTTAAAAAAAAAAAAAAAAATCAATGAAGAAAACAAGTAAATCTCGACTGCCAAGTACTCAGCAAACCAGAAAAAACAAATTTCATAGAACTAAACAAGCAGAAAAAGCCAAATGCAGCAGTGCATTAGTGCTGACTGCTTACCCCGGCAGAGCAGTCGAGTGCCAGCTTGAGCACGTCCTGCTGCAGGCCAGCCCAGCTCACGGAGAGGAACAAGAGGAACACCCATGTTGTACCTTGGTACAGCAGCCGCTTGTGTTTCTCCCGCTGCAGACGCCTTTGGCACCCTCGCTGTGGTGTCCCTGGGGTGCGCTGCCCCCTCTCTCTCCATCCTGCCCTCCTCAGCACGACCGCGTCCGCAGCCGTGACAAACCCTGATGTGTTGTTCTCCAGCCAGGAGGCTGCAGCCGCAGGACCCGCGGCACGTCGGACCGGGCGCTGCCCGCGCCGCGCAGCCCGCACCGCACCCCGCTCCTGGAGAGCGCGCTGCGCGCCGTCACGGACACAAGAACACGTGCACCCGGCCCGGCCAACCCTAGAACGACATCCCAAGCGAGAACGGATGGACAGCAGATGGAAGCAGCTCCCAAGGCACCAGCCACCCCGCGCAAGGAGGAGTTAAGAACAGTGCGAGGCTGGCACTGCCCAACAACAGCAACGCTTCGCTTCTCAAGCTGAGGCAGCAAACTTGGCCATTCCTGACAGATGTCCCTGGAGAGCAGATCCACAACAGCCTCGAAGCGCAGGGACAAGGCACCATCGCCAACCCACAGCACCTTCCCAACCCACAGTCTTGGTTCCCCTTGTCTCCGTCACTCTGGCTGTAACTTCTCACTTGGTGTCTCTCAGTCAGGGCTCTTCAGGACACCAGCGAGCTCCTGGCTCTCCAGCGTCCCCACACACAGCAGTGTCGTGGCTCTTGGCCATCAGTCTCTGTTTTCCTTCCGTCCTCGTGCAGACGCCAGCCAGAGCTTTCCCAGCTCCAGGAGCCACCGCAGGTTTGGCTGCTTTTTGCCATATCTCGCCTGTACTTTCAGATACAGCAACACTGAAGGACTCAGAATCACAGGCCACAGACGGGACCCTCTGGACGCAGCGATAACAGCGGGCGACATTCAAGCACTGAGGAGGAGAAGATGCTCGTGTGGTTCTGTCACTCAGCTTTCACTGTTGCCCGGGATGTGGAACCGTGGGGTGCAGCTGTTGGTGCCCATGCAGGTCGGGGTCTGGAGGGGATCCTGGGACATCTGCAAACTCATTCCAGTGCTGACCTCACTCCGAGTTTGGAAGATGCTCTTTGGAGACACCAGATCAACACATTAACAATATGCCATTTAGCTCTCACCTCAGTCCTTCCCGCTGGAGCTTGTTGATGAGTAACCACCAGTTACAAATCAATGTCCCTTTTGTTTTCTGGTATTCTTCCTTTCCTCTGCAGGATTTGCTGAGCAGCAATTAGCATGTTCTTTTTTCTGTATGACTCTTCTTCATCCAACTCACTTAAAAATAAAATTTTCTTCCCCCTTACAAGTGTAATTTCCCTCTCAGTCAACTTTCTACAAGTACTGTTCACATCCCTTCCTCTGCTCTTGTGCGCGGAACAGAATTGGTAAACAACTCTTATATTATGGATGTCACATCTATTTTCCATCTAGCTTCATTTTATCTTTCTTGAGTGGAATGTAATAGAGGCCATATAATTTACAAAACTGTTCTCCTCCTGACCTGCCACACTTGCTCAATTCTACAGAGAATGAACAGCACTGGGAAATTTATACCTCAGCCCACTTCAGAGTTTATGTTTGGGGCTATTATTTGTAAGATTGTTTTTGTGTTACCATCTTACATTTTAAGAAATGGATCTTTTAACTCATTTCTTTCCAAGTGTGCTAATTTCAGCAAAGAAAAGGTCTCCACGTCTCTGGTCTGACTGCTCTTGGACAGGACCCAGGAGGCTCCGCAGGCCGTGCCCAGCGGGGGAGCCCGCGGCCCCGTCCCCTCCGCAGCACCCCCAGCCGCCGAGACGCGGTCCGTCTGCTCCTCTGTGCCCAAGAACAAACAGGTTCCTTTCTCTGTACAGAAATCGACCACCTTATTACTGTAAGAAAATCATTTCCCAGTTCTATATCCAGCCACTGCCATAAGCAATAATGCTTTGCCATCCATGATGGAGGACAAATGATTCCCAAGACGTACTCCACTGAGCTACCCAACTACAGGCTGGTTTGTACGTGTCCTGCCACCTCCTGCTAGCACAGACCTAACCACATGCCACAGCAGATGTTAGAAGAATCTCAAATACTCACAGCTTTTTCTATTTACCCAAACAACTGAAGCTTCAGTTTTCCAGACAAAGTCCTCAACGCTCCCACTGCCAACAGCAGGCTGCCTTTGTGACCACGGAGAACGTTTGGGAACACCGAGTAGGGATTAGCGCTCTCCGACACAAACGTAAACTACAAATGTAGGCTCTGCTAATACGCAGCCGTACGTAGCTCATCACCTGTGCGGCACCAAGTCCTGCTGCCACGAGGCAGAGCGCTCATCACTCCCATCTTGTGGGTGTGATCCTCCTTGGAAAGACCGGAGTCATTTTCTGCCCATGAAATGGTCTCTGTGTCGCAATTCAGGGCAGTAACGTCTTTTTTAACAGCAAGATCCCGAGATGCAACCCCACGGCTGGCTCCCCGTCAGCCCATCGGGCTGGAACGGCCCCGCGAGCGGCAGAGAAGAGAGAGGCTCCTTACCTCGAAGCAATAGTCCTGTCCCAGGATGCTGCTGTGGACGGGCTTGATGACCACCTCTTCCTCCATGCTGAGATCCAGAGCCTCAACAGCACTACTGGGGCTGAGCAAAGACTCGTGGGAGCGCGATTCTTTCAGCCTCGGCATTAGATGGGATCTAGAGGAGAAACGTAACAGCATCAGTGGATGCTTTCCTTCCCAGGGCACTTATTGAGTCCATCTGTTAGCAGCAGCAGCAGAATATTTCTGGGAATTTTTTGCCATGAGATAACCGAGGGCCCAGAATAGCAGGGACTGCTACATTGTCCCATTTATAATTTGGTGAGCAGGTTTATTACAGACTGTACATTTTTTCCACACACAGTCAGGACTACATTAGAGGTTTGTAGACTGTGGGTCTCTGCACAGCTCAGTATCTTCCAGTGGCCACCACACCGGCTGTGTGGGACCTCCCAGTGCTCACCAGTCCTGCCCCTGCGGCTGCAGCACCCGGTGCTGAGCTCCGGTGGGGCTGAGCACCCACAGCACTGGGTCTGCATGTGTCCTGTCAGCACCCTTCACGCTGTTTTGCAGCACCCAGTCCCTCCTGACAGGAGGACGTTACCTGCAATGGGGAGGAATCAATGACACATCCTTCTGAAACCCCAGACAGTGCCCGGGCGGACGCCGTCCCCGTTCCCCCCACCAAAACACGCACATCCGCAGCACGGATGCAGCCGGTGTCTGGATCCGCACTCTGTAACCAATAACCCCAGGGTTCGTGTGCTCTCTCCGATTGTTACACACATCCCCGGGATGGGGACAGTGTGGAAAATAAGGCCTTGATAGCCCTATCGATTGATCTAAATGCTCTGGAGTCCCACTGGCAGCATTTAGCAGCAGGGAGCCCACAGACAGCGAGCAGCACACCATTTTCCAGCCAGCCAATACAATCAATGGTGTTGTAACTCTTGAAGCTAAACCAGAGAGCTCAAGGTGGGGAAAAAAAGGGAAAGATTGCTGGGTAGTCCCAGGGAAAACACAGCAAAACCAGAAAATGGCAAGGGAAAAAATAACTTGAGGGCAAAGGGAGCAGTTGTCTCCTCTATAGCCTGCACCATGCAAAATGTTCCTACACCAGCTCATGAAAACTCTGACCTTTAACAGCTCTGGCAAGCACTTTAGGGTCTTCCAAAGAGAACACGTGTCCCTCTGTCTACAAAGAGAGCATGACGCCTTCTCCAAGGGCATGGAAGGACAGAAATAAGGGGAGTTTGAGATATTCTCAGCATGCTCTTTTGTGAGCAAAACAACAATGCTCCCAGTATACTCTCAGATTGCTTTGTGTGATGAGTTTCGTCGTTCTCTAGAATAAAGCTGCCCAAAACACAAAGAAATGTCAATAGCGCATGCAAAATTCATAGCCTCCAGCGAACCGCACGCCAAGCTGAATCTAGAAAACAGCCAGAGGAGATTCCGCCATAAACAGCAGCGGGAGGCGAACAGGTGCTTCTCCAGATCGGCCATTTAGATTCCTGCTATGGATGAAGCCGCAGGTGATGACGGACCAGCCCGCCGCTGCGTCCTCCGGCTCAGCGTGCCAACGGGCGGCTCTGGAAGCCACAGATCCACGGGACAACCAGCCCGGGGACAACCAGCCCCGGGACACGCTGCCAGCACAGCCTCCTGACACCTCCCTGGGTCCATAGGGACGCAGCCAGGACCAGCTCTGGTGGTGCCTGTTAACGCATCTGCATAAAAACAGACGACAACACCAACATCTTTTTCTCAGGGGACAACCAGCAGCCCTCAAACGCTAAAGGCCGGGGTCAGCACAGCCCCGCGCTGGATCAGGAACCGTGGCTCTGAAGGAAAAGTCTTTCTATCCCATTAGCGATTCTCTAAACTGCCCACTCACCCCATATCTCTACGGTGAATAAATTGATCTTTAGGAACTGAGCACAGTCGTTTCCCAGTACTTTGTGGCAATTTTACACAATTTTCACAGAAAAGGGTCCATATCTTCTTCCTCTGAATGATACTGTAAATTAACTCTAATACAGGCAGACAGATCAAGTTACCTCGGGATGCTGAGTGCAGAACTAATATCCAGCAGCTCAAGAACTGACAATGCAGACTGCTCAGCAAGCCCCGATAAGCCCAGAATCAAGTAATTTATGGTAAACCTCATTTCCATATTTTAAAGATGAAATTAGAAAAGGTAAGGAAGCGAGCTGAGGCTGCACTCTTGTTTGGACAAATATAAATACTGATAATCTCAACCCATGACTCAGGAGTTACAGACTGTAACACATGGAACTACATCACTGAGCTGGACTGTTTCATGCTGGCCTCAGAATTTTTATTAAAATTAAACCAAAACAAGTCTATTTTTCATTCAAAGCTACTGCAGCTGCAAGGGCACGGGTGGGAGGGCAGATGTGCAATACGAAGAATCACCAAGAAGGAGTCTCTCAGGACATACTATGTTCTCACAAGTATTTATATCCCTGCACACTCTGCCATATGCCTCCAGGAATCCTAAAAATAACGGGACTTTTCTTGGGCAGGAGCTATTTGTCGGGTTCCCCCGCGTCCTGCACCGCGCAGCCGATGGGGTCCAGCCCGGCCCACTAACACAACCATTCTTCAGCAGCTGCTGCGCGGTACGGAGGGAGCCCTGCAGGGCTCAAACCAGCCCTAAATGTCCCAGCATCTGCCTGTGTATCAAGAGCTAAGTGGGGAGATGTCATTAATTAGAGACTCTCGTTTGAAACCTCAGCGGAAGGGATGAGATCTGTGCCGGAGGCGCTGGCAGAGCCACGAGCGCTGCCTGTGCGGAGCAGCCCAGGGACACCGGTCCGTCCCCAGAGCTGGTCCTGGTGCTCCAGCGCTTACCCTGCACGGTCCGGGGGGCCTGCAGACCCCCTGAATTCAGGAAGGGTTACACACCACCAACCTTCAAGGGACACACATGGTCTTTCCACATTAATACCCTGTTCTAGAGAAGAGAGCATTTCTCATGTCCTTTGGTAACATGACGTTTGCGGTAAGAGTCTGTTTACTGGAAGACGTTTGCAAGTCCTTGTTGCAGCTCCCACGGACCTTTCTTTGTATTAACAGTAAGAAAAAGGTCCTGCAAAGGCCATGAGCTGCTTCCCTGACCCAGCAGGCGAGAGCAGTCTTGTTAAGGAAAGGACCGCTGCACCTTCCCCCATTTGGGCATGGAGAATGCAAACCTGCCACGTGCGTGTTCCAGGGAAGCCCTTGGAGTGATGATGTCTCTGTCCTGTACCACATCAGGCCATAAAAGACCCAGAGAGCTTTGTCCCCTGCCCCGCTCCGGGGCAGACACAGTGATGCTCACAGGAGATGGACACTCAGCTCTGCTGGGTCGCACCCGGCGTGGGCAGCGCAGCATCCCTGGGACACACACCACAGTCCCCGTGAACTCCTGCTCTTCCTTGGCCAACCAACATCCCAACAGGCAAACTCACCCGCAACATCATCTGCTTACCGTGCACGTACACTTCCAAGATGACAGAGGTACTTTGTTCAAATTCATCTCTCGACCATCACTTTTCAAAACGCTGCCTGTGGGGCCATCCAACCTCCTGCTGGAATAACTCGCTGTGTACTCCACGTCCTGTCCCAGCTTACATGAGCCGATCAAATTCAGCTCCTACACCTTTGTTTTAATATGGTGGGAATAGTCAGCTGCCCAGACACATCTCACGGCAAGAAACCCTCTTTCCAAACAGCGCACTCAGTTCCTTTTGCCATGGGCCTTATTTTAATCCCTTTCTGCTTGCCTAAAGTTCAGTTGAAATGAAGCGGGGGGGGGGGGAATCTCATAAAAGACCACATTAGTTCTAAAGAGAAATAACATTACTGCTACCGGCACTGACCTAGAGAGTCCGACAGAGAAGCAGCCAGTCTCTGGTTATTAAAGGAAGAGGTTTACTGCCCAAGAGCAATGAGAGAGGATTGTTGTTCTAAACAATAAAAGTCATAAAACATTACCACGTGAAGGGATGCTATCCCTCTGCCTGCTTCCTCCACGGGCAGCCAGAATGAGGGACACCAGGCATTATCCGGCTGTGACAACCCACCCAACCTGGCCAGGACCTTGGGGCAAGACTCTGTGGACACCGAGAAGCCATCCCGGAGGGACAATCCATTCTGTCCTCATCAAACTGGTGGGGTTTGAGCAATGGAGGCAGCGGCAGAACAGCCGGAGGGACTGCCCGGGAGCCCGGCCTCACTGCTCCCCCAACAACGATCCTCTGCCGAGGCTACATGGAAGGAAAACATGGCCTGTCTACATAGAATTATTCTGGAATAGGTTTGGTGTGCTTAAACTCTTACTCCAGAATTGCTTTCTTGTGAAGACAAGCCCTCAAAGAGGCAAGTTTCCATCTGAGAACCTCACCTGCCTGAAAACACCCAGCTGCTGCTTCCGTGGGTTCACGGTGAAAATTGTCCTGATATTTTTGAGCGACAGAAACAAACGGGGAACGTGGCTGGGCAGAGGGGTGGACAGACACAAAACTAACGCTGAAACATGGGGAACAAAATAAAGAGCCTTAGGAAATCTCGTACTGTTCCACTGTGAGAGCACAAGCAGATTGGGGAATTTGGAAGGGAATCAGGCACTAAGGTGGAGATGTCCCATTAACACCAGCTGCAGAGTCGGCCTTTGCAACACAAATGCCTCCCCCCGGCAGGGGGATCTGACCTCCTAAATTAAAGGTTTGACTCCGTGACAGGTCTCCTGGTCAGGAAACATGCCCTGCTTTCAGAATGCGGCTTTTCAAGGGCTGACAGCTCTTTTCTCTGGCCAGCTGGGAGGGGGGTCTTTAGGGCAGCGCCCACCCGAGCAGCACGTGTCCGCTGCAGGGGGTCCCACACGCACAGACCCTGAGACCCGCGACCAGCACAAGCAGAGTTAAAATCTGCCTCCAGCCTGGGGATTAGGTTTTGTCACGACTGAGAACAAAGTGGACAACTCCACCAAATCGACTTGCAAACATCAGACGGGGGCAGGATTTTAGCAGCGGCAGATGGGAGTAAATCACAGGCCGTGCTCTGCCAGCTTCACCGCGGGCAGCGCACCCGCAGCTCTGCGTGCGCGGGCTGCCCCACCTGAGCCCCGGTGCTGGTTACAACCGGGACCGCGCTCCCCGCAGAGCCCGGCCTGCTCTGGTGGCCGCGTTTCATCCTGCAGCAGATGCAACCCGGGCTCCCCAGGGCAGCTCTTCTCCCCGAGCCCCACCAGCCCTGCCTGGTGCTGACTCCCCACCAACCTCCTGACCACCGCTGCCGGTTCTCATCCATTCCTCCCCAATGCCTCATCCCGCTTCAATTTAACAAATAAACACAAAAGTGATGTTATGGGAACATCCAAGAACAGCACAAGAGAACTCGCAATGCTTCCAGAAGACGAGAGGATTGTTTTTTTCCTGTAGGACAGGATGTGTGGATGAGGTCTCGGCACGCAGTGCGTCCTTCTCCCCGTCCTGCTCACCCGAGCCCTTTCCCGCAGCTTTCCGAACGCGGAGGCGGGTGCTCCGCAGCCCCCGGGGCTCTCTGGGCCGCAGGAAAGCTCCGCTCGGCACCCGCGATGCAAAGCTGGTGCCACACGTCACCCTTGCTAACGCAACACCTTTGCTGAGCAACACAGAGCACGTGTAATTAAACTTATTAACGCCTGCCCTTGTTTTTAGGCTGTTCTCGGTTTTAACTGGCAGCAGAATTAATTACATCCAAAAGGACTCTGTCAGCTCATACCAGATTCCAAATGTTGTTTTTGCCAGAGCAAACCTGAAGGATGATTTTAACCCGTGACATCCACCCCAGTGCGGGTGTTTGTTTGTTTAACAACGTGCCACTGCAACGTTTGTCAGTGACAACCTGCAGGTCCTGCACAGTGTGACCAGCACAGACGTCGACTGCATTTCTAATGTGCGAGAGGAGAGAAACTGCAAAAGCAAGCAAAGACACCTCAAGAGCAAGAAACAAAGGCGATCAGAAGCATTACTTGAGTTTCAATAACAAAAAATGCTGTAAACAAGATAAGAAAATAACTTCTCCCTCTTTCCCAAGAACAGAATGGCACCACCATCTTACTCTTGACAGAAATTGACACTTTATATTAAAAAAATACCTTTTTTATCGCTTCTATTGAAACCAGCACACACTAACAGTGCTGGATCTGTGCACAACTGATACTAACAGCAATCACTGATGCACCACTCAGGGCAGTTCAACCCACTGCACAGCTGTGAGAACTTAATCCTTCCCACAGTCTGGAGCGAGGAGGGATTGCAGGGCCCCAAAAAACACCTGGGGAAGCTCCACGGAGGCACAGACAAACCCAGGGCAGCTGTGAGCACCGACCCACACTCCCGACACAGGGGGTGCTCCCCAGCTGCATCCCAGAGTCCCGAGTTTCCACGGTGCAAGCAGGGTGGGGATAAAGTGCTTTATTTTTATCACTGTTTGTTTGTCTGGGTGCAGACTCTGGACAAGAAAGAAAAAGCAAGTCAGGATCTCGCCTCTTGGATTAACCACAAGGAATCTGAAGTTGCAATCCCCATCTCCCACACTACGGCGCTGGCTCCGGAGCCCGGCCATGGGCGGCTGCCTGAGGCAGCGACGATGTTCTAATAAATAATGATGAAAACAAATTCTTAGCACAGGGAATCATGGCCGGAGCGCTGCTAAAAATAAACCGTGTGTGCCGAGGACCGGGCTGGGAGCAGCGAGCGCTGGGCGCGACAGCCGCAGGGGCCTCGGCGCGCCCGGCCCGCGCACCCCCGCCCCATCGCATCCCACCCCGAGCCCTCCCGGGGCTTGCAGCCCCCGCGGACCGCGGGGCTCAGCCCGCAGCTGCTGTGACAAGCGGCGCCGCGACCCCACCCGGCCCGGCCCCACCGGGGCAGCGCGCTCCGCTCCGGGCGATGCGCGGGGCCCCGATCGCGGCCGCACTCCCGCGGCAGCGCTGCAGCCCGGCCGCGGAGTTCGCTCTGGGCGCGCAGGAACCGTGCCCGGGGCTGCGGGTCTCCGCCGGCCCCCGTGTGCACCCGCGTCCGCCCGTGTCCACCCGCGCCCCGGCCCCGCGCTCACCCGCCGGGCCCGGCTCCCGCCGCGCCGCTGCCGCTCCGCCGCCCCGCTCCGGCTGGGCCATGCCGCGCTCCCCGGCCGCGGGCGGGCCGCCCCCCGGCCCTCGCCGCCCCGGGCCGGCCCCGCCGCCGCCCCGCCCCGCTCCGCCAGCCGCGCCGCTGCCGGGGCCGCCGGATTGGCTGCGCTGTAGCTGGGCAGAGCCCCGGGCCCGCAGCCCCGGGAGCGGCCGCGAGGAGCTGCGCGGAGCCCGGGCTCGGCTCGGGGCTGCAGGAGGGGACGGCCTTGTGCCCCTGCCGCCCCGCAGCGCTCCCGGGGCCGCCGCCGCCCGGCCCGCGGTCGCCGAGCCGCTCACCCCTCGCCAAAGCCGGCCTGGCCCGGGGCCGCTCGCCGCTTTCATTTTGTTACGATAAATCGAGTTCTCCAGGAGCCTTTATTTTGCAAAAACTGCACTAGGGCACCTCTTCCCTGCCCGCTGCCCTCCTGCTCGGCTCGGAGGCCGGTTGGCGGTACCGGGGAGGGGAGCGGGGACACGGCAGCCAGGCCGCCCGCTCGGGTGTCCTTGCTCCCGGATGAGCACACACGCATTCCTTTCCCATTTTGGAAAGCCGAGTCACTGACCTTTGCAACAACGCAATCCACAGTAAGGAGTAGCGCCTGCAGCAGCAGCCAGCGGCACCTGCGTGAGCCATGGTCCCCGCATGAGAACCCGCACCTGCCCGGGCTCGGGTGAGCTCTGTGCTCACGGCCGCTGCTCCCAGCACAGCTGGGGCTTGTTGAAGTGCAGAGTCACAAAACACGGTGCCCAGAGCAGCAGGTAAGTGTGAGAGGAGGATGTGAGACAGCAGGGAAGGCTGCACAGCGTGGTCCAAGTGTCCTGATTGCCACCATCCTCACCCAGCCCACGCCGACACGTTCCCAGAGCCAGACTGCTGCTGTCATTGTGGCGTATTCAAATGCCTCCATTACTCATCAAGAACAAAGTAGGACTATCTAGTAAATGAAAAAGCACTGCATGGCACTGTCCCCTGCCTGTTATTTATGGCTGCTTCCTTTTCCACTTTTCAAAGGCTACTGTCCATGCCTGCTGCAAATCATAAATCCTCCAGCTCATGCAAGGCTGCTCCAGATCGGGGGAGAACGCAGGCACCTGGGCTGCAACTGCGGTCAGCGTTGGAGGGGAAAATGAGAACAAAGGTAAACATCCCTGATGGAAACACTCCAGGTTTCCCCACAGCAGGGGAGGGAGGCAGGTCTCACCGGGGCAGCAGGCACAGCCTCGCCTCCTCCACTGACTCGCAAGCCGGATTCCCAGCCGGACCATCACCATCCCTCCAGCCAGCACCACCACGCACGGTGCTGACAAACGGGTCAAAATTCAGAGGTTCCCTGCCCAGCTCTGGCACCGGCTCCCTGCACATCCTCACTTACGTGCCTCTCCTCCTCAAACAGAGGTGGGCACGGCACTCCCCCCCTGCCAAAGGATCCAGACAACGTCAAGGACTGGCAGCATTACTGCTGGGCTTGAATAATAAGGAGCACTGTCTGCCACCTAAGGCCAGTGGGGTCCTTTTCTTCCTTCCAGGGTAAACCAGTCCCCCCGCGCCCCGAGGATGACGGCATTGGCTCAGCAGCCACACTGGAGCAGAACAGCCGGTCGGTGCATTTCCCACCTTGCTGCCCTAGCTGAGAACACACAGACCCTTCCCCTCGCAGTCTGCAAACAGTGCTCTGCATTTAGCCCATTTAACCTCCGTTTTGCCTCCCCTCGTTTACCCCGCCAGCGGTTTGAAGTTTTCTCACCCTTTGTTGGCAGGTGCCATGCAGAGAGACAAGCTCGCTGTCCTCGATCTGCTTTTCAAGGCTTCTATAAAGTAGGGCACCAGCATCAACCCAGCGTCAGGTTTTTGATACATTGCTGGAGTAGCCAAAAATACTAACAGGCAGCTTCGGTCAATCTTTTAGTTCTCAAATCTGCAGCAGCAGCAGCAGCAGCACAGGGTCCTTTGTGCGGCTGGGCAAAAATATGGTGCACGCCAGACTGAAATCCTGGTCAGCAATCCAGAGCCAGGCCGGGCTCACCGGCAGCTCCCGAAAAGCGCACCTGGGTCCTGAGTGGGCAGCGCGTGGCTGGTGGGGTCCCCTTCTCCGCAGCCATCACTGTTTTGCTCTCCGTACTTCCTTTAGCGCCTTATCTACCTCGCTGCGGCAAAACGCGAAGGTCAAGTTACAGTTTTACCAAGCCTTTTATCTTCCTGGCAAGGCACGAAACTGCAGAACGTGAACTTTGGAACGAGCCCTCACAGTTGCAGTGGGTGGAGAGCGGAACAGACCGAAGGCAGCGGGAGAAGAGAGAATCCGGGTTCTCTGTGCAGCCCAGCGCTGGAGTACTTTCTGTTGCACGTTCAGACACATTATTAGGGCAATCTGGAAGGAAGTACAGAACCCGACAGGCATGTGCTTTGGCCGGCGTTCCAGCAGGAAGCCAGATGTGCTGGGAAGCGCAGCAGCTCCAGCTGACGTGGGGACCCAGCACAGCTCCACTGCTGCGGCCAGACGACACGGAAGAGACCAGCAAGCCCCAGCACAAGAGCTCTGTTCACTGGGAACTGCCCAGCCGAATCTCCCCTGTCCCAAACCTGCAGTTCCAGGCAGTCTGGGCAGGGCTGGCACACCAGCCAGGCATCGGGACATCGAGGAACACGAACGTGGAGCCCCCAGGAGCTCGGGTCACTGTCCCGCTGCACATCCATTCACACCATCACCTCCGCCCATGACTCGTGTTCCCGAGGGTAACGCGCTGCCAGCCCTCTGGGCAGCGACCTTCCCAAACTCCTGCTGTGTTTACCTTCCTGAGCCACTAAACCCAGGTGTCTCTCGCTTTTTATTGAGTGCGAAGCTGGGGCTTTATGACCATGCTGTCTAGCACTGGGAAAAAACCAATTCCCTGACAACCTTGAAGAGTTAGCAGTGGAAGGGACTGTGATTATCCAGATTTATTCCACACTTACAGTTCAAATCAAAATGCCTGTTAATGTCCTAAGAAACACTTATTTTAGAAAGTTCAAACAATCCCATACTTCAGCATAATTAACATAAAAAGACATGTAACTGCACCACTGGCTGTCACTGGGTGACAAGCGCTGGGCTGGGCACAGCCATTGTTGTGGGGTTCTTCTGAAAAACTCTTCCACGGATGAACTACAACCTGTGGCACCATCAAGCAATGTACGGATGTCACTGCAGGTACCGTTAAATCAGCTCTCAGCACGCCCAACGTTCCTCCATCAACCTGCATGTCCACACAGTGGCCTCCAGGAACCACAGAGCAGCCGTCACCTTGGCTGCGTTTGTTCGGTCCCTCAGCTCAGTTCCAGCACACAGGTGATCTGAAGCTGAAGGGCACAAAAACCAGCCAGGCCCTGCAGACCAGAGGAACAATGACCAGGTTAAACCAAGAGATTATGAACAGATTTCTTCACCTGCTTCATTAAATGTGCTCGATGGTCACAAAAGCCGAGCTGCAGCATTGACATCCAGCGCTTCTGAAAGACCAGGCACCGTATCCAATAGTATTTACACTGAGGAATATTTAACCTCTGACTAATGCTGCCTTTTACCCCGTATTTCATTGCGGCTGGACAGTGGATCTGGACCAGCCAATTTCTTTTGCTCTTTGTAATTAGCTTCACTTTTCTGCTTTCCTGAGCAAGCATTAGACTTTCCGCTAGGAACGTCATCCCGATCAATGGGAAACCTGTCTTTACCGAGATGCCACTCATCTTTTCTGAGGTTTTATTTAAAATGTAACACTGTTATTAGCAGCAGATTTTCAGAAACCTTTTTGTGAGGTCCCATTCCTGCAAACATTCAATATCATTTTGTGCTATTAGTCTCGCTTTAGAGACACTACTTAACATTCAATGACAATTTGAGCCAAGAAGCATTTGCAGGAGACAAGTTTTGAATTTCAAATCCAAACTACGCGGGGTACCAATGGGGTATGACTTCCAGCCTGGCAAACACAAATACATGTTTTAGCATCTCAACTCCATTTTATTTTGATTTGTCCTTCTGTCTAACAATATTGGCATATATAATAGCTTCAGTTTAATAGGTAATAGCTGACTTCAGAGACTGAATGATGTTCTTAAACAAAATGATGTTCTTACAAAACAACATCCAATCAATGAAAAGTTTACTATCGGAATAAAGTTAGGAAAATGTTCTTTTGCTGCTGCTGTACTCTTCCTTAAAATAAAAAAAGAGGAAAAGCTCAAAGCATTTTAAAGTTTGTTTTGGTTGTATTTTACCCAGAGATGGCACCAGGATATAAAGCTAATTTCTTCCAATTGCTATCTGCCTTCTAGCCAGATAGATTTTAGTGTCTTTTAGGGATATAAAGCGCATCCTTCTCATGAGAACCTTCTTTTCAGATGGAATGAGAGATTCACACCGATGGAGCCGATGATTTTTCCGTGGCTTTCAGCGCTGTAAGTGCAGGCAATCCATCCATCCTGGGCAGCCCCTGCTCGGCTCCGCCTCGGGCAGCTTGCAGGAGACACAGGCCCGTGAAGACACAGCGCGTTCTGCGCTGTTGTACACTGCACGCAGAGGGGTGAGGGCAAAGCAGGAGGCGCGCAGGGATGCCGACAGCCCCGCGGTCCCTGGGGGGCTCTGCACAGAAACCACTAACAGCCACCCAGCCCAACCTCTGCAAACAGCCACATCCACACTAAAACACCCCCTGGTCCCCAGGCAGCAAGATGTGTCTGCAGAACCCGCGCAGCGACGCCTGAGAGAACAGGACCTCAGGAAAAGCCACCGGCGCTGGAAAGCTCGCAAACCCCCATTGCTGTCCCCACCTACCCCAGCACACAGGCAGGAAAAGGAAAGGTATTTTAAAGGTGACCTCACTGTTTTTCACTGCTCTCTCCATCCTCTTTCCTGACTAACCCAGGGCTGACCTGTCTGTTCAGCCCCCACGACCCCCGGGACCCTCTTTGGAATTAAACTTTGTGGTACCGGGTGCGCTGCAGCAGCTCCCCAGCTCATTTTTTGAAGTGAGGTATCATTGCTGCGTACTGCACGCAATGCCAGGGACAGCTGCTTCCAGAGATGAGGTAAAAATTGTTATTGAAGCTTACAAACTGTGGAAAAAGTCTTAAAAAAAAAAGTCTAAATGCTGGCACTGCCCTAAATTAAATGAGAGCCGCAGCCTGCTCGGGGTGTGTGGGTAAGCACAGAGCCAAGCCTGCGTGCAGTCCTTATCCGCAACCCACACCTGCTGCTCCCTCCCCAAAGTTTAACTAATGAACAGAGCGTACAGCCCAGAGGACCTGAGATATGGAAAAGGTCAGAGCGGAGACTCAGGAGTGAAGAACAGATTGAACGGGGTTCATAAATGACAGCCCCATTTTAAACCTAAAATTAATTTTTTTCAATAAATTAGGGCAGGTGAGCTTTCCTGCGGCTCAGACAATGAGCGGTCCCTGGACGGGGCTGCGGGAGGGCGGCACGGGCACATGGGAATCAATGCCCATACCCTAAAAAATTAATCTCTGAAAATTACTTCAATGGAATAGAAATTATTTCATTTAAGTCTCTGTATAGCAAGAGCTGATAGAGCATGACAGTGATTCCTAGAGCAGTACAGCCTGGCGAAAGGCTTCGACTGTTTTACACAGGGTCGGTGCAGTCACACTCCTTTCTTGTGCCTCAGTTTCCCAGCTGCTACATCTGTGGGTCTGGGAAAGCTGTTGAAAGGTAGTTACAGTTTCGCAGGACTGAGGATAGGATGTGGCTCCCAGAGATGAAAACACCGGTTATTCTACTGTAAACCAGAGTCATGGTTTGTGATAAAGATAACAAGTTTAGAAACCCCTAATTGTCATTACCAACATATGAACTTCAAACAGAGAGGTCAACCCACATGAGTTTTCCTAGCGTTTGATTACTTACTTCTCTCTGAGAGGTGAAATTACACCCACTCAATCTTTCTGACCAGAAACACAAGTTTCTGAATGGGACATGAAGAGACAAACGAGCTCTGCGAGCAGATACACAGAAATCTCCATCCTTGTCTTCTACACGAGGGAGCCAGAGGGGAACTTCACCAAGAGCGTCGGAGCGCGGGACGGGAACGGAGCCGGACGGGGACGGGTCAGAGCCCTGCTCCAGTACAGGAGGAACAACCTCCTTTTGTAACCAAGTTGTTCTGAATCGATGTAGTTAGACAGATGCAAAGCACTGACACAGATGCACTGAAACTGGTTTGATCCTTGCCTGAACAGGATTAACTTGCCTCAGTTATTAACCAAATTAAACTTCAGCTCATGTTCACTGCCAAAATGGCTGTATTTTACACTGATAGGTGTGTTGTGCAGAATTTTTACAGAGACAGAATCTGGGAGGTTTTCCTTTGCTTTGTAGTTCCCCAGCTCCAAAGTGTCAAATCTGCACAGCAGAAAACAAAAAATCCCAGTTTACTTAGTTCTGAGAAAATTCAGCATGTTTTGATCTGGAAAGTCAGGGTTTACATTTTGCTCTTGCATTTCATTTCTTAAAACGCTGATTTCTACAAATATTCTTTCTTCCCCTGCTGGAACATGAAACTCGCAAGAGGGAAGAGCCAGCGACCCCTGTGCCGCTGCCCACCCTCGGAACTGCCGCCGCACCAGCGCCACTAAACCACTTCTTATCGTGACAGATGCTAAGCTCAGGTCAAATCCCCGGGAATACATGGGGCCAGCGTATGTTCTCATTAACAAAATTGCAATCTGCTCCTGAGCTGGTGAGGCTGCCCTGGATTTACACCATCACAGCTAAAACCGGACTCTGTTTTGGAGGGGTGTGTGTCCACGGCCGCACGTGGCTGATGCTCTCTGTAAAGGGCTCTGTGCCTTCTCTGATGAGAAATGAGGCAAAGAGAAGGGGCAGAGAATGATGGGCCATAAAGCCCCCCAGCCAGGGTAACATCACCCGTACGCTCGGCAAGTTTAACCAGCTCCGGGTTGCGGAGGTGCCGGACTCCCATCAGCTGGCTGTTAGCACAGTGATTTACTCTGGTAACACGAGCTGTAAATCGGTAAATCAGAACCTACTCCACTCGGGGAGGCAGCTGACAGATTTGTAGGTTTAAGTGGCTATAAAGCTCAGCCTGCTCGCCGAGCGGGGCTTTGCTGCGCTGCCCACGGCCGGGGCTGCCGCCTCCATCCCGCTGCGTGAGCCGCCGCAGCTCCCCGGCTCCGCACGGCTCCGCCGGGCCCGCCAGACAGGGCAGGCACACACGGACCCCGCAGAGCTTCTCCGGAGCCAGCAGCTCAGGAATGGGCAACGCTGGGGCAGGGTTGTGCCAGAACCACCCAAAGCACGAGGCTGAACTCCGGGGTCCAGCTCTGCAAATTCCCTTCCAACATCCACTGCCCTCAGTCTTGCCCGTTCCCAGCCGCCTGCTGCCTCCTCTCCTGCTTCCCTCCACCTCTTTTCCTGCCCAAGACCCGGTCAAAGCCATGAGAAACCCAGCGCTGCCCAGGAAGACGGCGCGTCCTGCAGCACACCCACTGCGGAGGGGCGGAGGGACAGACAGACCCCTGGGGTGGCACAGCCTGCTGGGCTCCCGCTGCAGTGGGCAGGAGGAGCAGGAGGAGCAGGAGGAGCACAGGGTGCGTGTCTGGGTCCCGACCACCTCCCACCCGGTCACTCACCTCCCATCCGGCGGCAGGAGCCTCTTCTCCCTGCCGGCCTCACAACTGAGAGGCCGCATGTCTTTAAATACCATTTCAGCAGATCAAAAATGAAAGCAGCAGGTTAATTCCCACATGAGCAACAGCCCTGTAAACACTGTGAAGCAAAGTCCAGCCCAGCCCAACCAGTCCCAGCTGCCTTCCGCTTGTCATCACGAACAAGAGCTGTAAGTCACTGCAGTCACCGGTCCTGCACAAGCAGCATTGAAACCTAAAGCGGCTTCATAAAACAACTGGAGCCATTTTAAAAGTACACACTGTGTGGCCCCAGACAGTACCAGCTCTCCTTTCCCTGACAGGACTGACCACAACCATGTCCTGATGTCTGTTCCAGGGCCGGAGGTAGAGCAGGGTTGATCGAGGGGACAAATTGGGCACAGGCTGGTGATGCAGCCGAAGCTCCCAGAGCAGTTCGGGTGAAAGGGGAGCTCTTGGCAGAACTGCTGTGCCAGGATCCTGCCACAGCCCCCCAGACAGGCGTCCCCTGCCCCGGCTGCTGGCCAGGGTGGCAGAGGCCACACAATGGCCTTAGGGGACCTCATACAGTGCCACTTCTCCAGTGCCCAGCAGCTGGCCTTCTCAGTCCATCCCGCCTGTGAACGGTCAGGCGAAAAGCTCCATTTCCCATGCCCAGCCCGCTGGGATTGCTCCTCTGCCCGCGCTGCATTTGCAGCTGACTGACTTCATCGTCCAGAGCAGGACAAACGCTGCCAGCTCCCGAAACCCAGACATGCGCACCCCAGGAATGGTCTCAGTGGCGGTGACCACGGGGAGGGTGATCACGGGGCCAGGCTGTGCGCAAGCCTGCGGCCAGGGCTCTCCTTCCATCAGGAAACGATCAGCTTGTCAACGGGAATTACACAAACGGACAACGGCTGTTGATGAGTAACCGAGCACATTCTGGGACTAAGTCACTCCATAATCTCCAGTCATAGCTCATCTACAGAGCACGAAGATGACAATTCAGATTGCTTGGCACGCTCAGCATGGAAGGGGCGGGACAGGGACAGTACTGGTAGAACACAGACTTCCGACAAATTAAAACCATTGCCAAGCGAGAAAAATGACCCACGATTTCTTCACTTCTTTGGGCACTTGAGAAAAGCACAACTGATGAGGATCTGGCTGGCTGATTACGGGGGTAATGCCATGGATAATACCAGCTCATCTTCCCCGGTGCAGAGGGATGGGGGTTCACCGCTCCGCGCTCTCCATCCTACGCTCTGCAAATCCAGCTGCCCCGCTAGCTGCCGCACATATCGACAGCATCGGAAAGGCTGCCGAGCACCGTCTCTGAAGTGCCCCCAACGCGCACGTCCCTGTCTGCAAATCACAGGATAACAACTTAGATTTTTGACTAAGGGTTTTTTTTTAGTTCAGTTTTGGTTTTTTTATAGAGATTAGAGCGGGTGGACAGTGCCACCCCAGTCCCTGGCAAGAGGCAGCTTCAGCTGGGGCTGCAGCAGCTGCTCCCCACATGGGTCAGGGGCACCCCATGGGGGCAGCCGGACCCTGCCCTCGGCTCTGCCCCCCGGGGCGACGGTATCAAGGCAAACACCCGTCTTCTGGTCCCAGTCAGACACACCGGTCCCCAGCACAGCGTTGTGCTTGAGCCCTCCCAGCTGAAAAAGGACGCGGCCTCTTGAGCAGCCCAGCCCCCTGGACAAAGCGTATTTTCCTAAGCAGACACATTCCCGACGATGCTGATTTAATGCTGCTCCTTAGCAAAGCTGCTTGGAAAGATGAATCATTTTACCCCTCTTCTGTTTTTATTTTAATAAGGACCAATGTAATTGTCTTCACAAAAGGAAAACAAGAGCTGGAAGGAAGCCGGGGGTGGAAACCCAAACGCCTGTGCCAATACCCGCCTGTGACTTCACGTCAGCCTGACCCAGGTCGTCTCCCTGCTCAGACACAAAGCACCAAGGATGCAGCACAGGACACAGTGTTATTAATACATCTAAGTCTGAACACTATTGTTGGGAAGAAGGCAATAAAAGAAAAACCCGCATTAGGTTGACGTGCAATTTCTGAGTACAGAAGGCCTGCCTTTGACATGTGGCTTCCCTTAGACACTTTATTACCTTACACACTTTAAGAAACAAAAATGCTTCTGAATGCCTTTGCCTGTAGAAGTGTGAAAGCAGCTTCTTCATCAATCCAATGAGATCCCACATGGAGCCAGGAAGCCACTTGAGTTGTGCGCCATAAAGACTTCCATGATGTAAATTAATAGGTCTCTCTGAGGATTGGGACGTGTGCCACATGCAGCATTTCTGAGCCCACAGCCCTTTTATCTAAGTTGTTTTTTTCTTTTGTCCTTGTCTCACTCCATGACAGTTTTGAGATTTTTGGCATCGTAACTGCAGCCCGGCTTGTCAAGCTCAACGTCAACAGAGGTTTTATACGTACGTGAGAAATGGGAATAGCGACAAAAATAGTTATTAGCTCCGCGTTTAGAATACTAAACAAGCAAATGGCTCTGCTCTAGCAGAGGAAGGGGCTTGAAGCGCTTCTGACCCACATCTGTTTAACACTGTGCGGCGTTGCTGCCTTTGGTGGAGCTGCTCCTCAGGGCTGTCCCTCCGCACGCTCCCGCTGCCCAGCCACGCCGTGGTCAGGCTGTGACCACCCAGCGCGTGCCACAGGAACCAACTGTGACCAGGAAGAGTCGGTGCTGAGGACCGGTGCTCATTCCATTGCCCTGGGGGGTTGCGCTGCTCCTGGAGCACCCCAGGCAGTTCAGCTCCTGCTGAAAGCGCTTCGGGCACCGAGACTGCTCCGTGGGGCACAGCCAAGTGCCATAAGTGGGGACAACTGGGGGAGTCACCCGAGAAGGACGTGTCCAATCCACCCTGAGATGATGACATGGACCCTCTCACAGACCTCGGTCTCCCACGTCCGTCCCACGTTGCTGGAGAGCTGTGGGGGACTCTCGTGTTCCCACAGAAGGACGCTGCCGTGCTCCAGTTGCATCCAGACCATCCCATCTTGCTGCAAACGCTACAACAAGTTTGGGAACACTGGACTCCACTAAAAGAAGACGATCCATGCCAAGGCTGGGAGAACAAGAATGTGACCCAGCGGGAGCATCTTGGCTTGCAAATGGCTCACAGACAAAGCGCTCTCTTTCTCCCTTGCTTTTCAGCATTGCCAAGCAGTGCCTCGCTCTCTGTGTTCTGGCAAGTGTCTTCAGTAAAATGCACAAGAATTTTAGAGGAGAAAATGGAAGACGGCGCTGGGTGATAAGCTGGAGTTCAGCAAGGCGGCCGAGCAAAATCCTGCACAGATGTGCAGAGAATGGACCCAAACTAGAACACCTGGGACCGTCGCTGTAGGACGCTCTAACACTTATGCCGTACTTTGAAGAAATTTTAATTATAATTAGGAATAATAGGCATGGCCCACATACCCACTGCTCGGTATTTTCCCCACACTTTGCAATAAACCCACTAAAATCGGAAACGTGCAGTGCTCATTGTAAGAACGCTAAAAACTCCAGCTACTTTGGAAATTACTGCAAAATGCTTTCAGGCAGTTTTAAAAGGCATTAGTAAGATAAAACAAAGAAGAAGAAAAATGTTTTTAAAAGGTATGTTAAACATTCGCCTTATCATCCAGCCACTTTATTTTAATGAGGTTTGTTTTACTTCTCGCAGTATTTGCTTTGTCACGGGGTGTAAGTCTCCGAGTGCTCCTGTGTCACACAAATGACTTTGCTGGGGGAGGTGGGGGACGCTGGACACGCCGCTCGAGGCAGGTGCCACGTGCCCTGACCCACGCTGGGCCAGCAAAACCTCGGCGCTGCGGATCAGACGCGCCAGAGCCACGTGCCGGTCCCACGAGTGGGAACACAGCACCGGGGGCTTTATTTATGGTGATATGAAATATGCAACAATCATCCCCCAACATCAGAGTAATAAACAGCACTGCTCCGTCTGATCTGAAAACAGCAAGCACGCTTCTCGCATTCACAGAGAGAGACAAAATGCTGAATTATTTATGCTTTGAATATGAACAAATATAGAGAAATAAGTTAATTCTGTACAATGCAGCAGAGCAGATTCTGGGCTGATTATTGTACATCCTTCAATCAAACGTACTCTCTCATTACTCTAAACAACTGTTTCCCCTCCAAAAAGTGGGTTAAAGAATTCTAATTAAGGGATCAGCAGAATAATTTCTGACAAGTTTTTTTAGATCTGACTACACATGTAAAACCAGCGCCCTCTAAACCCTTGAGCATTTATTGGGATGTAGCACCAGGGCCCACAGAACACGCCAACCGCAACAATCACATTAGGAAAGTGGTGGTCGAACGACTTTCCAGGACACGAGCAGATTCAATTGGTTGGTAATAGCAAATTCCCAACTATGTTCTACAAAACTCCCTCTAAAACAAAACAATTCTATTGCGGTCACCAAAGCAGCAGAGGAAAAAAAAGATGCTCAGCCATTCTGCCTCGTATTTGCACTTCTCCCTATCACTAACTGTGCTGTGATGGACTTGCCAAAGCCAGTGTCCGTCTGTCTCAGCAGAGGGATTTGTACCACTGTCCTGTCCAGCCCAGAAATAACCCTTTCAATGTCACTCAGATGTCACAAAGGGCTATAAAACGTGGTGTGGGAGCCCCTCTCATCCCCGATGGTCCCATCAAACACCCCGTGTCTCCTGCGCTGGGCAAGTCGCTGCACAGACACCAAGAACTGTAAATCCCGTGTTTTCACTGTACCTGCACTTGTTTCTTTATGTTTTATTCAATGTTTCCCTGCCCATATAGAAGGCTGTAAATACCAGCATGTTAATGAACTCATATTAGCATCATTAAAGCTATTAACTGAGGAGGGCTGTGATGTTTCGGGGGCTCATTCTCCCCCCAGCCCCGGCACCCGGATGGCAGAGCTGTGCCTCTGCCACTGATGGATTTAAACCTCCCGGAAAGCTCTCTGGTTAAACGAGTGAATGAAAGATACCTTCCCACTTTCCATACAAATGCAGAATCACTATTACACCTTCCACGCTGGCCTGCGACCCATGGCCAGTATTAGCCAAGCATTTGCCATGCCCCACCGACATTTCAGGCTTGGCAGGAATGAAAATCCAAAAGGAAAGCGGTGCAATTG
The DNA here is from genome assembly GCF_036013475.1 of Columba livia. Lineage (NCBI taxonomy): Eukaryota > Metazoa > Chordata > Aves > Columbiformes > Columbidae > Columba > Columba livia. The sequence goes on from NC_088620.1 coordinate 1,978,166, forward strand.
CAGGAGAATGACAAGAATCCCGGGCCAGGAATGCCTTTGGAGACTGACTTTCCACTCCCCACGTGTGCGTGCATGTGGCAGGGATGGGGGTGCGATGAGAAAGGGGATGAGAGCTGTCCTCCAATTTCTCAACAGTTTCTTAACTTAAATCCTTCATTCTGGGCATAAGTACAAAATCAGGCTCAAGGAAAGAAAAACTTAATTAATCAGAGGTAGCCAAGTTCAAAGTGCGCCTGGGGTCGGCTTTACGACTGTCCTCCACTTGGAGGTACGGGGTTTACGGATAATCCCTGTCTGCTGCAGAATGACAACTCTGCGGTGCCCAGTATTCTCTGGCAGTAACTACATTTGAAGGTCCCCTTTCTTTCTACTCATCTTTTTAAAGCTTAATGCTGCCCCTGAAATATAACTAAGGGCCACATGTAGCACAAGGGTTTAAAGTCCCACGCACAGCCTGGGGATCCCGTGTACGAGCTCCATGTTGCACTGTATGGACTCCCCTAAGTCAGGCTTTTGAGCGCGTGGTTTACACTCATGCCAATGAAACTGGAATTACTGGCGATGAGCGAGGGCTGTGTGGTACCCGCTGGGGTAACAGGCTGGGGAAGCCCACCATGACCTGCTTGTCATGGGATGGTGTGATGTTAAGATGGAGAAAATATGTTTAGGAGGATATTTTAAAACCTGGTTGTCAGTAACAGGTCTGGATCTGCTGAACGAGAGGTCCCTTCTGACCATATGGAAAATGGCCCGGCTGGTCTAATGGTTTCCTAGGGGAGTCGCTGGCATGTATGAAGATGTACAGCCGGTTCTTGGACACCCTTCCTGGAGGTCTGCTGGAGAAGGACAAGTTGAGACAGAGGTATCTACATAAGAGCTGCTCCCGCTACCAGAGAGCCCGTGCACAAGGAGAGCAAATGAGGACGACCCACGGGCTGAGGCTCCACCAGCTCCCGCCTGTCCCACCGACTCACAGGAACAGACACACTGGACAAAACAGCCACGTTCCCGTCAGCCCCACAGCTGCCCCTGCTCGGCATCCAGCCCCGGGGTGCACAGCGGGTCCCCAGCAGCCACACGGGGCTCCCCAAGGTGGGATCCGCGCCAACACCCCCTCCCCAGCGCCTTCCAGGGCAACATTTTCGGACCAGGATGGTGGGTTCCACCCCATGCCTACACAGGGAAGCCAGCATTTACTTCCTTCGTCTCCACACGAAGTATCTCATTTCAATTTAATTTCACAGTTGTAATGGATTTTTCAAAAATATTCAAGAACATATTTACTTTCCAACATCTTATTTCCTTTCACATTTGAAAAAACTTTCTATCTAATCCCCCAAGTCATCCTACAGTCTGAATAATTTCAGGTTTTTAATCAATAGCTGTCAGACTTGTCAAATTACTTTAGGGACCACAAAGCAATTTTTAAACATTCATAAACCCTCGTAGAACAGTTAAGTGCACTGAATTTTAAAAGAAAGAGGAACTGAATAACACTGATCAAATAGGATTATATTCTGGCAAATTATAAATTAGTTTTTTATGAATCACCTCACAGCTACTTATCTGGTGTCAGGCGGCTGCTGGAGGAGGGAGAAGTGACTGTTCACCCCTAGAGAAAGAAGCCTTTTCTCTTTTGCTTCTAACCCTCCAAGCAGGAGCAGGGTGCGACACTTCTGTTGTCCTTCTTATAATAGAAGCAACATCCTCGTCTAGCTGGCCACCCTGCGGTTCTTCCATCGCCCCGCTGTCCGAGCGCATCGCGGCTCCTGGCAGCGCTCCCCAGCCTGTCCTTGCTTCCCAGTGTGCTTCTGGCACCTGAACCTGTCTGACATGTCAGTCTGGAAACCAGGGTCGCCAAAAGTTCTCAATGTATTGAACATCTGTACCCAAATCACAGCTTGAGCCCTTCATAGGGATGATTTTCCACAGGGCACTGAGTCAAACTGTGAGCTGAACGTGGGAGCTCGTGCTGCCGCTGCCTGTTCTGCGCTTGTTCTAGGAATAACGAGAGATCAGGAATGTCTGAAGGAGTCAGACGTGTTTATCCAGAAATGGATTTATACACAACAGTCCCACCTCATCACTGCAGCGTCTTTCTTCAATTTGAGGGTTGTGGCCTGCGCAGGGGAAAAAAAAGGAGCTTCACAGCTACACCAAGAATGTTGGAAGCCTTCCAGGAAACAGCAGAGCTCAGATCAAAGACAGGGTGAAGGATGATCACAAGAAAGGAACGGCCACATGCAGACTAACAAGTCCAAACCCTCCGCCCTTCCAGCTGAACTTACCGCTCCACGGCCTCAGAACCACCCCAAGCACACCTGCCGGTCCGCGCGGGGCCGTGTCTGTGCAGCAGGGCCCTTCCACCGCCACTGGAAGAGCTCAGCACCGCCGCAGAGCCCACACGGAGCCTCAGTGAGGGACCTGAACCCCGGGAGCAGCTCTGGGTGCTCCACGACACCAGGGAAACTCCCGTTCCTTGGCTGCTGAAGACAGGGCTGTGTTTGCCCGAGGAAGAGCTGCCGACGGGCGGGATCGCTGCCCGGGGAGGGTGCAGAGCCAGGGGGGGCTGTGCGGGACCCATCCTGCTCCGGGGGTGCTGGGGACATGTGCTGCTGCAGCTTCACCTCCAGCATGGCCACGAACTGGGGCACAGGCCTCCAAAGTCCTTCTTTGGGATGATTTACCTTCCCCTACACCTTGTTTCGGGTCTGTTTGTCTGCTGCTCCGGCACACCCAGGTTTGGGGCACAGCCAGCACCCCCCGTTCTGCCAGCCATGCCCCCATCCCACAGCCTGCTGCTTAGCGAGAATGTAACTGCATTCCCTGGCTATCTGCATCTGCTGCAGATGTCCTCTGCCAGAGACGTGCAATTTTATCTGTAAAGCCTCTAAATACCAAACAATGACTGCTTTTAACCTTTACTGGTTCCTGGTTTCCCGAAGGGCTCCGCTGTCGCCATCTCCATCAGCAGGACAGACGGTGCGACGCAGCCGCTGCCCTGCACTCACAGCACAGTCGCCGTTCACTCGCCTGGGCTCAGATGCCCCAGAGCAGAACATCCAGCGAGCGCAGATTCTGATACCCAGCTGACCTAGTTTTGAGGATGGTTCGATGTCTAAACCGGGGCTCTGGCGGCTGAGCCGGTCCCGGCTCCGCGCAGCCCTGTTCCCAGAGCCCAGGTGGCCACATGTGCCCCGAGCTGGCCCAGCCTGGCGGGGTCTGCAAATCATTCACACACGTCAGAGCAGGAGACAGGAGGGGAGAGAGCCCCAGCGGCCAGGCCGGTTCGGCGGGACACGGGCGATCGTCCGGCTGATGCACACAGTTGCCTTTTTGCGTAGCTGAAATTGAAGATGCAGAAATATTTCTCCGTGAGAACATTTCAGCAAGTTCAGATGTTTTTCAGGCTTACTCTGCTTTTCTTAGTCAGGTGCTTAGTAGGTTTGTCAAGCCAGACTTCACAGCCATTGGAAGCCTATCGTTCTCCTTCAGCTTTCCCAGCATTTAACCTATTGCTAACTGCCCGGTCAGCCAGGAAACCAAGCATACTGTGCTAACACAGAGAAGCTCATGCAAACATATGTGCATTTATATGTGTTGTATGTTCTAGGCTGGACAATATAGTCTCAAGGTCTAAACAAACAGTCAAGAACGTAACAGGGCATCGAGCAGATCCATTGAGCAGAAATGATGGAGCTAATTTTTCAACTTAAATGATTAACCCCTTGAGTTACACTTGATGGGGGTTCAAACATTTCATTACCTTGCATTAGTAATAATCATAAAATCAGAGTGGTTTTTGTCATGAGATATCCTGCCCGGGGATTTGTTAAAGAACATTTAATTACAGGGCTATTTCATTGGGGGTTGGACTAGATGATCTTTAAGGTCCTTTCCAACCCAAACCATTCTATGATTCTATGATCAAATGTGGAAATTAAACTAAAGACAAGAGGATGCGATTTTGGGAAAAACAACAACAACAACAACTCTGGCTTGTAACTACAACCAAAGTGACATTGAAAAGCTCAGACCTCAAGGAGCTGGGGGTATCCCAGGAAAGCTGGGCCCAGCTCACCCCGTCTCAATGAAACAGTGTTTTTTGTTTAAAATGACCAAATGTCCCTCACCGTTCTGCCTTTTTCCTTCCCCTTTTGCCCTTGGAGACGTTCCCACACAAACAGCTGCCTTTTCAGTTCGGATTCGCTCAGCACGCAGCAGCAACGGGCTGGGGCTGCTATGCGTGCTTGGCTGCAGTTCCAACAATTAATTAATAAATAACATTAGTTACCATGGGGGCACTGCCAATATGGAAACTACTTAAAAATCACAAGGCCAAGTAGTCTGAGCTCTGGCAGCTGCCAGCATTGGGTTGTGCTTCTCCTGCAGCGAGAGACGCACGGGCTGGTCGTACTGACAAAACGGAGAGAAGCCAACTGAACTAAATACTGTCAACCAGGCAAGGAGAAAAGTGAGCGCGAGCGGTTGTTTTTCAACCTTTGCGCTTATCTGTGTTTGTGGAAGCATTTCAGAACCTCCACCGGTGCCTCGGGGAGCGTTTTGCGGTCTGGACGGAGCAGGAACCGGGAATTCCGCGGGAACCAGCCCGAGCGGTTCAGCTCCTGCGATCAGGTCAGATCAGATCAGATCGGATCCCACCTCGATTCGCTCCGAGGTGGGTGGGAGAGGAAAAACATCAAACAGAAGAGCTGAGTTCTACATGAACGCACTGGGTTTCTCTTAACTCAGGCCATACCTTTTCTTTCCAGAACATCTTAACACCTACAAACGCTATTATTTTCTTGTAAAATAGCTGGCGGTGCTTCTGAACTGTACTTGCATTACTTCTACAAGTAAGAGTTTCCCTAATACGAAAAATAAAATCCATCCTGAATGAATGCTAACATTAATAATGGCCCCAAAATCATTTACTGTCATGCTGGCATGGTGTTATTGCTAAACATACCCAATAACCATTTAATCTCTACCTGCCAGCTCAGGCGCATGTCAGAGCCCAGCTGTGGGACTGGGATTAAATGGACTTGCCACCCAGCTGGGCTGTTGCGAACACTGGTGTTAATGGACACAAACACCCTCTGCTTTCAAACCCCTAAGTGCTTTTCACAGCTGAGTAACTCCAGTCACCATCAGCCAGGCTTACAGCTCTATCAGTAAATAAGATGGAAAAAACCCAGCCATTTGCCTCCTAAAAGTTATATCCTTGTCATCGTCTTTAAAAGGATGCTCTGAATAGAGGTCAGCACATAAAGAGCACGAACACGTAAAGATTGAGACACACTTTTTCAAACTCCGCTGAAATGTTCAATGCCACAGGAAGCTTTACAGGCAGAAAAGTTTAAAAAACGCCACATAAAGTCCTGAAATACATGGCCAGTCGTGCTGAGGAGCGTGTTCTGGCACAGCGCTGCCCAGGACTAGGACAGGTCTTAGAAGTCCAAGACCATATGGGTTAGCCTGTATTACAGTTCATTCCTCTCGTTAAAATAATAAATCTGGCTTAGGAATACAGTTCCATACAAATACCAGGAGATCTGGCCTTAATACACTCAGCTTTATAATTAACACCAACTTCAGCGATATGAGGGCTCAGAGGTCTCTGGGGTTCCTGACTCTATTTAAGGCCGGGACTGAGGGTGCAGCTCAGCCGTGTGCTCAGCAGCATCTGGGGCTCCAGCGCTTTGGTTCAGAAGGACTTTGAGGGATGTTGTGGCAACATGGAGGACACGGGGATCGGCGAGGCTGCGGGACGGGGTGGAGGACACGGGGATCGGTGAGGCTGAGGTGGCGGTGCGGAGGACACGGGGATTGGTGAGGCTGCGGGACGGGGTGGAGGACACGGGGATCGGTGAGGCTGCGGGATGGAGTGGAGGACACGGGGATCGGTGAGGCTGCGGGACGGGGTGGAGCGGCAGCTCCAACCAGCACTGGACTGAGCAGGAGGAAGCAGCAGAGATGGAAAATACCCTGAGGCTGTAAGACGGTATTTAAAACAAGAAGTCCCATCGAGAAACTCGTGCTGGGATTTGATTTGCTGCCATTCCCATTGGCATTTCTGGGAAATTTCCTCTTTATAAATAAAACATGTTTTAAAGTAAAATGTCTTGCTTCGAGGTTTTCTCATGCAACCCAGTGAAGAACAGAGCACAATATCTTGTCAAAAATAAAGCCTGACTATCTAATAGGCCTCGGATCTGTGTTGCAATAATAGCAATGGGGATCGGTGCCCCAGGCAACAGGAACTGTACAAATATGTAAAATGAGCGACGCCACAGAGAATCATCACCTCAAACTGACACTCTACAGTCATCCAGCCTCTCAACTTTTGCCATCTGTGAAACAGGAATATAGTCCACAGCTGCCACCTGGAAGAGCTGTTAGGGGGACGTATACTGGAGTAATTACAAAATGTTGTATATGTGTTAGACATTACTTTCCAAGTGCGTTTTCCTGGAAGCTGCTGGGAGGCCTGACTCACTCCATGGCCTGTGGCAAGATGCTTATCTCCTCTGTCCTTTCATTTACGGTTCTAGCCCGGCATCCCGCTACAAGCTCCCAGTCTATCTCACACTGCCCTGCCTCCAGCAGCAGCCAACAGCTGATGTTTCAAAGGAAAGCAATCTTGTTAACAAAGGGAAAATATAGTTCCTGACCCTCGAAGGCAGGCAGGCAGAGCCCTCAAACTTTTGATTTGTTCTTCCTGCTGATGTTAGTTGCTTAGCTACAAATATTCTCCATGCTCATAAAAGGCTCTCTCCCTTACTCCTCCTCACCGCTATGTTTTAAGTCCAGCCACAGTTTATTTTTCTTGAAACCTAGGTGATGAAATTTCATGTTGATGTTACAGCTCAGATGTGAACACCCAGTACCGGGGTAATTGCCACGAGCATTCAAGGGAGCATAAGGGGACAAGTCACCTTCCAACACCCACAGTGGGCGACAGCACCCAGCTCGGGTGCAGGACCCTCTGCCGGGCTCTCGTGGGGCTGCTGTGGGGTGTGAGGGTCCATTAAGCCCCAGGTCCAGCCACCGTCTCCATCTCCCACCGCCGTGATGTGCGGGACGGGAAGAGGCCAACAACAGGTGACGTGAGTCAATAGGAAACAACGGGCTGGGCTGCCAGGGAGAAATAAAATCCCTGCAAAAACAATAACCTCGCAGAGCTACCCGCAGGAAAACAAAGCGAGCGGGTCTGGGTAGGAGCGGCGGACAATCGGTAGCAGCAGCTGTGGGGACGGGGCAGGCAACAGAATTCAAAGGTGGGTATTTTCCTGTCTGCTGAAATTAGAGAACAATGAGCACCATCTCGCTGGTAGGAAAGGGAAGCAGCTCAGCAGGATAAGCATGAGGAAAAAAAAATGATGACTGCTTAAAAAAAAGACAGAAAATTCTTACATGGGGAAGGGGTGGAAGAAGGAACCAGTGCTGGGGACAGGGAGACCCTCATTGAACACGTCTTCAGTGTGGAAAATAAATAAGCCTGTATGTCTAACACAGCGAACAACTGGAGCAACTGGCAGCTTAGGCCCAGCGTTTATCACCACTCCAGCAGACATCAATGCTCAACAAGTCTTAACAATTTGGTTTCAAGTACCTAAAATTGGGACTGAACAACTCAAGGCTTTTACATTTTGCTATCCTAGGTGATAAAACTCCAAATTCTTTCAATAGCTCTTCTCAACACAAATGAGAATTGTATCTTGTATTATTAAATCTGTCATCAAATTGCAGGTCTCTGCAACTGTGGAAGTCAAAGAGAAGCCAAGAAGAGGGGGTGTTTCTGTACAATTCCCCATGAAGCTCAGGGAGCCTTTTAAATAAGAAAAGGTGTTATTCCTGACACTCCCAGCAAGAAGGAAACTCATGAAATCAGGGAGTGCTTTCTCATCCCACTCACTACCTTCCCAGCCTCCCAAGTATGTACCCCAGGGCCAAAAACCCGGGCAAGCTGCTGGGTTAAACCCGCCGGGCACAGGGCTGGGAGCGACCCGAGCTCCGGGGCTTGGTGAGGAGAAGAGCGCCGGCTCCTGCCGAGCCAGGGCTCCCCTTCGCCTCCAGCGCCGCTGTTCCAGCCGCTCCTTCACATCTCCCTGCTCTAATATCGTCACTAACGAGGCTGCAGAAGGTGGCTCAGCCTCACAAGAGTCTACGCGATTTTTCCGAGCCCCACGGCGGCCATGCAGGGACACCTCTGGCTAATTGCGGTGCATGGGGAGGAGGAGGGAGCCAGGAGCCCAGCCCGGCGCCACACACCACGTGTTCTGCCGGCTGCGTGTCCCCAAAGACCATCCAGACCCAGCCCTGCTCCGTCGGGGATGCTCAGTGAAGATGAGTGACAGGATGGCTGTGAGTCAAAGGGAAGCAAGGAGAGTCCTATCAGTTTACCTCAACATTAATATGACTGTTAATTACCATTCGCTACATCAAGTTACGATTTAATAAGAACATATATAGACACAGCCTTGACCTTTTCTGGCTCACTGCACACTCCTCTCCTTACACCCTACGGGTCACAATCCCCGACCACGACTGGGCAGATGCTCAATGTCACTGCTGGGGCAGCTCATCAGCTCTAAAGTCTGAATGAGGCTTGTCTTTATGCAAGAATTCTTTGCTTTTGTTATATTCAGGTGTTCCTACTTGTACAGATTATTATACATAAGCTTCCTTTTCAAACTGTGATTATTATTTGCTGCAATTATCAAATAGCGAATGACTAAGCTGGGTTCTGCCACTGCTCAAGGTATTACAAGCAATACTGGTCACCCTGCTACTTGTGGGGAAGAAGAGATGGGGAAGTGTGTCTGAAGCCTAATGAGGACACAAATGCTTGCCAGGCTTTAATTTGAAGTTCTTTCTTTCTTTTCAACAAGATCCTTTTCCACTGGGCTCTGAAAAGAGCGGAGCTGGACAATTGTACGGGAAGCTGGGAGAGACTAACAATAGAGGAGGAGTGCGGAGGGGAGTGAAACCAGCTTACGGCCTTTTACTCAAAATGAAACGTGAAAAGAAACAAATTACAGAAAGGATGACTAACAAAGACAGCTTTAAAACTCGTTTCAGGGTTAGTCTTTTCAGGTTCACTGCAGGGACGTCAGGAAAGGACATTCGGTTTCATCCATTACATAAGTTTTAGTACATCTCCCTTCAAAGTTCGCTCTGCTGTGCTCCTACCATGGACACAGCCGCCTACACGCACCCGGGACTGCGTGCAAACACACCCTGCCCGTTCTTTTCGTACAGTCATACACATCATACAGTCATACACATCATACAGTCATACAGATCCTCTACTATCGCTTTGAAAAATCTACTAATTCTGCATGCAGCACCGTGACCGCCCCGCGCACCACAAACCCAAATCACCGCAGCCCTTCGCAAGGGGTATCAGGGCCTGGGGGAAACACCTTTCGAGCAAACCGTCTTACCATTTGATTCCTGCATCTTTCTTTCCCTCCCCACGAATGTCCCGAGAAAGGGCTGAACGCTCCTCTTCCCGGCGGATGGTTGAACACAGAGGCTGGGGGGAGGCGCAGCCCCCCGAACCCCACCGGCTGCTTTCGCAGGAACCAGCACCAACATCTGCACCCTGACCCGACGGACGGACCTCGGGAGATCGCTGGGCAGCACAACCCAGTGTTTGAAAATCCAACGCGCTGCAAGATGCTGTAGCCCCAGCAGCCCCCACCAGCTGTAACAACGTGCTGCAAAGTCAGTTTTCTCCCTGTCTGCACCCTGGCCCTTTTTAAAAAGCAGAATATGAATTCAAAAGATTCTAGAGGCTTTTCAAATGTGGATCATCCACTTCCAGAACAGCTCACGAAAGTGCAGGAAATACTTTGTCATTGCAGCTCCATTGTAATTTGGCAAACCCTAGTGAACCGCTGAAAAGAAAGCGGAAAACTACCAGACACTTACCCAAAGCTTCCACAGGCCAGAGAAACAAGATCAGGATGGATAAAGGATTCTGAGGTGTCCGGGAAAGTCAGCCCGCGGGCGAGCGCAGCGGGTCCATCCCCGCGCTGCCGTCCCCGCCGCTCGGGCGGCTCGTTGCCGTGTCGGTGCAGCCGGCGCTCAAACCGCTCCGGCCGCGCTGCCAGACTTCCTCTGCAGCTGATAGCGGGGTTATTAAAGTAAACTGAGTATTGGCCTTTGTGAAGGGAGCTGGGGGGGAGGGAAGCTCAACCCTTTCCCTTCCTTTGTAATTCAAACCCTTCCTTGAGGCTGCTGCGGGGAGAGGAGGCATCTGCTGCAGCCCCTTCTCCTGCCCAGCAGCTCCCGCAGGTACTGGCTGCGATCCAGGCTGGAGAAACTGCGCTGCACTCCAGGTTTACATGACAAAGCAGCTTATTCCTAATTAAACTTCATCTAGCACTTCTCTTCCTCATGCATAATTAGTGCAGCACAGCAAACATACAGGTAAGGAGTTTGCACAGAAGCGCAGGCTCCTCTGTCTGCGCCTCTGGTTCATTTTCAGGTTTCCGCTTCAATTACTCAGTAAGAGGCTCCCAACACTTCCCAACGTTCGGTGTTCACCATCCCAACCAGGGACCTTGGCCGGCCGACGCATCAGGGAGTGCGGGTTTGCGAACCTGTCATTGCCGGGTCAACGCGCCTGCACCGGCGTCGGGCAGCTCTGCTCTTTATTGCTTCCTGCAGGCAGTTAATCTTTAAAGCTGAAACTGTAAATGCTGTCAGCTTAGCCGGCAGCCTCCTTCTATCGGTATTTACAATACACATTTTAAAGAATAAAACGGCCCAGGCACACATGAATACGTACACAATGCAGGCATATAGGAATTAACCGACATTCTGCTCAAATCCTGTTGAAATCCAAACCTACACTATTAGCCATACCCAGGGTGATAATAAACCCTACTCCCTGACAGCAACATATGTATCTCATCTCCACTGCATCTCAACATTACAATACTTCACAATGACCTGGTAAACAGCCTCAACCCGACAGATTTTACTTCACCCTGTCAATGAGAAAATTCTGGCACATGACAGAAATAAAAGAAAACGAAACTCTGAGTATTTTGTCGAAGTTCCCACAGCTCCCTGCTCCTGCCCCGTCCCGAGCACGTCCTCCCCGAGGCAGCGCCTCCACCCGTGCTGGGATCCGCTGCTCTGGTGATGACCACGAACACCGAGGATGGTCAGAACATCTGTCTCAGCTGTTTGTACCGTTCCCTGAGTTAACGAGAACGGGCAGCGAGAGCATCTGCTCCGAACGAGGGCTCATCAGGAGAGCGCCCAGCGAGGACTGGCTGTTCTTCTGGATGTGTGTTTATTGAGACAAGTGGTGGGGTGGAATTGCAAGGATGTTTTCTACCACATCTCTGTTCCGTGTCCCAACCTTACGCCAACAGCTCGCCTGCCGCTTGTGAATAATCACAATACGAATTCACTATCACTCCAATGCAAACAAGCACCTTGCTTTTTTTCTATGTTATACCGGTATAAGTTTGAACTAATTCCACTCATTTATTCTCTATATACACCAGCATAGTACAATAAGAATTGATCCAGCACCGAATATTCCTTGTTTTAGGAATTATTCCCAGCTGTTAGGAACACAGAAGGTCCATGAGAGCCTGGGAGAACGTATCCACATGCACGCTTATCTCTTCCTTTCAAACCATTCATCATTCTTTGCCTGGAAGCAACAGCTAATTTACAATAACTCCGTGTCAAAGTGGCAGTTTAAAATCCCCTCGAGGATTGCCCCAGGAGAAGATCTTGTCTGGGTGCTCTGCAGCCCCTGTAGATTCAGCTGAGCCTCTTCTGAAAGTCACTTAGTTGTAGAGCATGATAGAAATAAAGAGAGAAGACCTGCCAGGCTGCAGCTAGTGCCCACGCAAAACCAGCGCGGAGTCACCTCCTCAGTGCATTCTTCTGGGATTTCAGCAGTCACAGAAATTGGAGACAGAAAGGAAGAATACAACCAGTCAGAAAACCCTGCATGCAATGGAGATTACCCCAGCAAGGACCACGGGCTGAGCCTCGACAGCCCCTTCTGCCCCTTTCTCTCTCTTACACTTGTTTGGACTCAGCTTTATCTTTCCATTCTAAGGACTTTGCTTATCACATTTTCCTAGCGGTGAGGGCGCTCGCCTTTTATCAAGGACAACCTGCATCTAATATTTTGGAAAGCAATTATTTAAAAACCTGCAGGTAGTGCCGCAGCCGACGGCTGACATGCCATCTATGTAAATCAGAAGGTCTCTAAAGAGGGTGTTTACAAGCAGAGCGCTGCTAAAAGTCTGCCTTGGTTGCAGATAACGAGGCTGAGACAATGACAGATCTCCTTCCCCTCGCAGCCAGGAGCAGCTCCCTCCATCGGCCTCGCTGTGTTTATCCGGGATGCTGGAGAGAGCAGGCACCAAATACGCAATTAATTGGCAGTTTGCAAGAGCATATTGCCTAAAGATAAACAGAGTGGGTGATCTTGTCGTATGTAAAATGGCTGAGCGCTGCAGAGGTGGTGTTGACCCAGTTTTTTACAAAAAAAAGAGGGATTTTTTGTTCTCTTGGAAAATAATTGTATTCAAATGAATACTTGGGTTTTTTTGCACGGTCCCTCTGGCCTTTGAGTATTTTGTGTATGTAAGCCGTTCCAGGTTCCTCCTTAATCTGGAAGTACTTAGCAAATTAAGAATTTGCTGAAAACTTTTACTGCTGACACCAGCGGAGCGTTTCACCACAGAGCAGACACGCACACCGCGACACGGTGTTCACGGCCTTTGCTCTGCACAGCGGGTGTTGCGAGCAGGAAAAGACAAGAGCGGTGGATCTGAGTCCAACTGGGAATCAGGTGAGGTGAAAAGGAACCGAACTGCCCAGGCTGTGAAGGAGATGGGGTCCAGAAGCCCGGAGGATCGGTTATTCTGGGAGGACCTGGGGCGCAGGAATGATGGATGCTTGGGAAATGGAGCCGTGAGTGGAAAGGACAGGCTGGAGCTTCTAAATATAGGCACTGTCAGACAAAAAGGCACAAATCTGAGATAAACCCCGGAGTCAGGTAGGGAAATAAGGAAAACGACAAGAGGAAAGACTGAATGCTACTGAGGAGGTCACAAGATGCTAGAAAATATGTCGAGGCTGGAAAGGGAAGGGGAAAGGCGACCCGAAGGTGATGCCGGGGGAGCTGGGGACCCTGAGAGCCCCCAGAAAGGGCAGCTACAACACGATGTGATCGGAGCAGCAGTGCAAGCTTGTGGATCAAGTACAAAACACAAACGCTGAACAGAAAAGCTCTCGCTCTACGGGAGAGAACGCACCAGAAGAAAAATCTTCGATGCAGACTTAATGTTTTGCAGAACAAACCAGAGGCCCGCGCAGCTACCAGGCATGGCAGTAACCGGCAATGAAAACCAATGACCTCACAGGACAAAAGGACACTCGCCTCTCTCATCTTTTATATTTAGTGCTGTAAAACTAATGACTAAACCACAAGATGAATCTCTCGCTTCATTTTACCCAGACTGTTCAGATCGAGCGAGAAAACAAGCCACGACCTGGCAACCCCTTTGTGAGGGACAACGCGTGGAGATTGCATCTGGCCTGACCAATTTAACGACTTCAAAAACGCTTTTACAGGAATCACTGATCCCACGGAGTGATTTTTACAGCATGCTTTGACTTGTTCTGCCTGATACTTTCGCTTTGCCCTCAGCCTTGTCTGTGAACTGGGGGTGGGTGGTTTTACGTGCCCCCGCTCTCCACAGGCAACGTTCTCTGCCCAGCTGACTGCAGCTGGTTCCAGGGACGTCCCCCACGCAGGGGGACACTTTCCCCACGCAGGGCTGGGTCCAGCCCCCGGGCTCCCTCCGGCCAGGCCGCAGCCACGTGCCGTGCAGCCCGGTGTTCCAGAAGCACGGCAAACCCCCCCCAGCATTTTAAAGAGTCTTTTAGATCAAAGTTTCTGTATTTGGGTGCCTAAAATTAGCTGGCAAAATAAACGATGTTTTACTCAGAGATGCAGAACTTCCATTGATTTTAATGGATTCAGCATCCCACAAAAGTAGGCCACTTATTTATGTACCTACATAAGCATTTGCATGGCTTACTTGAAGGAGCCAACTTTGTAAACGATGACCTTATGTTTTAAAAATCATGAGACAACCCTGCACGCATCAGTCTGTTTTTCCCTTTATTTCTGTCAGCAAGTCTCATTTGGGAGGTAGATTTAAGCTGTAAAGTTTCTTGCAGTAAGGTCTCTATTTAGCGAAACACTCAGGCCCAAGCGGAATGTCTTTCCGAAGAGAAGCCCTGCAGTGAATCACAGCCAAGGGCTTTTTCATACCCCCTTGGCTGAGAAGGGGAATGAGCCTTTGCCTCCCCACAGAACATCTCTGATCCCAGAGGAATGGCCCGGGAGCCCTGGAGCCTGTTTGTGCCTCATCACGTTACCCTGGAACAGCCCAGAACATCTCGCAGCGCTGAGTTCTCCCGAGCACAACGAGCTCAACGCCACGGAAAGAGCCGCATCCCGTTCCGCAGCCATTGACGTTCTGGGCAGGACAGCGGGGACACCAGCACCAGAGTCACGGGGTGCGGGGGGACAGGGGACACCAGGAAGGAGCAAGATGTTGAGCATGGGCTGTTCCTGGGGAGGGCAGCTGCAAAGCAACCAGGAACGATCCCTTTGCCAACACACACAAGAGGAACTCTGCAACCTGCTATTTATCTTGTAACTTATCTATTTTAATCTTGCGCAACTCAATGACTATCAACGGACTGCCATTTGGCTGTTTAAGGAAATAGCTGTATAATTTAGCTCCGATTGTTTAAAGCACTTGGCAGGAAACAATAGATAAAAACTGACAGGACTTTCACAGTTAACAATGCAAACTAATGAAGTGAAATACCACTCAGAGAAATATTGTGACGGGTATCCACAGACTGAAATGAAGGAAAAGAAGTGTGGCAGGGTGGATTCTGCACTGCAATCTCTCAGTCTTGAATTTGAAGAAGAAAAGTCATCGGATCTTCCTTCTCCCTATCTGCTCCCCCGTCACGCCGGTTTGCTTACAGGGCACTGTACGCAAGTTTGTAAAATTACACTAGTTTAAAAAATTCCCCGAGAGGAACCACAAATGAGCTCAGCTCAGATCTGCCGTGTTTCCGCATTCCCGCAGCCACCACCGGCCCCGCTTCACCTGCGGAACGACACGGAGCCCCGACGGGGAAAACCCCAGCTCGGGGACACTCCAGCAGCACCCAGGGCAGCATTTGTGCGCTGGGTGTTCCCAGGAACCAGCGCGGAGCCGGCACAGCGGGGACGGCTCCGACCGCCCAGCGCGCCCCTCTGGATATCGAACTTGGGGAGAAGGAGTCACTGCCACTGCAGATGGCTACAGGCACTCTTAATGTTCCTGTACCTGAATTATTCAAGGCAGACTCCGCTGACAGCTCCCTGAAGCAGGGGGACACACAGACACAGATGGTGGCTGTGCTTTTCCCCTGTGCACGGCGTATCCCAATTCCCAAGTGGGTTTAAGTGGACAATTAGTGCAGTTAGTTAAGCAAGCAGTGAGGTGCAGCACACAGAGTGTTGATAAAGCACCCCCCCCCCCCATCTTTGTGCCTTCAGAACAGCAGATGCTGCAGCTGCCAACCCTTCCTGGCCACCAGTCCAGCTTACTGGCTAGACTGGTTTCGTTATTTGTGGTGCCAGCCACTGGCTCAGCTAAAATGACACTGGAGGCCCCAAAGAAACTAATGATCAACAGCACCATTGGGAGGATTTGCCTGTTGTGTTTCTCACTGCGGGCAGGATAAGGTTGTCTGGGTGCGCACGGGAGGATCGATAACGTGATGGATGATCCTGCTGACTGTGACCCAGCCCGCGGTCACCCCGAACGCACGGCGGCACCGCTGGCCGTGTGCCCACCCGCCGTGCTGCCGGCCCCTGCTGCCGGCACCGCAATGGGGAGACACAAGGGTGCAGCTTCGCCAGAAAGCCCTGTGCCAAACAGAGCATCTGGAAGTTAAACACTATTAACTGATTTGGTTTCCATGGCGCAGGGCTGCGAAGTTTCACTTACCCTTGGAAGAATGGGAAGTTTTCATTTTCTGGCCCCAGGTAAAAAGTGTAAGGAAAATTACATCTGGTTGAGACAACTTACTTGTAGAAAAGTAAAAATAAGTCCAGCAGGGAAGTGGTGCAGACCCAGCAGAGCGCTGCCCGGACTGAACCGGGGTAATGTGTCCCAGCCAAATTCTTATTATTAGCTGTCCAGCTTTTTCATACAACTCAATAAAAACACCCTGACCTCCGCTGCAGCCGTTTTCCTTGATTTTGGAAGTTTTATTCTTGAGAAAGGCACAGTCCCACATGCAGCAACCAGAGGGTTATTTTCACCCCTCACATACACCGCTCAATGAATTTCTCGGGTTTACTGCAGCCCGAGCCGGGATTTCCAAACGTGTCGGATCTTTCCAAGATCCTGTTCCCTTCCCCACCCTTTGCTCTTCAGACGGATCCTCCGGGGAGGCTGAAACTCAAATCTGTTTCCTTGCCAAGGACTTTTCCTTCCCGCCACCCACAGTGGGTGCTCGGCGAGGCCGCGGGCGCCGGGCCCGCTCAGCCGGCCAACCTCCGCTGGTCACGAATCTGCTCCGCACGGCTTTGCTGAGCCGGGTTTGCGGAAGGGCATGGCTGCTTGGGGACGGGGCTGTGTGTTGGCTGGGGATCCTCCTGGTGCATTTATTTTTGTTGTGATTTTGGATCGAGGCGTCTCCTTCCCCCTGACAGTTGCTGGCAGCATGCTGTAAAACTATGATTAATTAAAGTGTGACTATGAATCCACTCAGAGGCTTAGACTGTTCCTCCTCTACTATTTGATAGAGAAAGGGCCATTTAACAAAGTTTAGATCTCGAAGCAGATTTCAAAGCACACGGCAGTTTAGCTCAGCACAACTAGGAGGTTCAACCTTCAGCATTTAAAACCTATGAGCCCTCGGAGAGAAGAAACTTCTGCTTCTGGTCCAATTCCAGATATAGAAAGAAATAAAGAAGAGATAAACAACCAAGCCGTGCCAAAAAGGACTTCACCAACCCAGCAGAAACACACTGATCACCCGTGGGGCTCCTTCTTACCCTGCGTGACATTTTTACCTTTGTAGACACTTCAGCCATAGAGTACGTGCAGTCCTGTTGCACTCAGAATTTAGATTAAAGCAGCACATTCTGGCTCCTGCTCTGTGCGAAGCCACTGGAAATCCTGGAAGACCTTCAAAAATGGGCAGAATAGCACTTGAAAAAGAGGCACAACTTTACTAAATTGAAAAATCTGAATTTCCTAACATGGACTTAAAAGGTACTACTGAATCTTTAATGACTGCAATATAGAGATGGTTCAATCTAAGAAGGGCTGAAGGTCTTCCTTTGAAGAAGTCAAACTTAAAACATAAGAAAGATGTCTGCTACATTCCAAGGTTACAAAGGGTTTGGTGAAACTCTGCATCCCTCCCGACTCTGACTTCCTAATGACAACCACTTGTTAATCCAGAGCACCTACTTAAAAACGAACGTAATTAGCTGGAGAAAGGAAAAACATGCCAGAGTAAAAAAGCATTTCTGTAACAAGAGGTTGCAAGGAGCAACGTGCTACAGGTACAGATGTAAAATGGGCTATTTATTTATTTCAAGAGCGCATAATTTTTATTCATTAAACATCACCTTTAAGCTTGACATGTTCTAAGTTGCTTGGTGTTCTACAGCCTTCTGTGGCTCTGACACGTCTCTGGTTTTGTGCATGAAAGACATCAGAGGCTTCTAACAGAGAGCCCAGGGGGAAAACCAAAGCCCCCCACATGTGGGGAACCTTCGCCAGAAACAAACCCACCCCAGGCGAGGACGTTCTAACAATACGCACCAGTATTACACATTCTCCCGCTCCTTCCCCAGGAACCTCAGACCCCGCCGGGGACCCTCGGGTGCTAACGCAAAGCAGAACGGACCTGTTGGGTGACGGGCTCCTCCAGCACATCCCAAGGACGCGTCCCTCCCGCTGCCACTGATCTCCCGCTGCCGGACACCTGCATCTTCCCACCTCGGCCCACCTTCACCTCTCAGTTACCCACCCTAAATTCTTCCACCTCCCCGCTGTTGACACCCTTTAAACACATGGTTATGAAATTCACCCTCGGGCGTCTCTCAGCCGACCCAGATAACCGAACGGGCCGTGCTCCGCGCTCTGCTCAGCTTCTCCGGGGCTCATCCAGGCAAAGACGTTTCCCAAAGTCTGAACTTGCCGCCGGCGCGGGGCGATGTTCAGATCACACACCAGGGCCCTGTCAGACGCGGCCCCAAGGAGCACCCATTGCAGCTTTATTCTACTTTGCTGCCTTCAATCTAGCTTGTTAACTATTCCCAAAAATGAGTATATTTTAATTACTGTTTTCTGAGAATTGGGATTATTTTCCTTCTAAATGTATTCGTCTGATTATCTCCAGGATGAAATTCATTTGGTTAATTACCATCCTTTTAATTTGTTTAAGACTATGTTTCTGCTTCCCGCGCTGTAACACCTCCCTGCTCTCTCTGCCTGCATTTATTCAGTGCCTGACACGCTCCCATTTTGGGGGACAAACAGAAGATTTCCATAAAACCACACACTGAACAAAACCGTGCAGGCAGAGCCTGCGGCCTCACCTGAAATCCAACTCAAGAGAGAAACATCATTCAAATGTACACATTAATTGCTCACGTTTATTAGTGGGCAGGGACAGACCCAGCGGGACCCCCGGGTTGTCCGATCTGCCCCCGCTCTGTGCACATTGTCCAAGGATCCTCCCGCCAGACACAACCCCTTACAACATCTCATTCATTTGCCAAAACCCAGCAGTTCAGTACCTAATGCCTGGATTATTCTATCATCGTCTTATTACTACCCCGAAACAGAGGTAGGCGAATTCCAATTTCATTATCCAAATCTCAATTCCAGTCAGTGACGCACATACTGGAAGAAACCAAATGTAATTTTATTAGTTTTCTAAACTCCTCTAATACAAAAGAAAAAAATATCTTCTGTGGGTAATGCAAATGAGACCAACAGAGACATTAGGAGAAATTTCAGATATTCTTAAGCCAATGGGAAAGCCTCCCAAAAGGAAAGGTTATGGTGCCTAATTAAATTACACACTTAGGCTTGAACTAAAGTAACACCAGAGAGCATCCAAGAGTTTGGGAAAACACAGAGCTGTGCAGGGTTAGTGCTGCGTGCACAACAGCGACCGTCCCGCCATGGGACACGCACCTGGATCTGTCACCTTGGCAAGGACCCTCTGTCCCTTCAGCTCATTGGAACCCAGCTCCCAACAGCTGCCCCAGCGCGGCCCCGGGCGCCCACGTTTCTCCTCCATGCCAACACACTTCTATCTGATTCAGACAGCTGTTTGGCCCTTCCCAGGGCACATTTTCCAAGTGGCTCTGTTGTTCTGCAAATTATGCGCTATAAAGAATTAATGGCTGAATATAAATCAATTTAGTTCACTGAGAGAGCGTGTGTTTCATGTGGTAGAAGTTTTCAAAGAAAAGTAATTAGTTGATTTGGCATTTTAATCTTCAGAAAAATAAAGAAGCTATTTTTCTGCTAAGAGGATGTGTTTGAACACATGAACATACGCTGTATTTTCTGAAACTATGTTAAGAAATAGCATTTATCGGCTAGATGTGGCACGGCCAATAGCTATGTCCATTGTCTCAAGAATATTGGTTGCAGTAAAGATTGCACCGCAGACTGCATTTGCTTTCCCCAGTGCCTGAGCAGAGGCTTGAAAAGCCCGCGAGGCCGGTTTCTCGGCGGGGCTGTCACCGCGATGGACAGACGGGACGGAGGCGACCGCAGGGACCGGCTGTACCGGGGGTCCCCATGTCCCCAGCCCGGGGGCTCAGCTCCGTGTCAGACAGAAAAGCAATAATCCCACCTTACTCCATTTGTTGAACTTCACACACTAAAACCCCGAGTGTGTTTAGCAGAGACGAAACAAAGCTAAGCCAGCAACACGTCTGAGTTTGCTTTCCCCCCGCTCCTCACTAACGACTCATTTAACAGCAGCATAGCAATTAGAAAATCGATATTCCATTCCGACACAAATGTTTCATCTAGAGCATTACTTAAGGAGAGTCTCTTGCAGCTTCATATTCGCCTGGACAAAGGATGAGGCAGAAAGGACCCCCTGGCCTTAGGTTAGCTGGCTGATTTAAGATGATTGCTCTTAAAGCCCACACATATTTGCAAACCGTTTCAGGCTGGGTACAGCCGGTGTGGATACAACACTCTACTAATAAGCACCTCTGTGCCAGGGAGTGTGCGTATAAATACAGTCACAGGGAAATGCAAGCTTGCTTTATTGTTTAATATCCTGCCACCCACCTGAATAAAACAGAGCCTGACACATGTCATAAGGAATTACTCCAAGAATGCAAGGCCCTTAGGCATTGAAGCCCCATTTGTATTCCAGTCGTATTAACCAAAAATAAAATAAATAAGTAACAATCACATCTTCTTTGCTATGAAAGGATTTTCCAGCCATTCAAGTGCTCACTGCATGGCTGTTACGAGCTCCCTTACTGGAAGTGCAAGGGCAGCAAAGGGGAAGAAAAGCAGAGACAAAGCGAACGGCAGAGATCACAATGGAGAAATTATCCTGATTTGCTGCATTTGAGTTTGTGCAGGAAGACGACGGCTCCCGGCCCAGACCCGATGGCTCCCCCGCTTCTATATTTAGTCTCAGGGATTATTCCAGCAGGATTCAAAGCGCTGCCCATCTGCAGAGTCCAGGGGGAGCAGACTGCTCTGGTTTTGTGTTATTTGAAAGAAAAGCGGGAATTGCCAATTGTTGTGGAAGAGCCGTCCCTTGCACTGGGCAGGACGGCGACACTGTGCACTCAGGGCATGTCAGCGCCTTTCCGAGTCACCACAGACAGCGGCAGCAACAAAAACTCCCCAAGAGCAAAACCAGCCGCGTTCCTTCCCACCTGCTCCAGAAACAGAACGTCAGATGCATGTGTTACTAAATGAAGCAGCAGCACGTCCTTTGGCCGGGAATCCCAGAGCTGTACAACACCCCCTCCCAGCCCGTCCCACTCATCCCCTGCCGTGCCTGCGCGTGGTGGGTAAACCGGCATTGTGCCATCTCACCATCTACCAGCCAGCGGCTTCTCGGCTTGTTACAGCTCAGCAGAGAGCAGCTTATGGGCAGAACAAAAAGGCTCCATTTTCTGCAAATGTATTGACATGGAATAATGTGACCTCATGTACCACGGAAAAGGCAAAGGGGAGCTCCAGGAAGAGGGGCCGACGCTGACAAAACCCCTACCAAGGTACTTGGGTCTCTTCCTGTTAATGTGAAATTAAGCTGACCACGGGAGCAACACCTTTAAAATAGCTCTGTGACAAGGCTGCTATGAACTGGATGCCATGACACACAAAAACCGGAGCTCCATGACCTCGGAGGAGCACAACAAACACCACACCGAGCCAGACACTCCATTGAGATAAAACACCTTCCAGTGTAGTTTTTATACAAATGGTAGATAAAATCACTGCACAAAATAGCCCATCCTAAGTAATCTTCACAAACGGCTGAATTTGGCTTTGTTTTCCTCAGGTGATTAGTCACTTAAATGATTTTTGTTGTAAACAATGCTCAGATGACGGGAATAGCTGCAATGCCAGTTGACAGTATTTATTAGAGTAAGAGTTTGCTAATCACTGTTCCCAACAGCTGGCCCGTCCTGATCTCCACAGAGGAACACAATGGGTTTGCAAGATCTATTTGCGTTTAACTCGATTCTAAGGGTGAGCAGTTAGAAGCAGTGAATTTCTCCAATATATTTCACTGATACCAAACACTGTTATTCTTTATGTACCAAATACCAATAGCACAAATCAAATTTAATCCTGCATTCTCTGGGCACTGACATTTATAGAAAGAAAAAGAATCAAAAAGGAAGAAAAGTGTCCAGCAAAACTACTCAGAGCTGAATGATGCTCCTTCGGCTCCTTGGTGACAAGGTCTGTGGATTTAATACATCACACAGGAGAAAATAAAAATGCCAGAGAGGCAGGTGATGCAGTACTCATCCTGCTCTGAAAATACTGACACGTTGGTCTACGCTGTAACTTATTGGAATCGGGAGCAAGGATGCCATGTGCTGCCTTAGAACAATGCAGGACAACGGGCTGGGCGAAATCAGGGACTGTGGGATTATTTTAAATGTTGAAGGGAATTCGATACTTCTGAAACCTTCAGACAGATGAGTGGGTTGGTGGAAATATTTAGGTCAAGTCCTGTTTTGCATTTTAATTGGGGAAAAAATAATCATGTAACCCGAGTTTGAGAACATGAAGGCCAGGATGGTCAGCCCAGGAAATGACCAGTGAGTCCTCCAACCACAGGGAGCGCTGAGGGACCAAAGCGACTGAGTTACCGTTTGATTGCCTGAAACCAGCACGGTGACCCCAGTCCCGAGTCCTCAGAGTCACCGACGGTGTCCCCAGGGACACACAGACCGAGCGACCGACGGACAAACAGCCGCAGGTCTGTGCCGGGGGCTCGGGGCGGGTTCTCTGGGCGGCACAGGAGACGCTGCCGAACCCACGTGTGCGTGAGGGTGGAGAGGGGAGATCCCCCGGCTGTCAGGCAGCGCTACCTTCACACACAGGATTTTTCCATTTCTAAAGGCTGTTATTGGAAAATGTCACTATTCATTGCCGAGAGTCCCCGTGATGCTGTAGCTCTCATTACACCTAAGCCCTCTCAGCACAAAATAGCCACACACTGATAACCTGAATATATTTGCTGCAGCTGCTGTTCCGTAGACTGCACTCTTGTACCGTCAGGTTATTTTACATGCTTATTAGCCCCATTATTTTATAACTCATTCCTCTGTGTAATGCTGACTCTATATCACTTCATTTTAACAAAAGGATATGTTCCTCTGAGACAAGAAGGGATGAGCAGCCTCAGAGGTGGAAAGGGAGGGTGGAGTGAAGGCGGCAGGTCGTCGTGCCTGGGCTGCGGGAGCGCCCAGGGAACAGGAGCCCGGAGCCTCTATCCCCTTGGAGCCCTGGAGCCTCTGTCCCCATGGAGCCTCTGTCCCCATGGATCTCTGGAGCCTCTGTCCCCACAGAGTCCTGGAGCCTATGTGCCCATGGAGCCTCTGTCTCCACAGAGCTCTGGAGCCTCTGTCCCCACAGAGTCCTGGAGCATCTGTCCCCATGGAGCCTCTGTCCCCATAGAGCCCTGGAGTCTCTGTACCCATAGAGCTCTGGAGCCCCTGTCTCCATGGAGCCTCTGTCCCCATGGAGCCCCTGTCCCCATGGAGCTCTGGAGCCCCTGTCCCCATGGAGCCTCTGTCCCCATGGAGCCCCTGTCCCAGTGGAGCTCTGGAGCCCCTGTCCCCAGGGCTGCTGCTCTGGCCACGGGCTCCCACAGCCACAGCTCCTGCTCTCAGCTCTCAGCACCGTCCACACCAACGCTCAGCAGAGATAACCAAGCTCTCGAGTGGGGGAATAACCCAACGGCAAACCAACCCCAGGCACTGTGCTGCCGCGATTGTCACTCTGACTTGCTCTTGTCGTCGTGTCCCTCCCCAGCTATCAGAACGTTTGCTCTGACGTTTGCACCTCTGCTCGCTGTGTGAGACGGTGGAACTGTCACTAATAAAGCCAGTGGTGGCCTCAGCGTGAGTGACTTTATCTAAGGAAGGCAAGACACCCTGCCTTGGTTTATAGCTTTAGATATAAAGGCATCAAGTACGAAAAATTCTCTCAAGTACATGTCAGAACAGGTACAAGAAGGCCATGATAACAAAAAAAAAAGACAATTCTTTGCCCTTTTCTTGCAGGATTTACTCAACGACCCAAAACTGCTTTATGCACATGTGTCACGGACGCTGCCAACAGGCTTGGGAAGCAGCAATGTTACATAAAGATCATAAACCACGTTTAAGAGATGGGAGCTAAAAAAAACTCAAATGAAGAAGTCAGCTGCTGATTTTTCCTCAGTTACATGTTCTGTCGAACATGTTAAAACAGAATCAAAATTATTACCCACTCCATGGGGCTCAAATGTCTGTGTAAATGAAGCCAGGAGTAACTAGTGAAAGGATGAAGGATTGAGGAGGTTAATTTTAGCTAGACTTACTTCCCTAGATGGCTCATAGAGCTTGTAATAGAATGGAGATGCAAGAAAGCAATTAAAAGAACTAACTTAAATAAATGTCTGAGTGCTGCAGGTTTGCCAGCGTATACCTCTAAATTCTGCAATGCAACTGGGCTCCTTCCTCTGGGGACTTTCTAACAACCTTTCAGACATCAGGATAATTATTGCAAAGTGTGACCCAGACTGTGGTTACTGCTGTAATCAAGAAAACCCCTTGAGGTTCCAGCATTAGACACAATCTCACCAGTGAAGCAGCCTTTCGACGGCTGGCTAACATTCTGTAATGACTAAACTGAACGTTCCATTCTCTGGGACCGGGCGACGCACCCGCGGGTCGGGGTTTGCACTGTCCTGCGCACACAGGGGCCTCGGGGTCCGCGACGGATCCGCCACAACCGGGAGCCCAGAGGAGATAATGGAGAGAGACAATATCTACAATATCTACATGCTCTTGCCATGGGGGCACACACGGCCGGTGACGCGCTCCTGCTCGGGCAGCCTGGGCACTGCTGGTCTCTTGCAGCGTTTTCTAAGCAAAACTTGCCCCACTGATGTTTCAACTCCTATTTTATCTCCTTGAGGACTGCAGTGGCTCCTGGTGCACATGGAGCTTCCACTGCTGGGATATAAATCCTTGCTTGGTTCTAACATGCAATCTCCAATTTAAGCAAACAGGGAATAAGGAAAGAGATGAAATACTAATTGCAATCTGGATTGCTCCATCTTCTCTCCGCCCCCACTAACCCTCCTCCCTGCTCCCTAATCCATCAGGTCTGAGTGATGCTCAGTGAATAATTAATTCTGAGTGAGCTGGAGAGGTTTCCTGCCGAGTCGCTGCAGACGTGACATCCCGCTCAGGAAACGCGGGAGCGCTCGTGTTCCCCACCGGTGCCTCTGGGTGTCCAGCACCCACCGGGCACTTCCACCTGCCCCGTGTCACCCCACTAACTACACCTTGTTGGCCAAACCCTCTGTGCTCGCCAGCACAGACAACACACGCTGCCACGTTTACTTGGAGCAATAGTAAAAGGAATAGTGAAAATGCCACGATATAGGGTAACCATGAACAATGCCATGACAGTCATCAAAAGTATTAAGGCAGAGCAGTAAAGAAAACATTTCAGCATGTATGAAAAGAAATAAAAAATGCTGCAATGGGGTTTCTGACCCATGCAAACCTGATATTCTGAAAGCACAGAAGTTAAAACGAGAGCTCCCAAACAGGCAAACATTATCGCTCAGTCTCCTCCACCGATTGAGAATGCGAAGGTGTATGAGAAATGACACCCCGCGAGTGTCTCCCCCCTTCACAACAGTCCTGAGCTGAACCACAAACACACACACAATCCAGACTCTTCTTACTGCAGATTCAAGAGAACTGGATAACTGAGAACGGGCCCCAAAGCATCTGTGTCCCCCCGGCACCGGCTGCACAATCCGTTTGTGTCTGGAGAGAAACCCAGCGGGAGCCACGGCTGCGCAGGTGGCACCGCAGGGACACATTCCCTTGGTCAGGGGATGCCACACAGACCATGGGGACACGTTCCCCCGGTCAGGGGACATCACACAGACCACGGGGACACGTCCAGTCAGGGGACGTCACACAGACCATGGGGACACGTTCCCCCGGTCAGGGGACGTCACACAGACCACGGGGACACGTCCAGTCAGGGGACGTCACACAGACCACGGGGACACATCCAGTCAGGGGACGTCACACAGAGCCCGTCCTGCCGCCGGGTTCACGTCCTGACAGGTGGTGCCCATGGGGATGATGCCCAGGCAGAGGACAAACAACAGATGCCAGGATGAGCATTCAGTTCAATCAACAGAAGCAAGGTATTTTAAAAAAAATTTGCTCTCACAAACAGACAAAAATCCTCTTTCTCTCTCTGCACACATGCACATCATTTCAATTAATACTGTACAGCAACAAAGACCCCCATGATGGAACGAACCTCCCCGCGCAGCAAGGACAGCACACTGAATTACGGGAGGTCGGTCCAGCAGAGCGATGTAGCTGATGTGGTGCCCAGCACAGAGCACCCTGCGGAGGGAAGAGCCCGGCACGGCACAAAGGGACGTGTGTCACCTCCAGCAATGGGGCACCAAGGCGCTTGTAACCGTGAGCAAAGGGGACAGTTGGATATAGCACCTATGGCTTTCTAATTATTGCTACATCTCCATCATTTTGTGAATGAATGCCACTCTCCCGCACACTATCAATCACGTACAACACACGCCACATCCCTCTCTCATCTAATTACTTATATAACACACATGGATTAAAGCTAAATTCATATTTCTGGCTTTAATTCAAACCGGTTAAGTATTTTTAAACAAATTGTATTTTAATTCCAGCTAAAATGCATTGGTTTAATTCAATTAAAATTAGTTCTTCTTTTCATCACACCTGACCTGAATTTTGCTGAAGAGAACCCGGGACATTCTGTATTTGTACTGAAAATTAAAACTACAAGCACTGCCGAGCGGATGAATAAGATCATAATATCAGTATCTTAAGAAGATCTCCATATGTGAACAATCTACTTGAAATGTCCCTAATAATCATTTGAGAAGAGGCTCCACATCAGAAGGCGTTATTAAGGAGTATGGTAAGGAGGAAGGATAGAGCAGCGCATTTTTCCTCAGTCTGGTTTTTCCTTCCCTCCTCATGACGGGTGAACTTGACATCGTTATTGTACATTCACAAGTCTCGAGCATCATTATACCCGGCGCTGCGCACAGCCAAGCGCCAGCAGAGAGCTCAGCGCCCCGGCCGCCTCCAGCCACAACCAGCGACTCTGCGCGGCCGCGGAGCGTGGAGCTGGGTAACAGGAGCTGGATAACGGGAGCTGGGTAACAGGAGCTGGATAACGGGAGCTGGGTAACGGGAGCTGGATAACGAGAGCTGCATAACGAGAGCTGGATAACGGGAGCTGGATAACGGGAGCTGGATAACGGGAGCCGCATAACGAGAGCTGGATAACGAGAGCTGGATAACGAGAGCTGCGCGTCAGCCATTGGCGTCTCCAGCTCTCTGAACGCCACCGTGAAAACCGGGCCCACCGCGGTTGTCACTTACAACTCTTCATCCCTCACGCTGATATCCCAATAGAGGTTTTGCAGTGTTTCAATAAAGAACAGAGCGAAACGTGGTTTTAAACATTTCTTCCTTCCAAGAGAGAAAGATATTTATTGCTAATACTAATTACCAATAGAAATGACAGAGCAGGGGAAGGAAAAATTTCATCCGTCAAGCAACATGTCTATCCTGTGAGGCAGGAAATGCCACTTGGACAGATGGAAAACTGAGGCAGACGCCAGGTCGGGATCCTGTCCCTCCCCAGTGTCTACCCAGCACCAGGGGCAGAAACGGAGGGTCCAGATTGACATGCTTTGTCATTAAATGCAACCGCACACTGCCACTGAAAGGAAAGGTCCCTTTTCTGCCATCTTCCCATTACTGTGCAGTTACATCAGTTGGTTCCGTGCCCTAATCAAAGAGAAAATCACCCCCTAAAGAAGAATTTCCCCTTGAATCAACTTGCCGACCTTCCTAAGGCTGCGCTGCTGGACCTGCTGCGAGGGGAACACGTGGGCTGGGAAAGCCAGGCTCGTCCTCTTCCACTGCAGAAGCGTTTTCATCAGGAACAGTTGTCATTGTGTGCCTGGCATAGAAGTACCTTAGTTTCTATTGTCAACAAATAGTCATTAAAAAAGCAAACAGAAGAGTCCAGAATTAACAGAAAGTGTCTTCAGCTGTGCTGATGGCATTTTCTTTCTCTTTTTTTTTTCCTTTGAGTTTATTGACATGAAGAGCGATGCTAATGTCATTGCACTGAAATTCATGCACATGAAAATCTCACCAGGGCAAAATCAGAATAAATGGTCTGTCTGGAAACAAATGCAAGGGAGTAGCAGTATGTGTCTCTGATGTGACGACTATCGAGACACCATCAGCCACAAGGCGACCGAACCGTCACCCCCGCTCGAGTCTCTGCCCAGAGGATCCCAACACAACTATCTGTTGTCACCCCGAGGTGTACACGGATGCACCACAACGTCCCGTCTGCCGGGCGACGGCCAAACCGGTCAATAAGATGTATCCAGGCTGCGAGAACAGGGGAATGAAAGAGAGCAGCCTCCTACCCATTAATCAACCTGCTCCTCCGCTGCAGGAACAATGCCTTCCGATTGTCGGCATTTACCAAACATTCTTCAAACGCTAACCATCTGCAGCTGTAATACAATGCTTTGATAACAAACGTCAAAAAGATAGAGCATAAAATTAACTTCTCCTTATTTAGTGGGTTTAGAGAAATGTGGCTTCACGCTACACTAATTCAGTGCCCTCAGTATGAAAACTCCCCATTATGATGTCTCATCAAATTAGAGGCAACGATACAACGATGTCATCTCTATCCGCACACAACACTATATTTTGTAATTAAGCAGGACAGTGAAACAATGGCCTTGCTTATAGAGAAAAGGTCAGGAATGCAAAACATATTTTTGCAAGCTAATTGTAAGATGCATGAAGCCAATTATCCCATGGCGCTGCGTATGCCTGAGCAGGAGGGATTTTATAATCTCGCTCCATGACTCCAAGTCGAGCTGAAGCGCAAGCTGGGCCCTGTGGGTCACTGTGCTGGGCCCTGTGGGGCACCGTGGGTCACTGTGCTGGGCCCTGTGGGTCACTGTGCTGGACCCTGTGGGGCACCGTGGGTCACCGTGCTGGACCCTGTGGGGCACCGTGCTGGACCCTGTGGGGCACTGTGGGTCACCGTGCTGGACCCTGTGGGGCACTGTGCTAGTTGTGTGTGCTGGTAGGAGCTGGGAAGTGGAGATGTGAAGACATCTATTAAAATAATCCCAGCCTCTTAGCCCTTCCTGGACATTTTACTACAGCTTGGAAAATTTCTAGGAATTGATATGGACTTGTACTGAAGATATCAGATACAACCTCCCGTTGAATTAGGGTGTTTGAATGTGTAGGATAAGGGGAGATGTTTATGTGGTTTTTCTGCAAATATCAATACGTTTCCCTCAGGTAGGCTCGGGTACAAACCACGGATTCGCACACCTGTGCAAAGCCAATTTACCAGGAGGAACAGTTCCCCTCTTGGGGTTATTAAGTGGCTGTGGCCGGGGCGCAGCATGTTGCTGAACGGGGCCTTAGAACAAATATTTCTATGTGCACTGGCTGGTGCCATTGAGCTGAACCTTGTAGATACACCACCTGTATAAGGGAACTGTACATTACTTTTACAAAGCACAATATTAGTCCTTCTCCCATATAAAGGATTATTTTTTTGTTTCAATGCCTTCCCCAATACAACCTCCAAAACCCCCTTTCCATTAAGAGCATTATCCTTTTAAAAATATTTGAAGAGCGGTTTCTAAACTCCCTAATACCAAGAGAAGAAGATGAGGAGCATAAAGAGTTTCTGGGGAGAAGCAGTAATTTCCTCCTGCATCTCTCCTTCAAAGCAGATCTCTCTGATTTTACTCCAGCCTCCTAACACAGCCGTTAATTAGAAATCAGTAATTAACTTTCTGGTTCAAGAAATACTTTGCAAAGGAACCCCATTAAAAGGCTGATCTGCATATTTCAGGACCAAGTAGCCTCGGTACAGATGCAGGTTTGTGGTCGCTCTCCATCCTCCGCTGGGCCCTGGCTGGGGACAGGGGGACCGACTGTGCACAGAGAGCAGGCGTCCTCACTGGGCTGCTCCCATTCTGACCTCGCTAGATGTTTTATTTTGCATTTCAGCTTCTCCACGCAGCCCCGAGAGCCCTTGGAGCCCTCTGGGCTCTGCCCGCGTCCCGGCCCCGCAGGACCAGCCGAAGCAAATGGCCACTTCTTCATCCTTTGCAAGGCAGCACTCACCAGGTTCTCATCGAACTCAACCAATTGCATCACGCCTAAAAATGTTGGGCATATCAAGTATGTCGGGAATAAACAAATGATAATTAGATCTAAAAAGAACTCACAAACTAAGCTCATTGTAAGGGTACAGACATTCGTAAGTTATTGATGCTCTCCTATTGCATCAAAGTAAGCTTGGTGAACATTTGCAAACCCACTCAGCAGGTGGCATTAGCTCTGGACTAGGAAATAAACGCACGGCGGTACACGACTCGTGTGCTTCCCCTTCCCGGGCGGGTTATAAGCAAACATTTTTGATGGGATAAAAATAAAAGTAGTTTAAAGAGGACGTGGCAGTAGTGCAAGCCCTTGCTGTTGTTAATGCATGGCTGTACCCCTTCCAAGGCTGAGGCTCATTTAACAATCAACCATATGCTCAGATTTTTGCAGTGCCAAGAAAAAGCTTAAATAGAATGTTATCTTCTGGAATTACCAAAAACCCCTTGCAAAATAATCACAAATGTTAGTAATTGAGAGTCGCTCAGCATTAAATTAATTCTGGGTGCTCCGAGGAGTGTCCCAGGGACCGATCGGCCGGGGGATCACGTAGAACACGGGTCACGCGGAACACGCGTTTCCCACCGACGCAGGACGGGCCGGAGGGGTCGGGTCTGTCCAGGGGGTGACAGCAGCAGCGGAACATCCCGCACCCTGTCCCACGGGACACGGGAACAAGATCATGTATTTAGATTTCTTTTTTTTATCAATGCCCATATAAACCTACTTTCTAAATTCCTGACGAAGCGTCAGAAATGATTTTCAGAAGACGACTGTACCGAAGTGACAGCAGTGACAGGAAAGGTCGCTACAACAAGAAACCAACCAGAAACGCACCACCAACGATAATTAACAACTGCAGCAGAACAACCTTCTCAGCCTCACTTTGTCAGCGGCTGTGACACATCGGGTGCAGGGGACACTGTCAGCAAAAAGCCACTTTGCTCAGCTCTAGCAAGCGATCGGACCAGCGACAAACGGACAGGAGCACTCGTTGCACAATCCTCCTTTAGGCCTCACATTGATATACACTGATTGTACCACATTAACGCACCTCTCGTCCAGAGTACCAGTTATACTGGGTCTGATTTTGCTTCTCTTATTCACAATCGATAATTGTATTACTGTTAGTGTAATAGGACTCGTAGAAAAAAAAACAGTATGCAAAAGAATGGCAAAATTTGGCCAACTACGTCAATGTGAACCCCACAGTAATTTACTCAACTTGGTGCAAACCCCTGATTCCACCTTTTTTCAAACAAAAGGTCTCTTCTCAGTCAATGTAAAATCCAATACCATGAGAAACAAGCATGTTTTTTCTACAAACATCAGCTCTGTGTCACTATAACCAGTGCATTTTCCTATCACATCACCCTGAGCAATTCCTCATGTGTTCTCTGTTGAGAAAATATGGTTGGGCGAGGTTTTACTAAACCAGAACTCTGCAAGTTTCGTAGCTGCTGTGAACACACCCGCACACGTGGGGCAGAACCACAGAGAGCAGGGACCCGCGCCCTGGTCACCCCCATTCCAGAGCCGCCAGCCCCTCCTGGACACCCCCCCACCCCCCCCTTTATAAGCTCAGCTTTGCAAGACTCCACTGGAACCAGCTGCTCCCTGTTCCCAGACTGGACCGGCCCCCAATTACCAACGCGACTCCAAGCTGGTGCCAGCGAGACCTTCTGTGACTTTCCCACTGTTTCATGTTATTTCCTTTTGTTATAAAAGTCACACCATAGAAATTCCTCACCGTTGTAGGAGGTAATACTTTTCCATTTTAAACGCATGTGCTGTATTTAAATGCACACACAGGATAAAAAGCATAGATACGTTTGTTTATATCCTCTGCTCTGCATCCACGCCACGTCCAGCTTGTTAGCTGACCGTACGTGTTTACACACGTATCATATACTCGTATGCATCTGCTGTACACAGTAGAACAAACAGGACATGCAAGAAAAGGAAACTAAGAGGCACAATACAGTACCAATTTAGATACACAGAAGCCAAATAACAGAATCATTTATGATCTACTATAGCTCAATATTTCCACCTTGAGTGCTTTGATTGCATTTAATGCCCTATTCGTTTTTGCTACGGCATCTCCGGAAAAATTCTCCAAAGCTCCAGCACAGACGCTGTTATACCGGCTACTTCCATAGGCAAAGGAGCAGCTCGCCAACAATCAGCCTGGATACAAGATGGAGTCAAGAATCAAATATTTAAGAGGCAAATATTCAGATACCAGATGCTTTTTTGAAACAGTTCTTGGATTTCAAGACAGACAAGGAAGCACAGCAGAAAATGAATGAGAGACCTAAAAGACTCAAACCCCTCCATATACAGAGGTGAGTGCACTGTGCATTTTAGCAGATGTGGATGGGAACGTTCAGGAAGATAAAAAACCGAAACCTCGATGCATGACAGAGAAGCCCAGCTGCTGCTTTTCTTCCAGCTCTGCGAGAGCACCAGCACCTGGGGCACGATGTTCCGCAGGAGGATGCTCACGCGGTACATCTGACAGTGCTGGAAAGGCGGGGTGAGCAGCTCGCTGCCAGAGCTGCCGCTGTCAGACAGCGTCCTCCGGATCAGGACACGTCTGTGCACCGCAGACCAAGCGTATTCGTGAGCGTAACCTGCCGAATGGAAGCCTTTCATTTTCCAGTTCTAACTACTCACACCAGCAAATCCTTGGGTTTTATTCAAGGCTGGCCAATGGCACCTCTCCTCTAACCCAGCCTTTAAGCTCTACATGACAATGCACCACAGCCACACGCTGAATCCCTTTAGAGAAAAGTTGCAGCAAAGACGCCTCTATCTGCGCGGCCGCTGAGCCCAGGGCTCCGGCGCTGCGAGGGCAGGACATCGCAAGGCTTCCTTTGGGAAAATGACTGTGGCTGCAGGGCTGGCCAAAACACTTAATTCCCACGTCCTATACTGCCAGTTCACAGGAAGAAACAAAACTCATCTAGGTAGGAAGAAGGCACTGTCTGATTTGCCTGTTCCTGGAGTGAAGCGGCAGCACTGCCGGAGGTTCCCGGCCGCCCAGCTCCACCGGCTGGTCTGCCGTACGGAACACAGTGCCCTACTTCGAGCATCTGTGAAAACTGCAGCGCCGGAATCAAACCAGCTCTGTTCTCTGACAGCAACCCCTGAAACATCACTCTGCACAGTCCTTTCACTTGCAGGATCCAGAAGGAAAATCTGAGGAGGCTGCAATAGGTCAGGTAAGGAAAAACGGAGACTGCCAATTGTCATTTGTTGGCTTCAGAAAATCACGACCCCTCCAATAGACGAGTATAGTTAAAACTAAAAAAGTTGTCATTGCTCCTAAAAGTGAAGCAGTTACTCAATGGGTTCTAAATTACCCTCTTGATATTTTAAAATGCCACTGCTACAAAACGGTTACATCAGTGTATGTCCAATTTGGCATCATTTTCAGATACAGACTTTTCTTGGCACTTCAGTACTTGTGTGTCATTCCCCAAATGAGTCACGTAAGGTTGAAAGATCTTCCTTTTGGAAGCAAACCCACTCGTTTGTTTCTGCGGTTGGAAATGCAGTCTGTCTTACCCGACCATGACCTTCATCTGCATGTGAAATTACACATAAATTTACCTAGAATGTGCGTCTGTCCAAGGCGCACACTGACATAAATCTACACATATATAAATACAAACAAATCCACTAAAAAGCTGCTATATACTTTCTGACTGAACTGAAGAATAAACCCAAGGTCTCATTTCTCCTTCACTTGCAATTTGCTCCAGTACCGGCCATCCCCTGTCTAACGCCTCATCCGACCCGTCCGCACGTTCCCCGCGCCGCATCCCTCCCGGACCCAACGCCCGTCATGGCTCACACGGAAAAAGCAGCTTCGGCCCCATGCCGAGAATCCCTGTGTGTTAATGCTGGAGACAGCGGCTCAGCTGGAGCCGTGTGTGTGGGGAAGGGGGATTTGGGGAGATTATGGTTGTTATTGTTCTATGTTATTGTTCATACGATGTGTAACCGTGTAATGTTCAGTGTGGTCCAGCGTGTGAGCGTCTCTCCCCTCCCTCCCTCACCTGCATCGCTCGGCTTTGGCTGCTGCATCTATGTGCTATTTATACACTGGTGCATCAACTTAGGATTTATTAGGGAAGATAAAGCAGAGCAGTCAGGCTTATCTGTACATGTTACTCAACCTAAAAAGGCAGGGCTTGCACTGCATACTCGGCAACAAATTAAAATTACCCCTCTCACAATTAAGCAAGTCTACTTCTATCACAGATGTGGCCCTTGCTCGGAGTAAGATAAGCAGGATATTACCAAGACCTGGAAAAATCGACATCCTCATCCTCTCTCACACACGCTCTGAGAAACATCCCCTTACCTTTCATTGTCCACACTCCTGAAGCCAGGTAAAATGTGCCGAAAGCTGCTGTTCCTGTCGAGCTTCGGTTGGCTCTTTGTCCTTTTGATGGAGCCTTTAAGCCGACGGCTGAGGAACCCCTGTGGGGTGAGACAAGAATACTAAATTACAACAAAAAGAGGGGAAGGAGCGAGCGGAGCGCTGCCCCTGCTCTCCTGCCCCCCTGCAGCCCGCCCGCGCGGCTCCCTCGCTGCGCGGCTGCCGGCAGCGCCGTCCTCGCCAACATCTGCTCCCAGGGCTCGCCGAGGCCGGGCCGCTGCGGCGGCGCGAGACTCCCCGAAGCCTCCGTTGCCCTGGCAACCATCAGCTCACATAAAAATACTGTCTGAAAGACAAGGCTCGCACATCGCGGCTCCTGACGCCGCGAGAGGCTGCGGCTGCGGCGGCCCAGCCCGGGCGCACACGCCGCCCACTCCCCAGCCAGCAGGAGACGGGCGACAACTTCATTACCGGATCAAAAACCCCCAGATCTTCAGCGGAATGGACTCAGGTGTTTTAGCTACATGTAAAAATATCCTATAGCGTACGTGTAAACACGGCATATGGACTTGGCAGCTACGGGCAGGAGAAAGAGGGGAGAGAGAGGTCTCTTTACAGGAGAAAGAGACCTTGCGCTGAATGTATAGAGCCTTCTCCTCCCGCATGGAACATCGGTCACAGTTCCTATAGCGCTCCACAGCAAAGCCAGCACTAAACGTTTTAATAGCAAAGCTTTTAATGTGTTATTTGCTTATTGTTAGGAGTTAATGTTCTACATAATCTGAACATTACATTTAATCTCTTGGCTAAATAAGGCA
Source organism: Columba livia (assembly GCF_036013475.1). Classification (NCBI taxonomy): domain Eukaryota; kingdom Metazoa; phylum Chordata; class Aves; order Columbiformes; family Columbidae; genus Columba; species Columba livia. Next base: position 2,013,513 of record NC_088620.1, read on the forward strand.
ATAAAAGTATAATACTAGGATGGCGTCCAGCATTTACAGATACGAGAACAGTTCAGTGGGTCAAGCACGTTAGCCGGAGAAAGCGGGGTAGCATTTTAAAGAGATTTGGGGGTGAAGCTTGGCGAAGTGTTCCTTTCACACGCTGTCATACCAAAGAAATAAATTAGCTACATATAAACAAGCTGGCAAAGCCCTGCACAACCTGAGTTCTGCACGTAAATTAATACCCTTTCTATGTCTTGCAGGAAGATAATCACAGTCTGACTTCTCCCCAGCCTGTCATTTGTGCTATTCAAACCCTCCTTCCCCACCTCGGATGTTCATGGCTCACACTGGCTCTTCCTCAGCTCGTAAAATCTCCTGGGGCAATCTGTGCGGCTCTTGCTATGGAAGCGACTTTCCTGTTTGCAAGTGCATCAAGAATTTGAAACATCTAGATAAGCAAAGGTGTTTCACATTTATTAAGTGCCACTTTACTTACAGGCGAGGTATGTAACATGCATTCATGTGGACTGAGTATTTCTCCGGGAGCTATTTGCATGATTGAAATAGCAGCATGTACGTAACACGGGCCATCAGGTTATACACATCTTACTCAAAGCCACCGTGTAAGGTAACAAAGCTCTTGTCGGAAGATTTTTGTCCATGAAGAATACCTTTAGAGAATTTTTATAGTACAGAGAAATGACTATGAAATAGCAAATTCGAGGATTCGCATTATCTAGAACATCGCTAAGATATTTCCCTCGGTACTCAGACCTCAGCCAGCCTCATACTCATGATCTCAATGTGGTATCACCCTCATGCTCATGGTATCACTTTGATATCAGCCCCGTACTCATGATATCACTGTGATATCAGCCTCATGCTATCAACTCTTCATGCTCTTGCTCTTCTGGCTCCATCATGGAGACTGACCAGTATTTGCTGTGAAGGAAAAGATCTAAAATACGCAGCTGGCCAATATCATGCAATATTTCCCTAAGCGCCACTGCTGAGCAGTTTATGCCCAAAAGCAAGAGACTGGACTTTCTTTATTGCTGCCAGCCTGGCCAGAAATCTGTCATCGTGTTATCAAGCCACTTCTTCATATCCAGCAATAGCTTTGAACCCTAGACAGGGAACTGATAAAGAAAATACCAAATACTTTCTGTGGGAAATGACCGCAGCGTTCTTTCATTACCTTGTATTTCACATCTCAACAACTGCTGGATGACTCGTGCGGGATGTGGAAATCAGAACTCAGGGCTGCGCTACGACGTGACTTTCCTTCTGCATCCTATTGGTTTGCCATTCACTGCCACCAGAAGGAGATGACACTGTGCCATGTGCAGTTTTCATTGCCAGCTTCCTTGGGAGAACGGTATGTCAGAGATTTTAATGCTGATAAATTATGCTCCTATAGCAATACTTTGCACCTCCACAGCACATGCCAGAGATCGGAAATCTAATGTATGAATTTCTGCCTTCAGTAATTTTTAGATGGAGGAAGAAAGAAAGAGAGAGGAGTTGGTGTCCCCAGCCATGAGAGAGGGAAAATCCAACCTGGGGTGTGAGCGCCGTGCTTTCCTGGTGAGATCATAAGAACATCACCCATTTCTCCTTGATTTTTAACTTTAAACAGCATTTGATTCTCATCTGCAGACAAATGAGGCTAATCCTGCCCTATGAACACCGCCTGCTCCTCTAGCCCAGCTGCATTCTTGGGAGTTCCGTAATTAAAGTATTGCCCTCTATATTACATGCTCTTTGTATGCTTTTCTGTTTATATTGAGAGCTTGTCCAGGGCAGAATTGTGTCTTCCTATGTGCAGGCAGCATTCACCAGCAGTACAAACACCCTAGAAAAGATCAAACTACTAACAGGGAAAGCCCCTCTGAGACACAAGTGTCTTGGAATCAGGATAAAACCCAAAAGAATGAAAAAATAGCTGCAAAACCATTGCGTGCCCAGGGACAGATGGCGACACAAGCTCAGACCCTACTGCTGCATGGGCTGCGGTCAGACCCGCGCTCCGGCATCCAGCTTAGAGAACAGACACGGAGATCCAGCCCTCGAGCAGGCGAGAGGGTGAGGCTGGAGCCAGGGCACCGGAGCTGCTCCTCTTGGTAAGTGCTGCTTAGCAACACGGCCCTGCTACAGCACAGGATTAATCCAATTTGCGGTGTCATTGGAAACACTCGGCTCAGTCCATTTGAAAAAATCAGATGAAGATGCGCTGGCGTCCCACAGGTCACCAAGGGGACAGTGTGGGTCTGTCTAGGTCAGGAAAACTGGAATTACGTCAAATGAGAGGCACTGAGGGTTAATTACGAATATGGCAAACCTAATACATGCAAGTAAGTATCAGCAAATCACAGACAGAAGCAGCAATAGCTTCAGCGCATAACATCTCATCCCTTTCCACCTCTGGCCAATAATAGATTGCTGCTTATGCTCTGTTTTTGTAAAGATTTTAGCAACCTTGTTGAAAATGTCTTGGTCACAGGGTCTCCTCTCACTGCCTGGAAGAACAATGAGGTAGCCTGGCAGCTCTCAGTGCTTTCGGGATATTTTCCCCAGGAGTAGCGAAATGTTTCTTTGCAGAATTTCACTGCTCCTGTCCTGGCTCTTCTCTAGCAGGGAAGGACTCCCCTCCCAGCCTCCCAACAGTCCCTGACCAAGAAAACCACCAAAACACTCCAGGCAAGCCAGGGCCTTATGGTAAAGTAACAGAACACTTGGGAAGTGTTTGTCCGCGCTCCCCAAGCAGCGCCAATGACTTGTGTGAGATGTGCACGTGGAACAGGGGGATGTTAATAGAGTCCAAATGAAGGAATAAAACTGCCAGGAAGGATCTAGAAAACAATTGCCATTCACCAGCCATTGTTGCTCAGGGATTGCCTGATTCCTCCGTTTGGATTCTTTTGTTCTCCTATTAAAACAAAACCACACTACTCGGGATTATTTGTTCAAAGTTCCATAATTATCATACTGTCAACATCTCAGAGGCGAACAAGACAGATAAATATTCCTCAGGAATGTAGGAGAGGGTAATTGAGCAATCAGGGACGAATGATGCAGAAACAGAGATACAGGTAGAATGCAAGTAACCTTGAAGAACAACAACATTTCTTTACCCAAAGAGAGAAGCGACTAGAAAAAACCCGCCTTGCTGAGGCCAAGCAAGGAGCCCACCCGGGTATTTCAATGTGGTGAAAGAGTTTTGGTAGTGAAGTGGCACAGTGGGGTCACCCATCCCAGATGACAAACTGTTGATACACAAAACCTCTTTTAGCAAGAACAATCCTGCCAGAAGCAGCTGCTGGGACCTGCCCGGCTCTGGCCATCCCAGGACTCCGCTGCTCCTTGGGATGCAGGGAAGAGACTCTGAGCTCCGTGTTCTTCTGCTCCCTCTTAGAGAACTGCGCTCAGATCAGCTTCCTGAGCATCTTTAGTCCCCCAGCACAAACCTGTCACCACTGAACAGGAGTCAAACCCAAGTGCCGGCATCACCATGGAAGGTGTGATGGCAGCAGAGCAAAAACTGCGTCCTGACGAGCTCAGGACCACACAAAGCGCCCTCTGGTAGTCCCTGAAGGTCCCGGCGATGTCTGAATGAACAAAGGGATTCACACTGCATCGGAAGCCTGCTTTGTAATGTAATTATGGCAGTCATTTAGAAAGCAAACAAAATGCATCACATAACCCATATTCTGGGACTTGTTACTGCAAAGACTAAAGTTGAATAACATAAGAAGACATTTCTCCAAGTAAGGTTTTAAGAAACAAACTAATGCCGCCACGGTAAGTTTGTTTTACTGCAGGTAATTGCCTGCATGTTTAACCAACTGAATCCGGACTCTGGAAAGCCAGCCGGGACGGCTGGGGTCACGGATACACCCCGCTCTGTTCAAACAGCTTCCAAGACAGTGTTTTAATGGTTCTTTGTGCTGTACGTCTTGTCCATGCAGTTGAGATCACGGACTCCGAGGGCACCTGCAGCACCGTGTCTGCAAACCCGACGCGTCGGCCCCTGTGAGCTCTGCTGGTACCTCTGCTTTCCAAAAATGCCCATTTTTCCTGTGGGATGGCAGACCTGCTGCAGTTACTGCGGACACAGCTCCTCAAAAAGCTACTGCAGACCTGGAGCCATCGTACTGCTGGGGTAACACCCCGTTTCTCAGCAAATACCCAATGCGAGACAAGGCCAGGGGTGGAAAAGTCATTTCTAGACTCCTAAGAAATACCACAACAATTTTCTGTGCACATTTTAAAGAACCATCCACACTGGATTAGACTCATGAGAGTTTAAATGACCTTAAACAAAAACTCCAAGTCCAGGAAATACACAGCTAACGCATTACTGAACACTTTGAAACACATCCTGTGAGTTCAGAGCCTTCAATTGCTTAGGACATAGTTTTAAGCATTTTGACTTCCAATAAATGCACCGAGTTTCACATTCAGTCTCCCATGCGCTGTACACACATGAGGTTTATTTTACAATGGAGAACAACACATTCCAATCAGGATCATGTTTTTAAAACCTCGCATATGGAGCGAAGGAGTTCCTTTCAGATTAAAGGGGATGATCCCCAACTGACAGACAATTATTCACACACCTATACATTAAAACTTTCACAATACTTTTTGTAGCATAATAATGACTTAAACACTCACTATCAGCTGTGAATCATTACATTCATCCTGCTTTTACAACGCAGCTGTGATTTAAACGAAGACAGGCCATGGGAAGATGCTTGAACAAGTTCAGTGTCTGAGAAGGGGAGAAATGAGGGAGCGCAGGCAGAAAATCCTGCCAAAATAGATTATTTCGGCAGGTCACAGACAACATGAGTTTGAAGGCAGAGGGGGTGGGTGATTGGGACACTGACCCCAGAGCAGCGCAGAGCCAGGGTCACTTCTCCAGGATGCTCCACTCCTGCGCCAGCTCCGCCATCCTTGCCCTGTTTAACACAGGTACCACAGCTCACCAAGACGAGCAATACACGAGAAAAGCACCTCCATAAATCTGTTTGCATTAACGCTCTCTTTTCAAGTCCACTTTTGCTACATGATAGAGGGTAATCTGTTCCATGAGTGTGTTTTATCCGTGCCTTCCCTGCTCTGATTTATGGCCGGGAGCACGGGCGGGTGTCACGGGGCGTCTGTCTGCTCACCCGCGGCTCCCGTCGGAAACCTCCGGAGCAGAGCAAATACTGCGGGAGATAACCCCATTCTCCACAGAACCGATGGCCAGCCCTAAGTCTACAGAAAGGCACCAACATCAAGTCGCTGCGTTTCCATTGACAAGTCCTGCGTGCTTTTAATAAGGCATTTCCTACACAACCATCTGCTAGGCCAATAAATTTTAGAAAGCAGTTGGTAGATGGTATGTTTAGAATAAAAAATTATTATTATCATTTGAATGTAGGGATTTATTGTGTGATTTTGCAGTAGAAGTTACTCATGCAAATACGAGACTCGTGTTTCAGGCAGATGCTCCTGGCTACAGAGACTTTCACTACGTTTCTGAAGCTTAAATCGGAACGTTTGTATTCAGCAATAATTACAGCTGCAATCAAACAAAAACGTTCACTTTTGTAAAAGTACAGTGAACACCCGCTATAACCCAGGTAATACATCAGCCTTGCGTTTTTCGCTATCTAGCTTTCGAGACAACTTGACTTCCAGACATTGTGAAAATACTTAAGATGAAGCTCACTTGTCCCAACCTAAACATTTCTGAGAATTAGTATTTCAGTTTGATTCACCTTCTGCTTACAGCTTTGAAAATAAGGGAGAAAAGCTACAATAAACAGATAAATACAGCGCACACGCGGCGCTCGGAGCAGCACGGCAGCCTTGCTCTCAGCGCTCTCTCTCACCTTCCTGACACACAGACCAGACCACCTTTTGGTTAAGAAAGCTTGGGGTGTGCCAGGTAACAACCCTTAGGATGGAGTAGAAGGCGTCTTTCTGCTTGAAATTATACCCCAAAAAATCAAGAACTTTAGGTGGCTTTATAAATCTATAAAATATTTCTCAAAGCCCCCTCCTTATTAAAAGAGAAACTGGAGACTAGAAATACAGAGACCTCATCTAGAGACTGGAAGTGAGGTCTCTACCTGCCCCCTCCACGCAAAATGAAACTATCTTCCTTCTCAGATGAAATCACAGATATTCAATCATCAATTTAAACGGAAAAACAATGCGAGACTACTCCCTGTGACTTCTCTCCACCTTTACTCCTTTCCTTGTCCTTCCGAGCTTGTACTTTGTGTCTGGTCTTTGGGTTAAGGATGTGATGTGGGGCAGCAATGAAACCCACAGCTGACAATGATGTTTCCTGGGACGCTCAACTTGAAAGTTTGCCAGAGGTATGAACCAAAAGGAATATCCTTCAAGAACTGGAGGCAAAAATGCAGTTCGTTGCTGTTTTATCCCTCTGCAGAATAATAAGACAGATATTGTAAGTGGCAGATCCTATTTTTGGGTCTTAGCAGTGATTATTTCTTGCCTAATTATTAGCAGTGGATTTGCTATCTTTAAAGCAGAATTTTGTCACCCAGCAGGAAATTTCAATTCTATCAGGCAGATTTAAGTCTCGTTCATTTATTCCTTAACTGTTTTTGACTCAGTTGCTAATTACCAAGGCAGGCTGTGTGCCCACCAGTTGTGCCACCTCGGGGCCTCGTTTCCTGTGAAGGGACGTGAACGACTCTTCGTCAATCTTGAGAAAAATCTGGATTTGACAGGGAGGCACAAAACACTAATGAAGGTACCTGGAAACCCTTTGGCCCTGTTCTTAACCAGCCACGGGAGCACAAACTGGACACGCTGTGTCCCCATCTTTTTCCATACTACATGCCTGTTCCCAAGACATGGTGACCTCTGCTCTCAGTATTAAACTAGATAATAAACAGCTCAGTAAAATTAGTACAGGAAGAAAACCTAATCCTAGGTTCCACCCACTCCTGCAATACGTGAGGAAGGCAGGTGAAGGCAGCCCTGGGCTCCACCTTTGCCCGTGTCTCGGAGCAGAAGCTCCAGCAGCTCTGCTGAGCGGGACAAGGAGCCCAAGTGACGGCACAGCCCCTCGGGGCTCCCAGCGGGTCTGTGAACACGACATGAGTTAACACAGCTCTGCACGTCACCGGGCACATCTCCCTCCGCTTGCGGCGCGGGCGCGGGACCGCGAGCGTTCACTGCGATCAGGCCGGATGGTCACAGCACGGGAAATGTGTTGGCAGGGACGGCGGGAGGGGACGGGCAGGCAGGGGCAGGTTGTGCCGATCACTGCGAATCCCACCCCGCAGAACAGCGTACGTACCGACACTGAGCCATTTAGGGGATGGGCAGGCAGGGGCAGGTTGTGCCGATCACCGCGAATCCCACCCCGCAGAACAGCGTATGTACTGACACTGAGCCATTTAGGAAATAAAGACATGATTAGTTCTGGAGCTAATTTCCCTGGCGCTTTGAAGAGTGTTGCAGGTAAGATATGATCCGTGGTAATTATGGAGGAAGATAAAGACAGGAACCTGCTGGCAGAGCGCCAGGAGCACCTGAATACCTCGGGAGCAGCATCACAGCTTGTACTGTCACTCCCTCAAATCACCCTCGATGCCTGAGCCATGACTATCCTTGTTCACCAGGGGAAAAAGAGGGTGTGGAGGACAAATCCAGCCTATTCCTCACCAGAGTGCAGTGCAGAGGAAAAGTGACAGTGTGGAGGAGAAAGTGGATCCTGTTTCCATGGTAACTAAAGTTTGAAAAAAGTATCTAGAAATCAAACTCATCTTAGCATGTACGTTTCCATACAGACCCACGGCAGCAAACAGTTATTCAACTGCAAGAACCATGAGACCACGTAATCATCATGAGAGCATCTGAATCAGATCTGCGGTGCCAAGTGGTTGCATTTGGTTTGGAACAACAGTGTCCCCACCTGGAGGAACCTCTGCACAATAGGCAGCACCAGTTCGGGAGTTGGGTTGGAAGAAGAAACCTCCAAAACAACTTCCAACTGACCTCATGTAGCAGCAGAAAGGGCCACCAGCTCTTCCACGTCAGACCCTTCCACGGGGGAACAACACGGACCAGAGCAGTTCCAGCGGGACGCAGCATCTCCTGCACGACTCCAGCTCTTACCAAAGCACGCAATGACATGAACCATCTATCACAGGGAAAGTCCAGGAAATTGTGGCTCAAAATATGGCATGGTTAGACTAAACACTTCTCTTTAATAGCCATAAGTGAGAAAAAACATGTCTCAGAAATTAAGTTAAAACTTGGAATAAATTTATTGCCAACTATTCAGTGTTAACTGTGGCAATGGCACACATTTATATTAATTCCACTGCAATCAGTTTAATATCTAAATTAATACCTAATATCCCTGAGCTAAACCAATACAAATTCCCCAATGGAAAAAGTTCAGAGATGAAGGTCCTGATTAAATGGACGCTCGTGTTCTGCCGGAGCTCTCCAAGAGACTCAAATAATACCTTGCACTATTTGACTTGTTTTCTGAAAGCACAATATCAGCGCTATTGAAAGCGGGAGAACAGAATGTGGTTATTATCCTACCTTTTGTATCTGCCGTGCAATTCTTTATCTGTGACCCAGAAACAAATTAAAGAGACACTGTCAAGTTGTGTATTTTAATGGTTGTTTTTCCTCTGTGCTACCAGCAATCCCAGGTTTTTTCAGTGCCTGGAGGCTTAAACAAATTAAAGCTTTTGTTTGTTTACTTTCTGCCTTTCACTCATCTCACAGCAATGAAACTGGTCAGATTCATTTGTCTCCGTGCAGCCTATTAATTAGAAGAGGCTGCTTGCACTTGGTCATCCAGGGATGAGTTGGAAATACTACCATGTTTCTTCTTGTAGTAGCGTTGAAATGAGCACGAGGTACCAGTTGTGTTCAGAGCATCCTTTGGAAAGGGAAGAGACTGAAGAACTGATACAAATCCAAGTGTGGTGCTGAAAAATCCAGTGAGAGTTTGGGATTGTTTGTCTGTCTCTGAGGGGGGAATTCAAACCATACAACAGATAAAAATACAACAGAGCACCTGAGCATGGATTAAACTGTTCAACTGCCACAAACAACACATAACATGTTCTAAACATCAGTCATCTGGACAGTTTTAATCTCATTCACCATTTTAAATAGTATCTTGTTTTTGCTCCTTGTAAGACGATCAGCAGAACTACTATTCAGTCCCAACTCTTTCATACAGATTGTGAAAGATGGGGAAAGTTGAACAATCTCTCCATGTCTTAGTTTCCTCATTTATTTTAAGGCATTGTGATAAATTGCAAGCTTGAATTCCTTCCGATTGGCAGAACACTTCAACAGCCTCAGAAGGAAGGTGCTACAGAAGTGCCAAGTGCTATCGCTTGTCATTATCATTCAATACGCACTGATCAAAAGACTGAAATGTGAATTAGCATTTCCTATCAGCCTTACTTCCAGCCGAAATTTTAAACATTCCTCCTGTGGGCTCTCTCCATAAAACCTCAGAGGAACTGTTGGTGTTTCTCATATGGCTACAACACCGGTTCTACAGGAGTGAGGAATGGACGGAGCTAAAGAGCCAGACAGGCCTGAGGAGGCGGGTTGGTCCCACAAAACCTCGGCCGGGCTCTCCAGGCAGATCTCGGAGATGCCGGCTCACGCTCCCTCCTTTCTCCTGGCACAAGGACCTGATCTCCCGGCACAGCCCCAGGGATCTTCTGCTCCTGGTCTCCTCTGGACCCTGACCGGCCCTTCCCTGGAGGTCACCGGTGTCACGGATCCAGGGCAAGGGCCGAGAACGCGGAGACATTTGGAATGACTACATGAAATCAAGGGAATCGTGCTAATTGACACCCGCTGCAGAGCCAGACAGCTTGCTGAAACATTTGTTTTCCCCTTTCTTGCCTGGGAACTACGCAGTATTGCACTTTATCTTGCCTAGAAACAAGGTCCCCTGTTAATCCACTGCTCAGGCCTAAGATAGGAACCAAACTGTGTGTTTCTCCCCTACTCCTGAATATGTTTCAGTGGTGGTTGGGGCACAGCAATTCAGATTCCCCTTGTGGTGGGAGCTGCTGTCACTGAGGTAAATCGGGGCTGGTGGTTCTCCTCCAGAGCACGGAGCAGCTCAGCCCCAGCTCAGCCCCAGCTCAGCCCCGGCTCAGCTCCGGCCCAGCCCCGGCCCAGCGTGGTCCCCACGGACCCGGGAACACGGGGCTTTGCTGTCCAGCCACGGCCGCTTGACAGCAACCCAAAGCAGAGCAAACCCAGCTCCAGCCCACAAAAACTTAACCGGGATCACCAATACTTTTAAAGAGAAGTGGCCTCAGTGTGTGAATTAGACTGCTGATGAGCCCTCATGCCTCTTCCTTTCTGCAAAACTCTCCTTTAGGCTGCAGGCCCTGAAAAAGAGACACCCTGGAACATACCCAGTTCAAAAAGGAAAGAAAAAATCCATTCCCTGCCTTGCCGAGCCCTTTTCAGTGAAGCAGGTCACAGCACCGTGTCTTTTATCCTGTCATTCCGTTCTCCTGCTCGATGCACAGAATAAACCCACAGTGGTTTGGGCTGCAGCTCCATGCTGAAACCTGACAGTCCCACGTACCCTCAACCCGCTGCCTCCCGAAACTCCCCCAGCTGCAAACTCCATGTTTACTCAGATCATTTTCAATATAGAAGGTAAGACTCAAATAGTTAAACATATATTTACAACCAGTTTCATGTGCTAGGTAGCACTGAGTATGGGAAAATACTTCCTTTCCTAAAACAATGCCTTAACCAGAACTTCTCCCATGTGTCATAAAGCACACGCAAAAATTACAAAGCAAGAATATCCAGAGATTTATGTTAACAAGGTGACTTAGAAAAATAAGACAGAGGGTTCTAATTTTAATTACAAGTGATTGAAATCTGACAACATGGAGAGAAAGCAAGAAGACCAGGCACCCGGACCTGGGAGCGACCACCGGGGAGTCCCGAAAATCACTGATTCATTTTCACATGACTACATCGAGTTTGAGAGGAATATTTAATTCTCTTGAAACAGAAGGAGGATTTTGGATAAGTAATTAGGAGTAGCTTAGCTAGTGGTTAACATCGTGACTGGGAATTAGAAATGAAGAAACACAGCTCAGGACGTGTTTCCTGACTCTGCTGCACGATCGCACAGACGTTGGTCGACTTCTCCCTGTTTCAGTTAAAACGAGGGTGCTCAGAACTCGTCACCTTCGTGGAGAGCCTGGAAATGCACCCACAAAAGGTGTAGTGAGGGCACCGAGCGGGGAGGTCGGTGCTGGACCCACAGTCGGGCCAGCGCTCCCGAGTTCTGCAAAGCGGTACCAGCGAGAGCACAAATAACCACAAGTGCTCACAACGACCTCGTTTTCCTTCCGATCCCCAAACTGCCCAGGAACGCAGAGCTTCAAGCATGTCCCGTTCAGACACGGCGCCTGAACTGACAGACACGTTCTCAAAGCAATTTACATGTTTCTTGCTGCCACTACCACCAGTTATCCAAATTCAGTTGCAGTTGACAGTTTGATGATAATAGCTTTATGTTTATATATCACCCGTGATAATGTTCCTATTCTCCTTAAATTCAGTCCCCATAAAAGGGGGGCTTTAATGCATGCAGCCAGACCAAAATGATAGTAATTTTCCCTTCTAGTTGGAATGGTTTAGTAAACAATTACATTTCAATTAACGGCAGGGTGATCATGCTGAGGGAAGCACCATTTGGCTCTACAAATAATACAAGAAGATAAATTCTCCAAAGTCAAACTATTATAATATAATTTACATGATGGCTTTTGAAAAAAATAAATAAACCAAAATGGAAAATAGTGTATATTATACACAGGCAAAAAACTGAGACAAAACCCCCCTAGTACCTTGTCCCCAGCAGCTTGAACTAGGATCCCATCATTTAGGATTATGTTCAGTAGAAGGGTTACTCCCTTTCATCTCTCCAGGAGTTTCCATTTACTGCTATGCCATTAGTATTTAATACTTCATTTATCAAGGATTAAAACCAGGGTCGATGGAGGAATGCCATCGCAGCTCATACTGTATCACTGTAAATTCGGTTGCGTACCCACCCCAAACAGGCAGAAAAATTGCTGGAAAACATGTTAACATTACAAGCAGAAGAACTAAAACCCAAAAAGACTTCCTATTGATTTGTGACTCCAAATGGTTCATTGTCGAAGGGCTGTGAAGGCAGAGCAGTGCCAAGGGCAGCGCAGGAGCGCACAGCACCAGGGGCAGAAGATGGAGGAGCACGAGCCAACAAGGAGATGATGCTGATGGGCCGGGAAGAGCGTTTGCACCGCTGGGTTGGCCGTGGAGCCTCTGAGAATGGTTTCCCCTCCATTCCAATGTACACAATTCCATGGACGGACGGGACAGCCTGACCACGTACCTTAGAGCTGCGATGTGCTTTGGGTTGCTTTTTTTCTTGTTTTGTAGCCAATGTGGCTTCAACCAGAAGAAGGACACAAGTGTTTTCTGAGACCCTGCAAAGCAAATGACTAATAGTGGAACTGAGGAATAAAGGTCTGGGGAGAGGAAAATCCTAAGCTCTACCTGGTGTCTTGGGGGAAGAGCGATTAAAGAGCTGCTTCCTCAGACCCGGCTCTGCGAGAACGGCAGAGAGCCAGTTTCAATCTGCTTATTCAGACTCCCATCACACCAAATCCCTCTGTTTGGAAGGAGGCTCCTCGCACAGCCAGTGGGGCAGACTAACAGCGAGAAATCATTCCGCTGTCTTGATCCAGTCACTGAGTCCAACTCTTCCACACAAGTCCTTTGGCAACTTGGACTTCTGCTTGGCCTGGGATATTTGCACGGGAACTCAATAAATCAGGCTCTAACAAAAGCAGTCAATAGATGGCAGCACTCTAATGAGATGGGAGAGAAGTCTCAGCAGTCCCACCCCGGCTCCTGAACTCCCTGCAAGGTGGGCAGAGCAAGATCTGTTTGATAAAATACAACACACATTCCAGGTTTAAACCACGTCGGATTCATGAAGGGATGCCTGTGTGTATTCTCCTAGAAGGTGAATGTCAGAGCGGAGTCCAGCACTCGCCTGGTCCTGCTGGTGCCTCCAGCTCCGGAGCATCATCAGCCACCGCTAATTACCTGTTCTCAGGGGACACAACTCGAGGTCACTGCCTAAGAAGGCAACACCTTAACTGACATTCCTGCTAAGCCAAGCCTTCCATCTTTCTTTTTCTACTCTTGGATATTGACTTCTCTTGAAGCACTTGTTAATTAGGCCTCTTTTTTCAGGGAGCGGAATCATGACAAATGGGAAGGGCTCCAACAAGACCATTGTCCCTGCAAACATGTGTCAGGACAGTCTGTCTCTTCCATGAGTGTATCCTAATATTTGTTAGGATTAGAATTTCCCTGCTTATATTTAAGTTTTATACTGACACGCACCCAATCTGCTGTTTTCCTCTGGTCCACACCAAGCACGGGACAGCTGGTGGTGCAAAACACATCCCTGAAATGCATCAGACACAGACTAAAACCACTGAACTTCGTGCTCAAAGCAGGTTCAGAATCAGGGATCTCAGACAACTGGTCACTTGGATTAGAGACCTGAATTCCCGAGACTGCATCAGATCACACAAAGCTCTGATAGCACAGGAGTCAGCTGGGTTTACACGGAAAACAATCATTTACAACAGGAGATAACTGGGACTGGGCAGGATTTGTTCATTATTAAGGAGTAAAACCAGCTAGTTCACATACGAAGATGTAGAAATCTTAAGACTTGATTTTCAAGGTTATCTTCCATAACTTTAAAAACCAGCAGGAGCTATTGTTTTCCAAAGTTGCTACAGAAACTGTAACGTCCAACTAACTCTAAATTGCCTGGTACACTCCTGTGTGGGAAGGGAGCACCTCCACCCCGGCTGGCTCTAGTTTTCACATTATAGAAAGCAACCGGGGGCACAACACGGACGCGACAGCTGATCCCAAAGGCTCCCGAGCGTCCTCGCCCCTCGGAGACTCAACAGCAGAAGGATGGAGATGTCAGGGAAGAACAATCGGCTGTAAAATATGAAAAGCTCACAACACCAAACCCTACAGCAGCAGGCTCAAAAGTAATAATCCCATTACCACTAAACTGAAGCACTAATTACTATTCCCAGTGGCTGGAGTGGACTGACTGCTAATGTTCCTCTGGTTAATGAGGGAAGGTGAGGGAGAATATATTTCTTAAGTCAGACATCTGCTGAAATCTGGGCAGCCATAAAAACTGTACATAATGAAGCCATTCATATTAATCGCAATAACATTCAGAGGGCTGAGCAGGAACAGAAATGAGACGATTGTGGACTGCAGGTCTGTGCAGACAAATGCTATAGATCACCCTTATCTAATCCAGTCAATGCGAGGAACCACAGCCCACGTCGGCCGCTTCGCTAACAGGAGCTCACCTGCTTAAAGATGAGAATAACCCCTCTGAAAACAGAAAGCAGGATAGAAGGAATAAACAACATTGGATTGTTGTTTGATTGACTACAAGTACACTAAGACAAATATTCCCAAACCCAGATTTTCCTACAATTCTCCCCCTTCCTCATCAACGAGCAGTACATTAAGGTTCAAAGCCACTCATTTACTGCGATAGATTCTGATGGATGAGCGGCACGAAGCAGGAGCGTGCCTGTCCAGCCGGCTTTGCTGTGTTTCTGTCTGCCATGCTCAGTTTCCGAGCATTTGGAACCGATAATCAATCAGATGGAGGCTTGTGGAACAAGGGCTCGGGGAAAAACATCAGTTTCCCTTTTGGCATTGAAAGAAGATGAGAAGATGCACCTTGCTCAGCAAGCCGGTGACACACGCAGAATCAGGCCATGAGATGATCCCTGTGTTTCAACCTGTTGGAACGGGGATCTCTTAGGAGAACAACTTTCATCAACTCCAGAAAAAGAAAACCCAACACGCCGCTACAGCAGACGCCTGAAGACATCTCAGACTCCTTTTGCTGCTTCATTTTCTCCAGTATCTCCACATGCTGCGCACACTCCTTCAAAACAGACCTCACCTCCTGCCATCCACACGGTTCCCATCACTTCTTCCCATTTCATTTAGCAAATAAGACAGCACCAAAACACACGCTCTCAGATATTCAGCAAGAGTTTGCACATAAGGGCTACAGAATAAAGCTCCACAAGAATGTTGTACATTCACAAGCTTAGAATTTATAGAACTAAAATAAACTACTTAGACAAAGTGCTATTAATGATTCATCCGTCAGTGTGAATGTTCTCGGCTGAACTGGGTGTGCTCAGATTTCTCCTAGATTGCACCACTGTCTTGCCTTTGAAATTCTGGTTCTACCTACCTGGGGTTGTTATGAGGCGGCTGAGCCTGTAAAATAGGTGTGGCCTGCAGAGAAAACTTATAGCGAGCAAACCAGCCCCAAGACCATTTGCCTCTTCTCTGAATAAAAATACCTGAGTGCAAACTTATTATCCACATCTACCAGGCATTTTCCTCTTGAAAATACAACCTTCGAATTGCCTTTGCTGTTGCTCATGCTGGGTATACCCATCTCCAGCTGCATACACTTTATGCTTGTACTTATTTTTTTAAATCTCTAAATAGATTTCTCTCCTAGTGGCAGTTTCCCTCAATGTTACCCAAAAGACCCTGTAACTCCAGCTGATCGCAAAGTTCCAGCCTCCCAGGACTCTGCTGCATTAACTATAGACTGAGGATACATTAGAAAACAAAACCAGATACTCTCAGCTGCATGTTTATGATCCCACCATTGTGCTTATATTTGTCAGCTGGGTGTACTCCTAAATTAAATAGATACTTGGATTTGATATTATTTGTTAGAGAACAGAATCCTTGTGGTACAAACTACTGTAATCCACGCTAGAGGTCTATCCAACACCTGCAGGATGTTAGAGATGACTCCTATCAGTGGGCAGGCAGTGATAAATACCACCATGCACATTCGAACTACAGAAGAACCAAAGGCTTCTAAGTCCCTTGGAACTGATCTCCAGGGCAGGACAGGCCGATGAGCCACCCTGACACGGATGTCCCGTGGTTGGGCTCCAACGGCAGCAGAACTGTTGGCACCTGCTCCGCCTGCAGCACCACGAGCTGCTCAGCACCCACCGGTCCCTTGGCCAACACAGCTCTGAATTCTTTGGGTCTCTGGCTCCCTTCTGTAAAACGGACACAGCGGTGCCCTTCCCCATGGGGCAACAAGACCCCGTTTGATCTTGGGATCGCTGTTATTTGTGGTAGCGGTGCTGCTCTGCTCCCAAATGACTTCCCGTTCTTTACATATGGCTGTCACAACAAAACAGTGATATCAGCAGAGCATCTCGGAGCAAAAGGACTGAAGAAATGGAACACAGTGAATGGTTCCTGCTGGGAGAGGATACCAGGCTCTGGGGAATCGCCCACCTGCCAGTTTTACTGTTAGTTAACGACAGGTTCTGCTACAAGGGATTTTCTCTTCTGTACAAGCATGAGGATGTACTGCACAGAGGCAGCCCCGCATCTATGAACACACTGCACTGCCCTAGGAAACACCACAGGGAAACTCTCCCGGGTGAAACAACTTACCCAAACCTGCTCCAGATTCACCTTCCAATCTTGTTGCTTTACCAAGAAATATTTTACAGTTGCTCGTTGCTGACAGTATCAAAAACCAACACATGCACTTAAAAACAAGTAATCAAGCAGTTTCACACACACCACCTCTTCTCTCGGGATGAGCAAGTTCCTTTTCCTCCTGGCAAAACCCCTTAATAGTCATTAAGATGCCATAACGATCATTAGGATGGGGAGAGCCACTCACCGTGACGCGGAAGGGCGCGGTGGCCGCGGGCTCCATGGTGGGGTTCCTGTCGGGGACCCCGCTGGGCATGCTGCGCCTCTGCCCACAGCGCTCCGGGGGGGACTCTGCGGACGGGACAGAGAACACACACAGTTACACACACACCGGCAGCCTGGGAACAGCCCGGGAACACCAGCGGGCCGTGCAAAACGCGGCTCCCTCCTTCGCGGTGCCCTCGCGAACAAGCCGATGCCACCACCCGCTGGATCCGCTCGTGTTCCCACAGCCGCCTAGAACAATGTTCAATCAGCAAGACTTTCACCTTCATCAATTAGCATTTTTATACAACTGTAAGCTTCAGATAATGCCTGACAGGTTGGCATTATCATTATTTCCAGTCTGCAGATGGGTAAACAGAAAATGTATCGAGCCGAGTGAGAATTATATGCAAAGTAGAAATTCGTGCACTTGTGGACCCGATGCTGCTAATGGGGTTACAGGCACAGGATGGTTCAGTTACCTCTCCAATTCCTCTTGCAATTTGCTTTGTAACTAGGAAGAAAATGATTAAATCCTGCATTTGCTGAAGTATCAAATGCGGGCAGGAATACTTACCTCCTGCCCTGCTGGGGAGGAGCGGAGGGGGCTGAAAAGGCTGCATTAACAAACATGCAGAACACCGAGAAGATTTAGCAAGATATTAGGTAAGGTCAGGAACAGCACCAGGAGGTGGTGTTTCCTCAGTTCACAAACCCTCTGCGAAAGCACCATGGAGCTCATAAAAACACATCTATTTCCAGCTGCCATTTGATGGTGCTCAGACCCTGTAATAAGCTGCCCTGCTCAAGCCCTGATTACCGAGCATTTCCATCGCCCCAAAGGCGGGATGTGTCACCTCCGTTCTGCTGGTCAGCAGCTCTGGAAAGGGGCAGGGCCTCTGGTCACGGCCATGGAGGGATTTAGTGATAGAGTCAAGAAAAATCTCAGGTGTCGCGACTCCAGCGTTCTTGGCATTGGACACGCGACGGAAGAGCAGGAGAATGCTCCTCCTCGAACCTCGGGAGCGGAGGTGACTGCACAGTCTTCTGTATGAACCAACAAGCGTCAGAGATCTGCATGTGGCTTTGAAGGTTGAGAAAATGTCTTAAGAAAATCTCTACGGCAAGGCAAGAAGGTTAGAAGTAATGGCTCACAACTGATACCTGCAATTCCACTCAGCAATTCCTGAGAGGTATCTTGAGCTATTCCAAAAGGACAGACCGTGAGATCCCACCCATGGACTGGGGGAAGTGCCTGTTCAGCGACATCTTCCTTGGTTGCAAATCCTGCCCATGATTCCTCACCAGCTGCCACGTAACCTGTACGAGAGCCAGACAGCCACCATCAGCCAGGTCATCGCTTCCACAGCCTCCAGACAAGCCTTCTCATTTCTCAGCCACTTTCTTCACAGAACGTTGCACTGTTTGAATCTCAAAAAGGCAATCAAGTCCTTTGGAGTCATCTCCTTCCACACCAAGGCTCCCACCCATTCCTTTGAACAGTGGCCTTCTTTTTACTGGACTGCCATAAAGAAACCACTTGATGACAGCCTTTTGGAAACAAGTTCAAGATGACAAGACAGCTGAAGAAGCTGCTTTGCATTTTCTTAATGACCAGAAAAATAAAGGTTGTTTAAAGCATTTCTCACCTACACGGCTGGAGAACAGGAGCGATGGGATCATGTGCAAAGCGCGGAGCTGTGCTCCCCAGCACCACCCTGGCTCAGCACCCAAGCACCCAGGGGTGTCACCCGGGTGACCCGTCCATCTGCTGCCTCTCCCCAGCACTCAGAACACACTTCCCAGAGAAACGGAGGGTGCGTTGTGACCCAGGGCTCATTAATATCAGGGTCTGGTTGCACTGAAGTTACCAACTGCGCTCTTAAATTCGTACTTCATCATTAAAATACACCCAAAGCAGAGCCAGCAAATGCATTGGTTTGACCAAAACACAGAGATGGGTGAGGACCTAAAGCTTCCTATCATTCTTAAGGTCATGGTTCATAAAGGTGTTTGGAGACAAGTCTCTATTTTAGGTTAGTTTAACCATCGTGGAATGACTGGAGAGGGGAGGCTTTGCGGGGAGAACACATTACAAAACCATTTGTGAGAAAGCAGAAATAACTCGAGGGCGGGCTGGCCGGGGGTGTTTGGGGCGGGGGGTGGGGGCTGTTTGTTTGAAAGGGAAGCAAAAATAGCTTGCAGGTAAATTAGTAACTCCTGACTACCCGAACCGTACAGCAGAACAGTTTTACACAGCGAACAGTACGAACGCCTAAAGGTTTGAACTGCCCTTTTCACTTGAGGGTCAGAGGAAAACCCTTCGCCGGGTTCCTCTGCCCAGACACCGGCACCAGCAATGGCTGCGACGGCAAAGCCAGCGCCGCACCGCGGCAGCAGAGCGGCCGAAAGGCAACCACAGAAACTCTATAGTCACAGGACGCTGGAAAAGAAATGTCTTAATCACAGCAGGAAATATTTGAGGTTAGCCATCGGAAAAGGTCTTCTCTTGACACAGACAGCCCTGGATTGGAATTGATTGTCATAACGTTCAAGCTGATCTCAAGCGGTTCCGTGGCAGAGCTCTCCTGCCAGCGCAGGTCCGGGCACACAGCGTTCCCTTCCCTCCCCATCCTGGGGCAGACAGACACCAGATCATCTCCCAAAATCCCTTCCAGCCTTATTTTCCCTGATTTTTGACAATTTTGCCCACTTGTGCGTAAGACAAGCTACAAGAGATCACATTCAGTATCCGACTTCAGCCTTTTCTTCACAACCTCTAACACACCGTCCTCCTGTCCTGAACCCCCAGCCCATGGGGGCTGGACAGACCCCCAGCAGCTCAGTTACACCTCTCAACAGAGCTCACAGTGTAAGCCCTGCACATTTTAATGCTTTCTATCAGATCCACGGTTGATACAAACCTTGACGATCCCACGGGAACGCTGCAAGGTTTCACTACTGAACGTCTGCCATGCATTCCGTATCCCAAGATAAAGGATTCCGGGGTGAGGAGCAGTATTACCGCAGGCAGCTAACCACGGAATGACATTTCCAAAAGCACTTAGCATTATCAGATAACACCCTTGCTAGACAGTGAATTTCTCTGTTAGCTGAACACTATCCTGCAGCTCATAGAAATTCCAGGATTATACCTTAATTTGTCCATTTATTTGCTCTAGATTAGATTTGATCTGAGGACTTAAACACACAGTATCGCAGGACACAATTTGCTGTCCCAAAGTCTTCAACTTGTTATGAACTTAAAACGTCTGAATCTTTCTTCTATGACACAGAGGCCTGAAAATCTGCAGTAACAGGGTATTAAATGAGGATTATATCGCAGGCATCCTGGATGTGAGAAGGGACTCCCTGGGCAAGCGAGGAAAGGCACATTGCCCAGCAGCAGAAAGGGCCATCGCTGGTTCTGCGCCATTGCCAGCACCCAACGCAATGCCAATGAGCAATAAGAGATTGTCTAATACTGTTGGACAGCTGGATCAGCCAGGCCCACCTAAGTGTATCCCCTGGCCCTTCAGAAGCTCTTGAAAATCTCAAAATTGGACTGGAAAAGGCCCAGAAGTCACTTGGAGCAGGACTGCGGCCGTTCTGACAGCAATTCCTCATCTACCGTTCTCCTCATTGATGGCATTTTTCCTGTACTTTTCTAAACCCGCTCAATGGTAACCGGGCATTTCCACTCGCACCCTTGTTGTATTTCCACCCTGCACGGAGCAGAACCTGCACGTTGCTCCCGGTTCTTTTGCATGAACACGACTGAATGTCCCCACAGCAACTGCTCCGTGTCCACGGCTCATCCACCTCATGCAACCACAAAGCAAAAGAAACCCACAGAAGTGCTTTCTGCTTTTCCAAATATTTACAGAGGGCTGCAATGTGTTGGGTTTTTCCCCGCTGCAGGATACGATCTTCAAAGAGAACCTTCCTTGAAATCATCAGACCTCTGAAAGCTCCTCCACATTATCACACGTGGCTGCGTCCAAAATGCTGCTTGCTGTGGGCTGCACCAGGATTTTTTGTTTTAAGCTGTCAGGGTCGAGAGTGTCCCACTGAAATCACTGCCAACAGGACACCACTGCAAACCCTGCACGTTCATTTAGGACCCAGGGCTTATGAGCATTTCTGAAACTATTCTTGTACAGCAATAAACACGTTTGTTTTGTTAACTAATTCAAGGCATTTGAACTGACAGAATAATCAGTCCCCAGCACGCTCTTCCACGTCTGTTGTCCATGCTGCAGAACAGTTACTAAGCAGGGCAGCAACCCCCCAGGGCTGCGAGCGCTCCTGTTTAACCCACTCGGCATCGCCGCCTTGGCTGCGACTCCGCAGACGCTGCTACGGAGCAGGTCGTGATGTGTCACAAACACACGAACAAATATTAATACTGTTTACTTTTCACTTAGCAAGTGCGATGTTTTTGCATTTGCATCACCTGCTCTTGTGAATCACAGCTAGCAAAGAGATCATCGGGATTACGCTCTCATTAGTGGGGACGAAATACATTAACTCCTGTTTGTTCACGCTCTTCCCCCTCTCCTGATCTCCTCTCACACGCGGCTCCGGGATCAGCCCGTGGAAGAGACAGTACGAACACAAGCAGAGCACCAGCTGGAAGGGATCACGACCAAGCAAGTCGATCTGAGATTAAACTGTTCCAACTTCAAACAAGACAGGGAGGTACAGAGCGGAGTGAGCGTCAGAGAAGTCAGCAATGAGAAAACATCTCCCTCGACTCACCAAAAAGACGCCGCGCCCGTCAGCGACACACACGCCATGGCAGCGCGAGCAAGGCGGGAGGGAGAGCAGCGGAGCTGGCGGCTTCATCAGCGGCAGCGAGCGAGAGGGGAACGGCCGGAACGCCAGGGCAGCGCCGAGGGAGAGGAGAGTCCCGGGACAACCAGAGTGCACCAGACCCTCCGCCTGGAACAGACAACTAAGAGCGCATCGGAACCCAAAGCTGGTGGGACGGCCCCGCGCAGCCCGGGTGCTGCTCGCCTGGGCGCCCCATCTCCCCGGGGTGGAGTTTCTGCGAAACCAGAGGGAACAGGAATTACCGGTCTCCTGAGCGAGCAATTACACTCCGTGAATTAAATTTATTGCTTAATGAATTTAGGTGCTATTCCTCTAATTTCGGCATTATCTAATAACTCCTGCCTGCAAACCCGGCGGAGGGGAGGAGGAGGCGCACGGTGACAGAAGTGATTTATTTAGCATGGCACACAGTAGCATTTATGAATTAAAAACAATCCCTGGAGATTAGATATTTGTAGTGTCTGTGTGATTCCAAATACTCAAGAGAGGCTGCAGAAGAATCTGCATTTCAGACAGCTCCAGGTGGCCACATGAGTCCAGGAGGAACGACGGATCTTTAATCCGAATCTAAAGGGGTATTTAGGAGCTGCTATTAGAATAGCGGCACTTTTAAGAAGTGGAATATTACCCTGGGAATAAACAAAGACAGCAAATAATAAATACTGGGTTGAGTCAACTTGCCCCTTCACAAGTCAGGAATAAATCTGAATGGGAAGCAGAGGTGCAGAAATGTCTGAATTCCAGGGGAAAAGGTGAGTTAAGAGCCAAAGCCAAGTTACAGCTGAAGCACCTGTTGAAACCACAAACCTCTGCAGCTCCAGGAACACTGGACATCGAGACATTGCGTGAACCAAAGAGCCTTATGAGAACTGCCTGCAAAACAGAAAACAACTGGCAGAAAACATCAGCCCGCGCTGCTTCCCGACAGCTACAAACGACGACTGTCTCCTCGCAAAGTTGGACTAAGACCTTCTGGAGGAAAAGCTTTTTCTTTGTTAAATAATGATTTGAAGTGACATTGACCTTTGCCATAGCGCGCTGTGCACTTTAATGGATCTCATTTCATCTGTGTGTCAGGTTCCCGGATATCGTGTACTGTGTAGGATTTAATATTCCTCACACTGCTCCTGAGCAAGTGCTATTAATGGCTCTCGAATCCAGTACTGAAAGGAAAGCTGTGCTATTTCTCGGTGTACTTGATATGTATCAATTTCTCTATTTTCTCTAATATTACGCAGTAACTCTTTCCCCAGCAGCATGCTGAGGTGCTTTTTGACGCACACAAGCAGAAACGGGACTTGCTGCCGTTTTTCCTGGGGGGTTTGGCTGGCAGTTCAGCAGCCTCTCCCCTCCTGGAAATCTCCGTTTGGCCTTGCAGCCGTGTGAATGGGCTCCACCATCCCCAGCAGCGGGTCCAGGCAGCGACACTCTGATCCACAAACCCAGCTCCTCACTAGAGGGAGCTGAAGCCCCTTGGCTGGCCCAGGAACCCCCAGCGCTGACCGGGCGAGAGGACCGAGATCCGCGCTGCCCGGAGAAAGCCGCTTGTGACACAGACACAGGGCGCAGGATCTGTCCCTGCCGTTGTTTATCTGCCTGTTTGGCTGATGTTCAGTATCACCGGTGATTTGCAGGACTCTCTGTGTTCTGCGTGCTCCTCTGTACCTTCCACGGCTGCAGAGAGAAGACCCAGCACCACCGGTCGGCAAACGCCTCGGGCTGGCCGAGCTCCTGCTGCGGGTTGGAGCTCAGGGACAGGCACCCGCGGCAAACCTGCCCCGCTGGAGACGGACGGGGAACGGGCTCTTCACCTCAGGACACCGATGAGACGCGTTTGTCAAGAAGAAAATACTCCCAGAGGGCAAAAAGGCAAGAAGAAAATAGCACAAATGGGAAAGGAAAGCTTAGATAATTCTCAATATGAGGAGTCCGAAAATACACACGCTAAATTCTCTGTACTACAAACCTGAAGAAATAGATCTGCATCCAAGAGAAAGACAGAGCGGCAGCTCCCAGACCTGGGGACAGGGTGGGGACAGGGACATCCAGAAAATTAAGCCCCTTTCTAAAAACAAACAGCAAATGACGCCGATTGAGCAGCCTTTATTACGAGCTGCATTCTACTGTCTGCCATTTTTTTAATTAGATATGTGTATATTTATATATATTTGGTATTTTTATTCTTTATCAGTCCCCAAAATAAAACATGTATGATATTTGTCTTTCTTCGGTATGATGTCTAGAGAACAAATTTGTCCTTTGCTAATGGCACCTCATTAGGAGCCGGTTCTCCAGGGTGAAGCGGAAAGCAAGCACAGGCTTAAAAAATACATCAGGAAAAGATGAAATTCTAGCCTGGCTGGGAATCAGATCGTAGAAACTGCTGATACCCCAGTTAAACTGGAAAGCATGACAAAGTGGAGTGGAACATCAGCTCCCTCCTATGCAATGATAAAGACAAGCACCGCGGAGTCTGGAGAACAAGAAGTCAGCTCTGGGGAGATTTAAATGAGGTTCATCCATCATGCTTAACATTTCTGGAAGGATTCGCCCCCGTTCCCGCGCTGCTCTCCTGCAGCTCTTCATCAGCACGGCTGCTGCTCGCGGAGAAACCCCAACATGTCACTGTCACCGCCAACCGAAACCGTCACCTACAGACACCCTTGGAGAAGTAGAAGCGCAGAGCCCCACAGAGCCCCAGGGACAACCCCAGTGCGACCCGACATAGCCCTGGCTGCCATCCGGATGGGTTTCTCTCCTGTCAATGAGGTTCATTCTGTTGGCCAACTGTCCTGACATTCGCGTTGGGGTTTTCTGAACTGCTGACCTGGGCAGGCGCATCCAAACCAGTTCAGAACAGTTTCCTTTGTACGTGGAGTAGCAGTATAGATGAAAACTCGGAGCGGTTTAATTCTTGGCCATGTTTCCTGTCGTGCGTGGTGGCTGCTCTGACAGGTCTGTACTGGCAAAACGCGAATGAAATAAATAAATACTTAATTTATAAGCATGATTCATCGGAGATTTCATCTTCTGCAGCGAAGAAACAGATGTTCTATTGATGGCACTTCATTAGAGAGATAAATGGGGTCACATACATATCTCTGTTCACATCCATCTGCATAATAGACCAAACATTAAGATTTGGAATTCACGCAGTACATGCAGCTCTTACATCAGCCTGAAAGAGCCTTAATGCTCAGAGCCAATTAATCCAAGCTAGATTGCCTGAACACTGAAGGAACTTTAATATTGTTCAAGACAGCAGAAGGTTGGGATTGAAGCCTGGCTGTTTAGAACACAGCTTCTTGGGAAACGCTTAGAGAAGAACAACAGGTTTTAACCAACCACAGAGCAATAATTTTTGGTAGTTACTGCGCAAAATATTGTATCCATCCTGATGAAGCAACTCCAAGACAAAGCTAAAAAGCAGCAGCAACAGGAAAGCCTGAAAACACTGTTCACATGTTGTGAACAACGTTCG
The DNA here is from genome assembly GCF_036013475.1 of Columba livia. NCBI lineage: Eukaryota > Metazoa > Chordata > Aves > Columbiformes > Columbidae > Columba > Columba livia. The sequence goes on from NC_088620.1 coordinate 2,038,690, forward strand.
CCCCCCCTGGGGAGACTCCTGCGCTCTCACCAATTCCATCTTGGTAGTCACCCAAAATTCAGCTGGTCCTACAAGTAAAGTTATGTACGTGCACACCAAATGTTCTCACTTCAAACAGGCAGCCAGATGAAAACCTGTTCCCATCTAAAGGTATAAAGGTAATAACTGTTGACCTTTGAGTGCTAAAAATGTAAAAGGAAAATATCTTTCATTTAAAACTTGCTCGTTTGGTTACCATGGACACTGCTTAATCATGAAGGATGACTATTACTTGTTACCATAGTAACCAAGAAGCTTAAGAAGCATCCTGTAATTTAACTCCAGATGCCAAATTTTACACCAGTCCACCTATTACCACATTTGGATACTTCAGAACAAGCCCAGGCTTGATTTCCAGCTCTACAAGAAACGCGCTGATGCAGAAGTGCTGTGAGAAATCAAAAATGCAAGCACATAATGTACAAAGGAGGCTTGCACTTCAAATAAATTGGTTTCTTCAAAAAGAAGCATTAAGTGCTCGGCATCTGAGGATGCCTCTTTCAGTGTAAATGTTAATGAAGCAAAACTTTGACCGTCTTTATTCTCGGCGACGTTTCTCAAAGTCTATACAATTGCAGGGCGTGTTTTTCCCCAAAGTGAACGCTTCAGCGCTCGATTTCAGATGAACTGAAGCGCTGCAGCGTGGCCGGGACCCACACAAACTGCAGGCGCGGACCAGGACGCCCAGCCTACCGACCTACAGGAGAAATGTGTCCCTCACGCAAGCAAAAAGCAACGGGCAGGACAAACCTTCCACGTTCAGACATCAAATGTGCTGCTCTAGACAGCCTTGTACAGTGTTTCTGCTTGTTAACAACACCCGCGCCACTCGCCCAGCGTCACCCGTCACCGTAAGGCTTTGCCTTCAGCAGCTTTGGCTGCTCCAGGCCTGGGGACATGGGGCTTCCAGAAATGACCCGTGCTTGACGCCGTATTTTGACCCTCACCAGTTCTATATTGCTTATGAAAGCACAGCTTTCAAAAGTCCATCCATTTTCACATTAGCTGATTTCCAAAGGGGCCTGAGGGAACTTACATTAAAATCCTGCCCCTCCGGCTGTATAAGTCAGGGAAACGAGTAAGGAAGTTCTGGGGTTTGTGTACCTTTATAAATATACATACATACAAACACGCAAGCAATTAATATCTACATTTAAAACACCATCTCCAGTGTTTAGAAGGGAAGCAAAACACCTTTACCTAGTGCATGAGCTGAAAAAGCAAAACTGATAACGGCCAAATATGGAAAGTGACCCAGCTCGTTCCCATCTCTATTGAGAGCGGAGTAAATTAAAGGATTATAGAGTGCCTTCAGTGCAATAACTTAAGGGATTAGTGGCACACTAGAAGACCTTTAAGGGAAATACAGGTTTAAAAGCTTTAAAAGGCAGCTCTGTGTCTAAATTGTTTGGACTGCCACAGCTGTAAGGAGACAAACTGACTCTAATACATAAGAGATCATGAGAAGTCTGCTGAAACCCCTCTAAGCACGCTTTTGGAAGCAATTCTTTTTGGGCCTCAGCCCAGGGTTTTTAACCTCTTTCTCATTTATTACCTGTGGCTTTTAGATAAAACCTCGCTCTGCATTACTTGGGAGCGACTCTGCTACTGCTTTCCTTCCAGAGTAATCAGCCTCTCTTAGCAACGCCGGCAGGGGAAAGTGAGGATATTACCAGAAGGAAAGGACTTAAAATAGAGATAAAGCAAAAGATGAGTCGGTTGGACTCGGTGATCCTGAGGGTCTCTTCCAACTGAAATGATTCTCTGAGCAAAAAGAGACACCAGTCAATCTTGGAATTGCCTCAGAGCTGCTGGTACCATTCCCAGATTTCTGTCACAGCATTAAATGAGCTGTTCCTTCAATAGCAAAAAGTTACTCTTAAGCAGTATTGACAATGTCACAATTTTATCAAGACTGTTGTCGTATTTATTCACCTCTTGAAGACGCAGCTTCTGGGACCACAGGACATTCGGGCATGGGACTATGGCCACGATTTTAGAGAAAGAACATGGGAGTCAAAACTCCTGAGTTCTCTTCTTACCTTGGGGCAAAAGGAAAGTCTCCAAACAACTCCGAGCTCTGGGGTTTGTGCCACTGCTCGATAATTGACCATCCATGGGATTTCCTGCACGTTATCCCTGGACACCTCACCGGATAATGAGAATGCATCTACCTAGGCTTCTTGGAAGTCCATGAACTACTTCAGTTCTTAGAAACACATTAAAGGTTGATGAGAACTCTATGTTTTTGGAAACAGAGGCTGCTCCTTCTGCTTCCGATGACAGCAAGAGGCGATGGGCTATTTGTAAATCTTGCTTACATGTGGGTTCCCAGCTCGAAACACCAGCAGGGCCTCGGAGATTCACTGCTGCTTCCCATGGCTCCTCCTGGGAGGTTTTAAAACTTGGTGCATTTTTAATCTAGTAGGAATTGGCACATTTGTCACAAAAAATACCCCCTACGCTGTGATGTTTCTGCAGCTGTGACGTCTCCTGATGGAGCTGGTGGAGCTCAGGGTGGCATCACCTGAGCCATAAGGGCAAAAGGAGCTCCAGGTGTCACCACCGACCTCCTGCCCAAGGGTCTGCCGAACCTTTGCCTCCAGAGACAATAAACTCACTCTAAATGTTTATCAAATGTATCCGTAAAATTCTAGATCCATTGTTTTCGTACCCAAACAAGTCAAGAATTCCTCCATCCCGCACTACTTCCCTAGTTGGTAAATTTAGCATAGATTTTTATTAGACAATTAAGCACTGAACAAAACCAGCGCGGTCCCAGCTGGAGCACTCGCACTAAAACCAGCCCGGCTGCCAGCGAGGATTTCTTACAGAAGCACAGCTTCGAAACTTTGCATATCCCTTCTCTGAGCATCTGTCAGCCACACCACGACAATTCCAACGGAAAACTCTAAGACTTCTGCGGTGAAATGGAAAACGCCACAAAGGAGACTTGAAAAACAAAGCGATGGTCATTAAACACTGTGGAGCAGGAAGGTCTCCTTTTCCTGACATTTCAGAGACACCACCCTTGGAAAAACACCCTTATCGCTCATGTTTCTGGACTGTTCACGCGCCTGCTCCAGCCCTTACAGGCAAAAAACAGTTTCTGCAATATTTTTTAGAAGAACTCTAGGTACAGGGATTTGGTTTCTCCCCAGAGACCAGCTTGACCAGTAACACGGTATTATACTCATCTTTCTTTCCAGACCTGAGTTCCTACTGACCGCGCCTCGTTATCCACCACGGGTACAGAAAGATGTGCTGAAAAGGCAAAACCACTCATCTCGTCAAATCTTGCAGGATGTGAGTCAGAGGACAACAGTAAAACTGGAACATTTCACTCAGATTTCTGCTTGCTATTTGGGTATAAATCGATCTCTCATTTATCAAGTGAAATGTTCTGATTACATCAGAGAGAAAGAGACTAAATTCGGTCCGTTTTCGAGAGGTGTGTATCTGAATATCCTGCGCTGAGAAAACAGCAGCGTGACCTCGGCCCCCAAGCTCGCAGTGTTTGCTGTGCTAAAATACGGGGCTCTGCTGAAGATCAGTCAGTTTCCTCTTCACAGCAGCCATCAAAGGAAAAGAAGAAGAAAGCCTGTTTAATAAAAACCCTTTTTATAGAACACCTTAAAAAGCATCTGTGATAAACAGGACTTAGAGCAAGACATTTCTGTCTAAGGAGCTGACAGAGGCAGAAGTATCAGGAGCACTAAACCTTCAAGATCAGGAGCTCAAAATGTTCTGAGATTCTTTGCGCTTTGATGCCGAGTGACGGCCCAGAGAGTTTTACAGAAGAAAGACCTGAAGCCAGAGCTGCGTTTGTCTCCGATACAGAACTGGGAATGGTGCAGCCACCAGCTGTTTCTAGCAGCAAATGGAGATTTCAGAACACTGACCCCAGTTCCTTCATTATATCCATAATTAAGTAAAAGCCAAGACAGCCCAAAGAAAGCCACCGACCACAGTACTGCATGCAGAAGCAGGTGTTGCTTTTACTGATCATTTTCCTTCTGCTCCCTCTGTCTCCCAAGTACCTGCTACTCCATTAATGGATCACCTGGTGGTAATCATAATTACTGTCATGATTCCTCATACAGTTACACACATCTCTGAGCTGAACAGATGGTCCGAGGAAGAGATGGGGTTGCTGCAGTTGGGTTTTTTTAACTAACTAATGTATACCTGCAGCGGGTCCCGAATCTCCGGAGATTTCTGACATTATCATCATTCTAATGAAGATTAACAGTGGGATGAAACCTTCAAAGAGCAATAATTGAAGCACACCGGAGGCATCATCACAGGAGCGTTCCCGGTCTGGTCCCATTTGCCCTCCCCATCAGTTTTAGTGTTCTTCAACTATTCCAGCCCTGGACCTTTCAAGGGGACAGACTGGCAAACACACTGAAACATGATGGATGTGCTAAAAGGACCAGGGCTAACCCGAGAACTCTAGAGCGGAGGACACCACCGCAGGAACCATTGACCGAGCTGGCTGCCATTGCCAACAGCTGAAAGCCCCGCACGTTTTTCTGCGCGCTACATCAGATTGTCTCCATCTGGAGTCCAAACCGACAGCAATCCTCTACTTCCCGTAGATACTTGCACAGAAAATACAAATTGTGTTCACTTTGCCTGTGAGAAAAGAGCTCCAGCAGTTTCCTGAGGGAGCGGTTCCCTCCGGACCTCAGGAAGCCAGACCCATTTCCCAAAGGTCTGAGCTGTAACAGCCAGCGCCTGTGACCCCGGCCCGGCTTGTCACCGCGCACAGCTCACAGCCGCGCTCACCAGGACGCGCGGCAGAGGCGGCACTGCCCCCGCAGCGCGGTGACGCTGGGAACCGGCAGAACACAAATATCTGCTTTCCAACGCAACCTCTTCTTTATTCAAAGAGACCGATATAAACTGGAGGGGGCTGAAAGAGGCCCCTGACTCACCGTGCTGCAGGTTTGGGAAGAGGAGCTGTGCTGGCAGCAGATGGCAGCACATCGGCCCAGGGATGCTCCAGTGGCAGCTCTGGCATCCGGGATTTATCATCCCGGATTTATCATCCCGGATTGATGCAGAACAAACAGTGAACGGTTCCAGATGGGCAGAGGGGGTTCTGTGCCAGCACAGCTCTCCTCCGGCCTGCTGAACGTCTAACAACTGCCTCATCCTCAGCAGGTTCCCTGTCCAAAAGCACGCTGACAATCTGCCGAGGTGACACAGCCCGGCTTCCAGGTATCGCTCACTGCTCCGCCAGCGAGGGCCGCGGGCTCACTCGGGCTCTGCGGGATCTCGGCAAAGGGGCCAGAGACTGTAGAGGGCAAAACGTTGCCAAGAAGGTGTACAGGAAATACACACGGCAAACCAGACCACTGCCAGTTCCTGTGAAATAACTCCAATACTCATGAATTTATGGCAACCTCCCACTAAGGATATCCGATCTTTGAGTATCCCAGCTAGAGATAGCAAATTACATCACAGGTCACATTTGAGAAGGGGACCCTGAGCGCTGCCCTTTGTCCAGAACTGAAGGGTTTGGGAATCAACATCACATCAAACCCAAACAGATCTAGAACCTCATTCTGCTTTCTGCATTCGCCGTAACTCCCACACTGCTGTTCATCAACCTTCGGGTGGGATCCAAAGTGCCAAGGAACAGGTTTGTTTTGCTGGGGACTGAATTCTGCTACCAACCCGTGACCCTGCTGGGCGACACCGCTCTGCACAACCTGCTGGCTGCAAAAACACGTGGAAAATGAACAGAAAACTCTTATCCAGTGGTGCAAATCCCCTTCAGATGTACAGATAAGAGGAGCTCAGCTAGTGCCGGGTATTCTGATCCGCCCAGAGTGTGACAGCCACAAAACGCTCAGGGAGAGATCAACAGCAAGAAGATTTCTGTTGGTTCAAATCCAATTTCTTACAAACATTAGGGCTGATTTCCATTTCCATCAAATCTGCCTGCATATTCCTAGTGTTTATGACAAATCACACCATGAAGTTCATACTGGGTTACCTAAAGGAAACCAACACATTTTGTTTGCCACAGTAACTGAAATGACAGGAAAATATTTTGGTTTTGAGCAGCATACAAATAAAGGGGGAAAGGGAACTGCTACATGCTTGTGCGTTTACACACAGGGTTTCCTGACAGACAAAACAACAAAAAATCATGGGAAGAAAAACAGTTTGCTGAAGGGAAAAGCTCAGGCACTGATTTAGCTTCCTATTGTTTTCTCAGTGATGATTCAAAATCCTGAAAAAAGTCCTGTATGCCAGGAAAAGGAGGAAGAGGACATTGCACTAAGCTACATCTCCTAGTGCTGGAGTCTGCTTCACAATCTGCTTCATCAATCAGAATTAACTCCAGTGAGACAAGTACAAGCACAAACACCTGATGCAGTGTTGCAGTTGTGCTTTTTATTATGGCTTTTTATCCAAACTATAACCAAAAATATATATATTTTCAACTAATGGCTTTGATTAGCTCAAGACATGATAAAGATGACTGGATTGTCACTCTGGAGGCCAAACACGACCTTCTCCCTTCCCTTCTGAAAAACAGTTCAACGGGAAAAGGACTCCAAGTCTCCCGCTTCTTTGACCGCTTTAATGACAGGCCTAAGCATCAATACACACGTATTTCACACTAGAAGAGAAAGGCAGAACAGCTGATTTTAAAAATGCAACTGGGTCAGTAGCCGCCTCCAGTAGAACACACGGGCTGCGTGAGCAAGGGTGCCCTGAGAAACGCTGCTCTGCGGCCCCGGCCCCTGCTGCTGAGGACAAACAGGCCCTTTTAGAGCAGGATTTTTAAAAGCACAAAGTGATTGGGGAATACAAGTCCCACAGGTTCTGCAGTGCCTCGGGAGCACAATCTTTAGGCTCTTTCGAAAATGCTGCCCTTAAACCACACTCAGCTTTGTCATTTTGAAACCCCTGGTGACACTCAGCTCATGAAGAACAAGATGTTCTAGCGACACATCTTTGCATATAGATGTCATCTCTTAGCCAAGGATTTTCATATCTCTATAATCATCAATTAGGTGTCTAAACACCTCAGTTAGTTAGAAAAAAAACCCCAGTTACCTTAATTATACAAAGTGAAACAACTGAACCGTGGATAAGGGAAAAGCGTGGGCTGCAGTTCCACAAGGTGCTGAAGCCACTGCAGGAGCAGCCCCCGAGCCTGGTCTCCCTCCCCACACAAGCACTGACCTTCCGCACAGCTCGACACGCGGCACGGGGACACTTACAGACAGCCGCACTGGTCATTCTCATCTCCAGTAAGGAAGCCACCTGTAAGCAACAGTGTTTGCACTGTCAATTAAAGAGAAGGGTTGTTGCAATTACCCCTACTAAGCGGCCTGTTCCGGCTCCGGGATCTGCTTCGCTGTCTCTGAAGTCGTGACCTCCGGAGCAGTCGATAGTAGTAAGACGGTCTCCCGGAACTTTTCCTGCTGTTCACTGACATTTTGGTATCTATTTTACACATGCACACATGCAGGCACAGGTTCACTCTCCCCTCTGGCAAAGCAGCACCAGCTCCAGCGTTTCATTCACTGGAGGTTGGTTCTTTGGAGAGGAAAGGGAGGGGGCGAAGAGGAACTCTTCACTTTACACATTTAAAAAGAAAAACAACAAGAAGAAAACATAAAAGGAGAGAGAGGGAAAAAAAAAGAGCGCGGCAGCAGAGTACATGTCCCAGCTGAGGGAGGACTGGAGCAAGCGAGATAAACTGTACTAACAATTCCTGCCCCAAAAAAGATAAGCCTGCTGGAGTCGGAATAGGAAGCCGGAGTTGGCCTGGGCTCTTGAAACGTGAAGAATAGGCTGGAAGAAATCCTGGACTGGATCCTCTCGGCCGCACAGCAGCATCTGATCAAACCGTGCCGGAAAAAACCAAGCGGCTGTGCGTGGAGCCGGCGGGGGAGCCCGGGGGCCGCGCTGGTACCCGGGCTCGAGCATCGCGAGGTGCGGCTGCCGGCGGGAGGCACCTCCACAAACGGGCTGGGGAAGGGGCTAATGATTTCCTGGCTGTGGCACACATGTTAATAATCATCACGGAGCAAAAGCCCCGGAAAATAAAGTGAAACTTGAGAGGGGAAAACTTTAATTAGAAGTTGAATGAACAGAGCTCCAGACTCCCCTGGAGGCCCGTTTCCTTTCAACATTCAAACTGAGTTACAGCACATCCCACAAATTAGAGAAAGAGCCTATTTACCATTTGGGTTCTGATGGCAGTGAAGATTCCGCCCCCGGCTCATATTGCTCAATAAAATTGCATTTTTCAATGGGCAAAATTAACACTTTAAGCCATGGAGAAAAACAGATGAAAATTATTGCCAGCATAAAACACACTCTATGAGAAGAGCGATAGGCAACGTTTCGGAAAACCAAGACCTTAACGTGTTGCCTCTTTTACCAGCTGGCGGATAACTGGAAAACCTCATCAGAGCGGGATGAGCTGCAAAACGCCGTTTGCACGATTCCTCTCTGTCTTGCGTCCTGGTTTTGTCATTTTTCCAAGACGTACGTGCAGATGTAGGTTTGCGGTGCCCTGCGAAGCCGCAGGACTGGACAGGCTCGCTGAGGATGTTTCCCAGTTTAGCGGGAGCTTCAGAAGCTGGAAAGCGTCCCCGGATTGCAGCGTTGTACCTTCAATAACAAGAGGCAGAAACTCTCACGCTCCTGTTGCGGGGAGGACGCTGGGGCCCCTTCCCAACCACCACCCATCCGACGTAATTTTAACATTTCATAAACTTGTGCAGTTGTGAAAAACATCAGAATTCTACAAAATCTGTATGTTCTTATTTCCATGAGCGGTGAACCCATGATGTTTCTCAGCTGAGAAAGGCCCTTCCAGGGGGAAAGCAGCAGGGGCTGTGCGGCGAGTCCATGCCTGGTTTTGAGGCCGGACGGGAGGAATTTGCAGGAATGAGCCCGTCAAGAGGCCAATGACAAGTTCAGGTCAAGGAGGCAGATCCCAGCTGGACAGGAGGCTCTGGGGAGGGGGTGCGCAGGGACATTCCTCACCCACCTCCACAGAGATCCCGGCACAAGGAAAAGCCTCACTTACTGCACATCTGCCGCCTTCTTGTTATACAGCTTTTTAATTCCATATTTGGATAGATTAAAAAAAAGAACTACAGGAACAACTCCAACCATTGTGCGGATGAGCGGGGAAGCAGCCTGTGCCGCTGGTTCAGTTCACAGAGCTGAGAACGTCTAGGAGACTGATGGGAAAACTGGAAAATACTGAGGTTCAGTTAAAGATGTGCTATAGACAAGAAGCCAAATATTCAGGTCTCTGCATTTTTGTGTCTTAATAACTGAGCTTGTAGTTCTTAAAAAATCTTGTACATTTATGCTTTTCTCGCTAGAAATGTCAATGAAACAGCCTATCCAATTTACTTTCTTTTGTCTACCCCAACAGCAAAACCAGGCACTGATGGAAAGCAAAGTTCAAACAAACCCATCTACAAAGCTCACCAAAACTCCAGACAATCTAAAAGGGGAAGGTTCACGGCTGTTGGTTTTGCTTAATTGGAGCCAGGTGACCGATCCTCAAACCCCGCGGGACGGGGCGGCCGCCGATCTCGGAGCCCCCGGAGCAGGTGGGGTCGGTGGGGACGCGTGTCCGTGCGCATCTGCTCCACCTTTAGGGATCTGTATTTTTAATCAGCATAGTACCTTCAGAAACAGTCATCTAAGCGATCATGAAACAGGAGGGGTTAACGAGGGACTATAAAGCATCACAAGAGAGAGCAGCCGTGCTCTAAAGGCATAAGCAGCCAGGAGTTGTGATCGAGTTTGGCCGGCTTGCCTCTGTCCCTCTCACTTCAACCACATTTTTGAAGACTCTAAGCTCAGATGCTACAGAGCAGCAGGCAACAAAACGAGTGACCCATCTGGGCGGGAACATGACTGCTCTGGGCTTTTTAAATTAATCCAGGACCGCTCTTTTTTTTTTTTCCTTTTTGAAAGCCACATCCCGACACAAACGCTCTTTTGTGTACAGCAAAGTCTACCCCTTGCAAACATGAGATGTACGAACTGCTTTGGAGGAAAGCTGACAACGTTAAAGTCTCTACAATAACACGTCACAGTGGGGCTGTTCCCTCCAGAGCAGCGGGATGAGTTGGGATCAGGCTCTGCTGAACCTCTCCAGACAGCAGCAAACGGAGCCCGATATAGCAGAAATTTGGGGGTGTTAACTCCTCCTCCCCAACACCTTTCTGATAACCTTGGGATTAAAGTAAGAAAGAAGCATCGACATTCAATTTAAGCATAGAACTCATTGCTCTCCATTTATTGAAGAGTGTCACGGCTACCAAGACACCATGGAATACTTCTGCTGTCTGTATGGTGATGAAATCCAAGTGTAAACGGAAAGTAGGCATTATACATAATATAGATATTTAATGATATTAATGAGTAGAAAAAGCAGCGCCGTGTAAAAAAGGCAAGAGGGAATACGCATCTGAATAATTTAATATTAAACATGCGTTCAGGAGATGTTATAGAAGTTAAAGCCGGACATAAATTCTTTAGCATTAGTGTTCCCTACCTACAGACTATTACCGTTGTTTATGTCATGATGTTCATTGTGTATTTACTACGGCGAAGCTGGGCCAATGTCACGTTGTTCTGAGATGTGCGTACAGCACTGAGATGATTCCTCGCCCGCAGTACACGTGATATAATTAAATACACACACTGATGTGCCCACTGCAGTGCAATAACTACCAGGCCTGTTTCATCAATGGAGAAGCGAAGCCCCAAGTGATTTACACAAGGTCACGTGTGAAGGTTGGGACAGAAAACGGTGTATGTCCCCATCCCTTAGTCTTTGCTCAAAGAACTAAAGGAGCCCCCCCACCTCAAGATAATCCCCTCATGATGAATAAGTATTAAGCATAACAATATCTTTTATACTACAGTGTCTTTAATCCAACGGAGCACAGATGCTTTTACAGATACTTGTTCAGCTTTTTAATGTGCTTAAAACATTCAAACTTCCTCTTTTTTACTCAGCTTAAAAAAAAAATCAAAGGCAAGTGCCCAGTGTTAAGCAGGAAAGTCAGTTATTTGGCTTCTGATAAGTAATGTCCTCATTTTAAGAATGTATTCTAGAAGTGTGAACAAAGAGTTTGACAAATATCACACGCAAAAAAGAAAGCAAGAGAAATAAAAGCAGGGCCTAGGAATTCCACCTCTCGTTCCCAACGAGTCCGTCAACAGGCTGAGTTTTGGACCACACTTGATTTCAGCATAGAGCGAGCAGCTCCTTGGCAGAGGGAGTTCACTATGATACACCGGCTGCAAACCAGCACGGAACAGGCGAACAGGTCGACAAACGCGTTGTTCGCGCGTTGTGAAACCCCCAAAGCGGTTAATGAGGAGGGGCCACCTGGTCCCGGCGGGTCTGAGAGCCCGAGGAGCCGCTTCCTGCGTCCCCAGTGAACCCCGCGCCGGGAGATCGCGCAGAAACACTCGCAGCGACCCCAGAGCCCCACGCGCTTCCTGGCGGCTCCAGGGAACAATGGAGCTCAGCAACACCAGCTCTCCACGTCACCTTTCAGCAGCTGCAGCTCAAAGCAAGTCAGCTAACTTGCTCTACATTTATCAGCATGTATTCCTAACAACGGAGAATACCCTGCTCAGGTAACTTGGTTTATAACCTGAGTGGTAATGATGCTTAAGAAATCCAGAAAGGCAAAATCTATCTTAAGATTTGTGCTACGATTTCCATTGACCCACGGAAGTAACTAAAAACATTGAAAAGGAAACTTTTAGCGGAATCAAACGTCCCGTGTCTCAGAACAGCGTGCTGCTCCCAACAGCCCCGGGGAAGAGAAAACCACGGGTTCAAAATCCCATTGCACAGCAGAAATTCCCATGAAGAAAAGTCTCATACAAACCCCCACGCCAAACAAAGCTCCTCATCCACACACGGGACCTGCACAGCGCTTCCCAGCACCACATGTGAGCAGCCACTGGGAGGAAACATTTGTTTAAGCCTGACTATTCTTTAGGAAAAACCTTATTACTAAAATAAAACGCTAACGATGATCCACGGAGTGATGAACGGGGTAGCTTCAGCGCTGGGTCTCCAAGGATCTCCCATTTCCTTCTCGGAGGAAGGAAATGAAAGGGTTTTCTGCTACGAGGTCCCCAAGGTGACGCACGGGGAGTTCTGTGACCTCAGCCTGCAGCCAGCTCCAGGGTACAAACCGAAACTCTTCAACTCTTCTCCCCGTGGCGCTGGGCGAACACGGAATTCCCTGCGGTACCGACACCAAACGCAGCCTGTGCCGCAGCACACGCCGCTCCCTGCCCGTGCACACACGAATTACATGCTCATCTTTCTACAAAATCATCACCTTTAGCTTAGGAACCTAATTATTAGATGTGATAATAAATCATTGTAATAAACTACGTATTCTGCATTAACCTTCATCAAAACATTCTTACAGCAACAAAAGAAAAAAGTCCTAAAAAGATTTTTACTTTGTATTTCAGCAGTAAACTTGCTGCCGTGTCGCTGCAGGGAACAAGTTGATAAAAGTCTGGCATCCCTGGCTTCCAATGCCAAATTTATTAGTTATAAGCAGCAGAAGTTGCAGCTATTTATTGGGTGTTTTAATATCACAGCTTTCCAATGCGCTGCGCTAAAAGGTCAGGAAAAAACCAGCCAGCTTTCCAAGCTTGCTGCGGGCATCGCTCTCCTTGCCCATGGCAGCCTGGTCCTTTCAGCTCAAGGTGGGAGGAGAAAAGGGGTTTGCAGGTGTTAGGGGTGCCGGGTAAGTCACTGTGTGCACAACCAGCAACTCCTGAGCGGAGGAGCCGGTTTGCCCCAGGGAAGCAGATGGTCCTGCGCCCACCTCCCGATGTCGGTTCCACGGTGTGAGGACACGTGAGACTTACACAGCAGCGGGAGTCAACACTCGGGGTGTTTAACCTCATGATAACGTCACACTGAAAGCAGCATCTACGTTGACAAGTGAAATGAAAGATTAACTTGATTACACATGCTATGTAAAACTTACTTCCTGATTAATTAATAGATTACACACTTCAAATTCCTCTTTAAATGCCTGATAATGATCTTACCCACATACAACAAATCCCTGATTTATATACACACAATCCAAACTTCATTTTTCATGTGACAGATTATTTTCTTCCTTTCCTTGCCACACAATTTGCAAACTATGCTACAAATATAGCTGCTTGGTTTACTTGCTTTTCGGCATCAGATGACTTTGCCAAGGAATATTTTGGCACGTATGTTCTTTAGCCGTCTTCCTTATCAGACTTACATGACAGTGGATCACAGGAAACACCATCTATTTTATGAGAATACTCGGTTACCAAGTTATTCATACAGATGTTCCACTCACAAGAGTAACTATGTAGAATAGCCTATACACACCCATTCTTCTAATATGCCCATTGTATTTTCAGAGGGGAAAAGCTACAGAAAAACGCTTCCTGCTTAAATGACAACCTTTATTCTTCTAACATACTCTCTTTTGCTGGGTTAACAAGTTAACTCTTTCCTTCGAGCGCCTATCGCATGACAGCCTGTCTGCATGGCCCCGGTTCATCCACGTGGCAGCAGTGCTGGCTGAGCTGGTTTGCACGATTCCTCAGTCAAAATGATGGACCAGTGCAAAGAAGGCCAAGTATTCTGGTGCCTGTTTGGCATTTTATTTAAAATAGTTGGGTGGCCTCAAAACAATCTTTGTAGGAGACATGAATAATAGCTCCTAATTGACAGAGCTCACGAACAGCAATGCAGGAACCGTCACACCGTTGCATTACTCTCCATCCCAAAAAGGAACCTTGTTCTTGACCTCTGTGCTGAATTTCACAACAGGTACCTCTGAAGTAAACACATTAAAAAGAGCTGACACCCAAAGAGAGCAAAGAGCCGATCGATACTTGTGATTGTTCATGAGGAGCATTCTGCACGCATTCATTACATTGTCATTACAAAGAAAAGGCAAACACCTGCTACAACTCAAGACGTGAGATTTCAAAACAAATTCTACAAAGAATGAGAAGTTCAATGTGACTTTGATAAAAGTCACGACTGAGTCTGCAGCACCTAAACAATGCACATAGATATATCTATATCTATCTACATCTATATCTATATCCACACATCACAACAGAAAGAGACCCCTCAGACTGTCCCCTCCCACCCGGCCCCTGCAGGCTGCTGCTCCACAGCTGAAACCGCATACTCAGTCTTTGCTAATCTCAGCCTAACTCAAAACCCTACTTATCTTTTTCTTTTTAAATCATCCCCAGGACAAGACTAGAATCTCTTTTGAAATGGAAAGGCTCTATAATAAAATTTAGAAGCAACATATGGTACAAATATCAAGCATGAACATCTCTTCCCATCTTGTGCGTTTCAAAGACTCTGCAAACAGCACTTTTCCCTTATTTTGATCCTGCAGCCAAAATGAGTCATCTGTGAACAATTACAGCTCTGGCAGGGGCCTGACTGAGAATGAAAGGAAACACTTTATTATTGAAATGAACAGTATGCCAAGCCAAGAGGCAACTGCAGAGAAATGTTAAGGGTCCTTTGTCCTCCTTCAGCCAGCAAAACCGATGCTGCGCCCTCCTCTCAGACCCCTGGTAACACCTCATTTCAGTACGGGCAACGCAAAAGGATAAGAAGCGTGAGCTGTGGAGATGAGCAAGTATGTATACGGTAGGAAAAGAAACGCAGAGAGCCTTAAAACAGGAAGCCCGGCTTGAGAAAGCGTTGGTTATTCCCGGCTTAGCTTTCCCCAGGGAGTTGTGAACATATTAGCAGAACACACAGTCAGAGGCCACGGAGCTGACATCTGAAACTATTAAAGGACGTTGGAGTTTTGTACTGGCTGAGTTTAACAGGCTCTTCGGAAAGGGGTTTAAGGGAATTGCCCTTTGTGAGAAAAAAATAGCAACACAACAAATTTAGTAGAGACACCGACCTTCCTGCGTGCAGCCCGTTTCCAGCACTGATTCCACTGCCGCTGGGTTTGATGCCCGCTCAAGGATTAGATCTCTCTGAAGTTCTAAGGGCAACCTCTGCCATGCAGGCTGCTCACTATGGGGTGGGCAGGGCAGGGAACTGGGTAGGTTATTGCTTTGATGGACTTGGCAAGTGACACAAGCAGGAGGTGATTTAAAAATGGGACTATGAACTATACGTGAGCAAGTGATTTTCAATGCGTTCTTGTTTTTTCTTCCATGAGCGGCTGGCAGAGGAAGGAGGAACAATATGAAACCGTCACCCAGGGCCTACAGACTATTTAAAGGCGGCTGAGGATGAGGAGGGAGAGCAGCGCACACAGAACCACTGATGGAAGGTGGAGGCCACGAGATCAGAAACTGGAAGAAACTGGGAAGAGCACATTTCGGCATTCTGAAATTCTGTTCCAACCCCCAATAACAGAGATGTTTAAAGGAGACCTTGAGATTAATACTCTGATAGCAGGACCTCTCAGGTCAGGACTTTAGCTGAACAATACCTGTGTCTGCAACTCTGAGCTTTGAAAACCTCTGGAACAGATCATGGGCAGCACTGATCCCCAGAACTAGGCAGAGTCTGGCAGGCCTGGTGTGCAGCCTAAGTTAAGCTTTATACAAAGCTCAGAAAGCTGTAGAGCACACAGGCTCACCTGTGTTAGGGGATTCTTGCTGGCCAAGGCTAAAATGCAAAACCACTAAGATCCTAAGAGAGGTAGAAAACACCTACAGACATTGTATTTGTCTTAGCAGTTAAGAGACCATAAACAGCCTCTGAAAAGGCTGGATTCTCCTTTCCTGAGTCTCACATAGATCAGAACCCTGGTTAATGTGTCAGGCTAAATGCAACAGACTCCAGAGCTGCTGGAACTGAAGGGATTTTGGAGGGCCCTGTTCAGCTCATTATACAAAGGCACTTTTGCTCCTACCAGAACTCACGAGGGTCAGGGGCACAGATTTCCTCCAGATCTAGGCCTGAACAAGGCAGTCTGGCCAACACTGACAAACGAGAAGTGGTAAAATACTTAGCAGCAATGCTGAAAACAGACGTCAGGAAGAGGAATTTCTCAAAATGCTCATTCTGTTCAATTCAACAAAGAAGCCCATGGCTACCTTTACACAGTATGTGGTAATACTACACGGAAGGCATCTTGTTACAGTCAGTCTTCTGGAATCTAATCTTAGCAGCAACCCGAGGGCTCTTTTGTTTAGGTCACGTCACTCACAGGCTTCATACCACAACACACATAGCTGTGTATAAATCAACATAATACAGGGTATTGTGACACTCTTGCCAATGGTGTCTATGCATTACTTTGCATACGTTAAGTGTACACCTCTATTCAACTTCTCTCAACTTTTCTGAGCATTCCTAAGTAACAAATAAGCCCCCAGAGTCCATCAATATTTTGACTATTCCAACAGAAATTACATACTTTTAGATAAAACCATAAAGAAAACAAAGACCACTTCAATGGTCTCAGCCTGTGCTGAGCACAGAGGAAAAGACATTTGTTGTATACTCTGAGCACAGAAGACGCGAGAAAGCCTTTTCAGCTGAAAATGCCAGAAACGCTGAGTGCCATGTCAGCGCTTTTCAGACTAATGGAATACTGTTATGTTCCGAAGATAGACGTGCATTCTAATACAGCTTAGACTGAAGTTTTCCCTATCACACCAGGTTCTTTCCTAACGAGGAAAGCCTCCTGAGAAGCGCCTAACACACCGTCTTCCATCTGCTCAAGGCTCGCTCCAGGTGAATCCCATCAGCAGCACAGTGTCTTTAACCCAGCAAATGCATAGACACGTTTTGCTCTAAGAAGGGAAACTCCGCGGGGTTCATCTCCCCGTGGCAAGGCAGCGGCGGGGCAGGCTCAGGCTTAGGCTTAGGCCTAGTTCCAGTTCCAGGCACAGCGCTCCCGCTCCGCACGGCGCTGCTGCCGCCCGCAGGCCGGACGGCGCCTGCTCTGCTGAACCCGCCGCTCGGCCCATGCTCTCTGGCTTCTTATGTTTGTTACCCGGAAAAACCCCGTCTCTACCACGGAAATCAGTCCCCAGACATTAAACAAATCTGTACGTGGTTTCGTTTCCTCCTGAGATCTGTTTTCCTCTCAAAAAAATCCGTTTTGCTTAGCTTAGAGAACATTATTTTCTTCTCTTTTTTACACCCCCAGGAACTGAGCCACCACGGCCAAACCTCTCGTACTTGTTATTTTAGCTGAATAAACTTTGCCTTTGGCATTAAAAATATCCTAGGAAAACAAATGCAAGGTCATACTCTGCAAATGCTGCGCACAGTCATTTTCATGCACAGATGCTAAAGAACATTAAAAAAAAATTACATCCATTTTACTTGCTCGGAAACCCCAGTGAAGTATCCTTGAGTTAATTACTCAAGGCTTCAACGCTTCCAACTTAGAACACAACAAACACAAACCCTTCTGGTTTGGAATAAGACTTAAATGAGACATATGCAAGGCAAGGAGACAGCCCAAGTGAGGCAGTTTCAGTACAGTCCAGCAGGAAAGTCAGGGGCAAAACAGATTTCAGCATGCATACATATTATTGTGATTGTTGACTTAATAACTGCTATTGCAATTACTGTATCACTTTACTGCATAAAACTGAATTAAACGTACCAGCAACAAAAAATCCCAGCGTGCCGGACAGAACAGGATGTTTGTGACCATTAGATGCCGCAGTTTCCACGCTCTGTCTCCCAAGCCCACTGTGACCTGATCTTCTGTCCATCCCCAGGCAATCTGCCCCTTTTCAGTGGAAATGGCACCGAGATAAAGCACACGGGGTGGTTTTGGCACAGCCACCTCACACACTGTTGTCCGTCCCTCCCGGTGCTGGAGGGAAGCTGGGAGAAGTGGGTGACACTGGAAGCTGTGCTGCCATCCAGAGCCCTGGACAGGCTGGAGAGCTGAGCAGGGAAAAATGTAATGAAATATAACAAGGGCAAGTGTAGAGTCTTGTATCTGGGCAGGAACAACCCCAGGTTCCAGTATAAGTTGGGGAATGACCTATTAGAGAGCAGCGTAGGGGAAAGGGACCTGGGGGTCCTGGGGACAGCAGGGTGACCATGAGCCAGCACTGGGCCCTTGTGGCCAGGAAGCCAATGGTACCTGGGGTGGGTTAGAAGGGGGTGGTCAGTAGGTCAGAGAGGTTCTCCTGCCCCTCTGCTCTGCCCTGGGGAGACCACACCTGGAATATTGTGTTCAGTTGTGGCCCCTCAGTTCCAGCAGGACAGGGAACTGCTGGAGAGAGTCCAGCGCAGCCACCAAGATGCTGAAGGGAGTGGAGCATCTCCCGTGTGAGGAAAGGCTGAGGGAGCTGGGGCTCTGGAGCTGGACAAGAGGAGACTGAGGGGGGACTCATTCATGTTTACAGATATCTAAAGGGTGAGTGTCAGGAGGATGGAGCCAGGCTCTTCTCGGTGACAACCAATGACAGGAGAAGGGGTAATGGGTTCAAACTGGAACACAAAAGGTTCCACTTAAATTTGAGAAGAAACTTCTTCCTGGTGAGGGTGGCAGAGCCTGGCCCAGGCTGCCCAGGGGGTTGTGGAGTCTCCTTCTCTGCAGACATTCCAACCCGCCTGGACACCTTCCTGTGTAACCTCATCTGGGTGTTCCTGCTCCATGGGGGGATTGCACTGGATGAGCTTTGAGGTCCCTTCCAGCGCCTGCCACTGTGATTCTGTGCGACATGCGCTGACCCGCGGGCCCAGCTCAGCTCTTGAACGCACGCAGCACTCCCCAGAGGTGCCGAGGATGACTAAGAACATCTCGCCGAGTCACCAGGAGACAAGGAGGCGGTGGGAGCTGCTGGCCACCCGCCAGGGCTCTGCACTCTTTTTCATTTTTAGTTTCTGCTCTTTGCTGGAAAGTTTCTACTTGTGCTCTGGTTTCCATGGCAACTGCATTTCTTGCCTTTCTTCTCTGGCATTAAATTTTTTATTTGATTTCCCTTCTTCCCCAGACATGACTTTCTTTTCCTTTTGGAAAAACAAAACAAATAAAATTAAACATTGTCTTCTCTTTGGTTGGTGATACTTTTAAAGCGGGTGAGAGAGACTTTGCTCGCAATCTGATGGAGAATCTCTATATAATAGTGGCAGAGAGGTAACATCCCAAGTACAAATATCAGGGGATTCCCTTTAAACTAATTTACCATAACTATCTCACATGTTGTAACCTCGTTACATGTACGAGTTCCAGATAGTATGTATCCCAACATTATTTAAAAGTTGGCTGGTTGTTTTTATGAGACCAGACCCAGCCATTTTTTCTACAACTAAGCATTCTATTGTTTTTTAAAGCATTACTCGTGATTCCTGAGCAGACTCAGGAGAATACCCCATAGTTTAACAACTGGAACTGCCCCAGGAACATGGTCTTCAGTTCCAAACTGTAAGAGCACTCCCATGTTTTCATTGACAATAGGAGAGGTGGGTGGGAAGTCATTGGGATTTTCCAAGCTTTATGTTCACCATAAACAGAAATAGTTTACATGCTGCAAAAGCACTAAAATAATACAGGTTTTCATCCCATTTCACTATGAAAGATTCTCTCCACATCTCCATTCGCCAGCACATTCAGGCCATAAACTGACCCTCCTGTACAGTTGTAGATTACAAGGCTTTTAGCCTTATCTCTGCCTGGTGGGATTTCACAGCAAATTCTTTCAGGACTGAATAATTAAAACAAG